>NC_091282.1:114638140-115313973 GCF_032444005.1 Ranitomeya imitator
TGCGGGGAGTATGGAGCGGGGGCTGACTGCGGGGAGTATGGAGCGGGCGCTGACTGCGGGGAGTATGGAGCGGGCGCTGACTGCGGGGAGTAGGGAGGGTCTAATCGGACTGTGGCCGTCGCTCATTGGTCGTGGCAGCCATGACAGGCAGCTGGCGAGACCAATCAGCGACTTGGATTTCCATGACAGACAGAGGCCGTGACCAATGAATATCCGTGACAGAAAATGTAGCACTCAAACTTACTGCACCCTATCGCCTTATTATGGGGTTTGTCAGGTTCTCCTTTTATGGTGTTATTCATTAGGTGCTCCGACCATTCTCATCGTCAGATATAAAGCATCTTATACATAGTCTGTACAGGAGGGAAAATGCTTCTTACGGAGCCGCTCCTTAGTTGCCTTGACTTTGTATTTTGGATCATTGTCGTACTAAAAGACCCAGCCATGACCCATCTTCAGTGCTCTTACTGAGGGAAGGAGGTTGTTAGCCATAATATCTGGATACATGACCCCATCCATCTTCCCTTCAATACAGTGTAGTCGTCCTGTCCTCTTTGCAGTAAAGCACACCCAAAGTATGGCATTTTCCCCACCTGCTTTATGGTTGGGACAGTGTTGTTCAGGTTGTACTTATTCTTCTTCTTCCTCCAAACATGGCGATTGTAGTTTATACCCAAAAGTTATTTTTTGGCCACATCTGACCACATGACCTTCTCCCATGCCTCTGTTGGATCATCCAGTTGATCATTGGTGATCTTCAAACAGGCCTGGATATGTGGTGGTGTGAGCAGGGAGGACCTTGTGTGCCCTGCGGGATTTTAATCCATGGCGGTGTAGTGTGTTCCTAACGGTAATATTTGAGACTTTGGTCCCAACTCTCTTCGGGTCATTGACCAGACCCTCCCGTGTAGTTCTGGGCTGATTTCTGACCTTTCACCGAAGCATCCTTACCACATGAGGCGAGATCTTGAATGGAGCACCAGACTGAGGAAGAATGACAGTCATCTTGTGTTTCTTCCATTTTCTAATAATTGTGCCAACAGTTGTTGCCTTCTCACCAAGCTGCTTGCCTATTGTCTTGTAGCCCACTCCAGCCTTGTGCAGGATGCTAGTTTTGTACCTGGTGTCTTTAGACAGCTATTTCTTTCTTCTTGGCCATGGTGGAGAGGTTGGCGTGTGAATGATCAAGTTTGTGGACAGGGGTCTTTTCATACAGAAGTCTCTCGCACTGTCAGGGGTCTGCGATTTTTTTTTTTTTCATGATTAGAAGGCTTTGGGCTGTAAAAACTGTGCCAAAATCCTCTGTGAATTTGGCCCCAGAGGTCTGTTCCCAATCCTCCAGGTTTATGATTATATCTAATCTTCCTGCATGATGCCTTTAAAGGGAAGCTGTCCGCAGGATTGTGCTCAGTAACTTACAGACAATGTCAGGTCGGCGCCGTTACACTGATTAAAATGATACCTGGGTGATCAAATCCATCTTGTGGTTGTTGTGTAACCTTTTATTTTCAGTTTTGCGTTCAGTTTTCTCTGTGACCTGCCCACTAGTTTGCATAATGAATATACCGTATATAGTTTAAGCTGAGATTTTCAGCCCATTTTTTTTAGGCTGAAAGTGCCCCTCTCGGTTTATACTCGAGTCATTGTCCCAGGGGGTCGGAGGGGGAGCGGGGGCTGTCACATACTTGGATTGCCCCCAGTGTAGGGCAATTGGGTACTCGTCACCGGGTCCTGCGGTTCGGGGGATGTCCCGGTGGCTCACCCGGTCCGTGGCCCTCAGGGGTGTCCAGTAAAATAGTTTATATATGGGCAAGGTCTTTAAAGGGATAGTGTTCATGATGCCACCTGTGGTATTCGGTCAGGGAGACCGACGCTGCTTAGGGGTCCGCTGGGGTGATGTTAGGGCAGCTAGATGGTATACCTTCCCACAGGTGAAGTGTCCCTAGGGCTTCCCAGAGTGTAGTTGGTAGATGGTGAATGTTGTGAGGCGCAGGGAATAACGAGGACACAAGGTTGCAGTCGCTTTACCTTTACTGAAGGCTTCAACATCCACAGTCCAGGGCACCAGACCACAGGGCTGGCAGAGTCCGGCCGGTCTGAAGGCACATCTAGAGTCCCCTTATCCAGGTGGAATTCAGTAGCCTTCCTACTAGTGCCTGGGTGTTGTAGTACTTCCCTGCTAAGCAACTCGGTAAGGTCCTCACAACTGTTGTAGATGTTCTAGATGTTATTCCTTCCTCTCTGTCCCCCAGATGGTGTGGATAGGACAAACCCGTGTGACTGATGGCCTGAGGCTTGTTTATAGGGACCCTAGAGACACCCCGACCCCCACAATTTGCCACCGTGTCTTCTTAGGTATTAAAGGGAACCTGTCACCCCGGTTTTTCAGTACGAGATAAAAATACTGTTAAATAGGGCCTGAGCTGTGCGTTACTATAGTGTATTTTGTGTACCCTGATTCCACCCCTAAGCTGCCGAAATAACTGACCAAAGTCGCTGTTTTCGCCTGTCAATCAGGCTGCTCAGGTCAGATGGGCGTGGCGACATCGCTGGTTCTTCCCCCAGATCTTGCATATATTTCCGTTGGTGGCGTAGTGGTTTGCGCATGCCCATCTTCTGAATCCACTGGGCAGAAGGAGTAAAAACGCGCGATCGGCGCTATTTCCCTGGTGATCTGTGGGGGCGGCCATCTTCCTGAGGCCGCGCGTGCGCATATGGAGTCCTCTGCTGCCCGGGGCTTCAGGAAAATGGCCGCGGGATGCCGCACGTGCGCAGATGGAGATCGCGGCGGCCATTTTCCTGATGCCGGGTTCGCATCTCAACTTGAGGAAAATGGCCGCCGCGATCTCCATCTGCCAACTTGGAATTGACTGTCCTGCCGGTCTCTGAAGTAAAGCGTAGAGTCTATTACTCCCTCGGTGTTCCGGCCACCGGCTACGCGCCTCAGAAGGAGGCAGCCTCTCTCAGGGCAGAACTCCTTCTGTTTTTCTTCTCCTTGTGCTATGACTTCGTGTCTCACTTTCTACAATACAATTCTCTTAGTATCCTTTCTTAGGATGCTGCCGCACGTGGGGCAAGCGCTGCTCCGTGTCTTTCTATCTAGGCCTCCAACAGGATCCCACCCCTGTCTGGGGCCCTCTGTCCGCAGCTTTGTGGTGTTCCTCCTTTCCTGCTGTCTGCCTGACAGGAACTGACTGGATGAAGCCCAGGCAGCGTCTGACTAGCTTTCTATCCAACCCACCAGTTTTACCCTAATGTGAGGAGTACCCTAATAGATAGGAGCAAGGCTCCCCCTGGTGGACTGGAGTGTGAAGTGTAGTGTATGGTTTATGATACCTGGCAGGGTGAACTCCTTTAGTGCCATCAGACGTAATATCACTCCCCCTGGTGGAAGAATAACATTACTGCAACGATCAGGACTCTGGGGCGCTGCATACTCACCTGCTCCCAGCGCGGTCACTGCTTCTCCGATGGTCTCCGGACGCCGGCAGCTTGTTCCTGTGTTCAGCAGTCACATGGTACCGCTCATTAAAGTAATGAATATAGACGCCCCTCCACGCCCATAGGGGTGGAGCGCATATTCATTACTTTAATGAGCGGTACCGGTGGCTGCTGAACACAGGAACAAGCTGCCGGTGCCAGAGACCATCGCATAGGAGAAGCTGCCAGGGACCGCGCCGGTGGACAGGTGAATATCGCAAGTGGCGGTGTCCTCGCCTGCCCAGGACAAGAGGTAAGTGTCTTTTTTTTTTTTTTTTTTTTTAATCGCAGCAGCAGCATTTGGGGCATAATATTCTATGGAGCATCTTATGGGGCCATAATCAACTTTTATGCAGCATTGTATGGGGCAAATGTTTCCATGGAGCATCTTATGGGGCCATAATAAACACTTCTGCAGCATTATATGGGGCAAATGTTTCTATGGAGCATCATATGGGGCCATAATCAACCTTTGCGCAGCATTATATGGGGCATATTTTTGTATGAAGCATGTTATGGGTCCATCATAAACTTTATGGAGCATTGTATGGGGTATATTTTGTATGGAGCATTATATGGGGCTCCTGATTCAATATGGATAATCAAAAACGCTTAACCTACTCATGTCTCAATTAATTTTACTTTTATTGGTATCTATTTTTACTTTTGACATTTACCGGTAGCTTCTGCATTTCCCACCCTAGGCTTATACTCGAGCCTTTAAGTTTTCCCAGGTTTTTTGTGGCAAAATTAGGGGTCTCGGCTTATACTCTCGGGTCAGCTTATATTTGAGTATATACGGTATGTACATAATGAAGAAAAAAAAAAAACCTTCTACAGGCAGGTGCCAGCCGTTACCCCTGCGCTGCAGCATAATCGCATGTTTATTGTCCTGAAAATAACTGTGCTTGATGATATTCAGATAGAAGAACAAAAAGAAATCCATTTTAAAATGGCGCCTGCACAGTGGCAGCTCGATGAGATAGACTAGAGATGACAGCTTCCCTTAACCCCTTCTGGGCATGACAATTTTCCGTTTTCGCCCTTTCTTTTTTTTTTTCTTCCAAGAGCCATAATTTTTTTTAATCTTTCCGCCAGCATTGCTGTATGAGGGCTTGTCTTTTTTGATGGATGAATTGCACTTTTGAATGTCCCCATTCATTTCATCATGTGATACACTGAAAGAAAATGGAAAAAAATCCAGGTTCGGCTTTCTTTCTCTTGTCGTCATTCTCCAAGATGTGTAGCGTTTTCAGTGGATGGACTTGTGTTAGGGCTTGTTTTTTTGCGCCCTGAGCTGAAGTTTTTATTCATATCACATCAGGGAGATACAGGGACGGTTTTGGGCAAAGTGGGATTGTAGGCAAAAGTTTAAAATGGGGCCCCAAATGCTAACATATTGCACATCACACAGAAGCATTTCAATTGTATTTACATGCGCTGATGTGAGGCCGCTAAACGAGTGTGATTGACAATATTGAAGTCGTCCGACACTTGTTTCCCGGCCTCTTTCCACCGGCTGAGGAATAACGATGGGGACAGAACATTCACTAATAGATCAATCTGTCCCCATACAGTATTATGTTATCAGCAGCATATCTGCAGTTTTCACTGGCGATGTGATGCTGAGAACAATGATTATTGTTCTGGCATAAACAATCCAATCACTCGATGAATATGCAGCATTTTGTTTTTTTAGTATGTTACACCCCGCAGTCCTTCATATAGTATAATGTGCACCACAGTCCTCCATTTTGTATAATACACTCCCTATAGTCCTCCATATAGTATAATACACTCCCTATAGTCCTCCATATAGTATAATACACTCCCTATAGTCCTCCATATAGTATAATACACTCCCTCTAGTCCTCCATATAGTATAATACACTCCCTCTAGTCCTCCATATAGTATAATACACTCCCTATAGTCCTCTATACAGCTCTGTCAAAAATTAAGAGACCACCACATCAAAACCCTGTCATGGGCAGCCCAAACTCCAGACCTGAACCCCATTGAAAACCTCTGGAATGTAATCAAGAGGATGATGGATAGTCGCAAGCCAACAAACAAAGAACTGCTTAAAGGGAACCTGTCACCCCCCAGGCTTTTGTAAGTAAAAGAGCCACCTTGTGCTGCACTAATGCTGCATTCTGACAAGGTGGCTCTTTTAGTTCTTGTTCCTGCCACTGCTGAAAGAATAGTTTATCAAATTTGTCCCTCATACCTTGAAATCGTCCAGGGGGCAGGTATTTTCCCCCCTAATCCAGACACCTCACAGCCGTCAATCACGGCCTCTGGGCGCCGCCTCCTCTTCCTTCATTAGCGTCTCTGGCGCCTGCGCTGTAAGTTTTTTTTTTTGTTTTTTTTCCAGGCATGCGCAGTTGCGCTGCCCTTCGAACTTACAGCTCAGGCGCCGGGGGCGGTAATGAAGGAAGAGGAAGTAGCACGCAGAGGCCCTGAGTGATGGCTGTGGTGCGTCTGTGTTATGGGGGAAAGACCTGCCCCCTGGACGATTTCAAGGTATGAGGGAAAAATTTGATAAACGATTCTTTTAGCAGTGGCAGGAACAAGAAGGTTGCATCATACTCTGAGGGGGCTACATTATACTATATGGGGGGTTACATCTATATATATAATTGTCTAAGGGTTTTTCCGTCTGTCTGTCTGTCTGTACTGGAAATCCCACGTCCCTGGCGGCCTCGACCAATCAGAGACTGGCACAGTATCGACGTGGAAATCCCGCGTCTCTGATTGGTCGAGGCCGCCAGGGACGTGGGATTTCCAGTACAGACAGACAGACAGACGGAAAAACCCTTAGACAATTATATATATATATAGATGTAACCCCCCATATAGTATAATGTAGCCCCCTCAGAGTATGATGCAACCCCCCTCATAGAATATAATGAAGCCCCCAATAGAATATAATACAGCCCACCTCCTCATAGACTATAATCCATCCCCACAGTCAAGTATTCACTCACTGATATAGTTAAAATAACGACACACAATCCTCACCTCTCTTCCTTGTTCCCCGCTATGCTCGAGGCTCCGGTATCAGCAGCTGCACTGTCGTCTGCCTGGCACACAATGGGTGCGTGATGAAGCGAGGTCATCGCACACTCGCAGTGTCAGAGGCAAAGAGGAATGATGGGAGAGCGAGCGTCATCTGACACTCTTCTCCATCATTGCTTTCAACTGTATCGGCGTCTATGTAGTTGAATGCGGCGCGCTTGGGGGGTTTGGGGATAGTCAGCGCGGGCCCAACAGCGGCTGCGTGGTTTGCCACTATTACCGCTGGGGACCCTATGCAGCTGCCTATTCTGCCTGCCCCTGATGCCCTGGGGAGATACGAGGTAGGTGATTGCCTTTTTATTGTATCTTTTTTCTGATGTTGAGGTGACCAAAAAACCACAATTCTGGCTATTTGATTTCTTTTCTCATGAAGCTGTTTACTGATTGGGTTAATTAAATATATTTTGATAGATTGGACTTTTATGGATGTGTAGATACTATAGTGTACTTTTTTATTTCTGTGTTAATAATGTGATAAAAAGGGGGTATGTCAAATAATTCAGACTTAAATATTTTTTTTTCATATTTTTTTATTGGATGTTGTAGTCCCTTTAGGGACTGATCACTACTATAATATCACAGAGTTGCTGTATATGGCCTGAAATGTTTGTCCCCTATGAATAATACAGACATTATATGCTGGAAAATATGAGAGTTCAATTCCTGTCCGCATCAAAGGCAGGGAGCCGACATATGTCATAAGTTATTAAAGGGATTGTCTAGGATTAGAAAAACACGGCTGCATTCTTTCAGAAACATCAAAACTCGTGCCGGGGGGTTGTCCGTGGTATTACTGCTCCTCTCTGACCGCCTCAGGGGTTTAGAATGCCAATTCCAGACACTGCAGTATTGTTTAGACTCCATCTTCCTGTTGCTTCCAGAAATTCACATGTATATGAGTAGCAATAGCCTGACTCAGATTCTTGTATTGAGCATCTAATGAGCGTGTGCCAAGATCCTGTACAATCATTTGATTTGTGTAATGCAAAGTTGTGTAAATTTTCCAATCTATTTTCTGCTTTAGTGTCTCACAGATCTCTACTTGCTGTCATTGAGATCCCTCATTGTTTCATGGATCACACTGCTGCCCGCCTCGTTACCGTCATCATGGATATATGGTTTGTAACGAACCCTACAGCGGCGTGTCCGTCACATGACTGCATGTGAACAATGACCATTATGTTGAATGACTGCAAGCTGAGATCTTGAAATTTGGAAGACCTTAAAATAAAGTGTATGGTTACATTTCATGACTCTTCATGATTCATAGAATGACCACCATTTGCTGAAACTGTTCTATTCCTTGCAGTGTGTTGCTGTGACAATGTGCGGGCGTTGTGCGGCCCTCCAGCAGGTGGCAGTAGAATACCATGAATATCCATCTCCTGCGACTCCTCCACATTCTGCTCTGGGCTCTGCCTTTCTCATCTATTCATAGCGGAAGTGAATGTGTGACGATGATGGATGACTCCTTACCTGTATGACCTCTGTGTGATTGCCCATACCTGTGATCAGCGTGTGGCACGTTTCCATGTTAATAATTATGATGTAAATATTGGTGAATTATAACACTACATTTGATTTACAGAAATTAATTGTTGTCATTATTTGTGACGACTATAATGTACAAGCATAGATTGTAATCTTTGTTAGTTTATGGCTGCATTTTCAATTATAAAGGAGTTGTCTGCTACTTTACTTTATATGGAGGCTTAGGGTGGTGCTAACATTAAGAAAAGAAAAAATACTCCTCAATTGCACCCCAGCTTCTTCCTGTTCTTCCCCCACCGGTCTCCTGATGACCTGTTCCAGCAGGAGACCTAACCACTGAGTGGCTGCAGCGGTCACGCTCCGCATGAGGCTGAAGAAAAAGGGATTTCCAGTTAAAGGGAATCAGTCACCTACTTTTCTTAAATAATCTTCGGCCACCGCCATTAGGGGTTTTGGGTGGGGGGTGGTCCGGTTTGATTCGGGTCAGATGGGCATCACGGTCCGGGTCCGGCGCCTCCCATCTTCATGCGATGACGTCCTCTTCCTTGCTTCGTGTCGCGGCTCCTGTTCAGGCATACTTTGTCTACCCTGTTGAGGACAGAGCAAGGTATGGGAGGCGCCGGATCTGAACCACGATGCCCATCGGACCCAAACCGAACCGGACCACCCCCCCAGGTGAGTATAATCTAACTTGTTCTTCTTATGTTTCAGGTTACATCGGGGGCTTATCTACAGCATTACAGAATGCTGTAGATAAGCCCCTAAAGGCGGTGGCCGAAGCTTATATACGAAAAAGTAGGTGACAGATTCCCTTAAGACCAGTCAAATTTTATCTCTATGATGCAAGAAAATTGGGGTCGATTATCCAAATACCCTCTGATTAAACTCTATCATAGTTTGATCCGAGTGTCGGTGCACTGTGCTCTGATAACAGAATCGCAGCACAGGTGCGAAGGAGACAGAGAAATTACTGTCTCCTCTCCTTCCTCTGTGTCCACAGTAATCACACTGCACTCATGTAACATCCGAGTGCAGTCCGATGTTTCACCCGCACCCATACACTTATATGGGTGACTACGGTCCGATTCTCGGATGCACTCGCAGCATGCTGACTTTGTTTTCAGTTGCTGTATCGGCCTGAGAAAATAATCACTGACCTGCACTGCCCCATAGAATAAGATAGGGCCGAGTGCTAGCTGATAAAACGTCGTATAGCACTGGACTGTGTTATACCCCAGTGTGAACGAGCCCGAAGAGTCTGGCTCAGATGGACCATGACTGCTGCAGCCAGTGAGTGCCTCTGATCGGCTGCAGTGGTCACCTGTACCCTCCCCTGATGGAGGATGCTGGGAGGCGCACAGTACGGTGGAGCAGTGGGGATCCTGTGGGTACGGGCATTACGGTTATTTATTAACAATTTATTTGCACTTACATGGGCCTATTTAAAGGGCCTCTGTCACCTGAATTTTAAGGGAACACTCTTCAGCCATAGGGGCGGGGTTTTCGGGTGTTTGATTCACCCTTTCCTTACCCGCTGGCTGCATGCTGGCTGCAATATTGGATTGAAGTTCATTCTCTGTCCTCCGTAGTACATGCCTGCACAAGGTAAGATTGCTTTGCGCAGGCGTGTACTATGGAGGACAGAGAATGAACTTCAATCCAATATTGCAGCCAGCGGGTAAGGAAAGGGTGAATCAAACACCTGAAAACCCCGCCCCTATGGCTGAAGATTGTTCCCTTCAAATTCAGGTGACAGAGGCCCTTTAAGATGTAGTAGTGGAGAACCCCTATAATCCCGGATTTCTCACCACACACCAAGCCCCTGTCATGTAAGGTGTGAATTGCTGTGTGGTCTTTATCCATCATTTGTTCTGCGTCTTGTATTACCTCTTCTGTGGCATAATGATCCTATCGATAAAGGTGCGGACATTAAACACATGCACGGTATAAATGAGATTAGTCTGCTCTCTGCTGCGCCGGCTTCTTTGT
Source organism: Ranitomeya imitator (assembly GCF_032444005.1). Taxonomy (NCBI): domain Eukaryota; kingdom Metazoa; phylum Chordata; class Amphibia; order Anura; family Dendrobatidae; genus Ranitomeya; species Ranitomeya imitator. The sequence continues at coordinate 114,648,180 of NC_091282.1, forward strand.
TTGTTTCACTTTTTTATTGACACTTTTCTTTGCCTTCCCTCTTTCTAGATATTGTGGTCGCAGAAAGTGTTGTGGTCATTAAAAATCTTCTCCAAACTCAGCCGAGTCAGCATGGAGAAATAATTAAACACATGGCAAAGCTGCTGGACAAGATCACCGTAAGTGTCTCTTATCTGTCTGCCCATGAGGCCTGTGCTGTGCGAAGTCACATACGCTCATTTTATAAACCTGCAAATGTTCCCAAATGTACAACAAATCCCTCCATCCATGATGTATACGCACTAAGAACGTTCTGTGGACTTGGAGTTGGGTTAAAAAAAGTCAATTCATATTAATGGCGTTTGTTCCATAAATACTAAAAATGAATGCTATAAAATATTATTGAAAATTATCATCTAGTGTAGATAATGTTACATACGTGTTCTCGCTCCCCGTGGTGTTTTTCTGCTGTGTCCCTTGTTAGTGGTCACACATGCTCACTCGCTCAGCCCCACCTCCAGAATCCTCTTGTACATACAGTCATGGCCAAAAGTATTGACACCCCTGCAATTCTGTCAGATAATACCCAGTTTCTTCCTGAAAATGATTGCAATCACAAATTCTTTTTTATTATTATCTTCATTTAATTTGTCTTAAATGAAAAAATATAAAAAGAATTGTCCTAAAGCCAAATTGGATATAATTCCACATCAAAGTATTGGCACTGTTCGAAAAATCAGGTGATGCTTCTCTAATTAGTGTAATTAACAGCACCTGTAACTTACTTGTGGCACCTAACAGGTTTTGGCAATAACTAAATCACACTTGCAGCCAGTTGACATGGATTAAAGTTGACTCAACCTCTGTCCTGTGTCCTTGTGTGTACCACATTGAGCATGGAGAAAAGAAAGAAGACCAAAGAACTGTCTGAGGACTTGAGAAACCAAATTGTGAGGAAGCATGAGAAATCTCAAGGCTGCAAGTCCATCTCCAAAGACCTGAATGTTCCTGTGTCTACCGTGCGCAGTGTCATCAAGAAGTGTAAAGCCCATGGCACTGTGGCTAACCTCCCTAGATGTGGATGGAAAAGAAAAATTGACGAGATTTCAACGCAAGATTGTGCGGATGTTGGATAAAGAACCTCGACTAACATCCAAACAAGTTCAAACTGCCCTGCAGTCCGAGGGTACAACAGTGTCAACCCGTACTATCTGTTGGCGTCTGAATGAAAAGGGACTGTATGGTAGGAGACCCAGGAAGACCCCACTTCTTACCCCGAGACATAAAAAAGCCAGGCTGGAGTTTGCCAAAACTTACCTGAAAAAGCCTAAAACGTTTTGGAAGAATGTTCTCTGGTCAAATGAGACAAAAGTAGAGTTTTTTGGGCTAAGACATCAACATAGAGTTTACAGGAGAAAAAAAGGGGCATTCAAAGAAAAGAACACGGTCCCTACAGTCAAACATGGCGGAGGTTCCCTGATGTTTTGGGGTTGCTTTGCTGCCTCTGGCACTGGACTGCTTGACCATGTGCATGGCATTATGAAGTCTGAAGATTACCAACAAATTTTGCAGCATAATGTAGGGCCCAGTGTGAGAAAGCTGGGTCTCCCTCAGAGGTCATGGGTCTTCCAGCAGGACAATGACCCAAAACACACTTCAAAAAGCACTAGAAAATGGTTTGAGTGAAAGCACTGGAGACTTCTAAGGTGGCCAGCAATGAGTCCAGACCTGAATCCCATAGAACACCTGTGGAGAGATCTAAAAATGGCAGTTTGGAGAAGGCACCCTTCAAATATCAGGGACCTGGAGCAGTTTGCCAAAGAAGAATGGTCTAAAATTCCAGCAGAGCATTGTAAGATACTCATTGATGGTTACCGGAAGCGGTTGGTCGCAGTTATTTTGGCTAAAGGTTGTGCAACCAAGTATTAGGCTGAGGGTGCCAATACTTTTGTCTGGCCCATTTTTGGAGTTTTGTGTGAAATGATCAATGTTTTGCTTTTTGCTTCATTCTCTTTTGTGTTCTTCATTTAAGACAAATTAAATGAAGATAATAATATCAAAGAATTTGTGATTGCAATCATTTTCAGGAAGAAGCTGAGTATTATCTGACAGAATTGCAGGGGTGTGAATACTTTTGGCCATGACTGTAGCAGTGTTGCAATTAATGTCCCTTGTTAGTGGTCACACATGCTCACTCGCTCAGCCCCACCCCCTGAATCCTCTTGTACATAGCAGTGTAGCAATTAATGTCCCTTGTTAGTGGTCACACATGCTCACTCGCTCAGCCCCACCCCCTGAATCCTCTTGTACATAGCAGTGTAGCAATTAATGTCCCTTGTTAGTGGTCACACATGCTCACTCGCTCAGCCCCACCCCCTGAATCCTCTTGTACATAGCAGTGTAGCAATTAATGTCCCTTGTTAGTGGTCACACATGCTCAGTCGCTCAGCCCCACCACCTGAATCCTCTTGTGCATAGCAGTGTAGCAATTAATGTCCCTTGTTAGTGGTCACACATGCTCACTCGCTCAGCCCCACCTCCTGAATCCTCTTGTACATGGCAGTGTAGCAATTAATGTCCCTTGTTAGTGGTCACACATGCTCACTCGCTCAGCCCCACCTCCTGAATCCTCTTGTACATGGCAGTGTAGCAATTCTCATTTTTTCACATTTGCACTGGACACATTAAATAGACTTATCAAGAAGGAATCAAAAAACCAACAGGGGCGCCACAACAAGCATGTAACAGGAACAACTACACACAGGGGTTTTTATTCCTTAATCTTGGGACAACCCATTAATCATTTTGAGTTCATTACTGATTTGTGTTCACATGCAGTTGACGCACATGCGGATGAATATGTGTTTGAGTTGCTCGTTGTAGAGTCACTTACGGTAATTATTGCAGGGAAACTGGTGTTTTTGACTGTGTTTTTTTGGCTGTGGGCACATACAATTCTTATGGGAGAAAGTAAAAAATTACTCCAGTCTCTTAGAGAAAAATTGTAATTTTTGTTTAACCCCTTCATGACCCAGCCTATTTTGACCTTAAAGACCTTGCCGTTTTTTGCAATTCTGACCAGTGTCCCTTTATGAGGTAATAACTCAGGAACGCTTCAACGGATCCTAGCGGTTCTGAGATTGTTTTTTCGTGACATATTGGGCTTCATGTTAGTGGTAAATTTAGGTCAATAAATTCTGCGTTTATTTGTGATAAAAACGGAAATTTGGCAAAAATTTTGAAAATTTCGCAATTTTCACATTTTGAATTTTTATTCTGTTAAACCAGAGAGATATGTGACACAAAATAGTTAATTAATAACATTTCCCACATGTTTACTTTACATCAGCACAATTTTGGAAACAAAATTTTTTTTTGTTAGGAAGTTATAAGGGTTAAAAGTTGACCAGCGATTTCTCATTTTTACAACGAAAATTACAAAACCATTTTTTTTAGGGACCACCTCACATTTGAAGTCAGTTTGAGGGGTCTATATGGCTGAAAATACCCAAAAGTGACACCATTCTAAAAACTGCACCCCTCAAGGTACTCAAAACCACATTCAAGAAGTTTATTAACCCTTCAGGTGCTTCACAGCAGCAGAAGCAACATGGAAGGAAAAAATGAACATTTAACTTTTTAGTCACAAAAATTATCTTTTAGCAACAATTTTTTTATTTTCCCAATGGTAAAAGGAGAAACTGAACCACGCAAGTTGTTGTCCAATTTGTCCTGAGTACGCTGATACCTCATATGTGCGGGTAAACCACTGTTTGGGCGCACGGCAGGGCTTGGAAGGGAAGGAGCGCCATTTGACTTTTTGAATCAAAAATTGGCTCCACTCTTTAGCTGACACAATGTCACGTTTGGAGAGCCCCCGTGTGCCTAAAAATTGGAGCTCCCCCACAAGTGACCCCATTTTGGAAACTAGACGCCCCAAGGAACTTATCTAGATGCATAGTGAGCACTTTGAACCCCCAGGTGCTTCACAAATTGATCCGTAAAAATGAAAAAGTACTTTTTTTTCACAAAAAAATTATTTTAGCCTCAATTTTTTCATTTTCACATGGACAACAGGATATAATGGATCCTAAAATGTGTTAGGCAATTTCTCCTGAGTACACCAATACCTCACATGTGGGGGTAAACCACTGTTTGGGCACTCGGCAGGGCTCGGAAGGGAAGGCGCGCCATTTGACTTTATGAATGGAAAATTAGCTCCAATTGTTAGCGGACACCATGTCGCGTTTGGAGGGCCCCTGTGTGCCTAAACATTGGAGCTCCCACACAAGTGACCCCATTTTGGAAACTAGACCCCCCAAGGAACTTATCTAGATGCATATTGAGCACTTTAAACTCCCAGGTGCTTCACAGAAGTTTATAATGCACAGCCATGAAAATAAAAAATAATTTTTCTTTCCTCAAAAATGATTTTTAGCCTGGAATTTCCTATTTTGCCAAGGATAGTAGGAGAAATTGGACCCCAAATATTGTTGTCCAGTTTGTCCTGAGTACGCTGATACACCATAAGTGGGGGTAAACCACTGTTTGGGCGCACGGCAGGGCTCGGAAGGGATGGCACGCCATTTGGCTTTTTAAATGGAAAATTAGCTCCAATCATTAGCGGACACCATGTCACATTTGGAGAGCCCCTGTGTGCCTAAACATTGGAGGTCCCCCAGAAATGACCCCATTTTGGAAACTAGACCCCCAAAGGAACTAATCTAGATGTGTGGTGAGGACTTTGAACCCCCAAGTGCTTCACAGAAGTTTATAACGCAGAGCCATGAAAATAAAAAAAAAAAATTATTTTCTCAAAAATGATCTTTTAGCCTGCAATTTTTTATTTTCCCAAGGGTAACAGGAGAAATTTGACCCCAAAAGTTGTTTTCCAGTTTCTCCTGAGTACGCTGATACCCCATATGTGGGGGTAAATCACTGTTTGGGCACATGCCGGGGCTCGGAAGTGAAGTAGTGACGTTTTGAAATGCAGACTTTGATGGAATGCTCTGTCGGCGTCACGTTGCGTTTGCAGAGCCCCTGATGTGGCTTAACAGTAGAAACCCCCCACAAGTGACCCCATTTTGGAAACTAGACCCCCAAAGGAACTTATCTAGATGTGTGGTGAGCACTTTGAACCCCCAAGTGCTTCATAGAAGTTTATAATGCAGAGCCATGAAAATAATAAATACGTTTTCTTTCCTCAAAAATAATTATTTAGCCCAGAATTTTTTATTTTCCCAAGGGTTATAGGAGAAATTGGACCCCAAAAGTTGTTGTCCAGTTTCTCCTGAGTACACTGATACCCCATATGTGGGGGTAAACCACTGTTTGGGCACATGCCGAGGCTCGGAAGTGAAGTAGTGACGTTTTGAAATGCAGACTTTGATGGAATGCTCTGCGGGCGTCACGTTGCGTTTGCAGAGCCCCTGATGTGCCTAAACAGTAGAAACCCCCCACAAGTGACCCCATTTTGGAAACTAGACCCCGAAAGGAACTTATCTAGATGTAAGGTGAGCACTTTGAACCCCCAAGTGCTTCACAGACGTTTACAACGCAGAGCCGTGAAAATAAAAAATCATTTTTCTTTCCTCAAAAATGATGTTTTAGCAAGCATTTTTTTAGATTCACAAGGGTAACAGGAGAAATTGGACCCCAGTAATTGTTGCGCAGTTTATCCTGAGTATGCTGGTACCCCATATGTGGGGGTAAACCACTGTTTGGGCACACGTCAGGGCTCGGAAGTGAGGGAGCACCATTTGACTTTTTGAATACGAGATTGGCTGGAATCAATGGTGGTGCCATGTTGCGTTTGGAGACCCTTGATGTGCCTAAACAGTGGTAACCCCTCAATTCTACCTCCAACACTAACCCCAACACACCCCTAACCCTAATCCCAACTGTAGCCATAACCCTAATCACAACCCTAACCACAACCCTAATTCCAACCCTAACCCTAAGGCTATGTGCCCACGTTGCGGATTCGTGTGAGATATTTCCGCACCATTTTTGAAAAATCCGCGGGTAAAAGACACTGCGTTTTACCTGCGGATTTACCGCGGATTTCCAGCATTTTTTGTGCGGATTTCACCTGCGGGTTCCTATTGAAGAACAGGTGTAAAACGCTGCGGAATCCGCACAAAGAATTGACATGCTGCGGAAAATACAACGCAGCGTTTCCGCGCGGTATTTTCCGCACCATGGGCACAGCGGATTTGGTTTTTCATATGTTTACATGGTACTGTAAACCTGATGGAACTCTGCTGCGAATCCGCAGCGGCCAATCCGCAGTGTGGGCACATGGCCTAATTCTAAAGGTATGTGCACACGCTGCAGAAAACGCTGCGGATCCGCAGCAGTTTCCCATGAGTTTACAGTTCAATGTAAACCTACGGGAAACAAAAATCGCTGTACACATGCAGAAAAACTGCACGGAAACGCACCAGTTTACATTCCGCAGCATGTCACTTCTTTGTGCGGATTCCGCAGCGGTTTTACATCTGCTCCAATAGAAAATCGCAATTGTAAAACCGCAGTGAAATGCGCAGAAAAAAAACGCGGTAAATCCGCCATAAATCCGCAGCGGTTTAGCACTGCGGATTTATCAAATCCGCAGCGGAAAAATCCGCAGAGGACCAGAATACGTGTGCACATACCGAAACCCTAACCCTAGCCCTAACCCTAGCCCTACCCCTACCCCTAACCCTACCCCTAACCCTACCCCTAACCCTACCCCTAACCCTACCCCTAACCCTACCCCTAACCCTAACCCTAACCCTAACCCTATTCTAACATTAGTGGAAAAAAAAATTTCTTTATTTTTTTATTGTCCCTACCTATGGGGGTGACAAAGGGGGGGGGGGTCATTTATTATTTTTTTTTATTTTGATCACTGAGATATAATCTATCTCAGTGATCAAAATGCACTTTGGAACGAATCTGCCGGCCGGCAGATTCGGCGGGCGCACTGCGCATGCGCCCGCCATTTTGGAAGATGGCGGCTCCCAGGGAGAAGACGGACGGGACCCCGGCAGGATCGGTAAGTATGATGGGGTGGGGGGGGGGGGCCACGGGGGGGGGGGGGGGGGGAATCGGAGCACAGGGGGGGGTAATCGGAGCACGGGGGGCGTGGAACGGAGCACGGGGGGGCTGGAACGGAGCACGGGGGGACTGGAACGGAGCACGGGGGGGGGGGGGGGGGGGGGTGGATCGGAGTGCAGGGGGGGTGATTGGAGCACGGGGGGAGCCGACAAGAGCATGGGGGGAAGCGGAGCACTGGACGGAGGGGAGCCGGAGCAGTGTACCGGCCAGATTGGGGGGGCGATCGGAGGGGTGGTGTGGGTGCACATTAGTATTTCCAGCCATGGCCGATGATATTGCAGCATCGGCCATGGCTGGATTGTAATATTTCACCAGTTATAATAGGTGAAATATTACAAATCGCTCTGATTGGCAGTTTCACTTTCAACAGCCAATCAGAGCGATCGTAGCCACGAGGGGGTGAAGCCACCCCCCCTGGGCTAAACTACCACTCCCCCTGTCCCTGCAGATCGGGTGAAATGGGAGTTAACCCTTTCACCGGATCTGCAGGGACGCGATCTTTCCATGACGCCACATAGGCGTCATGGGTCGGAATGGCACCGACTTTCATGACGCCTACGTGGCGTCAAAGGTCGGGAAGGGGTTAAAGGTTTTTTTTTTTAAAGGGAATCTCTCACCAGGTTGTTATACCCCATCTCAGGGCAGCATGATGTAAGAGCCAAGACCCAGATTCCAGTGATGTCACTTACAGGGCTGTGGAGTCGGAAAGCCAAACCTCCGACTCCTCAATTTCCATGATACCGATTCCAACTCCACCAAAATGGACCGACTCCAACTCCACAGCCCTGGTCACTTACTGGGCTGCTTTATGTTATTTTGATAAAATCACTGTTTTCTCTACTGCAGATCTAGCAGTTCTCCGAATCCTGAGCTCTGTATAACCCTGCCCACAGCACTGATTGGTAGCTTTCCATGTACACTGTGCATAGGCAGAAAGCTGCCAATCGGTGGTTGGACTACCTGATGGTAGGTTCACTTGTCCTCTAGTGATAAACTCCTGCTGATAAAGCACTGATTTTTATCAAAAGTGCACTAAGCAGTCCATTAAATGACAAAACACGGAATCAGGGACCCTGTCCCTACATTGTGCTGCTCTCCAATTAGGTGGCAGAACCCTGGTGACAGATTCCATTTAAGGCCCCTTTCCACGTCCGTGTGAAACCGGTACCGGAAAAAGAAAACCGTACCGGTAAAAGAAAACAGTACCGGTGTCATCCGTGTATTGAATCGGTGTGTCATCCATTGCCGTCAGTGTTTTTCTGATATGGAGAAAGAAAGAGAATGAAATTACAGAGCTCCTCCTGGACTTTGCAGTGTTAAACCCGTACAGCACATGGACTGTACACGGATGCCATCCATGGCTGAACATGTTTTTCACAGACCCATAGACTTGTATTGGCCCATGTCATCCGTGCTGCCAGAAATGGACCTGTCTCCTTGAGGTTCACATGAACACATGATGTGTATGAACAAAAGGACATGAGAAGATCACCATAGGTTATAATGGGTACGTGTGTCATCTGTAAGAAAAATGGATGCCCCACATACTGCAAACACGGACATGTGCGGAAGACCTGAAAGCAAATGTCTCTCTATTAAAGGTAATATATAATCGTGGTTTAGATATTAGACCCATGGTTAAAGGGCAAGGTTAACTTTTCCATACACTCCTAGGGTAATGTAAAGGGTTATTAATCCAGTTGTATGGGATCCCTGCTAACTACATGCAATGTGTATAACAAGCCCTTACCTGGGCATGCACTAGTGTAATGGCAGACAAATCCTACTATTTTGCACTACATTTTTCTCCAATGGCACATAACAAGAAGGATCAGGCTACTGGAGGTCAGCGTACCTGTCCTTATATCTACATAGACATGTCTGGCAGTGACTTACCACTGCTACCTTCCTCATTAATGGTATATACATGCTCAGCAAAGCCGAGCCTGCGTATATATTGGAGGGGTTTAGGAGCGATGGCTGTCAGCTGAAGCCTGACCACTACAGTGTATGGTGAGGTACCCTCGGTGTTCCTGCTTCCATTAATATGGCTGTGACATTAAGCACGGCTTAGATCTCCTTCTGAGATAGAGACGTGACTGACCTAACATTCACGGTCAATCAATGCTATCTGGCACTTAAGGCCGGGGTCACACTAGCACGAGTATCTCGCCTCAATACCCGGCACTCAGGACCGGAGTGTGCGGCTCCATGTATTTCTATGCAGCTGAGCGCTCCGGTCCGAGTGCCGGCTGCAGTGCCCGGTATTGATGAGAGACTAGCTCGAGTTTCTTGCATTGCACTCACAAGTGTGACCCCGACCTAACCGAATGTTTATGCCGGGAGACCGTAGGGAAACGCTGTACCCAGTGCGGAGGTGCAGCACGGTTGTACGAGTGTCACTATCCTGATGTGTCGCCACTGACTGACGGCCTTATAGCCTATGGACGTACTTCTTCAGTTCCGACAAAGATTTTTCAAAAATTTGGGAAAATTTGGCAACTTTATTTAAAGGATTTGGATGTGGTTGGCAGCCATTCTTTGACCACACACATGCAGTAGTCACTCTAGTACAATTTATCAAGGAGAGCAGTCACTTATCATTCCTACATTTTTATAGTTCTTTTTTGTTACCCTAGAACTCCATTTTTTGGGGCAAAGAGGTTCCTTTGTTCTTCCACTGTCCCAAAGGATGCATAACCAAATCCTCTTTACTCGCTGACATCCCCTCCAGTGACATATTATTCTGCTCCACCGGTCTTTGTCGACGTGTGCAGAAGTGAGAAAACATCCGCAACATGTGACCACTGCAGCCAATCACTGGCCAGGGGTCGTATGCCATCTACCTATACGCCAGTCCACTGAACCCCAGTGATTTGCCTTTGGCGGTCATGTGCGGTAGATGACATGTCATATGAGGGCTCCCTGTAGTACTCACAAGGCCATTACAGGGTAATAGGATTTATAACCTAGACAACCCCTCTAACCGATCTATAATGTTACTATGGCAGATCTCATCCCTGCAGAATTAAGACCCGGGATCTGTCCTTTATGAGGCAGGTGGCATAATCTAATTAGCATTTGAAAAATTTCTTAACAAACAGAAATGATGTTGACTTTTGTCAGAGTAATTAGGTTTTTACATTAAAGGACAAAGGGTTAAACGTTCAAGTAGGGTTGAGCAATTAGCAGACACTCTACATTAAAAGCTTTGTCTTTTGGCAATTATGTGTTAATTAAGTTGCTGGAGATATTTCTAAAGCTAGGGGCTTGTAAAGGGCAAAAGCTTTGCAGCGGGTGTGAAATTTTGGTGGTGGGAAAGTGGTCCTGAGTGGAGCCCTTAATGTTTTGCACCACTAGACTAAGGTCATTATGGAGCCAGGCAGAAATACAGAATTCAGATCTAGTTAGTAATGCACCGTACATTCGTGTTTGTGTGTGAACTGTCTGTTTACATGTCATGTCCAATTATCTGTAAATGATGGTTGAGGGGAATGTCTCTGTCCTTAGGGTACCGTCACACAGTGCAATTTTCATCGCTACGACGGTACGATCCGTGACGCTCCAGCGTCGTAACAATATCGCTCCAGCGTCGTAGACTGCTGTCACACTTTGCAATCTACGACGCTGGAGCGATAATTTCATGACGTATGTGCGATGTAGAAGCCGTTGGTTACTATGCGCACATCGTATACAATATATGTTACACCATGCAATCATGCCGCCACAGCGGGACACTAGACGACGAAAGAAAGTTTCAAACGATCTGCTACGACGTACGATTCTCAGCAGGGTCCCTGATCGCAGGAGCGTGTCAGACATTGCGATATCGCTCGAACGTCACAGATATATCGCTCGAACGTCACGAATCGTGCCGTCGTAGCGATCAAAATTTCACTGTGTGACGGTACCCTTACATTTAGCACTATGAATGCCATTAGAAGGGTTGGCCGCTTTTTAGCTCTGTGTAACCAGGTTCCTGAGATCTTCTCTTCCTCTCAGGTATCCGCACAGCTCCAATACTGTCCTGTTCTCTCCGAGCGCTTTCCTCCTGCAGATCTGTGTGCAATCCCCTCCCCGGCTGCCATCTCTAACACTGAGAGGAGCAGAGATCCCTCAGGATCTGACTGATTTGTATATTATTTATCTTTTTAAATCACTTCTCTTAATTAAGGATGGAAAAAACAAAGGCAGAATCATAATGATTAAATACCCTGCAGTAAATAAACAGCATAGTGCATGAAAATAATATATGGTAACTAGTTAACATGTTTTTGGTCAATAAAATGTGAAAGCCATTCCACCATTCCACGGTGACCGTGGTTGTGACAGTCCCAACTCTAATATTAAAAACCTTACCGTTTGTCAAGTGACATGAATATAGATAAGGGCTAAGAGGGACTGAGACCACCTAGTACACACAGACATGGGAGACCACATCAATCTAATGCCCGGCTCTAAAGAAAGGCAGGCCACATATTTATATGCACATGATACAAACAGAAAGAAACCAAAGGTATGAACTGGGGTGCATGCAGCATGGAAGCGCACGTTCACACTAGCCACTGAACAGAAAAAAACAAAACCAGAAATATAATGAACTAGCTGAAGAGCCCGGCGTTGCCTGGGCATAGTAAATATCTGTGGTTAGTTATAGCACCTCACTTCTCTTATTTTCCCATCACGCCTCTCATTTTCCCAATCACATCTTTAATTTTTCCCCTCACATCTCTCATTTTCTCCCTCACACCTCTCATTTTCTCCCTCACTCCTCTCATTCCCGCCTAACACTTGTCATTTCGACCTCACATCTGTCATTTTCCGATCACTACACTATTTTCCCTCACTCCTCTCATTTTGCACTCACACCTTTTCATTTTCACCTCACACCTCTCATTTTCACCTCAGTATATACATGTTTGTCATCTCCCTTATATATAGTATACACCTGTATGTCATCTCCTGTATATAGTATATACCTGTATATCATCTCCCCTGTATATAGTATATACCTGCTGTGTCATCTCCCCTGTATATAGTATATACCTGTATGTCATCTCCTCCTATATATAGAATATACCTGTATGTCATCTCCTCCTATATATAGTATATACCTGTATGTCATCTCCTCCTATATATAGTATATACCTGTATGTCATCTCCTTCTATATATAGTATATACCTGTATGTCATCTCCTCCTGTATATAGTATATACCTGTGTGTCATCTCCCCTGTATATAGTATATATCTGTGTCATCTCCTCCTGTATATAGTATATACCTGTAAGTCATCTTCTATATATAGCATATACCTGTATGTCATCTCCTCCTGTATATAGTATATACTTGTAGGTAATCTGCTCCTGTATATAGTATATACCTGTGTCATCTCCTCCTGTATATAGTATATACCTGTATGTCATCTCCTCCTGTATATAGTATGTACCTGTATGTCATCTCCTCCTTTATATAGTATATACCTGTGTCATCTCTCCTGTATATAGTATATATCTGTGTGTCATCTCCCCTGTATATAGTATATATCTGTGTGTCATCTCCCCTGTACATAGTATATACCTGTGTGATCTCCTGTATTAGACCTCGTTAACACATTATTTGCTCAGTATTTTTACCTCAGTATTTGTAAGATAAATTGGCAGCCTGATAAATCCCCAGCCAACAGGAAGCCCTCCCCCTGGCAGTATATATTAGCTCACATATACACATAATAGACAGGTCATGTGACTGACAGCTGCCGTATTTCCTATATGGTACATTTGTTGCTCTTGTAGTTTCTCTGCTTATTAATCAGATTTTTATTTTTGAAGGCTAATACCAGACTTGTGTGTGTTTTAGGGCGAGTTTCGTTTGTCAAGTTGTGTGTGTTGAGTTGTGTGTGGCGACATGCATGTAGTGACTTTTGTGAGATGAGTTTTGTGTGGCAACATGCGTGTAGCAACTTTTTGTGTGTCGAGTTGCATGTGGCAGGTTAGTGTAGCAAGTTGTGTGCAGCAAGTTTTGCGCATGGCGAGTTTTGCGCGTGGTGAGTTTTATGTCTGGTGCCTTTTGAGTATGTGCAAGTTTTGTGTGAGGCAACTTTAGCATGTGTTGCAAATTTTGTGCATGTGGCAATTTTTCTGCATGTGCAAGTTTTGCGTGTGGTGAGTTTTCCATGAGGTGAGATTTGCACTTGTGGCGAGTTTTGCATGAGCCTATTTTTTGCACGTGGCGAGTTTTGCGCATGGTGAGTTTTGAGCGGCGACTTTTGTGTTTCGACTTTTATGTGGCGAGGTTGGTGTATGTGTGGTGAAATGTGTGCTGAGGGTGGTATATGTGTTCAAGCACGTGGTAGTGTGTGGCGCATTTTGTGTGTGTGTTCATATCCCCGTGTGTGGTGAGTATCTCATATCGGGGCCCCACCTTAGCAACTGTACGGTATATACTCTTTGGCGCCATCGCTCTCATTCTTTAAGTCCCCCTTGTTCACATCTGGCAGCTGTCAATTTGCCTCCAACACTTTTCCTTTCACTTTTCCCCATTATGTAGATAGGGGCAAAATTGTTTGGTGAATTGGAAAGCGTGGGGTTAAAATTTGACCTCACAACGTAGCCTATGACGCTCTCAGGGTCCAGACGTGTGACTGTGCAAAATTTTGTTGCTGTAGCTGCGACGCTTCCAACACTTTTCCTTTCACTTTTTTCCCCATTATGTAGATAGGGGCAAAATTGTTTGGTGAATTGGAACGCGCGGGGTTAAAATTTCGCCTCACAATATAGCCTATGACGCTCTCAGGGTCCAGACGTGTGACTGTGCAAAATTTTGTGGCTGTAGCTGCGACGGTGCAGATGCCAATCCCGGACACACACACACACACACACACACACACACACACACACACACACACACACACACACACACACACACACACACACACACACCCACACCTTTATATAGTAGATAAATACCCTGTGGTAAATAAATAGCATAGTGCATGATGCCTGAATGGCGGACCCAAAGAAGGGAGGGTGAGGTATGGGTTTGAGGGAGAGCAGGGCGCAGGCGCGAGATTCCACGGCCATAACTGACGCTGATGGGAGGTGTTAAGTATTACAATGAAGATGGGGGGGCAGGGATTTCTTCCAGGCACTGCACACCCCAGTGCCTGGAAGAAATCATTAACATGAAGACAATATAAGATTTATCAGCAACAAGACCATTAATATGCGTCATACAGGTAGGACTAGTGTGACATTTCTATTACCTGTATGCCCATATTAATAGGTCATATACGTCTCGGGGGGTGACAGATTCCCTTTTCCTAATAATAATAATAAAAAAAAAAGTCAGTGTGCTGCCTCCCATTTGTATTGTCTTCTTTTGACAAAAATGAAAAAATAATAATAATAATGGTATGAAATTGTAATGCACATGGGGGTCCTTGTGTGTTAGAAATTTGCTATTGATTTTTGTTTCACCATAGAAAAGTGGAGCACATAGGGCAAACTGAGAGACCCACAAATGAACAGCTGGCGGTATACGGGAGGAACACAGGAATATTTTGGTATTGAATATTCTCTTTAGATCCCAGAATGCAGAGAAGCTCTGTACTGGCCGGTGCCGTCCCGCAGTCAGCCATCATTATTTATTCCCCTCTGTAATTCTGGCCTCCGCCTACATCATATGTGCTTGTCGGATTTGGCGTCACGGCTGCTTCTTCTGGGATTGGAGTCTTGGATTTGTTGTATTAATGTTGTTATAAATTTTACTTGTGCTAAGCTGATGAGATGTCATTTTCGGCGATGAGGCGCCTAATGGACCCTGGATTCAAAAAGAAAAATTCTTTATTGCAATGTATCTCCGAGGTGTCATCCTCTCTGAAATTTACTCACTGTTGTGTAAGATCCTCCGAAGTCATTTGGTACACAGTGTGATGATGAACCAGCCGACCAGCCGTGCATAGGTTTAGTTGGGATATGCAGACAGCACAGATTTATTCATATTTGTTCTTTCAGCAGATCTCTTGCGTCCAGTTTTAGCCGATTGTTGATGTATTTTCCAGCCTTCCTTCAGACCGCTGGTGTTTTATACGGTGTCAGTGTGCTCACAGATACGATCGTATGGAAAGCTCCCTGCGTCAACCATGATCAATAGACATGGTGACTGATCTCAGAAATAAGCGGTAGGCAGCATGGGGAAACCGTGGCCTTGTAATTGGGTGCACTTTGTTCTGCAATAACTCCTATAAGCCAAAGGGCATTAGATGTTTTGCAGAATTTTGGAGCAGAATGTTTGTGACAGATCTGGTTTGGAAGGCTTGAAAGTCACCCAATATTCATCGCTTACAGATCACTGGAGGGTCTGACTGCTGGGATCCTCTGTAATTCCCAGTAGCGTAGCTCCAGATCCCAAGAACCCGCCTCTGCAGAGCCTTTCTGAATGGAGGAACGTGATTTTTCTGTGCTTCACTGGGAAATACTGCAAAATCCTGAAAAATCTGATTCTACAAAACTCAACCACCACACACAGATAAGTTCTGCTACGCCGTCTCTTCCATCACCACCATAGAAGGGGGCGGCATGTTCCTTTTATGGATGGCTTGTTCCACTTGGGACATGTCCATTACATTTCTAATTAAAGAGGACTTTCAATACAGTCAGATTTTCTTTTTTAGTAAATAATTGTTCAGCCCATAACATACGAATGCTGAAACATCTTTTCAAAGAAACGTGTTGTGCGTGTTCTGTTTTTTTTTTTTCTCCCTCTCATTGACACTTCATGAATAAATTGACAACTGGGTGTCAAGTTGAAGGCAAACTTTTGGTTTCACACTGTTGAGACACGCCCTTTTGGTTAATGCGAATTAGTTACTCAACATTTTCAATTTATTCATACAATTCTATGGAAAATAATAAAAGAACGGCACAACACCAAGATATGAGAATTTTTTTTTTTTTTTAAATTGTCATGTCTTAGAGATAAAGAACCGTGGCGCCTCAACACGATGCCCATGTGGTCTTGTGGTTGGCTGCTTATACTGCCCTTGGCCTACACCAGTGTTCCCCAAGTCCGGTCCTCAAGAGCCACCAACAGGTCATGTTTTGAGGATTTCCTTAGTATTGCCCAGGTGATTGAATGCTTGCTTGTCCAGGTGATGCAATTATCACCTGTGCAATACTAAGGAAATCCTCAAAACATGACCTGTTGGTGGCTCTTGAGGACCGGACTTGGGGAACACTGGCCTACACTCACCTAGGAGCCAAAACATTAGCCAGAAAGCATTGGTACTGTGATGTTCTCTGTGGTCCCCACCTGCAGAACCGCTCCATTACTGAGTGTCTTGATAATTGCCAATAATTTCCATCTGTTGTCTATTCCATTTGCATAACAGCATGTGAAATTGATTGTCAAACAGTGTTGCTTCCTAAGTGGACAGTTTGATGTCACAGAAGTTTGATTTACTTGGAGTTATATTCTGTTGTTTAAGTGTTCCCTTTATTTTTTGAGCAGTGTCTATCTATCTATCTATCTATCTATCTATCTATCTATCTATCTATCTCATATATTGTATTTTGCGGATTAGAAGACACACCCCAAATATTGAGGAAAATAGGATTTTTTTTTTTCTTTTAAATAACATGGTGGTACATCTTATAATTAGCTTTTAGGGTAGCTTACCTGGGCGGCGGTGGAGTGGGGTCCCAGGTGGCAGGGAAGCTGTAGGCAGGAGATGCCGCATGCACCAGGCTGATAGGAGGTGTTTGGCGGCTTGGGGGCTTATACAACATTTTCAAAAGCCTGGAGCCACTTCACATTCCATGCTTTTCAATGCGATGGAGTTCTGGAAAATGGCCACCGGAGACTGCACATGCGCAATTGAGATCTCAGGAGACGACATCTCAATGTGCGCATGCGCCGCCTCTGGTGGCCATTTTCCCCAGAGTCCACCACATTGAAAAGTATGGTGTGTGGGCTCCGCTGATATTTTGTGAAAGCCTGACGCCTCCATACCACCGAACCCTACATCCTACCAGCCTGGGACCCTCATCATTGCCCCTCTCTTGCTGCCGGCAGAAGCTTCCTGCAGCAGCGACCCTGGGATCCTGCTCCACTGCAGCCGGTAAGCTACATTCGGAGTATAAGACGCACCCCAGCTCCTCACAAATTTTGGAGAGAAAAAAAAGTGCGTCTTTCTAATATGACAAATGTTATATTTGCTGTACTTGAGGGCAATGGCATTACGGCCATACCAGGGCCCAGTACTTTAACGCAAATAAGTCTCCCATTATTATGATCAGTGTAGAGCAGTCTCGTTTTTGTATTTCACCATGCTATTTTATCTCTACTATTCTCTGCCTTAGAATTTTGGATTATCACATTTTTTAAAATGTCCGATCTTTGTGAGAATGCTGACTAGCTTTTCCATTGATGATTGAGATATTGTAGAAATGAGATTGAATAGTTAGTTATCTGTTCAGTTATTTTTGAGTATAGAAAATGTCATTGAAAAATCTTTTGTAGAGATTTATTTTCAGATTGGTAATGATCATAATTAAAAAAAATCTCCATTACACAGACCCTTTATTGCCCAGTCTGATCAGAAGGAGGCGCATGTGCACTAAGCTCCAGATGACGTTGTTGGGGCCAGTCCTTTGATTTTGGCGCATGCGCACTAACCTCCGGATGACGTTGTTGGGGCCAGTCCTTTGATTTTGGCGCATGCGCACTAACCTCCGGATGACGTTGTTGGGGCCAGTCCTTTGATTTTGGCGCATGCGCACTAAGTTTCGGATGATGTTGTGGGGGCCAGTCCTTTGATTTTGGCGCATGCGCACTAAGCTCCGGATGATGTTGCGGGGGCCAGTTCTTTGATTTTGGAACGTCATTAGGAGCTTACTGCTCACGCTCCACTCCTTGTGATGACATGACTGCACCTGCACAGCGGAGACGGGTCACTGAGAGAAGTGTGGCCTGTCAATCAAAGACCAGAAGCCAGCAGGGAAAAGCGAGAGGGCACTGCAGAGCTGGAAGTGCAGTGCCCGCCTCGCTGCACTTGTGATTAAAACTTCAAGGATGGATTACTCAGAAATGCCCCAACGAAATTCTACAAGCAAGGTATGAGTGTGAGAGGTGTCAAAGGGGCTCTACACTTATGGCTTTAGTTGGGATCAAATATTTTGTTGACAGGTTCTCTTTAAAACTGTAATATATTATGGAGATACTTCTAGAATTTATCTGATGGTGAGTCGGATGTCCCAATTGTTCGTCAACATTTTTTTTTCCCCCAAGGTTCTTAAACATTAAAACCAGGTTCTCTACAGTAAAACCACATTTGGCCATTACTCTCCTGTAAAAAGAAAAACCATTCCGATAAGTTACTTACATGTAGTTGGCACAAGTCCAGTGGGAGCCATTTTGCCATGTGACTGGCTGATTGCTTACATGTGTTTAATATCCTTTACCCTAAGAAAAGCAGTGCCTCTAGTACCCAAATAGCGTGTTTGCTGAAGGGTACAGCCAATAATCCATGACATGGACGCAGCGTCTTTTACCTTCACGCTTCATATACTTTGTTGTCCGTTGAGTGATCGTATTGTACAGCAGCGCACTTATTAATCTGGAGCAATTACAAACCTGATCTGCAATTAATATGTACACAAGTGTAAACATTTCAAGCTTTGCCAGGCTTTGTTCTAGCTGAGAAATGATTTTACTATAACTCTTTAGTTTCAAAGTTTTAATTATGACTGTTTAATAAAATGGGAGGTATTCTCTCTAAAAATAAATAAAAATTATAAATAAAATTCCGATGCAGACTTGACTTCCCAAACACATTATTCATGTTAGATTAGTTATTAAGATGAGTCTAAATTATAATTTCCCAAATATTGCCACAGCAGCAAATGGCTCATTAAATGCAGACTTTGTGATGAATAGCTTTCTTGTTTGAATAAAAAAAAAAAATCAGAGCGATGAAAATGAGCAGTGTTTATACTTCGCTAAGGACATTATAGGATATACAGTACAGACCAAAAGTTTGGACACACCTTCTCATTTAAAGATTTCTCTGTATTTTCATGACTATGAAAATTGTACATTCACACTGAAGGCATCAAAACTATGAATTAACACATGTGGAATTATATTCTTAACAAAAAAGTGTGAAACAACTGAAATTATGTCTTATATTCTAGGTTCTTCAAAGTAGCCACCTTTTGCTTTGATGACTGCTTTGCACACTTTTGGCATTCTCTTGATGAGCTTCAAGAGGTAGTCATCGGGAATAGTCTTCAAACAATCTTGAAGGAGTTCCCAGACATGCTTAGCACTTGTTGGCCCTTTTGCCTTCACTCTGCGGTCCAGCTCACCCCAAACCATCTCGATTGGGTTCAGGTCTGGTGACTGTGGAGGCCAGGTCATCTGGTGTAGCACCTCATCACTCTCCTTCTTGGTCAAATAGCTGTTACACAGCCTGGAGGTGTGTTTGGGATCATTGTCCTGTTGAAAAATAAATGATGGTCCAACTAAACGCAAACTGGATGGAATAGCATGCCGCTGCAAGATGCTGTGGTAGCCATGCTGGTTCAGTATGCCTTCAGTTTTGAATAAATCCCCAACAGTGTCACCAGCAAAGCACCCCCACACCATCACACCTCCTCCTCCATGCTTCACGGTGGGAACCAGGCATGTAGAGTCCATCCGTTCACCTTTTCTGTGTCGCACAAAGACACGGTGGTTGGAACCAAAGATCTCAAATTTGGACTCATCAGACCAAAGCACATATTTCCACTGGTCTAATGTCCATTCCTTGTGTACTTTAGCCCAAACAAGTCTCTTCTGCTTGTTGCCTGTCCTTAGCAGTGGTTTCCTAGCAGCTATTTTACCATGAAGGTCTGCTGCACAAAGTCTCCTCTTAACAGTTGTTGTAGAGATGTGTCTGCTGCTAGAACTCTGTGTGACATTGACCTGGTCTCTAATCTGAGCTGCTGTTAATCTGCAATTTCTGAGGCTGGTGACTCGGATAAACTTATCCTCAGAAGCAGAGGTGACTCTTGGTCTTCCTTTCCTGGGGCGGTCCTCATGTGAGCCAGTTTATTTGTAGCGCTTGATGGTTTTTGCTACTGCACTTATGGACACTTTCAAAAGTTTTCCCAATTTTTCAGACTGACTGACCTTCATTTCTTAAAGTAATGATGGCCACTCGTTTTTCTTTACTTAGCTGCTTTTTTCTTGCGATAATACAAATTCTAACAGTGTATTCAGTAGGACTATCAGCTGTGTATCCACCAGACTTTGCACAACACAACTGATGGTCTCAACCCCATTTATAAGGCAAGAAATCTCACTTATTAAACCTGACAGGGCACACCTGTGAAGTGAAAACCATTCCCAGTGACTACCTCTTGAAGTTCATCAAGAGAATGCCAAGAGTGTGCAAAGCAGTCATCAAAGAAAAAGGTGGCTACTTTGGAGAACCTAGAATATGAGACATAATTTCAGTTGTTTCACACTTTAAGTATATAACTCCACATGTCTTAATTCATAGTTTTGATGCCTTCAGTGTGAATGTACAATTTTCATAGTCCTGAAAAATCTTTAAATGAGAAGGTGTGTCCAAACTTTTGGTCTGTACTGTATATGCTTAGTTTTCCATGACTTTGCGGGTGTTTGTAATTATTTTTCAATCATTTCTTTATTCCATGTATTTTGTCATAAAAATACTTGATAAATTTAGATATTCTATATACGGTCCGGATTAAAGAAAATGTTACACCTTCTATGTGTTCCTTCCCATCCCCCTATTCCCCTCGGAAATAAATAAAGTTGATTATTTGGGGGCATTATTTTCTTTTTCTTTTTCTCCATGACAAGATGTTGATAATAATAATATCGTTCTTTATATAGCGCCAACATATTCCGCAGCACTTTACAGTTAAACAGTTTCAAAATAACAGTGATAAGTAACAGCGTTAACAATAATACAATAAGTAAAGCAAAATATGACGACCCTGCTCGTGAGGGCTTACAATCTACAATGAGGTGGGGGAGATACAAAGTACAGGTGTGTATTTACAATGATGTATTTACAATGATGGTCCAGCCATCTTCAGGGGGTGGGGAATAGATGGGGATAGTGAATGGGCTACACACATACATACATAAAATGAGTTTGATTAGTGAACTTGATAGGCCGCTCTGAACAAATGTGTTTTGAGGGAGCGCCTAAAACTATGCAAATTGTGGATGGTCCTAATTTCTTGGAGTAGAGCATTCCAGAGGATTGGCGCAGCGCGGGAGAAGTCTTGGAGTCGGGATTGGGAGGTACGGATTAGTGCAGAGGTTAGTCGAAAGTCGTTTACAGAGCGCAGTGATCGTCTAGGCCGATGGACAGAAATGAGGGAGGAGATGTAAGGGGGTGCTGCATTGTGGAGAGCTTCGTGGGTGAGAACAAGCACTTTGCATTGGATCCTATAATGAATGGGCAGCCAGTGTAACGACTGTTGAAGAGCCGACGCGTCCGTTGATCTGTGACTACAAGGATGGTGACACAATCATTATAGCTCACAATGAAGTTGTCATTTAAATTCCTTTCTGCCCATCCGTATTCAACGCGAGGATGCAATTTTTTTTCTCCAAAAAATATCTGTCATCCATACGCCGTCTTGCAAAATGGACATAAAATGGATTCATGGGCTCAAATATTCGTGAAAACACTTACACAGTGTGTGTATATATATATATATATATATATATATATATATATATATATATATATATATATATACATACATACATACATACATACATACATACATACATACATACATACATACATACATACACACACATATATATATGTATATATATATATATATATATATATATATATATATTTTCAAAAGTCGCCAACTTTTGGCAAAGTCGGGTTTCATGAAACGAGAGAGAGAGAGAGAGAGACCCTGCGCTTAGTAACCCCCGCTGCTTACCCTGGTTACAAGTGAAGACATCGCTGAATCGGCGTCACACACGCCGATTCAGCGATGTCAGCGGGTGATCCAGCGACGAAATAAAGGTCTGGCCTTCTAGCTCCGACCAGCGATCTCACAGCAGGATCCTGATCGCTGCTGCGTGTCAAACACAACGCTTGCTAGCCAGGACGCTGCAACGTCACAGATCGTTATCGTTCTAAAGTCGCTCAGTGTGAAGGTACCTTTAGTACCAAAAGGTAATATTTTTTTTTAAGAAAAATTTGGGAATACAAACTAATGAATATGTTTAATTCATTGACACTAGGACTCAATTTAACACCTGGATTTATGAGTCACTACATGGATACAATTCACACCTCCACCTGACATACTCCAGATAACTAAGAACATTGTTCCCATTACCTCTCCATTAGTAAGAAAATGCCTAATTTGATTATCTTGGCTTATGTATGGACTCCTCACACTTCCCACCCCCTAACAAATGCCCTGCTGAATTGTTCTTTAAATGTTGTGCTTTTTTCTTATTAATCTATCTGTAATCCGCCTGAAGAAGGAGCCTCTGTGCTCTGAAAGCTTGCAAACATATTATTTTCTGGTTAGCCAATAAAGGTATCACTCCCAGAATACTTTGGTCATCATTGGGCAGAAAAGATTTTTCTGGCTAACACGGTACCACAATACAATTTGTTATTGTACATCATGAATTTTAAATCAAACAAAAACTATATCTGTTTGGTGTCTACGTACGTGTGCTGATTACCCGGTAATCATATTGCCAGGTCAGTGTTGGCATATATTGAACATGGTAAATAAGAAACACATAGATGACTTTTTCTAGTACTCTGTGGCAGAATGAATGGTGTCATTCAAAAGTAGAACCCGAAAAAACAAGACCTTATAATCATACAGTGGCATGTAAAAGTTTGGGCACCCCTGATCAAAATTACTGTTATTGTGAACAGTTCAGCAAGTTGAAGATGTTTTCATCTTTTACATTTTAAAAATGGAAAGTGGACCAACGCAAAGGTTTAGGCACTCATGCATGGTTAGTACCTAGCAGTACTCCCTTTTGAAAGTATCACTGCTTGTAAATGCTTTTTGTAGCCAGCCAAGTCTTTCAATTCTTGTTTTAGGGATTATCATCTTCCTTGGAAAATTCTTCATCTCTGTGAGATCCCTGGGTCGTCCTGCATGC
The DNA here is from genome assembly GCF_032444005.1 of Ranitomeya imitator. Lineage (NCBI taxonomy): Eukaryota > Metazoa > Chordata > Amphibia > Anura > Dendrobatidae > Ranitomeya > Ranitomeya imitator. The sequence goes on from NC_091282.1 coordinate 114,671,442, forward strand.
ACAGCTATTTTGAGGTCGAGCCACAGATTTTCAATAATGTTCAGATGAGGGGACTGTGAGGGCCATTGTCAATCTTTGACTTGCGCCTTGTGAGGTACTCTATTATGGATTTTGACGTGTTTAGGGTCATTATCTATTTGTAGAAACCATCCTCTTTTCAGCTTTTTTGCAGATGGTGTTATGTTTGCATCAAGAATTTGTTGACATTTCATTGAATATATCCTTCCTTGTTGAATACTCAGGAAAGCAGTGGGTATAAACCAAGAGCACAAATTGGCCACTTTTGACCTGGTGACAGTTCCTCTCTAACGGTCATCTCTCCAGGCTTTGTGGTCAGTTGAGGTCATACACCAAAACACGTTTATTAGACTTTGCTATTATTTAGAATCTGCACAATTACCCACGTCGGTGATTGTTGTAGCGCAGAGGAGGCCGTACAGTTCAGCACATGAATCATCCGTTGTTTCCGCTGTGTCTCTGATGCATGTTGGACACTTGATAGAAGTTTGCAGACGGTTTGATCATCGGGCTTTCTGCGCTGGACCAAACCTTGGCACTGTGTGTACGTCTGTTTATATCCCATCTATTTACTCTAATTTACCAATGTTCATTCTTCTTTTAAAATGGATTAAATGGAGGCGAGCGGTGCTTTTAGTGGCAGCCGTTCTGGTGTAAAGGGAAGCTTGTGAGACCGGCATTGTTCCTTAAGTGGCTCCCTTTGCAATACATAATTTGTACAATTTCCTTTTTATATTCGCTTCTGTGACTACTTGTGGATGCGCAGTTGTGCGTCCTGGCTTCGGTTAATATAGACATGATAACAAGACCGCAAATACCGCTGATGCGTCTGAGTTAAGAAAGTGCACTTAACTGCTGGTTAAATGCTTGTGCTGCACACGAGACCTCCGCCGGCTCTCGGTGTATGGCCACATTAAGCCGGGGAGTAATGGAAGCAATGGACCCTTGTTTGTATTTTTCTTTTAACCTAAACCTTGGACATTGACGAGCCAGGAGTGGACTTACTCTGCTCTTATTGCGGGCTATACTCAACAGGAAATACGGGCAGCTATCTAAGGGTATTATGTGTTCACTATACAAGTACCTTAAAGGCGGCTGGTGCATTTTCTTTCTACGTCTAGGGCACGACAGGTTGATGACACTTTTCTATATGAAGAATCATATTTGTGGTTATAGAAATCTTCACATTTTTGTAAAAATTGTATTGAATATTTACAGTTATATGAAAAAGTTTGGGCACCCCTATTAATCTTAAGCTTAATGTTTTATAAAAAATGTTTTTTTTTGCAACAGCTATTTCAGTTTCATATATCTAATAACTGTTGGACACAGTAATGTTTCTGCCTTGAAATGAGGTTTATTGTACTAACAGAAAATGTGCAATCTGCATTCAAACAAAATTTGACAGGTGCATAAATATGGGCACCCTTATCATTTTCTTGTTTTAAATACTCCTACCTACTTTTTACTGACTTACTAAAGCACTTTTTTTGGTTTTCTAACCTCATTGAGCTTTGAACTTCATAGCCAGGTGTATGCAATCATGAGAAAAGCTACTTAAAGTGGCCACTTGCAAGTTGTTCTCCTGTTTGAATCTCCTCTGAAGAGTGGCATCATGGGCTCCTCAAAACAACTGTCTAATGATCTGAAAACAAAGATTATTCAACATAGTTGTTCAGTGGAAGGATACAAAAAGCTGTCTCATAGATTTAACCTGTCAATTTCCACTGTGAGGAACATGGTAAGGAAATGGAAGAACACAGGTACAGTTCTTGTTAAGGCCAGAAGTGGCAGGCCAAGAAAAACATCAGAAAGGCAGAGAAGAAGAATGGTGAGATCAGTCAAGGACAATCCTCAGACCACCTCCAGAGAGCTGCAGCATCAACTTGCTACAGATGGTGTCACTGTGCATCGGTCAGCTATACAACGCACTTTGCACAAGGAGAAGCTGTATGGGAGAGTGATGCGAAAGAAGCCGTTTCTGCAAGCACGCCACAAACAGAGTCTGCTGAGGTATGCAAAAGCACATTTGGAGAAGCCAATTTCTTTTTGGGAGAAGGTCCTGTGGACTGATGAAACCAGGATTGAGTTTTTTGGTCATACAAAAAGGCATTGTGCATGGTGGCCAAGAAACACAACATTCCAAGAAAAACACTTGCTACCCACAGTAAAATTTGGTGGAGGTTCCATCATGCTTTGGGGCTGTGTGGCTAATGCCGGCACCGGGAATCTTGTTAAAGTTGAGGGACGTATGGATTCTTCTCAGTATCAGCAGATTATTGACAATAATGTTCATGAATCAGTGACAAAGTTGAAGTTACGCAGGGGATGGATCTTTCAGCAAGACAATGATCCAAAACACCGCTCCAAATCTACTCAGGCATTCATGCAGAGGAACAATTACACTGTTCTGGAATGGCCATCCCAGTCACCAGACCTGAATATCATTGAACATCTGTGGGATCATTTGAAGAGGGCTGTCCATGCTCGGCGACCATCAAACTTAACTGAACTGGAATTGTTTTGTAAAGAGGAATGGTCACAAATACCTTCATCCAGGATCCAGGAACTCATTAAAAGCTACAGGAAGCAACTAGAGGCTGTTATTTTTGTAAAAGGAGGATCTACTAAATATTAATGTCACTTTTCTGGTGGGGTGCCCATACTTATGCACCTGTCAAATTTTGTTTGAATGCAGATTGCACATTTTCTGTTAGTACAATAAACCTCATTTCAAGGCAGAAACATTACTGTGTCCAACAGGTATTAGATATATGAAACTGAAATAGCTGTTGCAAAAAAAAAAACAATTTTTATAAAACATTAAGCTTAAGATTAATAGGGGTGCCCAAACTTTTTCATATAACTGTATTTCTATCAAGCAAACTTTTGTAAAGTTATGAATTAAAGTGTACAGGAGACATTCATACCCGGCAATGTCCTTGAATGGTGTTCTCCGGCAAGTCTTCTGCGGTGTTAGATGCTGCTGTCTTGGAGTCTGTCAATCACTTACCAAGGTTTCTTGTACATTTATCAGGTATTCTGCACCTGGTCCATTAACTGGAATATGAAGCATGCACACGCCTGCCAGAAACTGGCTGACGGAGGCCGCTTCAGTAGGGGTAACTTGCTTGCAGATGTGAACATGAGAAATACTTGTTAACTTCTTTAAAATGAATATCCAACTTTGAAAACAATATAATAATATAATAATAATAATTTTTATTTATATAGCGTCAACATATTCCGCAGCGCTTTACAAATTATAGACGGGAATTGTACAGACAATAGATATTACAGCATAACAGAAATATAGTTCAATACAGATACCAGGAGGAGTGAGGGCCCTGCTCGCAAGCTTACAAACTATGAGGAAAAGGGGAGACACGAGAGGTGGATGATAACAATTGCTTTAGTTATTCGGACCGGCCATAGTGTAAGGCTCAGGTGTTCATGTAAAGCTGCATGAACCAGTTATCTGCCTAAGTATGTAGCAGTACAGACACAGAGGGCTAATACTGCATAAAGTGTATGAGAACATGATGCGAGGAACCTTTTTTTTTTTTTTTTTTTTAAATAGGCCACACAGGGATCGTTAGGTTAATGCATTGAGGCGGTAGGCCAGTCTGAACAAATGCGTTTTTAGGGTACGCTTAAAACTGTGGGGATTGGGGATTAATCGTATTAACCTAGGTAGTGAATTCCAAAGAATCGGCGCAGCACGTGTAAAGTCTTGGAGACGGGAGTGGGAGGTTCTGATTATTGAGGATGCTAACCTGAGGTCATTAGCGGAGCGGAGGGCACGGGTAGGGTGGTAGACTGATACCAGGGAGGAGATGTAGGGTGGTGCTGAGCCATGGAGTGCTTTGTGGATAAGGGTAGTAGTTTTGTACTGGATTCTGGAGTGGATGGGTAGCCAGTGTAATGACTGGCACAGGGTAGAGGCATCGGTGTAACGGTTGGTGAGGAATATGATCCTGGCTGCAGCATTCAGGACAGATTGGAGCGGGGAGAGTTTTGCAAGAGGGAGGCCGATTAGTAGAGAGTTACAATAGTCCAGACGAGAATGAATAAGTGAAACAGTAAGCGTTTTTGCAGAGTCGAAAGTAAGAAAACGGCGAATTCTAGAAATGTTTTTGAGATGCAGGTAAGAAGAGCGACCCAATGATCGGATGTAGGGGGTGAATGAAAGGTCAGAATCAAGGATGACCCCAAGGCAGCGGGCATGTTGCTTTGGAGTAATGGTGGAACCGCACACGGAGATGGCAATGTCAGGCAAAGATAGGTTAGTAGAGGGAGAGAACACGAGGAGTTCAGTTTTTGACAGGTTTAGTTTCAGATAGAGGGAGGACATGATGTTAGAGACAGCGGTAAGACAATCACTGGTGTTTTCTAAAAAGGTCGGTGTGATATCAGGAGAAGAAGTGTATAATTGGGTGTCATCAGCATAGAGATGGTACTGGAAACCAAATCTACTGATTGTTTGTCCAATAGGGGCAGTATACAACGAGAAGAGGAGGGGGCCTAGGACTGATCCTTGAGGAACCCCAACAGTAAGGGGAAGGTGAGAGGAGGAGGAACCAGCAAAACATACAGTGAAGGATCGGTCAGAGAGATAGGAGGAGAACCAGGAGAGAACGGTGTCCTTGAGGCCGATGGAGCGGAGCATAGTGAGGAGGAGCTGATGATCCACAGTATCGAATGCTGCAGAGAGATCCAAGAGAATTAGCATGGAGTAGTGACCATTAGATTTAGCTGTTAGTAGGTCATTAGAGACTTTAGTGAGGGCAGTTTCAGTAGAGTGTAAAGAGCGGAAGCCAGATTGAAGAGGGTCAAGAAGAGAGTTATCTGAGAGATAGCGGGTAAGACGGGAGTGGACCAGGCGTTCGAGGAGTTTAGAAATGAAGGGAAGATTAGAGACAGGTCTATAATTTGCGGCACAGTTTTGATCGAGGGATGGTTTTTTAAGTAATGGATGTATGATGGCATGCTTAAATGAGGAGGGAAAAATACCGGAAGTGAGGGAAAGGTTGAATATTTTTGTTAGGTGAGAGGTGACAGCCGGGGAAAGGGACTGGAGGAGATGTGACGGAATGGGGTCACTGGTGCAAGTGGTCGGGCGAGAAGATGCAATATTTAAAAACAATATTTTTTTTAATGGGTTCAGCATTGGATGATTAATTTAATGGAACACACTCCTCAACATTGAAATTGCAGCACCAAGAAGTAAAAGTTAAAGAATTATGGAACTCATAGGATGAATAATATGTTAATGATATGCAAATGATGACATGGAAACAACCTTTTTTTTAAATGTCTCAGTTCCTTCAGCATCAAGAATGAGAGCCATGTGCAGAAATCCCCGCACTTCCACGGCTCGGCTGTGAGGTTAATAGTTGTCTGAGAAATGCTTTGTTGTACTGAAGGCTCTTAAAGGGGTTGTGCCATGAACAAAACTATATTTTAATCAATAGATCTTGGAATAATAACAATATGTTCCAGAAATGGATGTGTTTAAATAAAATGTTCCTATGCTGAGATAATCTTCTGCATGTGTCCCTGCTGTGTAATGGCTGTGTCTGACCGTGCAGGGACATGGCCTGATCATACTCCTGGTCGGGGAGGAAGCAAAAGAGTTTACAGACATTACAGCACGGGATCACAGCTGATTCTTTTTGCAAATAAAACATTTCTCTGTCTGTTTTTAAACAATATTTTATCTCAGAAAGAATCAGCTGTGATCCCCATGCTGTAATGTCTGTATACTCTTTTGGTTCCTTCCCTACCCCGGAGCTTGTGATATATCCAACCTGTTCCTGCACGGTCGGAACAGCCATTACCCTGGGACACATTTATAAAATTATCTTGGAACATGGTCTTTTCTTTTAAACACATCCAGTTGTGGAGTTTATTTTTATTACAAGATTTGTTGATTTAAAATATATTTTTGATCGTGACACAACCCCTTTAAGGACGCAAATCATCAACATCCGCTGCTGGCAGCTTTCTTTGGAATTGCAGTCCAATGAGTTCCCAGATGTGCTCGATGGGAGACAAATCTGGAAGACACTGCAGGCCTTGGTAGCACGTTTAGGACAGGAAGGCTATTTACAGTAGCACGACAAACATGAAGCCTGGTATTGTTGTGTGCGGGAACGGTAAAATTACTTTATCACTGGTTCCACTACCAAATCAATGTAATGTTGGTGTACGTGGAATAAAGACTTCAGGGGTCCAACTACCGTATATCAAACCCACTTCACCATAATTCCTAGAGCATAACTTGTGTGACGTTTTCGCACGAAGGCCTGCTCATGGCATTACTCACTTGGTCTCCAGCCAATCTCTGGCTAAGGTTGCAAGACAAAAGCGGGACTTTTTTGCTGAAAAGGTTAGACCTCCATTCCAGCCTCCATTGCGGTCTTGCTCTGCACCATGATAGCTTTTGAGGGCAATAGTGTGAGGTCAGTGGAACACCTGTAGCTTTGACGTTTGCTTCATAGGCCAATGCCGTGCACAACCTTCTGATGGTTTGTGAGGACACTGTTTGATACTTTGCCTGGAATGTGACATTCAATTTCACTTTCAGTAAAGAATGGGTCCGTTGTGGCGCTAATGGTGTGGTCCTTTCTCTAAACTGTCCCAGGAGTCTTTCCCCCTACCCCACGAGAACTCCACACCGCATATTGTTGATGCTACTTGTGAGCACCTGCGTGACTAAAACGTGCTACCATAATGCACGACAGAGCACAGCACCACCTATGTTCAAAGGTACCACAATTTACAAGATGACCAACGTTTCATTCCTCCCAGACCTGGATAAAGGCCCTATAGTAGCAGTAATGTGGACACTCGGCAGAGAAGCTGACAGCACCCTGTGGTACCCTTGAACTTGATATAATGAAAGAACAATAATCCTATTCTTGACTACAACTAAGGCCTCTTTCACACTTCTGTCTATTTAGCTACGTCACAATGCGTCGATTTGGGGAAAAAACGCATCCTGCAAATGTGCCCGCAGGATGCGTTTTTTTCCCCATAGACTTGTTTTGCCGACGGATCCGTCGTGCACTGGATGCGTCGTTTTGGCGGACCGTCGTCACAAAAAAAGTTCAAGGGAACGTTTTTTTCGTACGTCGCAACCTGCACTTTGGAGTGCGCATGCCCGGGCAGAGAGCTCTAGCTCCTCCCTGGGACTTTAGAATGGGCAGCGGATGCGTTGAAAAACTGCATCCGCTGCCCACGTTGTGCCGAATTTTAACAACGTCCGTCGATACGTCGCGCCGACGCTTTGTGACGGCCCTGTACTGACGGAAGTGTGAAACAAGCCTAAGGCTACTTTCACACTAGTGTTGTACGACGCACGTTGCAATGCGTCATTTTTCAGAAAAAACGCATCCTGCAAAGTTGTTTGCAGGATGCGTTTTTCCTCCATAGGCTTGTATTAGCGACGCATTGCGACACGTCGCAACCGTCGTGCGATGGTTGTGTCGTGTTGTGGCGGACCGTCGGCACCAAAAAACGTTGCTTGTAACGTTTTTTGGTGCGTTGTGTTCGCCATTTCCGACCGCGCATGCGTGGCCGGAACTCCACCCCCTCCTCCCCGCAACTCACAATGGGGCAGCAGATGCGTTGTAATAATGCATCCGCTGCCCCCGTTGTGCTGCGTTGGCAGAGGATGCGTCGGTACGTCGCTAGTGTGAAAGTAGCCTAAGGCCTCTTTCACACTTCCGTCTTTCAGCTCCCGTCGAAATATGTCGATTTTTGAAAAAAATTTGCATGATCCTGCATTTTCCCATAGATTTGTATTAGCAACATATCACGACGGATGGACACACGTTTCATCCGTCGTGCACTGGATTCTGTGGAATTTGACAGCCCGTCTTTTTTAAAAAAAAAAAAAAAGCGTTCCATGAAACGTTTTTTGTCTGCAGTGGAAAAACGTCCCCCGACGCCTCCTGCTGCATACGTCGTCACACAGAAAGGGAGCCTATGGACACTGGATCCTGCGCACACTGTGAAACGCAGGAATCCAGTGACGGATGCAGTTTTTACTTCTGAGCATGCCTGGAAACATACTCCAACTCGGGGAAAAGAGTCTTTCTCTCTCTTTCTCTTTCTCTTTCTCTCTCTTTCTCTTTCCCTTTCTCTCTCTCTCTCTCTCTCTCATGCAATGCATCCGTAAGCTCACCGTCATCAGGGGCTTATCTACAGCATTCTGTAATGCTGTAGATAAGCCCCCGATGTAACCTGAAAGAGGAGAAAAAGACGTTAGATTATACTCACCCAGGGGCGGTCCCGCTGCGGTCTGGTCAAATGGGCGTCTCAGGTCCGCTCCTCCCATCTTCATTCCATGACATCTTCTTCTGGTCTTCACACCACGGCTCCGGCGCAGGCAACATCAGGTAACATCGGCGGCTTATCTACAGCATTACAGAATGCTGTAGATAAGCTCCTGATGGCGGTGAGCTTACCTCACCATCGATTTTGGGGGTGACAGGTTCCCTTTAATATTCACCCTATAGAGCACCACCTTCCACCTGGAGTGCCGACCATCACCTTTCTAAAGGTGCTACCATGGCTTGCAGTGTTTCCAGACTTGTTTCCCATTGAGCACATAGAGGACATCATTGGCCTGTAATTACACGTTGCCAGCAGGGGCTCTTGATTTCTGTGCCCGAGTGAATACAGAGTCTTCCTCAGACAGCCATTAATAAACTGATAGCAGCAAAGGTGTGTAAGCATGGGGATTTCTGTACATGGCGCTCACCCTTAACACTGAATAAATTAAGATGTTTTGAAAACGTTTCCTTATTTCCCCATCATTTGCATATCATTAACATGTCTATTGATCTTGTGATTTTCAGAATTCCACGACTTCTCGTTTTCGGTGTTGCAGTCTCGTCGTTGAGGAGTGTGCGTAGAGTGATGGCCCTCTATATCACCTTGTTATCTTCAGACCCATTACAGCAGGGGTGTCAAACTGCATTCCTCGAGGGCCGCAAACAGGTCATGTTTTCAGGATTTCCTTGTACTGCACAGGTGATAATTTAATCACCTACACAAATAATGAGTTGGTGATTAAATTATCACCTGTGCAGTACAAGGAAATCCTGAAAACATGACCTGTTTGCAGCCCTCCAGGAATGCAGTTTGACACCCCTGCATTACAGCATTGGGCTCTTTCAGGAAAGCGTTATGCCTTCGTGTTTATCACAGATCCGACCGACTCTCTTCACGCCATATTCATCGCAAATAAATATTCAGTAGACTGCCCAATATTTGCCTTCAAAGTACAATAAACTTTGATAGGATCCCTGACACCTGATCTCTGTTACAGACTTTCTGACATTTATCTGCAAAACATTTTAGGCTTCGTGGAATAAAACAAACAAAAAAACCTCTAAATTGACTGAAAGGCTTATTCACATTATCCCTATCCATCAGGTCTAACTTCATAATCTTTGGGGAATTCATCAACTAGGACCATCAGTAATCACGAGAATTGGGGCTCTTGACCTTTGGAAACCAGGCTCTGCAGAACCTGTCCTGTGTTCGTTGTTCTGCCGGAGAAAGCTGAAGTGGAGCGCAACTCTATTTCTGGCCATCCCATAGACGTTTCATGGAGTGGAGATGGAGCATTTGCTCTTCTGCTTCTGATCCATTCATGAATTTGCAGTAAAGAGATGGAAAAGGTGTAGTTTATTTTAACTAATAAAAACCGCTGAAGAACTGCAGAATATCTACTCCAACAGATGGAATCCCAGAACCCCATCGGGGATTTAAGGAAAACATCAGATGCAACCAAAACACGTGAGCAGGATGGTTTAATCCTCCAGACGGACGTTACACTCTGACGCCCACTGCGGTGCGTTTTAGTTTCACCTGCATATATGGTTCTCAGGTTTTAGAACCTGGTTCTAAGGGTTTGAGAACCCATTATCAAGATCTCTTGTGGTCCCAGTGGATGGACCATGGAGGTTTGTAGGTGATCAATTAGGAAATAATTTACAGTTTTGGGATAACCCTTTAAAGCTGAGCTTTCAGTTCAGTATTTGTATCTTGTCAGTATATCGATGGATCTCTTGAAAGGGCCCAACTAACAGACAAAGCTGATGGAGCATCCAGTGGAAGTATTATGTGGACATTTATAGGTTTTTATATTGCTGATCTTAGTTGTAGAAACCAAAAAAAAAAGAAATAATCCAGAAGACAGGGGAAAAGAAGTGACTGAAGCTTCAAATTTCATAATTTCTCGCTCATCCATTTGCTTATTGTTCTTGGTTATGCGGCCTGTAAATGGGACACAATATGCAAACTGTCCAGATTGAAAGATCGCATTCACAATCGTTCATGCTCATACAGGTGGCAGCGGCCTGTATTGAGCCTTTGCAATCTACTATATAATTGTTCGAGGGTCACTTCCGTCTGTCTGTCTGTTCCTCTGTCACGGTTATTCAGTCGCTGATTGGTCTCGGCAGCTGCCTGTCATGGCTGCCGCGACCAATCAGCGACGGGCACAGTCCGATTAGTCCCTCCCCATCTCTCCTGCACTCACTGCCCGGCGCCCGCTCCATAATCCCCTCCACTCACCGCTCACACTGGGTTAATGGCAGCGGTAACGGCCCGCGGTGTAGCGCACTCCGTTACCGCTGCTATTAACCTTGTGTGTCCCCAACTATTTATTATTGATGCTGCCTATGCAGCATCAATAGTAAAAATGTCATGTTAAAAATAATTAAAAAAAATCAAAAAACCTGCTATACTCACCATCCGCCGCCTTTCCCGCTCCTCGCCACGCTCCCGGGACCGCTCCATTGCAAGCGGCAGCTTCCGGTCCCAAGGCTGCTGTGCGACAAGGACCTGCCGTGACGTCACGGTCATGTGACCGCGACGTCATCATAGGTCCTGCTCACACCAGCCCTTGGAGCGGAAGTTGCCGCTTGCACGGGAGCGGTCCCGGGAGCGTGGCGAGGAGCGGGAAAGGCGGCGGATGGTAAATATAGCAGGACTTCAACGGGCCTTCGGAAGGTGAGTATATGTTTATTTTTTTTTTTAAGTCTCTATACTACGTGGCTCTGTGCTGGGCAATATACTATGTGGCTGGGCAATATACTACGTGTCTGGGCAATATACTACGTGGCTCTGTGCTGTATACTACGTGACTGGGCAATATAGTACGTGGCTGGGCAATATACTCCGTCGCTGGGCAATATACTACGTGGCTGGGCAATATACTATGTGGCTGGGCAATATACTATGTGGCTGGGCAATATACTACGTGGCTGGGCAATATACTCCGTCGCTGGGCAATATACTACGTGGCTGGGCAATATACTATGTGGCTGGACAATATACTCCGTCGCTGGGCAATATACTACGTGACTGGGCAATGTACCGTGCAATATACCGTGCTAGGTGGCTCTGCTATATACTACGTGGCTGGGCAATATACTACGTGGACATGCATATTCTAGAATACCCGATGCGTATTCTAGAATACCATCTAGTTGTAATATAAATGTGCTGTTAGACTGGAATTACTTTAATTTGTTCTTAGAAGCATTATTTTATGCTGTGATGAAACGAATCCACAAAATGTGTTTATACAATTCTATGCCGCCTTTGTCAAAATTGTCTGTTTATTTCAGAAGCATACTATTATTTTGTTTCCGAGCATTAAAAAAGACTGTTGGTGTTGCCCATAGGTATCCGCCATGGCACAGCTCTTATTTCCGATCATAAGAGCGTATAGAAAAAAAAAAATTGTCCAATTATCATCCAGAAAGGAAAAAAAAAAAACGATTATCATCTGTCTGACATCCATTTTTATATATCAACAGTTATTAAAATTTACAAGAGCAAATACAGCTTTCTGTGTTTATATAATTGAATTGTATCTGTAAAAATGTAGTGCCAAACAATTAATACTTATGGGAACAGAAACTTTTTTTTTTAATGTGCGCTCTTAGGCTTCTTTCATACTTGCGTCGGTACGCGGCCGTCGCTAAGCGTCGGCGCGACATACCGACGAACGTTGTGAAAATTCGGCACGACGTGGGCAGCGGATGCAGTTTTTCAACGCATCCGCTGCCCATTGTAAAGTCCGGGGAGGAGGGGGAGGAGTTCCGGCCGCGCATGCGCAGTAGGAAATGCAGGATCCGACGTACGAAAAAACGTTCCCTTGAACGTTTTTTCGTGACGATGGTGCTCCAAAACACGACGCATCCAGTGCACGATGGACGCGACGTATGGCCATACGTCGCGATCCGTCGGCAATACAAGTCTATGGGAAAAAAATGCATCCTCCGGGCACATTTGCAGGAGGTAGTTTTTTCCCAAAACGACAAAATTGCAACGGAGGCCAAACAACACAGGTGTGAAAGTCATTATAGATATTTATTTTTGATATTCTTCATATGTGATTTATGTGTGTAATGTGTACTACAATTGTTTTACCAAGTGTGAAAGTAGCACGACTCAAGTGTGGAAGTAGCCTTATTAGAGTGGAGTCTGATCCAGAATAGGATCAAAGTGCTTGCATTTATTTGTTAATGCAGACAATTGGACTCTGAAGAAAAAAAACAAGCATAAGCGATCCACTGAACAGCCCAATTGGAAAATATTGGTCCGATGACGGTCTGTTTTTATTTCACGGACCGCAAAAGAACCAAAAAATACAGTGGTATAAACATAGCCCTAGTGAGGTCCAGGTTACAGAGAATGTGCACTATAAACTATGTCCTTCCATATTTTTCTTTTTTGTGTGGCCAGATCTCTTTAGAGGATCTCTTCTGTGGTCCCAGCGCCGTTCCAGCGGTGTCAGCACTGTCTCTCCTGGGAACTGTGTGACATTGTCACGCTATCCCTGTGGACAGTTAATGCTGACTTCACTCTCCCTATCTTCAGACAAATCGCATGCATCCAGAGGAAATGAGAGCAGCATCTCGACTTCCTCTGGATGTATGTGATACGTCCAAAGGAGGGGAGAGTGAAGTCAGCGCTTTCTGGCCTCAGGGATTGCTTGACATAAGTGTCACGCAATCCCTGGGAGAGCCATTGCCAACTGTGCTAGAATGGCGCAGGCATCGGAGGGAAGTATGAGTAGTGTTAATTTCCTCGGGGTATGTATTTGGATTGAGAAAGGATTGTCAGAGTAGTGGAATGGAGTGCAGTTACCTGTTTACGTAGGATGGATATCATTGTCAACCTGTTGATGTCATGGAGTGGTGGTGGTTTAGGGGCTTGCTCCATGTCTGTGCAAGATATTTACCAATCTGTAGGAATAAAAAGCTCTGATCAAAATATAAGAAGAATTGGACCCACGCGGAGTTTAGCACTACGTGTTATTAGACAATGTGCGCTCATGGAGAGACCTACTGTACATGATGAAAACCAGTCAGAATGTAGATATGGTTGTGTTTGGTAACTTTAGAGCCACACTTTCTCTTATTTTACTGCGTTTTATATGACGGAACTTTAAAAATGGACAAGTCACCAGCGTTTCTCCGTAGGTCGGCCTTGGGCTTCTGGTCTGCAATGTCAGTCATTTCTCAGTGGAAGTCATTCAGTGAAAGGTTCACACATTGTTTGACTTGTTTTGTTTCTTGCAGGAAACATGGCTTAGTGGACCATAGGGGTTTTCCGAACACTTAATATAATTAATCTAATTATTTGTCAAAGAAACCCCTGTAACTTGATCTGTGCATATTTTTATTGCATTGACTTCTATGGACAGCAATACTGTGACCATCTATAATATATCCTTTTATTTGACCATTGCGGTATTTTTTTTCTTCCAGGTTCCCATGGCAAGGGCCAGCATTCTGTGGCTTATTGGAGAGTATTGCGAGCGAGTGCCGAAAATAGCTCCTGATGTACTGAGGAAGACTGCAAAAAGCTTCACTAACGAGGATGACCTTGTCAAGTTGCAGATATTAAACCTTGCAGCAAAGCTGTACTTAACTAATTCTAAGCAGGTAAGCCTATGGCAGTGGTAAGAGGACACGAGTAGTTCTCGTGCCAGGCTGAGCGCCATCACTGTTCTTAATATAGGAATGAAGGAATTACATTGTGTATCTGGGAAGGTTTGTCGCTCAGTAGTGACGGAAATGGTGACAACATCCATATAAGCTGCTAATTGTCATCTTCATGATCACTCACATTTCAGCTGAAAAACCTCTTATTACTCAAAACCAGTGATGGACGCCCTTCACCAGCCAAGGCTATGGAAATATAGGAGAAAACAGATGTGGTCAGTGCCTACTTACCGCCATTGTCATAAAGACATTGGCCCAGATTTTTTGCATCTTTTGGCTTTGAAAGTCGCAAAAATTGTGCCAGACTTGCCGACTCAAGAATACGCTAGAGGCAACTGGAATGGAGTGAAGTTGCTCCAAAGCTTGCAACTTTTTTTTTTTTTTTTTTAAAGTCGCAATAGGTGAATCTGGGTGAATAGGGTCGCAGTAGGTGAATCCGGGTAAAACATCTCGACTTCGCCCCTAAAGCGGAAAACAAACAAAAAAACAGAACAGGTGAACACATGTAAAATAGGCGGAAATGCAATAATGGAAACCGCTGGCACGACGTGACACCCAATTACACACGGGATAATCCAGCGCATCAATGAAATCTGAGCATATGCTCAGATTATGGGGTGTGAAAACCTATAAAGCGACACTGACCTTTTTATGTGCAAATAGTTTTATTCGGTCATCGGATGTTGAACAGCGGCACAAAGTGAACGAGCAAAGTGTATATACAAGAATGAAGATCATTGATAATGGGTGCAGCCACATATCATCCAATGTATCCCTAAACTGAAATAACGGGAGATTTCTGCGCTAAATGCCAACATTTCTGTAGCAGATTTGCGTTAAAATTCTTTCTTACATTCCTTACAGCATCTTTATTATGTGTTTTAGACACTCTGGTTCAGGTGACAGTGGGGTGCTGCTGTTTAGGAAAAGGGCGAGGATTTATGGGAAAGGGGCGTGACGCTGTGCGCTAAAATGCTGTCACGACTTTTGGCACTTAATAAGCCAGCTAACAGGCAGAGGAACATTAGACTAAATAGTCTAAACATGCCCAAAGTTATAATTTAGCCTGTGAGAAATAAGTCTCTGAATTATAAAAAAAAAAAAATCTCCCCCCAATGAGTGTCCACTTAGTGTCCTTAACATACATAGAAGTACTTTGCCAGTAGTCAAAAAAGACCAATGCGATTCCCTTGTAAACATGGCTCATCACACAGGACTGGTATATGTGGCACTAATAAAGAGAGTAACGATCAAATGGCACCCCTAAGGGCCCACCGCACCCCTAAGGGCCCACCGCACCCCTAAGGGCCCACCGCACCAACGTGTTCTGCAGAATAATGCTTGATAACCACCGGTGACACATTATTATAAAGCACCGGTAGAAGAACTTACACATAGTTTAGGGTCACTCCTGATACAAGTAATTATACCGGTAGTCAAAAAAAAGACCAATGCATTTCACTACTGAGTCACCTCTGGGTGACGAGGCATTCGTCTGCAAAACATACATTGGGTGCAATTATGTGTGGCTTTTAATTGTTACTCTTTATAATGAAACCTATCCCCCTTATGTCCTGACCTATGTTTACAAGGGAATTGCATTACCCTTGTTACTTGTTGTAGGTGTTTTATTGGAAACTGACCTATCATTTTAATCGAGTTTTTTTTTTTTAAACAAAAAACAAAAGTAATTTTACACTTTTCACACTGATCTCTTGGATTTTATTTAGACTAAAGGTACCTTTACACTAAACGATATCGCTAGCGATCCGTGACGTTGCAGCGTCCTGGCTAGCGATATCGTTCAGTTTGACACGCAGCAGCGATCAGGCCCCTGCTGTGATGTCGTTGGTCGGGGCTAGAAGGCCAGAACTTTCTTTGGTCGCTGGCACTCCCGCTGACATCGCTGAATCGGCGTGTGTGACACCGATTCAGCAATGTCTTCGCTGGTAACCAGGGTAAACATCGGGTTACTAAGCGCAGGGCGGCGCTTAGTAACCCGATGTTTACCCTGGTTACCATCCTAAAAGTAAAAAAACAAACGCTTCATACTTGCCTTCCGCTGTCTGTCCTCCGGCGCTCTGCTTTCCTGCACTCACTGTGAGCACAGCGGCCAGAAAGCAGAGCGGTGACGTCACCGCTCTGCTTTCCGGCCGCTGTGCTCACAGCCAGTACAGAGAAGCAGAGCGCCGGGGACAGACAGCCGAAGGTAAGTATGTAGTGTTTGTTTTTTTTACTATTAGGATGGTAACCAGGGTAAACATCGGGTTACTAAGCGCGGCCCTGCGCTTAGTAACCCGATGTTTACCCTGGTTACCGGCATCGTTGGTCGCTGGAGAGCTGACTGTGTGACAGCTCTCCAGCGACCAAACAGCGACGCTGCAGCGATCCGGATCGTTGTCTGTATCGCTGCAGCGTCGTTTAGTGTGAAGGTACCTTAACTTCAGTCCTTAGATGCTGCAATATAAAAGATGGGGTCAGGTCCTGATTATTGTGACTAAGTATGTGTGGATTTCCTGGAATAATAAGTTTGTCCCTTAAAGGGCATCTGTCGGTAGGATCCATCCTCCGATGCAGTCTACATGGGCACAGGTCATAGGAAGGGGTGTAGGCTTTCTTAAAAGTTTAGATACTGGACTTTATGTTTGGGTTGGTTGTGTGCAAGCTGATGAGGTTTTCCCAAATCTTCTTTACCCGCTGCAGAGAATTTCGGCACGTAAATGGACACGCTGTGCAGATTTATTAATCTGCTGTTTCTTCTTTCTGCAGATTCGCATTGTGCATTTCAGCAACTTCAATGTAGCGAAATGCGTCACTGCGGATTGTACGTCACTATCCTCCCAGGGGGGATTCCTGACCTATGTGTGTAGCTTTATAGGAGGTCACAGGTAATCTGATTTCCCTCTGGCTGACCCCCTAAATTACCCGATTTGTAGCTGCTTGGTAAATGAAACAGGAATATATTGGGGGAATTTCTGATAGAAATATTCTCTAAAAAAAAAAAAAAAAATCACAGAAAATGTGAGATAAGATCCAGCACACCCTTATGTAGCTGGGGAGCGGGTGGGCAGCAATGAGAAGCCCTTAATGCTGCCGAGCTGTGGAGGGTTTCCAGGCTGAGACCTCTCCTATACTGCCGTGATTACAAGTAATTCCTAAACCGGCTGAAGGCATTCTTCTTCTCCAGTCGAGTACACCAAGTCTATGAATTTGCTTCATTAGTCTAAATAAGCCCATTTCACACTCTGCCTGTTAGTTGAGGTATTGGTGTCTTTATTTGCGCTGTATACACATAGTTAGCCGCAGAATGCCTTCTGACTATTTTTAACAAACATTTATGCCTCGCAGATGCCTCTAATTTAGAAGATAATGGTAAAATTTGGTTTGCTGTAGGCCATTATAAAAATGATCTGGATGCAGTTTTAATGTAGCATAGTCAATGGCTGAATTAAGAAATGATGGAGAATTCCGCCATAAAACAAGCTGTTACCTTCCATAAATAAATAAATGAGCAGTGTTACCGCCGGCTGTAAGCGCTCTTTTATCTTGGTTTTTAGAAGGCATCAGCAGCTCGCTTTTATGAAAAAGTAACAGCTAAATGCACTGCAAATAATTTTCAGTAATCCAGTTCAGTGATTCATGTGTCTCCTTTAATGGGCCGTAATTCCGAGCAAAGTAAGAGAGTGGAGAGCGAGTGTGCGGACCCTCGTGGTGCCAGGGACACTATCTCTTCATAAAGCTCACCTCGGATGCAGCACTTTGCCAGCCCCCTCACACCCGCTGATGTTTTGATGTCCTGCATATTTTCTCGATTAAGTTTTGAGTGCCATGTTTTTAGTTGTATTTCCACATTCATTATCCTCACGCAGACCCTTCAGAGGGTTTGCCATATATGATTATTTTTTAATGATGCCTTTCTTTCCACTTCAGCAGTTTAATAATCTAGCACATGGCTGCCTCGCCGTAGTTAGCATTCACCTCCCAGCTTAGAACAGGACATGTGCTTTTGGCTTGGATTTTCCATTTGCAGCTTCAGAAATGCGTATTCCCTGCGGGGCGACATTTGTTTGTCTTACGCCTCGTTTTTATTACCTCTTTAAATGTGTTTACTGGCGGTTATCAATAATCATAAATCACTTCTTCTACTTCATCTCTCTCCCTGATTTTTATTTATTTATTTTTTTTTCTTTTTCTCCCGACAGACAAAATTGCTTACTCAGTACATATTAAATCTTGGCAAATATGATCAGAATTACGATATCCGGGACCGTACGCGCTTTGTAAGACAGCTTATTGTTCCAAATGAGAAGAGTGGCGCTCTGTGTAAATACGCCAAGAGAATATTTCTGGCCCAGAAACCGGCTCCTGTGCTAGAATCGCCTTATAAAGGTAAATTTAAATCTGTGTCCCCCGGCCCTAGAGGTAATAATGCTCCCGGTGGGTATTATAGGGGTGCTTGCTGAGCGGGAAACTTCTCACTGACTGTGCATCCAGGGTGGAGCGTGATCAGATTAAGGCCCCCTTCAAGTGACTGAGACTGTCTGTTTTTACTAGCCGTGTAGTTTTCCGTTGGCTGACCGCGTGCACTTGAGTATCGTCTGTGTGCCATCTGTTTGCCGTCGGTGTGACACGTACCAGGATAGAAATGACAGATAGATTTGTAGGTGTTAAGACTATGTACACACGTTGCGGATTAGGCTTAGGAATTTCTGGTGCGGATTCTGCCTCTCCTGGCAGAAAACGCACCTGCGGATTTGTTGCATTTTTTGTGCTGTTCCACAGCGGGTTTTTTTTTTTTGCGTTTTTGCTGCGGTTTTCTTGCGGATTTGCTGCAGTTTTTACCCCTGCGGTTTTCTATAATGGAATGGGTACAAAAACGCTGCAGATTCGCAAAAAAGAAGTGACATGCTACTTCTTTTAAACCGCAGCGTTTCCGCAGCAGATTTTCCGCAAAGTGTGCACAGCATTTTTTTTCTCATTGATTTACATTGTACTGTAAATCAATTGCGGATCTGCAGCGTTTCTGCAGTGCAAAAAATGCTGCGGATCCGCAGAGAGTCCGCAACGTGTGCACATACCCTAAAGATTTGCAAAAAAATAGATATCAGTGAGTTAGATAATAGTGCCGTGTGCGTGGATTACTGTACATATATTAACCTAATGAAAAATATTACATTGTGTAATTTATGGTAACTTGCAAAAGTAAAGCAGACAGCTGTGAGCTGATACTATCAGGCTGGGAAGGTCTCTGGTTATTGGGCCCTTCCCAGCCAAAAAATACCAGCCCGCAGCCACCCCAGAAGAGGAGCATCATATGAGATGCTCCAGTTGTGGCACTTTGCCTTCACTCTTCCCGATACCCTGGTGCGTTGGTAATGAGGCTTGGGGGCTGATATCAGTTGTGAATTGTTCAAAACCACAGCTGTCATTAAGCCCTTGTGCCATCAATGTAGTGGTGTCTATCAGACACCCTCATTACTAATCGAGTAATAAAAAAATAAAAAAAACACACAAAAAAATACTTTATTTAAATAGACCCTTCCTACATTTTTCCTGGTTCACCACTTTAGTAAAAAAAAAAGTTCCTATGCAAATCCAGCATAGTTTGAGTCCTCTGTGCAAAGACTATTGAGCCTCATTCTGCATTCTGTGTAACCCAGCGATTCTGATGAGCGGTAACGTTACTGATGTCACCGCTCTCAGAGCCACCGGAAGTGGTTGCTGGCAAAGCCTATTGAGGATCAGGATGAGGCTTCATAGGCTTCGTATGGAGAATTCAGTGGACTTCACTGGACTGCGTCGGATTCGCTGTACTACATCAGACCAGTGTGAGTGGTTTTGTTTTTAGTGGTTAATCAGGGAAAGTGTCAGTGAGTGTTTGTTTAAATTACAGTATATACTTGAGTATAAGCTGAACCGAGTATAAGCCGAGGCACCTAATTTTGTCAAGGGACACTGGAAAGCTTATTGACTCGAGTATAAGTCGGGTATGCATTGCCCCCTCATCCCTGTCCTGGTATGCGTGCTTTCCCCCCGTCGCTGTCCTGGTAGGCAGGGCTCCCCCTGTCGCTGTCCTGGTATGCGTGGCTCCCCCCGTTTCTGTCCTGGTATGCGTGGCTCCCCCCGTTTCTGTCCTGGTATGCGCGGCTCCCCCCATTGCTGTCCTAATATGCGTGGCTCCCCCGTCTTGTCCTGGTATGCGTGGCTCCCTCATGCTGTCCTGGTATGTATGGCTCCCCCATCCTGGCACGCATGCTTCCTATTAACAAAAAGCAAAATATCCTACTCACCCTCCAGTGTGCCCTCGCAGCATCTCGTTGGTGCCAGCTTCCAGTTGCTTTTCCTGTGCTACATGTGGCCCGCTCATTAAGGTAATGAATATTCTCTCCACGGCTATGGGAGTGGAGATGCGTACATATTAATTACCTTAAGGAGCGGTGCCATGTGATCGCTCAGCACAGGAAGAGCTACTGGAAGCCGGCATCAACGAGATGCTGCGAGGGCACACTGGAGGGTGAGTTGGATGTCTTCTGGAAGTCGGTGACTACGGGTGTCACTGTGCGCGCTATAAGAGAAATTAATATTAATTTCTCTTTAGCGGCGGCACAGGCTTTAGCCATAGCCACCAGGTCCTGCCTCTGTGACCTGCTGCTCCACCGCTCCCCGTCCCCTGCTGGCTTTCTGGGACAATGACTCATGTATAAGCTGAGGGGGCTGAAAAACTTGGCTTATATACAAGTATATACGGTAAGTATTTTTTGTGTATGTTTTATAATAAAAAAAAAAAAAAGGTTCCTCGCATCATGTTCTCATACACTTTATGCAGTATTAGCCCTCTGTGTCTGTACTGCTACATACTTAGGCAGGTAACTGGTTCATGCAGCTTTACATGAACACCTGAGCCTTACACTATAGCTGGTCCGAATAACTAAAGCAATTGTTACCATCCACCTCTCGTGTCTCCCCTTTTCCCCATAGTTTGTAAGCTTGCGAGCAGGGCCCTCACTCCTCCTGGTATCTGTTTTGAACTGTATTTCTGTTATGCTGTAATGTCTATTGTCTGTACAAGTCCCCTCTATAATTTGTAAAGCGCTGCGGAATATGTTGGCGCTATATAAATAAAAATTATTATTATTATTATTATTATTATGTTTTTATTTTTGATTACTGGGTTAGTAATGGGGTGACTGATAGACACCTGACCATTTTCAAAACAACAGGGCTTAATGCCAGCTGTGTTTTTAGTCAAATCACTGCGGACTTCAACCCCGAGCCCCATTACCCCGATTGCCACTGCACCAAAGCAGTCAGGAAGAGCAAAAGCGAAGTGCCAGAATTGGAGCATCCCATGTGATGTGCCACTTCTGGGTCGTCCTAGGGCTGGTATTTTTAGGCTAGAAATGGCTCAATAACCATGTGCCTTCCCATTCTGGTAATATCAACTCTCAGCTGTCTACTTTACCTTTGCTGGTTACCAAAAATGGTGGGGACTCCACTTCGTTTTTTTTTTTTTTCTCCATTTATTTATTTGGTTAATACATGTAAAGTTAACAGCACAAGCAAGTCATTTATTATATAGCTCATGGATATCTGTCTATCTTTGCACATCTTAACACCTAAACATCTGTAATTTCTATTCTGTATTCTCTTTAGGTATGTGTCACACGGACACATGTATAGTGGGGAAAATGAGTATTTTATACACTGCCGGTTTTGCAAGATTTCCCAACTACAAAGAATAGAGCGGTCTGTAATTTTTGTCGTAGGTACACTTCACCTGTGAAAGAATCTAAAAATAAAAACCAGAAAATCACATTGTAGGATGTTTACATAAATTGCATTTTATTGCATGAAATAAGTATTTGATCAACTGCCAACCAGCAATAATTCTCCTCTCATTACCTGTATTAACTGCACCTGTTTGAACTCGTTACCTGTATAGAAGACACCTGTCCACACACTCAATCACACTCCAACCTCTCCACCATGGCCAAGACCAAAGAGCTGTCTAAGTACACCAGGGGCAAGATTGTATATCTGCACAAGGCTGGAGTGGGCTACAGGACAATATGCAGGCAGCTTGGTGAGAAGGCAACAGCTGTTGGCACAATTATTAGAAAATGGAAAAAACACAAGATGACTGTCATTCTTCCTTGGTCTGGGACTTCATGCAAGATCTCGCCTCGTGGGTTAAGGATGATTCTGAGAAAGGTCATGATTCGGCCCAGAACTACAGGTGTTGACCTTGGGTCAATATCCTGGATAGAACTGGGACCACAGTCTCAAACATTACTGTTAGCAACACAGTACGCAGTCATGGTTTTAAAATCCTGCAGGGCACGCAAAAGGTCCCCTGCTCCCGCAAACACATGTCCAGGCCCGTTTGAAGTTTGAGACCATCTGTATGATCCAAAGGAGGCATGGGAGAAGGTCATGTGGTCAGATGAGACCAAAATAGAACTTTTTGTTATCAACTCCACTCGCCGTATTTGGAGGAAGGAGGAGTACAACCCCAAGAATACAGTCTCAACCATGAAGCATGGTGGGGGAAACATCATGCTTTGGGGGTGCTTTTCTGCAAAGAGGACAGGACGACTGCACCATATTGAAGGGAGGATGGATGGGGTCATGTATCACAAAATTTGGCCAACAACCTCCTTCCGTCAGTTATAGCATTGAAGATGGGTCATGGCTGGGTCTTCCAGCATGGCAATGACCAGAAACACACAGCCTCCGTAAGAAAGCATTTCAAGGTCCTGGAGTGGCCTAGCCAGTCTCCAGACCTGAGCCCAATAGAAAATCTTTGGAGGGAGTTTTGCCCAGCGACAGCCCGAAACCTGAAAGCTCTGGAGAAGGTCTGTATGGAGGAGTGGGCCAAAATCTCTGCTGCAGTGTGTGCAAAATTGGTCAAGAACTACAGGAAACATCTGACCTCTGAAATGGTAAACAAAGGCTTCTGTACCAAATATTAAGTTCTGTGATTCTATTGTATCAAACGCTTATTTCATCCAATAAAATGCAAATTAATCATGTACAAACTCATACAATGTGATTTTCTGGGTTTATTTTTAGATTCTGTCTCTCACAGGTAAAGTGTACCTATGATAAAAATTACAGACCTCTCCATTCTTTGTAGGTGGAAAAACTTCCAAAATTATTTTCCCAACTGTATGTCGTCCATGCTGCCTGAAAAAAATGGACATGTCTATTTGTGAAAATACGGACATGTGCGCAGCCCCATAGATTATAGAGGGCCTGTGTGTGTACGTGTCTCCGGTACGAGATAAGATGGACGGCACCTGTACTGGAAACCTGAACGTGTGAAGGGGCCCTAACAAGGCGCAAGCACCAACAACAACAAAAAAAAGCTTCATATCCGAGCTTCGCTTGTGATCCTTTATCCTTGCAAGCCTAAACCAGAACAAAAATGACACTTATTTGTAGATATTGATGGGAAATATATAAAAACTCTTTACTTTTCATGCAATTTCTGTATTGATTAGGACCTTCATGGCGAAAATGTGCTCGGTCTTGAATTCATGTGTATAGCCATCGTTTTTTTACAGCTTGTATTGAAATTCCATAGGGAATTGATGGCAGGACTGATCCCCTGACTTTCAATGGGAGTGTTGCCAGTCATCTGGCATATCTGCTGTTGTGTCTGGTCAGTAACCCTTCCATGCAGACTGTTTAGATCTGACTGTGGACATCAGACTGGTGACATAATGCATCATGTGTGTGCCTGGCTCAGGCATGAAGCTGGCTGGACATGTATGGGACCCCGGCCTCACACCACATCCCATGACTAAGTTACATTGCAATCTAAAGATGTTTACAAACCAGTGACTTTGGGAACTTTATGGAACAAGGTTTGTTGTTGTGTACCTTGTGTCATGATGTGTTTATCCTGCTGGACATTAAAAAATGGTGGCTGTCTGACACTATGACTTTTTTCCACAAATGGCTTACAATCGTTTGAAATAGCAAAAAGAGTAATATTTTAAAAGCCCCCTGCCATTGCTTGCCTGATTGCCAATTAGTAGAGTTGAGAAAAAACATTTGCAGCAGTCTTCTTTTTTTCTTTTTAGTGGCCATGATGGTAGTCCATGACTGAGCCTTTTCCTACCGGCCGGCATCCTAGACAGCTCTTCAGAATAGTAGGCTTTTTGCTGTGTCCTAGCTGCAGCATGACATCTTATATGTCTAGTAATAAGAAGAAGCGGCACCAGGGATGGCAGCAGGCAGGAGGAGGTTTGCAAGGCGCTGGTCCAGCAGCCAAAGACTTCCAAGATGGCCGCTGGACAAGGGTCGTGCAAATGTTTTTGCTCAACTTTACCCAATAGTATCATCTGGTTTATCTGGGTCCCCAGTGGTGTTGACATCTGTACGTTAAACCCGGTGATTGGCAGAAATTGGTTTGGTGAGTATTGCTTCTTGCTGCATTTAAGGCCATTAGTTGCTGGGTTTTGGGAGAAAAATAAATAAATAAAAAAGTAAACTTGGGTCAGATAATTCCTTCAACAGCAGTAATATCAATTTGTGGTTGATAAGGGAAATGTTGGCATAGGCGTGACTGTTAGCAGCTCTGCCATTGAGGAGTAGCTGGCTGAAGAGTATATCCACTGCTCACATCGGTATGAGCTCTGGAGTTGGCGCTCGGTTGAGGGACGTGTCTATGGAGAGGTCTGGAGACCCGGAAGTAAAGCGAGCACGCCACCTTCAGCTATCTTATGTGTACGGCCAATTATGTAATTCAGATGCTACTAGGACAAGATTTGCATTATTGACCAGATCAAGGAGTGGCTATAAACTATTCAGGACGGATAAGTGTTTTGATCATTGCGAATGTTTACTTCTGCTGTGGATTTCTCCGCGACTTCTGATCCAGAATACACGTTTTATTGGTGGATATTGTAGTGGATCTGCCACGAGTTTCTCCTTTTTGCATTACAAATGGTGAAAACCTATAGTAATAATCTACAGAAATAATTATACGCTGATTTTCCCATACCTGAAGTTCACAGAAAAATTAACATAGCAATAGAGCACTTGCACAAAATAACCGAAGGCCTTCAAGTGGTATTCCAATCTTCTACATTTACGGTATATGCACAGGATTTTCCATAAATTTGTAGAAGACGTGGGTCCCGATTAATGGGACCTCTATCTGTCTCAAGAACACTGCTCACTGATTTTAGTGGAAAGGTGGTTGGACTTGCCATACAGATGTGTGAATTTGTAGCACCTCTGGACTGATAAGTGTGTGCCGGACTTATCCTTCCGATGTGAATACACCATCAGAGGTTGGAATACCCCCGTTATGAGCAGTGGGTCCTTATTTACTTGTATAACGGCACGCCGGATGTTCTTAGGAATCCTTTACGGCTTCACAGGTTTATTTTCAAACTATTTTAGCGGTTCGTAAGTTGTTCCATATGCAACAAGATGCTAATTCTGAAACTTTGCCGGTTTTCTGGTGTTTTAGCGATCATGTAGATTTATTGCTAATTTCAGTAGTAATGGTGTTTGGTGTAGCAGAAAAAGAATGATTAAAATTCGGAATGAGCCGGAGGAAAGCCTTGTCTGTGGATTGTTAAACTGCGCTGTCATTCTTAATATTTACCATCCAGTCGTTTTCACACAATCTGCATTCCAGCGCGGCGCCTCTAAACATACTGACTGATTAGGTTTTATATTGACCATTATGAAAGAGATTATTATAATGTATGGATTGCAATAATCGTCCTGACCTTATGGAAGGCTGTCCGCTTCACATCTATCTCTTCATATCCAGGCTAATATCTCAGCTCTGGTCTGCCATCTTCAGAACGGTTGCACTTTGCGCTGCAAGGCTCATAGGTTTCACTGTAATCAACTATTTGCTACTTCTGTATTTCATTCAATAGATCGCGATCATTTTCAGCTCGGCACGCTGTCTCACACGCTGAATGCTAAGGCATCCGGGTACTTGGAGCTGTCCGACTGGCCAGAGGTGGCGCCTGATCCGTCTGCCCGCAATGTGGAAGTCATTGAGCCGGTATGTCTCCACAGTTTCTTGTCAAATATTTTATTTTCCACTTTTATGTGCCGTATATTATTTATATGGGTGTCATGGCTTAGTTGACATAATTTAGTCATACAAAAAATATTGTCGGTTCAGCTCCTCACTTATATATTAAGGATAAGTATTCCAGGAGACTACTAGAGTAGACTGTCTGTGGGCTGGGTGTGGTGCACGAAGTTTGCGATGGTCGGGCCTCCAGGTCCAATAGTTCTCTATGGTCCAAAAGGGATGTTCTCCAGCATTAAATGGGTAAAACTTAACCTTTAATCATACAGGGAAAAAAAATAGTCAAAATGTGCACGTATTATATCCTTTTATCGGAAGTCATGTGGCAAGGCTCGTTAAACGGTCGATATTGTCTTTTAGGATTGCTTCTTCCAATAGGTGGCACTAGAGCTCTAGTCCTCTCCCTCTCTAAAGAGGCAATTTGCCTATTTAATTTCCCAGAGAAGCATGCAAGGCCTATAAGTCTCCTCATTCTGACATGCCACGCCCGGCTTGTCGCTCTCCACTAGGAGAAACATTACCCCTTAGATGTAGATCTTGGTGATGCATGGTTGGTATGGCGCTCCCTGGTGTGCAGAGGATCCTCGTGCTCATTAGTTGCTCTCTTCAACTGGATCCTCTTGTATAAGACTAAGGAGTGATCCCTGCTATTATACAGGCCAACCAATATTACCCAGCTCCATAGATGCTTCTCACCAATACTGGTCTCATTAGGTGGACCTTCTGAAATGCCATGACAAGAACAACCTGAAGTGTAATCATCAACCTAAAAAGTAATAATCCAATTGTCCGTCATGGCACAACCCATTTGCTTGTGTTTAGTGTGAGATTAGCAGATCTTCTCGTTACCAGATTATAGGTCTTTTCTATCTTCTGTATCTCCAGGCCTCCACCCTTCATGCCCATGTCCGTTTACAATCAGTATAGGAGTTTTTCGTGACTTATAACGTCTGTACATTAACCCTTTGATATAACGTTCTGATAGTTCCATTATCCAGAAATATATTCTGTAAATCTTATTAATCTTTACACAATTGGCTCTCCGTATAAATATGGCTTGTCTGAAGATCGCCCACATGAACAATTACATTCTGCCACCTTTTTGCCCTCTGCACCTTTGGCAAAATAACTTGCAAACTTTCTAAATTGTTCTTCTATTGACAAGTAATTTCTTTAGCTATAATTGTCACATGAAATTAACACAGTCCCTTTATTATAACAGTGTGAAATAGAAGGTTGGGGTTTGTGACTCCCGCTGTCTGTGTCCCAATCTTTCTTTTTACATGTCCATTTACTGCAAAAGTTTACATGACAAAAGAATAACAAAATTATGACTTTTTCAATGTGACTATGAAAACAAAAATGTTTAGTCCTTTATGGCCAATATGGGGTCATATTACATTTTGTTTTGATGACTTTATTTCTTGCTGCCACAGGCTACAACATGGACAACTTCTGTGGGAAAGCCGAAGAAAGAGAAGGCCAAATCAGATAAGTTTTACTCCTCTGAAGAAGATGAAGAAGAGGATAACGAGTCTGCATCCTCCAGCGGTAAATGTGATATTACATACGAACCCTCCCAGTATAATGTTTTCACTCCTTGAAGACGACCATGACCATACCATCTAGTTTCACCTGACAACAGCTGAAAATGTCTACCGTGACTGATCATTAGCCTACCGTCAGCCATTGCGAAAGACTGTTTGCATATAATTTTTAGACGATAGATAGCCAAAATAGCCAAAATCAGCCATTTTACCCCTCCTTTATTCCATGTCTATGGCCATATTTAGAGGTAACATTTCAGCTGTCATAGCCCCCCACCTCCATGTCTCTACTGCACCCTATTTCTACTTAATAACAGGCTCTTTTTTATGCCTTAGCCATTGCTTTATAATTGGGAATTCCAAGTTTTAATATGCGCTCACGGTGTGCAGATCTATGAGGACTTGTCCGGCGGTGCGTTGATTCCCCTAGATCGAATATGTCAAACTCTGTCCCGCGACACTGCGCGGGTCTGCCGTGCGGCATAACACTTTCACCCAGCATTGCAGTTTCAATTATATCGGTATCCTATACTGTATGGAGCACTATGTGGAGCCATTATACTGTATGAAGCACTATGTGGGGCCCATTATGCTGTATGGAGCACTATGTGGAGCCATTATACTGTATGGAGCACTGTGTGGAGCCATTATACTGTATGGAGCACTATGTGGAGCCATTATACTGTATGGAGCACTGTGTGGATCCATTATACTGTATTGAGCACTGTGTGGGGCCGTTATCCTGTATGGAGCACTATGTGGGGCCCATTATGCTGTATGGAGCACTATGTGGGGCCCATTATGCTGTATGGAGCACTATGTGGAGCCATTATCCTGTATGGAGCACTATGTGGGGCCATTATCCTGTATGGAGCATTATGTGGGGCCCATTAAGCTGTATGGAGCACTATGTGGGGCCCATTATACTGTATGGAGCACTGTGTGGAGCCATTATCCTGTATGGAGCACTATGTGGGGCCATTATCCTGTATGGAGCATTATGTGGGGCCCATTAAGCTGTATGGAGCACTATGTGGGGCCCATTATACTGTATGGAGCACTGTGTGGGGCTGTTATCCTGTATGGAGCACTATGTGGGGCCCATTATGCTGTATGGAGCACTATGTGGGGCCCATTATGCTGTATGGAGCACTATGTGGAGCCATTATCCTGTATGGAGCACTATGTGGGGCCATTATCCTGTATGGAGCACTATGTGGGGCCATTATCCTGTATGGAGCATTATGTGGGGCCCATTAAGCTGTATGGAGCACTATGTGGGGCCCATTATACTGTATGGAGCACTGTGTGGAGCCATTATCCTGTATGGAGCACTATGTGGGGCCATTATCCTGTATGGAGCATTATGTGGGGCCCATTAAGCTGTATGGAGCACTATGTGGGGCCCATTATACTGTATGGAGCACTGTGTGGGGCTGTTATCCTGTATGGAGCACTATGTGGGGCCCATTATGCTGTATGGAGCACTATGTGGGGCCCATTATGCTGTATGGAGCACTATGTGGAGCCATTATCCTGTATGGAGCACTATGTGGGGCCATTATCCTGTATGGAGCACTATGTGGGGCCCATTATGCTGTATGGAGCACTATGTGGGGCCCATTATGCTGTATGGAGCACTATGTGGGGCCCATTATGCTGTATGGAGCACTATGTGGGGCCCATTATGCTGTATGGAGCACTATGTGGGGCCCATTATGCTGTATGGAGCACTATCTGGGGCTCATTATGCTGTATGGAGCATTATGTGGGGCTCATTATGCTGTATGGAGCATTATGTGGGGCCCATTAAACTGTATGTAGCACTAAGTGGGGCCCTTTATACTGTAGTGAGCACTATGTGGGGCCCATTGTACTGTGTGGGGCATTGTGTTTCACCCATTATACTGTATGGAGCACTATGTGACATCCTTGTGAACTTTTTACAAATTTCGTGCACGAGTGCAATGTTCTGCCTCCCTGGGAATGTGCAGCACATCTGGTTGTACGCTGCCCGACTTCATTAGCGCTCTGTACATGCTGTGGCGGGAGACCAAACTTGCATGTGCAGGATTTTACAAGTGCGGACTGCGACATTGTTCTATTAAATAATGTCAACCATGCCCTGGGGGCGTACTTCCACAGATTTCTATAGTGTGAACATGGATTGAATTATAGGAGGAATCTATGACCAGGTTTTTGCTTACCAATCTGAGACCCCTAGAATGTAAAGGCAGAGACCCGCATTCCTGCAGCTTGTCCCTTACTGGGATGCTTGATGCAGTTTTTATAAAATCTCTGCGTTCTGTTCTGCAGATATAGCGGTTCTCTAAATCCTGAGCCATGTATAGCCCCGCCCACCCCACTGATTGCCAGCTTTCTGTGTACACTGCATAGGCAGAAAGCTGCTAATCGTCAGTAGTGTCGGCGGGGATATAGTCATCTATTGAATATGAAGGAGTACATGGCAGCAGGTTTACTAATCTGATAATCTTGTTCTACTAAAACAGTGATTTTATCAAAATTACAGCAAGTAGCCCAAAAATGTACATATTGCTGTCAATCAGGGTCTGTGTCTAGATTATGCTTCTCTTAGATTGAGTGTTAAAACCTGGTGCCAGATTCCCTTTTAGGGTGTATACTACAAATATAAAAAACTGACCAGTACCGCCAAATAGAATAAGATAAGTGTAAACAGGCGCCAACCATCACGACTATTCACTACAAGCAAGATGATGCAGCAGCGCTCTGAAACGCTGTAATATGCAAACACTGAATATATGAAATTGTAGCTGCATTACCGCTGTAGGACATGTTAAAAAAGGAGGTGGAAAGAGCAGATTTATTAATACTATCGAATTCTTAGTGCAAACTTAGACTGATCAGTTTTGTGCCAGTCTGTCCGCGCTGTTTGATAAATCTGACTAATTCCAAGACTGTCTAGTCTGAGTTTAGCCCACGTATTAGTTGGCTGATATTATAACACACGTTTGCACCAGAATTTTGGCGCACAGGGTTGCTTGTTGAACTTTTCCGGTAAGCCACACCCCTTTTTACTGAGGTCACGCCTTCTTGTCAGACAAGGCGCAGAAAGTGTCTAAAGCACTAAATAAATATGGTGCAGGTCATGAAAGACGATGATTGGTGCAAATCCCAGCACAAGCTCCATAAACCTGCCCCATTGTATTTTGTGTCTTAGTGTAGTTTTGGGCACCGTTCATGTGATTGATCCTGGTCAGTTGTGTGCCAAGTTCTTACATGAGATAATTGTTCTCCAGATGAAGGATCTGGCAGCGAGGAGGATAGTGATGACCAGGAAGAGAGCAGCAGTGAGGACAATGAGGGGAGCTCTTCCAGCGAAGACGACGAGTCAAGCCGTGAAAGCTACAAAGAGAAGGATAGGTAAGACTGCTTGGCCCTGGGGACTGTGAATGCGGCGTATACGGTACAGTGCTAGCTCCCTGACCCCCTCTCGTCTCCTATACAGTCCTAGCAGCTTTATTTGGAGGGGGTGTAAAGCTCGAACGCTTTGTGCTAGTGGCCCCTGTACAATGGACATATCATGTGTTACATAGCAGAGCTGTATGCGGGGTGTGGGACGGGTGTGAAGTCTTGTGCACACTGTAGCGGTCACATCACTGGCCTATAGAAAAGACTCGACTCTTTCACCGTACCTGGGAGCTCATGTGTGCCCCTAAAATCTGCATATATTTTTTTTTAACTTGCATTGCAAAACATCCTAGTACGGTGGGTCCCCTTACCCCCAATATTTAAATGGGTACATAAAGTATATAAGAAAATGTTGTAAAATTTGTCTGCTTTGTTCATGTCTTAAGGCGAATCTGTCACCTGGCCATTGGCGCCTAAGAGCAGCATAATGTAGAGATAGAAACCCTAATTCCATCGATGTGTCACTACTGGGCTGCTGGCTGTAGTTTTGATAAGATCACTTTTATCCGCAGGAGATTATCATTAGATAATGCTGTCGGGTAGGTAAGCATATTCATGAGCTCTGTATAACCCTGTCTCCACCACTGATTGGCAGCTTTCTGCCTATGCACAGTGTGGGCGGAGTTACACACAGCTCCGCATTTAGAGAATTGGTAGATCTGCAGCAGATAAATTAGGGAGGGAATCTATCAAAACTGTAGCAGCAGCTTAGTAAGTGACACATTGATGGAATCCGGGTCTCTCAAATGGGGCAGGAAAACCCTGGTGACAGATTCCTTTAAGAAAACGGTGTTTGGGGCTTCCATACCATCTGGTGGTCTGTTTTCTTATATATTGTCCTATACATTGCGCTGGATTCCTGCGAGGATCTGCTAGTGGTGAGCGAGGTAGCCGGATAGTAATTAGGACTAATAAATTGTATGGCAGAGATCCGCGTTTTCCTCCATACTGTCAGCCGCTGGCCTCTGCAGACGTGGTCACCCTTAGCTCTGTAACCTGCTGCCGGCTCCGCTGATGAGTTTGCCGTGTCTCCCCGTCGTGGCTGACAGCCCTGATTGGGGCACAGTACGCACTCTGCTCCTTTTATTACAGACAGTAATTAAAGCAACTCGCCCTGCCACTTCCATAACAAACACAGCATAATGCCCTAATTATGACTTTATTAATTTAAGTCAGGATTTAATGATTTTAAAAGTGATTTATATTGTTCTTCCCACACAGAACAAATGCAATCTGTAGGTTAGATTATTACAGGCTTCTCATCGCCCGTCCAGTGTTCTCATTAGCCAAGTATGACGCTCCATAGGCTGTAAACACGCGGAGCTGGATAGGCGCGGGTAGCGGTAAGCTCCGCCGCAGAGCCCCCGCTCCGCGCACTGACGTCATTGTGACACTTTACCAATGTTTGATTACATACCGTCAATTATGGCCAGATAATGTTATTATATTTGTAATTGCTTTGGGGAAAAAAAATTGCATCAAGGTAATTTCCTGACAAAAACATGTATGTATCTACCGTTATGTTTGTTAGCCACTCCCTGCTTTGTTGCGGTCATTTAATGTCCAGTTCATATTTATCATCTTGGGTTGTGTTCACACTACCATGCAGTTTCAGTTTCTAATGGCAGTCGAGGTGAGGAGACTTAAAGCCGCAATGCTCCTCTGGGAAATATGCAAATTGTCTCTTCAGAGAGGAACACAGTGTCTGCAAATTGAGATTCTGGTTTGGCTCTTATCCTAATGTGACAAGGCTCGTTAATGGGTCGACATTGACTGTTAGGATTGCTACTTCCAATAGGTGGCACTAGAGTTCTAGTCCTCTTCCTCCACAAAGAGGCAATTTGCATAATGGCGGCCACAAAACTCTGACGGATCGCTAGTATGGCGGATACCACTGCAGCCTATCACACTGACTTATAATAACTCTATCGGGTTTTGGTCACTTCTCCCATCATCTTGATGGGAAGAATAGCACTGCGCAGTGTGAACGGAGCCTGGCACATGAGCTTTGGCACTGTGAAGACAAACTGTGCTCTGCTTCCAGGGACAACCCGAAGAATTTTGTAAGCAGCTATAAATGAATTTAAAAGAGGAAGCTAAACGTATAAAACAAACCAAAAAGGCAACCAAATTATTAAGAAAATTCTGCTTTGTATGTAAATGTGAAGACAGTTTTTTAGCTATTTTGAAGAATATTTTAATAAACAATGTCACTGAAATTCCTTTGAATCCTGTGAAAACGTTTAATGTGAATTTTATTGCAGGTTCCCTATAAGCCAGACACAGTAATTATTGCAGCCTGTACTCTGGATTTCGTTGATAGGCTGCGGGCAGGAATAGCCTGTAATCTGCGACATCCTAACAAGTCCTCGGGAATGTCAGGTCTCACGTCAGAGTAAAGGAAGCATTTTAGGTTATACATTTCCAATAGGTATTTTTTATTTCAGTGGTTTCTTAAGAGGCCTCCTAGTTTCAATAAACCCCTGTTCCTCTGAAATTTTGTTTGTGGGGGAGGAGAGATAAAATGCATTTCTCATCCTCCCTGGGTCCAGCGCAGTCTCCACAACTGCTCCCAGTGTCTGTTTTTTGTCTGCAGCGCTGACATCACCAACTCATCTTAGTGGCTTATGCCGTCCACTTTGGCATACCTGCCACAAAAAGCAGCGGCAGAGACTTTGCGCTGGACCCAGGGAGAGTGAGTTAGGCGCAGCCAGTTTTTTTTTTTTTTTTTTAAATAAACTGCAGCCAGAGGACATGGATTTTCTGAATTCCAAAAAAGTGCTTCAACAGTTATAGTAAGTGTTTTCAGGAAAGAAAGGCCTTTCACAGCACTCTTTAATATAATTGTTATAAAACTCCTGATTCCCTGCATAGTCATACAGTGAAATGCTGCAACTGGCTGTCTGCAGATACCGCAAGACCTGTCTGCCGGCAGGTACCGCAAGAACGGTCTGCCGGCAGATACC
Source organism: Ranitomeya imitator (assembly GCF_032444005.1). Taxonomy (NCBI): domain Eukaryota; kingdom Metazoa; phylum Chordata; class Amphibia; order Anura; family Dendrobatidae; genus Ranitomeya; species Ranitomeya imitator. The sequence goes on from NC_091282.1 coordinate 114,705,532, forward strand.
GCAAGAACTGTCTGCTCACAGATACCGCAGGAACTGGCTGTCTGCAGATACCGCAAGAACTGTCTGCCGGCAGTTACCGCAAGAACTGTCTGCCCGCAGATACCGCAAGAACTGTCTGCCCGCAGATACCGCAAGAACTGTCTGCCCGCAGATACCGCAAGAACTGGCTGCCCGCAGATACCGCAAGACCTGTCTGACCGCAGATACCGCAAGACCTGTCTGCCCGCAGGTACCGCAGGACCTGTCTGCCCGCAGGTACCGCAGGACCTGTCTGCCCGCAGGTACCGCAGGACCTGTCTGCCCGCAGGTACCGCAGGACCTGTCTGCCCGCAGGTACCGCAGGACCTGTCTGCCCGCAGGTACCGCAGGACCTGTCTGCCCGCAGGTACGGCAGGACCTGTCTGCCCGCAGGTACGGCAGGACCTGTCTGCCCGCAGGTACGGCAGGACCTGTCTGCCCGCAGGTACGGCAGGACCTGTCTGCCCGCAGGTACGGCAGGACCTGTCTGCCCGCAGGTACGGCAGGACCTGTCTGCCCGCAGGTACGGCAGGACCTGTCTGCCCGCAGGTACGGCAGGACCTGTCTGCCCGCAGGTACGGCAGGACCTGTCTGCCCGCAGGTACGGCAGGACCTGTCTGCCCGCAGGTACGGCAGGACCTGTCTGCCCGCAGGTACCGCAGGACCTGTCTGCCCGCAGGTACCGCAGGACCTGTCTGCCCGCAGGTACCGCAGGACCTGTCTGCCCGCAGGACCTGTCTGCCCGCAGGACCTGTCTGCCCGCAGGACCTGTCTGCCCGCAGGTACCGCAGGACCTGTCTGCCCGCAGGTACCGCAGGACCTGTCTGCCCGCAGGTACCGCAGGACCTGTCTGCCCGCAGATACCGCAAGAACTGGCTGTCCGCAGATACCGCAAGAACTGGCTGCCCGCAGATACCTCACGAACTGACTGCCCGCAGATACCGCAAGAACTGTCTACCCGCAGATACCGCAAGAACTGTCTACCCGCAGATACCGCAAGAACTGACTGCCCGCAGATACCACAGGAACTGGCTGCTTGCAGATACCTCAAGAGCTGGCTGCCTGCAGTTACCGCAAGAGCTGTCCTGGTGACAAGTCATTTCTAAGTACTGAGTTTAAAGGGATTGTCTTGCCTTGGGGTACAAATCTGCTGTCACTCTGTGACTGCAGACTTGTAAATCCTCCCTTCGTGTGCACTGCACGCTGTGAGGATTCTGCAGTGCTGACGCTGGAAGCAGGCAGTCATGTGACCTCATGTATGTGATTTCACACTTTTGGCAACATTCCTACTAGACTTGTCCAGCCTCACTCAGTACACTAGCATTGAGCGATGCCATGTAGTCTAGTTGGCACGTGACCGCATGCAAATCGCATAATTGTGGTAAAGCTTCTGGCACCAGCCGTGGAGAATCCTGACCGTACTTGGGAGGATTCACAAGGCTTGTACACTAAGGCTGGACAACCCATTTAATTTATAAATAGTTTATAGTTTTTAGATCCATTTTACAGAAAACTGAAAAGGATGTTCAAGCAGATTTTCACTTTCCTACTTATGTAGTACTGAAATCACAGCCGCGTTGTGACATGTTTGGAGGATTTGCGATTAGCAGTCTGGTATAATTTTACTTGTTAATGATTTGTAGATTTGTAGTCACCTGAAGCCCTGAACTATATTGGCATACATTCAAATAATTAGTAAATAAATAAATGGCAATACTAAAGCAATATTTAGTCCTGTGATGATTTACTTATTATTATTTATTTTTAAAGTGAATCTGAAGATGAAAAGAATGGGATCGCGGCACACAGTGACGGATCGGGCTCTTCAGCATCTGATAGCAGTTTTGATTCTTCATCAGACTCTGGAGAGGGCAGTGGACCTGTACCAGAGGCACCTAAAAGCCTCCCCAAACCTAAGGTGAGACATTTCCTTCCTGAGTTAGGCAGCATGGCACAATCCACTTATAGCATTTTCACCTGGGCTCATAGTAGGTGATAAATGTTAGATTCACTGGGATCTAACACTTTTTAGACTAGATCCCTATTGGGAGATCCTAATCCCCCTTCACCTGCGATAGTTGTGATCGGCCTGTTACACCGGTGAATGATGTGGCTTGGTGATTAGTGGGAAAGGCTAAGGAAGGTATATGGCAAATGGATAGAATGAAGGTTAGGTTCACACCTATCTTAAATTTATTGGTGAGGGTCTTTTTTTTCTCTAGATGGATTAGCACACATGTTGCTTTTTAATCTTTCTGGTGATCTGATAGATTCTAACCTAGATCACAAGCACAGATACAGACACTAACCACCTCATCGCTGCCGTAGAACACAAGTAATGTCGACATTAATCCCTATGTAGTTTGGGCGCTTTTTGATAACATTTCAGAAATGCCATAAACAGATGTGTGCTCGCGTACAGGAACACTAAAGTTTGTCATTCATGAAGCCCCTGCTCCATGCTGCCCACCATGCTGCTGGGGTGTTCCAGAGAAAATGTACTTGGGAGAGGGAGCCGGTAACATGAACAAGACTAGCCCTAGGTCTCTTTTCAGCCTATATAACCATGTAATATGAATCCACTGCCTTAGATTACAAGGCATGACAACATTAACCCCTTCACTTCCCTATACCCTCATGGCTTTTGACAATAATCCCTCCACGGCCGTACACATTTACGCCACCAGGAATCTTACGATAACCTCTCACCATGTTAAACCAAAAGGAATTTGAGCATTGTGCTGAAGCCAGTAAAGGGTGCATAGTGATGCTGTACCTGATTTGCATACTTCCGGACACATTACGACTAAACATGTCTGGCCTTGTTCAATTCACTTGCATTGAGCGAGGCCGCACATGTCTATTCGGCATGTGACCTTATGTATGCAAAAAGTGTTATGAGGATTAGTAAGTCTGCAGTCACATAGAGTACCTACAGACTTGTACCCCAAGGCCAGACAACCCCTTAAACTAGTGATGTGTGTGCTTTTTCTTCAGTATTTCTTTGGTACTATTTTACTTCACTTAGCTTATGGCGAACAGTGCCCACAATTCTTACTGTCTCATTTACTGCCAATTTTCTGTTTCCCAAAATTGGGGATGTTGTATTCAGATCCAGGAGTAGCGTACCTTTCTGTGCCATTTATTCTCAGATACTATTATCATACTGGATATAAAATATTGTGGTACTTTGTTGTTACCATATTTACTTCTATTCTGTTTTTACCACAAGCACTTGTTAAAAAAAATCAAGAGAAACCTACCAATAAAGCCAAAAGTAAGGCTTCAACTCTTCTAAGATAAGGTGCCCAGGAAATACACGCTAAAATATTCCAGACTCTTCATAAAGCTTCCTGAAGCCTTTACTTAAATGGGCTAAATAAGTAAGTCGTATCGGAATGGTAAGTTTTTAGGAGCCAATACAAGGTAACATCAGTTAGAGGATGTGGTTTCTAAATGATGCAGAACACACAAATATTTTGGAAGCGAAGGTAAAATTCTGCCAGTAAAGTGCAATTCATGTGCCTCTGTGTGCAGCTTCGGCAGCGGTGTGAATTTCTCATTTTACACACTTTGCAGTCAGAGGCTATGAATTATGCATTGAGCAAGAGAAATCCTCAATCTCCTGCTTCATCTGCTATATGCTTTATCTAACTTCTGTCTCTATTAACAAGATGGATTGTAAATGGGTAAATCTAGATGCAATGTACCCTTAACATCCTCTTAGACCCACATTGCCTTCTGCAGTGGAATGAGCGTCGGCCTATTGAGGTGGTTTAAATGAGACATTATCTTGATAATACCAGTATTTGAGTAGCATTTCACTTGCGTTGCCTGTTCCACTTTTATTCCATTGATGCTTTGGTATATGCATTTTTTTTAGATCATGGGTAATATATAAGGCTAGTTTTACTTTTTGCCAATACACATACCTTAAAGGGACACGGTCACCTGAATTTGGAGGGAACAATCTTTAGCCATGGAGGCGGGGTTTTTGGGTGTTTGATTCACCCTTTCCTTACCCGCTGGCTGCATGCTGGCTGCAATATTGGATTGAAGTTCACTCTCTGTCCTCCGTAGTACATGCCTGCAAAAGGCAATCTTGCCTTGCGCAGGCGTGTACTATGGTGGACAGAGAATGAACTTCAATCCAATATTGCAGCCAGCATGCAGCCAGCGGGTAAGGAAAGGGTGAATCAAAAACCCCAAAACCCCGCCTCCATGGCTGAAGATTGTTCCCTCCAAATTCAGGTGACAGTGTCCCTTTAAAGAGGACCTTTCACCACATTTTTTCATGTTGAACTGGACATACACAATAGTGGCTGCGGAGCAGAATAAAGTGTTTTTTTTTTTCTTAAATTCTCTGTTGCGGAGGTATTGGCAATCAGAGTATTTGGCACCTAAGAGGTAAAACCCACTTGGTCTTTTTTTTTATCAGACCATTTTCACTGTGGGCATGTACTTCTCCTTGTATGGTGCTAACCAGTCATAAAGAGGCAGCAACACAGTATGTGCTATTAAGTTAATTTGCAGCTTTGAAGGCTGGTAACTGATGAACTTATCCTCTGCAGCAAAAGTGATTCTTGGTCCTACTTTCCTGAGGCAGTTCTCATGAGAGCTAATTTCATAGTCATCATTATAGTGCTTGATTGTCTTTCATGACGCACTTAAGGATAACGTAAAGGCTCTAGCATCACATACGTATACATGTTTGCATGTATTATGCGGAACATTGTGTAGGTAAGTGATGTAAAATTGTGCAGGCTAGTAATATATACACATTTTGTTATACAGTTACAGAACCATGAAGAAAGACACATGGAAACAAGAAATGAAGAAACGTGTCACACAAATCAGACCGTGTTAAACCTTCGATTCCTCACCATACCCTCATTTTACACTGATAACAGGTTTACACACTCTTGGCTCTCTCTCGAGCAGCTACATTAGGTGCTGTAATCCTAGCCAACTTTTACCTTTAATGTCAATGTAAGAGAGCGAAGCAAAATTTTCCATTCTCCGGTTAATTTCTAGACACAAAAAGAGCACAGCGAGGTCAAAAATACTCTGTTGTAAAGAAGTCACAGTAAATGAGCAAGTGCTAGTCAAAAAAATGAAAAAAACACAGGGTATTTAGTTAATACGTTTTTTTTACAAAAAAAATGTATATTAAGCTGCTCCACCAATCGCCAAGGTATACCCATAATAGAGCAGTCCTATCTAATGTATATAATCCCTATCTGATGTATTAAAAACCTGATCATCTGTATAGTACCTGTATAAGCAGGGTTCAGAGAGAAAATATCCATGTGGACATGCAGGATAGAATGGCTTTAGTGCAAATGACCCATAAGGAGTGGTGGACCTCCCAGTCTTGTAGAAACAAGAGAACAATTATAGAACCAAAAACACATGGGCTACTTGCACAGTGAACAAGTCTGTAGAAACCTGTTCGCACCACCAAGAAACTTGAAGACACAAAAAGAGCACAGCGAGGTCAAAAATACTCTGTTGTAAAGAAGTCACAGTAAAAAAGCAAGTGCTAGTCAAAAAAATAAAAAAAAATACAGGGTATTTAGCTAATACGTTTTTTTCTTGTTAATTTCTGTTGGCCGGATCTTATCTTTCAGTACGTGAATGGCATTGTGTATGGCCAGGGGGATTTGGGCACTTCAATTTGAGTAAGGCGATTTTGCTGGGACTTAGGGATTTTGCTGGGTCACAGAAAGTGATGTGTTTTCCATGGAGCTCCAGTGGCTCCTCTGTTCCGTTATGATTATTCTAGTGATAGAACACCAGTAGAAACTCCTGGAAGGTCCCGTTAACACTATGGTAGTATAAATGGGTGCTCCTTTCCTGGCACCTGTTTCAATTTCTGTTAAAAAGATGACATTTTTACAATAGCTGCAAATAATCTTTGACTTTTGCTTAGGGGAGGCCACGGTTAGACCAGTATTGGTGACTTGTCCACCATCCTAGTGTGGCTATTAGTGATGATCGAGTGATCTCGTTGCTCGGGTGACCTCCGAGTATTTGACTGCTCAGAGATTTAGTTTTCATCCCAGCAGCTGAATGATTTACAGCTACTAGACAGCTTGATTACATGTGGGGATTCCCTAGCAACCAGGCAACCCCCACATGTACTCAGCCTGGCTAGTAGCTATAAATCATTCAGCTGCCGGGATGAAAGCTAAATCTCGGAGCAGTCGTAAATACTCGGAGGACACCTGAGCGTGCTCGAGAAAATCCGAGCAACGAGTATATTCGCTCATCACTAGTGGCTATATGTCACCAATGAGATCTCAGGATTTGTCTGCTATTAGAAATGACATGAAAGATTCTGCAGGTTTCTGTTGATTTGTAGCTTTTTTTTTTTAAGCATTTTTTTTTTTTTAAACCTGATAAAATACATGTGGATTACGTTTTTCTTCCCATTTGGTTCATTTTTTTAGGTATATTAGTAAAAGTGTATTACTAGAAAAATAAATTACCGTATATACTCGAGTATAAGCCGACCCGAGTATAAGCCAACACCCCTAATTTTGCCACAAAAAACTGCAGCTACCGGTAGCAGCTACCGGTAAATTTCAAAAGTAAAAATAGATACCAATAAAAGTAAAATTAATTGAGACATCAATAGGTCAAGTGTTTTTGAATATCCATATTGAATCAGGAGCCCCATATAATGCTCCATAAAGTTTGATGGGCCCCATTAGATGCTCTATAGAGATATTTGCCCCTTATAGTGCTGCACAAACGTTATGGCCCCATACGATGCTCCGTACAGCCACTTGCCCCTTTATAGTGCTGCACAAGAGTTATGGCCCTATAAGATGCTCCGTACAGACACTTGCCCTATATAATGCTGCACAAGTGTTATGGCCCCATAAGATGCTCCGTATAGTCACTGCCCCATATAGTGCTGCACAAGCGTTATGGCCCCATAAGATGCTCCGTACAGACACTTGCCCCATATAGTGCTGCACAAGCGTTATGGCCCCATAAGATCATCCATACAGTCACTTGCCCCATATGCTTTTGCTGCGATAAAAAAAAAAAATCACATACCTCTCTTCGCTCAGGACCCCGGCACTTTCACTTTCAATATTTACCTGCTCCTCGTGCGGCTCCGTCTTCAGCACTGACGTTCAGCAGAGGGCACGCACTGACTACGTCACCGCGCCCTCTGACCTGAGCATCACAGCCAGAGGACGCTGAAGAACGGAGCCGCACCGGAACAAGGAGTGGTAAATATCGCACAGCGCTCCCCTCCCCTTATACTCACCTATTCCTGGCGCGGTCTCTGCACGTACCTGTTTCTTCCTCCGCTGCATCTTCTTCCTGTATTGAGCGGTCACAGTTACCGCTCATTGCAGTAATAAATATGCGGCTCCACCTCTATGGGTGGTGGAGCCGCATATTCATTACTGTAATGAGCGGTACCATGTGACCGCTCAGTACAGGAAGAATCTGCAGCGCTGGAAGAAGCAGAGACCGCGCCACAGTAGGTGAGTATAATTAGACAGCCCCCGCCCCCCCCCCTCCCCTCCCTCTCCTGCCGACCCCTGGGTATGACTCGAGTATAAGCCGAGAGGGGGACTTTCAGCCCCAAAAAATGGGCTGAAAATCTCGGCTTATACTCGAGTATATACGGTATGTAACTTTACCAGAAGGCTTTGCTCACACTTCAAAATACGCTGGACTCCCTTCACCTTCTAGAGTTGAAGTCACAAGGAGACATATGCAGTTTGTATTCCTTAGGCTGTGTACGCATGAAGCAGATTTGGTGCGTTTTTTTTTTCTGGCAAAACCTGATGACAGCAAAGTGAATGAGAAACCTTTTATCGTCATGCGCACGTCCAAGTATTTTTGACTTAGTGGAGAAAAGAATCAGCTGCATGTCACTTCTCAAACGTGCATTATTTCAGCTGAGTTTTTCCTGCCAAGAGATGCAGAAATGGTGCAATTTTACTCAATATGTGCACACACCCTTAGAGTTACACATGTTTCACAATAAAAAAAATAAAAATCACAAGGTATGAGATTTCTTATTGTTAGCATGTGAAGGGAATACCGTAGAATTCTACGCTAGAAAAAAAAAAAAAGGACCATGTTCAGTGTAAATGTCTGGAGGCAGTGACTTACAAAGCCATTGGTCACCGGTAAAGAAGATGCATTGCTTGGCTCTATTTAACTTTTGGGCATGTCACATTTGTAGTAAATGTGCGGAGTACCACAAATATTGCAGATCCCTAGTGCTTTTTAAGGTGGAAAAAGCTGTAGGACAAACCTGAAAAATGTTGTCTTAATTTATGTTCTCGTAATAACCCAACATAATTTTTTCCTCAATTGGGAGACATCACCGGAATGACTGTTGCACGATTTTAATGTTGAGGCTTATTAGTTATTAACGACCTTCAGCTTAACCTCGAGCCATGGGAACTTGATGGATGCACGCTCTGTAGGAAGATTCATCTTGTGCAAGCCTAGATAGGTCCACCAGTGTTTTCTCCACCGTTATTTTGATTGTATGTCATCAGGTTGCCGGTCGTCTTCTTCATCATGTTCCTTCTATTCTTCCAACCATGAGACTTACACCTGCTTGATAGTTGTCTGTTTAAGAACTGTTGCTTCTTTATTCCCTGATATGGACGGTACTTCAAAATGAGGTTTTTTTTTTTGATCAGATGTGTAACAAACTTCATGTGGGGGCAATCATTACCCCATCGGGACTAAAATGTGTTTATTTCTTTTACTCATAACAGAAAACTGAACGTAAACCTGCCAAAGAGAAGGAAACTGCCAGGAAAAAAGATGTATCCCTTCTAGACCTTGACGATTGTAAGTATTGTTGATGCAGACTTCTCTGTGTCTGGTTGTGCAGCATACAGATCGCATCTTAGGCCTCTTTCACACTTCCGTCTTTCAGCTCCCGTCAAAATACGTCGATTTTTGAAAATGCAGGATCCTGAAAAAAAATTTGCAGGATCCTGCATTTTCCCATAGACTTGTATTAGCGACTTATCACACGTTTCGTCCGTCGTGCACTGGATCCTGTGGAATTTGACGGCCCGTCTATTTAAAAAAAACGTTCAATTAAACGTTTTTTGTCTGCAGTGGAAAAACGTCCCCCGACGCCTCCTGCTGCATACGTCGTCACAGAGAATGGGAGCCTATGGACACTGGATCCTGCGCTCTCTCTCTCTTTCAGAGCTGTGTCTCTTTTCACACTAACAAAAAAATGAAAAAGTCATGTATTTACTCTCTAACCCTCTGCTTACTGTTCTGGGTAACCTACAGCCAGTTGGAGAGGTAACAGAAGAAAGAGGGTGTTACTTAACCTAAGGATCAGACTACACAGTGTTTGTTTTGTAGTCTGTAACCATGGAGACACAGAGCTTCATAAAGAAATCTGTCATGTTTGTCATACAATAAGAGGAACTTGTCAGTCTTCTCTTGTAGATATCGATGGCTCTATATAGATGACACATTTTTCATTATTTTCTATTCTCCTTTTACAGTTAATGATGTATCAACTCCAGTAGCTCTCCCCAAATCTGCCATCCTTTCTCCAAGTTTATTATCAGACCTTCAAGGTTTATCCCTCTCCGCCCCATCTCCAGTAATAAATGTAAGTGAGCTCTGTATTATTTCATTATTCTTTCATTGTGTGCTGGGGTCCACAACAGGTCTTTGTGCACTTCTCTACCTCGTAGTATGCCATAACCGTCGGTGTGTTATGGATGTAACCGTTTTGTGACTTGATCTTGCCTTCCAGTGTCCTTGTGATTTCATTAGAGACTGTCAAGTATTTGGCCACGTTTTCCTAACCTTCCAGCTACTAGAAGGAAAAAATATGTCCCATTAGGTCATGCATCAGCGCTGTTGTTTTGGGAGGGTTTTTTTTTTTTTATCATAAAAAATAAAATGGCAATTTCATTTATTTTTTCACGTTTGTTTATACCAATAAATATACTAACGTAATACAATATGCATTAATTCATAATTGGAATTAGACAATTTAGTTTTTGAGCCCCAATGGGGACAGTGCCAATAATGTCTGTATAGCACTGTGGAATTAATGGGACAGTCTCTCTTAGGCTAGGTTCACATTTGCGGTTGAGTCCGCAGCGTTTCGTACGCAAACGCATTGCAAACACATGATAATGCTGCGTTTTTTTATCCGCATCAATTTACGCATGACGGATTAAAAAAAACGCAGTTTGCATGCATTTTTGCATGCATTTGCGTTGTTTATGCGCATGAGTTTATGAAAAAAAATTTCAAGAATTTTCTTGACATAAGCCACACCCAACGGCTGTGTCTCATGGGAGTTCTGTATTTAGACCGTTGTGCAAAAGCAAGCGAATGCATGTCCTTGCGTTCCTATGCGTTCCCATAGACTGTAATGCGTTGTTTCTCCAGTCACCTTCCATGACAGCAGATCGGAGGATGTCTCCCTGCCCTAATAGGGGACAGGAAACAGGTTAAATACCCCTCCCCTTCCTGCAACCACCAGTGTTTTTTCTGTCCCCTAATGAGCATGAAGAGGTTCTCTGATGGTGCTGCCGTGGCCGGCGATTAGAGCACTGTTACCTTCATTTGCCGGGCAGTCGAGGTCGGGGGCTCCGCTCTCCTCCTCCTGTGACTGCTCCCATCTCCGAGTCCACTGCGCATCTTGGGACCCCTATCCCGCCTTTCCTGCGCCTCCTCGTGGGGTAAAGCAGGGCAGTGAAGTGCATCGGGGTCCTCCTGTAGCTCCCCGGCTCTCTACTCCCTCCCCGCTGCTGCTGGAGGCCGCGTGCGCATCGGATGTGATGCGCCCGAACTTCCGGTTTTGTCTCCATTCGCCGGCACTCGCTCGCGCGCGCGCCGGCTGGCATCCTAATCCTTACTGACATCACCCCCTGCGGACCCTGGGGAGGAGCACTAAATTCGCTGGTGAGCTCGTTGCACATATATTCCTGGTCGGGGGAAGCCTCCAGGTAAGGCCTCTATGTCCCTCTGTGACTGGTGACTTACTGACCCTATGGACGGCGACAAATTCTGCAGAGCCCAGCGTTCACCCTCCTACTGTAAGTAGTGGATGAGGTCCCTTGCTGTCCAGTTATTTTTGAAGTGACTTAGTCCACCTTTCTCTCTCTTTTTAGGGAGACAAGGTCCCTGCCCCTAGAAAGGATAAGATGCCTTTCTGCAAATGTAGTGCATGTGCGTCCAAGCTTCCCTCCGCTTATAAGAAAAAGCTCTGCCAGCCATGCACGGATGAAGTGCTGCGTAGTGAACAGCCCTTTCTTCTGGACAGCATCAGAACCCTCATTAAACAGGAGGTCCAGTCCTCTATGGCGGCCCTGTCTCAGGCCCTGACACCACAGCCCCCTCCTCCTAAGAAAAGGAAGATGGCTCCTATTGATTCTGACTCCGGCGAGATCCATACCTTGGGTTCAGAGGACATTTGGGAGAATGAGGGTTCTATTTCCACCCCCAAATCTGATAATAAAAAATCTCTTCTCTTCCGAAGATATGGAAGAGCTAATTTCCATGGTGAGGGGCACCATGGCGGTGGAGGAGAATGTAGCGAGTCACGCCGTTCAGGATGATATGTTTGGAAGGTTAAAGCCTAGGACCCCGAAGGGGTTTCCTATACATGAGAATATTGAAAATCTTGTCCTTCATGAGTGGGGCCTACTTGAGAAAGGTTTGAGTGTCCCATCAGAATTAAAGAATCGTTTCCCTCTTGATGGGGACTATTCTTTATGGAAAATGCCTAAAGTGGATGTACAGGTGTCCAGGGTAACCAAAAAAACGGCTCTACCCTTTGAGGATTCCTCTCAGCTCAAAGATCCTATGGATCGTAAAATCGAGAGCTTACTAAGGAAATCCTGGGACACATCTACTAATCTACTGAAGACAAATGTGGCCTCTACATGTGTTGCCAGATCCCTATTTCTCTGGTTACGTACCTTAGAAAATCACCTTTCTCAGGGGACATCAAGGGAGGAGATTCTAAATTCCCTACCACTTCTTCAGAAGGCAACACTGTTTCTTGCGGATGCTTCCGCTGAATCTGTACGGGTAGCCGCTAGGTCTTCAGTTCTCTCCAATTCCGCTAGGAGAGCTCTATGGCTTAAATCCTGGGGAGGTGGCATAACTTCTAAGTCCAAACTATGTGGTATTCCCTTTAAGGGACATTATATGTTCGGGCCAGCTTTCGATGACATCCTAGACAAGGCTACAGATAAAAAGAAAGCTCTTCCGGAGCAAAGAAGCTCTAGGAAACGCTTTTTTCGTCCCTCCCGTGAGCAAGTACCCCAGAGAGATTACAGGGGTAAAGGTAAAACGGGTCAGTGGAGCTACCCCAAAGGGGGTAAAGCCAGGAGCATCCTTGTCCCCCAACCCCAGCAGACCCCTGAGAAACAATGACTGCTCTCCGGTCGGGGGCCGACTCAGGTTTTTTTTTCCCAATGGCAGGCCATCACCACAAATCAGTAGATCCTGCATACCATACATGAAGGCCTGAGGTTAGAATTCGACAGTCCTCCTCCACACCGTCTAACAATTACCTCCCTACAGTCTCCACACCTTCGAGAATCCCTCAATGCAGATATTCTCGGTCTGCTTCAGGCAGGAGTAAGCTCCTGGGTACCTCATCAGGAAATAGGAGAAGGTCACTATTCTCACATATTTTTGGTTAAAAAAAAGCCCTCTGGGAAACACCGGGTTATCATAAACCTGAAACCCCTAAATCAGGTGATCAAATATCGAAGATTCAAAATGGAATCAATCAGATCAGCAATCCCACTGATTGGTCAGGACTAGGTAATGGCTACGTTAGATCTGAGGGACACATACTATCATGTGTCGATACATCCCAACCACAGGAAGTTCCTCAGATTTGCAATGGCCAAAAACCATTGAGCCAGCCATTATCAATTCAATGTCTTTCCATTCGGAGTCTCGACAGCTCCACGGGTCTTTACCAAGATCATGTCAGAAGCAGTGTTCTTCATCTGACAGCAAGGGATCTGTATCATCCCGTGTCTGGACGATTTTCTTATTGTCGCTCCATCCATTCCTCGTCTGAATAAGGATGTGACAAAGGTCCTGGATATCCTGAAATCACTGGGGTGGATTCCAAACTTGGAGAAGTCGGACCTCCATCCATCTTCGAGGAAAAAATTCCCAGGAGTTCTTCTGGACTCGAAGAAAAGAATGTCCTTCTTACCCAGGGACCGTCACAACGATCTCGTCCACAGGATCTCCAGGTTCAGGAGTCAGAGGAATCCGACCTTAAGGGACTCGATGTCAATCCTGGGTTCATTGACGTCTTGCATCCAGGCAGTCTCCTTCAGTCCCACATCCTGATGCATTCAAAAGGACGCCAGAATGCATTAACCAGGAGGATTCCTCTTCCCACTCACGTAAAATCCTCCCTTTCATGGTGACTGAACTCCCAGAACCTTCAACGGGGAGTCAGCTGGGATCAAATTCCTCTGAAGGTGCTCACACAAGATGCAAGCCAGAGAGGTTCGGGCGCCATGATAGAAGGTTCCCACTTCCAGGAGTTTTGGCCCCCAAGCATCAGGTCCTGATCCTCGAATCAGAGGGAATTGAAAGCGGTGGAGGAGGCGCTAAAAGCCACATCTATCCTCATCCAAGGTCACCATGTACGTGTAATGTCCGACAACATGACTACGGTGGCCTACTTCCGACACCAGGGAGGCACCAAATACACCAGCCTGGAGTTAACCGCTGCAAGGATTTTTTTTCCTGGGCGGAAAAACACCACCTGTCCATCTCAGCAGTACACATAGAGGGGTCGGACAATGCCCAGGCGGACTTCCTAAGCAAGAAAGATTTCCATCCTGGAGAATGGTTTCTAAACCAAGAGGTATTCCTATCCCTGGTCTGGAGATGGGGAAGTCCCAACGTGGCTCTGTTTGCCAACAGTCAGAATACGAAATCAAGCACTTTCTTCTCCCTCAACGCCTCAAGTGAAATTACAGGGACTGGATGCCGTCTCCCATCCTTGGAAGTTTGCTCTGGCATATGCCTTCCAGCCAATTCATATGTTACCAAGAAAGGTACAAAAGATCCAGGCAGACCGAGTCACAACAATTCTGGTAGCAGCAATGTGGCCAGGAAGAAGCTGGTACGGCGCACTATCTGACATGTCTCTGGAAGGCCCAATACTTCTACCTCAGATAGCCAACCTTCTTCAGCAGGGTCCCCTGCTACACCCAGACTTACACAAACTGAAACTGGCAGCCTGGTTACTGAGGCCGAGATTCTGAGAGCCAGAGGTCTCTGAGATGACGTCATTCAAACCCTACAAGAAAGTAGGAAACCAATAACTAACGCCATCTATGGCAAAGTTTTGCAAAATTTTTCATCCTGGTGTTTCCCAAACAAACCTGATACATTCCATCCCAATATCGCACAAATATTAGAATTTCACCAGAAGGGTCTGGAGTTAGGGCTCTCACCTAGCACCCTAAAAGTTCAGGTGTCGGCATGGAGTTCTTTTTTTTATCAGGACTTAGCAGGCCACTGCTGGGTTAGACGTTTCATCACATCTGCAACTAGGATTCGCCCTAGGCTCCATGTCCAGACCCCTCCTTGGGATTTGAATCTTGTACTAAATAGTCTGACCGGGGACCCCTTTGAGCACTTATCAGCCATCAGCTTAAAAATCCTGACCCTCAAGACTGTCTTCCTGGTAGCAATTACTACCGCTAGACGTATAGGAGAGCTACAGGCTTTGTCAGTACAAGAGCCATACTTAACCATAACCATGGAGAGCATAATCCTTAAGCTAGACCCTTCCTTTATGCCTAAGGTGGTCTCAGACTTCCACAGAAGTCAGGATATTGTCTTACCCTCATTTTATCCAAACCCCTCTAATCCGAAGGAAGAAGCCTTTCACACTCTGGATGTCCGCAGGGTGGTCCTCTTCTACCTCCAACAAACGGAAGGTTGGAGATAGACCAAAACCTATTCGTCCAGTGGTCAGGATGGAATAAAGCGGCTAAAAGTACGGTCGCTAACTGGATCAAAGACGCCATTTGTCTTGCATATTCAACCCGGAAGCTTGCTCCCCCGGCATCGCTGAAAGCTCACTCCACCTGTTCAGTCTCAACTTCCTGGGCAGAGAGAGGGAACGCATTGTCTGAGCAGATATGTAGAGCTGCCACCTGGTCGTCAGTCCATACATTCACCAGGCACTACAGACTAAATTTCAATAGGGGCCTATCGTTTGGCAGACGCGTTCTGCAGGCAGTTGTCCCTCCCTAAAGATATTAGCTGTTGGTATCACTCCGATACTGCTGTCGTGGAAGGTGACTGGAGAAAATAGAATTAGACTTACTGGTAATTCGGTTTCTAGGAACCTTCCATGACAGCACTAATTTCCCTCCCTATCTGATATTCTTATTGGATGATTCCTGCACTTAAGTGGTAACTATACATGCTACTGTGTCCAGAAAAAACACTGGTGGTTGCAGGAAGAGGAGGGGTATTTAACCTCTTTGTTTCCTGTCCCCTATTAGGGCGGGGAGACATCCTCCGATACTGCTGTCATGGAAGGTTCCTAGAAACCGAATTACCGGTAAGTCTAATTCTATTTTTTACACCCTCCTTCCGCAAGCGTCCGCATGCGTGTGGTGGCAGAAATTTGACACCAAAAACATTCTAACATGGTGCATCAGCTGCACCCTGTCGCACACCACCAAAAAACGCATGCACCTGCGTTTACAATATTAAAGATGGGAAATCAAGACGCATGTGGATGTATGCGTCAGAAACGCTACGGACACAACCGCAAATGTGAAACCAGCCTTAACCTGTCTACTGTGATGGACAGCTTCCCCTTAGTGAACATGTATACAGAAGAATCACTGTATGCGGGTGGTGAGAGTGGGGTAAGCACTGAACAGGCAGTGGATGCAAAGGACACCTGTGCCATCTATAGTGGTGTATGAGTATGGGTAGCGTGTACGCTGTATTACCTGGTGCTTGGTGGATTTGTGGTGCAAATTCTCCAATGCACCACATTGCGAGTGGTGTTCTAAAAGCCTCTTCTACTTGTAGCACAAAATTGTCACGTTTCTGCCACCCATTTCACCTTTTATTTTTGCTGCTCATTAAAGAGATTGTCCACTACTAAGACTACATCGTCTCTTTCTGTATTTGCCCCTTTAAAGTAAAAACACCTATACTCTCTCCTGTGCTAGCTCCATTCCTGTGGTGTCGGCACTCGCTCTCCTGGGGCTCATGTGAGGCTATTATGTCACGTGATCCCATTGCCCAATCAGCAGTGGCGTCACGGTCCCCGCCTTTGGATGTCTAAGTAATTAAGAGGAAGTGAGTGAGTAGCCAAAGCCGGGGACAGGACTCCAGCGCTGATTGGGTGCAGGGCTCATGTGACATAACCTCACGTAAGCCCGGCAATGCGAGTGCTGACGCCACAGTAACGGCACAGGAGGGGAGTATAACGGCAATTATTTTAACGTGGGCAAACATTCAGAGTGAGACGGTGTTGTCCTAGTAGTGGACAAACCCTTTAATGAGCAGCAACGTTTGCATATACTACATGTGGATTTTGCTGTGGAATTGGTATAGATTTGCAGTGAGATATACGGTCAAAGCTTTTTGCCGTATCTTGAGACCCCCTATGACTATACCAATATACCTTTACAAATGCTTCAGCTACTAACTCCTTGCAGATATTGTCCTTGGTGGGATTTGGCCCAGGACCGCATCGCTGCAAAGCAACAGTGCTACCCACTGAGCCACTGTGCTTCTTCCTAAAAATCTGTATTTTAAAATAAATGATCAAGGATTAAATTTCTTCTTCTTCCTTTTTTTTTTTTTTTTTTTTTTAGAACTTTTTGTGATACATTATTGTTTTTTTTTAAATTTCTTCACTTTTAGTACATTTAGTTTTTTTGGTTCGTATCGCTGACACAGCCAGGAACTCCATGACCTGCTATTTGCATACTCCAAAGAAATAGCTTTGAGATCGGAAATAATAACCCTAACTTTTTCTTTTTTTTTTTTTCAACTTTTTCCTTCAGTGAGAGAGAAAATGAATTTAACTGTAGGGCACATGCCGAACTAACACTAAGAAATTAATTTATTACCAGGCGAAGGAGAGCTTAGAGTAAGAATAGATGAGTATATGACCCTAATATCAGAGAAATGTAGCAGCCACTTATCCTAGAATATGTCAGACAGTCTATTATTCAAATGATTCAGCACTGTAATTGCATACAGCTTTTATAAAGCCTATCAATAAAGCCGATTTCTCTAAATTCATAGCCGCTGCACATTATTGAAAGTATACTTTGTTCCTTTGTTTCATCTCCTTGGTCCGTAAATGAAGATTAATAATAGAGTATAGTATCGCAATGCCGTTTCTGTACATTCCCTTCTGACCCCGGGGGCCACGTCTGAGACCCATATCGTTACAGAAACGCGCACATTTTCGGCGCATCTAGTCTGGATTGGGTTAATTATAATGAAATAGACTAGAAAATATGTTTAAATGTTCATTTTATTTTTAATCAAATCAAGCTTCGTTTTCGAGTGATTGAAATGTCAGCGAGTCTGTTTTCTCATGCATGCGTCAGTAAATCAGCGGCTGCATTATGCAAGCAATTTATAAGGAGTCCGCGGCTCCTCACTACTGCAAATCGCTGCTAATGTCTGCGACAAGGAGACACCGCAATTACGGCTGTATGGTAAACTATGAACCCTCCAGGGGTAGGATGTGGTGTAAGAATATTGGAGAGTATAACACGATCGCAAAGCCGAGCCTGCGGGATAGATCCTACACAGGAGAGCCTTACCGAAAGAAAGAAACATGATGGGATCCGCTGATCACTGTCACTTTTCTCCTACTGTTTCCTTACTGGATTGGTGTCTGGCCGGTTGTTTTATGCCTTAGTAGCCAATGGGGCCCTTGGTTTAGTCAACTGCGTCATGGTTTCCAGAGCCTGAGACCTATACACACAAAAGTTGCTAAAAACAAAAAATTTCAACCAAATAGTCAGGTAAAAACTGGGAAAGAATGATCATAACAGGCTAATAACGCTTAAAGAAAAAAAAAAGTTGTCTATACTACAAAGTAAGATCGATTGTCCATTAATGATGATTTCGGCTTTGTTTTTTCCCAGCCTTTTTCAAAGAGCCATTTTTTTTCCCACCAACATAGTTTGGGTTTTTTTGCAGGACAAATTGTAGTTTTGAAAGCCACCATTTACTTTACCATATAACGTTCAGAAATAATTGAGGGTTAGGTTAAATGGTGAAAATGATTTTTGGGTTTAATTTTTATTTTATTTATTGTGCTATAAAAATTAAAAGGGATGTTGATTTTTTTTTTTTTCAGGTCAGTACAATTTTAGCCATAAAAAAAATGTATAGTTTTATTTTTTTTCCATTTTTAGTAACTAGAAAAAATCTGAAGCTAAGAAAAAAAAAAAGTTTGATTTATCTCAATTTGACTCGTGACTTCTTTATTTTTCCATCTATAGAGTTGTATGAGGGCTTACCAAGATGTAGTTTTGGGGTACATACTAGATTTTGAATGCTTTTTATTTAATTTTTTTTGTGAAAGTTGTTGTGAAAAAATTAATGGCAACTTTGGTGGTTTTATTTTTATTTTTTCTTCTTTTACAATGCTTACTCTATGGGTTACGCAATTTTTATATTTTAATATATATCGGGGGAGGGGGGGGAAGGTGATTTGAATGTTAGGTTTTATTTATATTTTTTTCACTTTGTAACATAGTAACATAGTAAGGCCGAAAAAATACATTTGTCCATCCAGTTCAGCCTATATTCCATCATAATAAATCCCCAGATCTACGTCCTTCTACAGAACCTAATAATTGTATGATACAATATTGTTCTGCTCCAGGAAGACATCCAGGCCTCTCTTGAACCCCTCGACTAAGTTCGCCATCACCACCTCCTCAGGCAAGCAATTCCAGATTCTCACTGCCCCAACAGTAAAGAATCCTCTTCTATGTTGGTGGAAAAACATTCTCTCCTCCAGACGCAAAGAATGCCCCCTTGTGCCCGTCACCTTCCTTGGTATAAACAGATCCTCAGCGAGATATTTGTATTGTCCCCTTATATACTTATACATGGTTATTAGATCGCCCCTCAGTCGTCTTTTTTCTAGACTAAATAATCCTAATTTCGCTAATCTATCTGGGTATTGTAGTTCTCCCATCCCCTTTTGTTGCCCTCCTTTGTACTCTCTCTAGTTCCATTATATCCTTCCTGAGCACCGGTGCCCAAAACTGGACACAGTACTCCATGTGCGGTCTAACTAGGGATTTGTACAGAGGCAGTATAATGCTCTCATCATGTGTATCCAGACCTCTTTTAATGCACCCCATGATCCTGTTTGCCTTGGCAGCTGCTGCCTGGCACTGGCTGCTCCAGGTAAGTTTATCATTAACTAGGATCCCCAAGTCCTTCTCCCTGTCAGATTTACCCAGTGGTTTCCCATTCAGTGTGTAATGGTGACATTGATTCCTTCTTCCCATGTGTATCACCTTACATTTATCATTGTTAAACCTCATCTGCCACCTTTCAGCCCAAGTTTCCAACTTATCCAGATCCATCTGTAGCAGAATACTATCTTCTCTTGTATTAACTGCTTTACATAGTTTTGTATCATCTGCAAATATCGATATTTTACTGTGTAAACCTTCTACCAGATCATTAATGAATATGTTGAAGAGAACAGGTCCCAATACCGACCCCTGCGGTACCCCACTGGTCACAGCGACCCAGTTAGAGACTATACCATTTATAACCACCCTCTGCTTTCTATCACTAAGCCAGTTACTAACCCATTTACACACATTTCCCCCAGACCAAGCATTCTCATTTTGTGTACCAACCTCTTGTGCGGCACGGTATCAAACGCTTTGGAAAAATCGAGATATACCACGTCCAATAACTCACCGTGGTCCAGCCTATAGCTTACCTCTTCATAAAAACTGATTAGATTGGTTTGACAGGAGCGATTTCTCATAAACCCATGCTGATATGGAGTTAAACAGTTATTCTCATTGAGATAATCCAGAATAACATCCCTCAGAAACCCTTCAAATATTTTACCAACAATAGAGGTTAGACTTACTGGCCTATAATTTCCAGGTTCACTTTTAGAGCCCTTTTTGAATATTGGCACCACATTTGCTATGCGCCAACCCTGCGGAACAGACCCTGTCGCTATAGAGTCCATAAAAATAAGAAATAATGGTTTATCTATTACATTACTTAGTTCTCTTAGTACTCGTGGGTGTATGCCATCCGGACCCGGAGATTTTTCTATTTTAATCTTATTTAGCCGGTTTCGCACCTCTTCTTGGGTTAGATTGGTGACCCTTAATATAGGCTTTTCATTGTTTCTTGGGGTTTCTCCTAGCATTTCATTTTCCACCGTGAGTACCTTGCGCAGGCGTGTACTACAGAGGACAGAGAATGAACTTCAATCCAATATTGCAGCCAGCATGCAGCCAGCGGGTAAGGAAAGGGTGAATCAAACACCCAAAAACCCCGCCTCCATGGCTGAAGATTGTTCCCTCCAAATTCAGGTGACAGTGTCCCTTTAATGTTAGCTCTGTAGTGGGTGAAAAGTTGGAACCCCTACCAATTTCTGCCAAAGGATTGATGTTTTTTGTGGACTCAACTCCCTCAGTCCTTGAGATCCCAGAATTGCATCCATGCTGAAGCCTTTTGGAATTGTTCACCTGGTATGAAAAATGTCCACTGTTGGCCACAAATCTGTCACAAATCCTGAAAGGTTTCACGACAAAATCTGCTTGTGTTACATGGGATCTTGGCACAGATTTTGCTGTATTAGAAACTATTGTATGGGGTGAAATCCGTACAAGAATGAGCTGATGATTTCTTTGCGGATTCCTTAAGTTATTATTTGTGTGTGTGCTCAGCGTAAATGAGTACACCCCGTTTGAAAAGTAAGATTTTAATCAATATCTCCCTGAACAGAGAAACAATTTCCAAAATTTTGACAAGACCGACTTTCATAGAACATTTTTTGTAACCCATAAAATGAAAGTAAGGTCCAAAACTCACACCTGTGTATTTCTGAAAAACATGATGAGAGTGATTCCGGGGCCAGGTATGTCTCCTGATCTGAACCCAACCGATAACCTCTGGGGAGTTCTGAAGAGACAAGTTGTTCATCACTCTACATCCACCATCCGGACTCTTTAAAAGCTCGTTCTGGAAGAATGGAAAAAGATAGATGTTGAAATAGGTCGACAACTTGTTCATTCCATGCCTAGAAGACTTTATGTTGTCCTTTAGAAATCATGGAGGTCATACAAAATACTAGATTCTTACGTCCTCTTATTTGGGTAAAACTGAAGACTTTGTGATAAAAAGTTATATTAGTAACCTTGCTTTCATGGTAAGGGTTAAGCATTATTCTAAGAAGCTTCTTCTCGACAAAATGATGGAAATTGTTCTCACGTTCAGTGAGATAATCATTAGAATCTTACTTTTTAAAGTGTGTGAATTCATTTATGCCGAGTACTGTAAATCTATTTAGTTCTAAGTGTAGAACATATAAGAATATACTTCATGGTTTACCTGGGGATGTTTAATAATGACCCATCCTAACTGTCTTCTGGCGACACATTTAATGTGGTAATGTTCTAATCCTTCTATGTGGTCAGGTTTCGGCAGTATCCTCAGGATGCGAGTGAACCGCAGGCTAATCGTGTCCGGTTATAGCACTGTCAATACGTGTTAGGACCAAATATGTTGCTCATAGTTTGGCGAGGTAAGATCTCCCTGCTCACATCTCCAGCAGCGATCAGACATGGCGTGGGACATATTCATTGACCTCTCTCCTTTTCCAGCGCGATCATTCACTGAGAGAAGCCAACCCAAGCCAGACACAAGGCTCATTTCAATTTTAACAATGGTAATTAAAGGTTAATTCACCGCGTCAGGATTAACGAGGAAAATACAAATGATGGGCAAGCAGCTGCCGTTAGGAAACAACTTTAGAACAATACAATTACATTGGATAGGAAAGCTAATAATATGAGCCGTGTTGTCCTATGGCGACTTGTGAGACCCCCTTGTTCTGTGCTCGTAGATGAGGGGGGCACGTTGTCGCTCCCCACATATCTTAGTAGCTTTATACGTTACTTTTTATCAGACCCCAGAGTTTATAACTATAACAATGTCAATCAATGACTTCAGCTTTTGCAAATAAAAACTTTTGAGTAGTAGATTTTGCAAGAACATGTGGACCAGCCAAGGAGCAGTTACACATTGTTATTGATATCCGCAGGAAGCCACCCTAAATACAATATTAACATTTCACATTCAGTGGCTACATGCTTCTGTGATATATATTATTCCTATGTATAATATTAACACGTGACCATATCAACACCCTGGTGCCAAAGTTGCTACATCAAGGTTTCTTGGTTTCACCCTCTCACTGAATTACCAGGGATGGAAAGAATAGTTGTAATGTCTGGAAAAAAAAAACGACAAAAAATAATTTCTCCACGCTTGTCCTTATCTGCAGTCTAATGACAGTGATATGTCTTGTTGGCCGTCATGACGCTATTCTCAGCCACCACTCTGTTGGGTCTATTGAGTGAGTTGATTTCTCTGTAAGAAATGAAAAGAAAATGAAATGTAATTACAGGTAGATTTTACAACAAAGTATTATATTGTCTTAAAAGGAATCTGACTGCAGATTTTTTGATATTTAATCTGCATCATGATGTCGGGGCAGATACCCTGATTCTAGGGACTTCACTTGCTCAGCAGCTTGCTGTAGTTTCAATACAGTGTTTTATCAGCAGGAGATTATCACTACAGGACTAGGTGTCTAATGCTAGTCAATCTGGCTAATCTATGGCCCCTTCACATCACTGACTGGCAACTTGCTGATAATCCACAGTGTACACAGGAAGCAGCCGATCAGGTGTACAGGTGGGTTATACACAGCTCAGCATTCATAGCACTGCTACATCTACAGCAGAGAAAGCCGGCATTTTATCAACACTGCACTAAGTAGCCCAATAAATGACACATCCCTAGAATTGGGGTCTCAGCCCCTAAATCGTGCTGCTTAGATTCCATAGCAAAAACCTGCTGACAGATTCCCTTTAAGCAAAGCTGTGACATTTGGGTTATAATGCGCAAACGTCTCCATACATAGTGCTGCACCACATAGACGATCAGCCATAGCGTCACAACCAACTACCTAATGCAGAGGGGAAGAGCCTTTTTCTGCCAAGACCCATTTAATGCATATTTATACCGTCGTTTGGGGGCTGTACAGATCACGCTAACCCTGCCCACAAAGTACCACCCAACGCTGGCACTGGTGTCCGGACGTAATGTTTCAGTAGTGAATGCTGTGTGCATGTGCACCCAGAGCAAGAAGAAACTAAAAGGCCGGCGGACGGCAAAACACAGCTGCCGGCCCAAGCACTGCGGTTCTCAGGATTCTGTGTGGGGGCCAGATAAAGGGTCACCGCTGACCTGAGGTTCCCCACCCCTGGCCTAAACGTTTGTAGGTTCCCCTCATCCTGCTAAAACAGCTGACCTAATGCATGGACTCCACCAAACCTCTGAAGATGTGCTATGGGGTCTGGCATTGATACCAGCAGCAGACCCCCCGCCTTCCTGTAAAGGCCGCCATATACATTAGATAGAGATGGCTTGCTGTTTGACCAACCATCAAGCTGATTTAGGCTGATGAACAGCCATAGACCTTTCAGTCTTTTCTGCCTGTTAGTTCTTTATGCCAACCGTGTATTTTATTAACACTTCAAAAAGATCTTTTGTATTGTTCAAGTAGAATTATTATTATTTTTTTTTTATTTATTGCAAATGTGTGAGCTACTTTCCACCTAATGACTGTGTAATCGGGGGACTAAAACTGACCACTGCAGTGTTATATTCTGAAATAAATGCATACAAGACCAAGGTACTCAGCTCTTGGGCTGAGTGGCCGAGGGTAGAGCCTATGTTGTCAAGTTTAGTAGCCCAATGTTCTAATATTATTGGATAAAGAAAGCGAGACACGGACTCTACCTAGAGCGCCTGGCACATCTGTGCAGTATATTAAAGGGTTTTTCCCCGAAAACTATTGTTCATAACTCGAGAGCATGTGAAAATAATACAACTAGTGTGCATTTTTGTTAATATATTCATTTCCATCTATAATAGTGCACTGTGGCTGGACTATACCTGGGGTCCACCTTCAGTGGTGGACGCACATGCTCAGTAGCTTCCCTGCTCGGTCTCTGCTCATCCCACATAGTGATGTGGTAGTGAAGCGTCCGATAGTAATGAGCAGAAATTCAGCGAGGGCAGTGGATGTAACAAATGGGGCAGGAGAGGAGCGATAAAATTAAATATGGATAGATAGGGCATTGAATTCAGGATCCCTACATTTGTGTATTGGGTTGTGTTCTCTTCCGGTCAGGACCGAGGATGATGAGGCGATAGCGGACTGCAGTGTACTCTTGCGAATTTTGTTGCTTTCTGGTAACATGACACATGATACCACCCATGGGAAGAGTCCAAAATTGCAAAGGACTTAATAAAGAAGCTGAAAGGGATTTCAATTACACTGGACAGTGGTGGGTGTGTTTTTTTTTTTTCTTTTTTCGCGTTGATAAGGCTAAAAGTAATGATGTGCGTTACTCCAGAGACTTTTATTTATTTTCTTAAATTTGTTGGATATTCCCTTTAAAACCCATTTAAAGTATAATTTTTGTTAATGCAAAACGACTGTTGCATAACCTGGTCCATCGGTCACATGAGTAATCTGTGGCTGCTGGATGGGAGCCGTAACAGCCTTGTTCCAGCCCTCATAGACTAACAGTAAGAAGTGACCTATGGTTCCCCCAGCAGACACTGGAGAGATTCAGCAGGTCACAAGAAGGCGATCAGAGCGGCACTGATAAAAGGTGAATAAGGCAGCTGGTAAATAGAAGACTAGGTGCAGGGAACGTACATTAGTAGCACCACTCCAGCGCTGCAATTGTTGGTGTTTTGGAGGTCGCTAAATGTCAGATCTAGATTTTATTCAGTCTTTGATGGTGGACATATTTCTTGGTGCCATGATTTGGATGATGGCTAAAATCACTCTAATGCATTTCTAGAGAGCGATCATCACTGCATAAAAGTAAATACATATTTCTTATCAAACAATCACCCCAAATTATATCGCCACAACTAGAAGTAATGTAAAAGCCATAAACCATGATTTGCCCGCCTGTATTTTATTATCTCCGGCCATCTAGATCCTCGCTTTCCCACCTATTGTGAGAATTATTGTAGTTGCCATGGAAACAGTTTAGCACAAATGAGTCCAGGAGAAGCCATTTATATATTTTGGATCAGGCAGTGTTGTGTATACCAGGGGCTCGGATTTACAGATATTCAGATGACACTGCACGTCGTGGAGGCTGCTGGGGAACGATGCTGCTCCAGACAATATTTTGACATTGGGAGCACCAAGAAATAGCATTTTGGCCGCTTTTGGTGTGGGCAGTTGATAACTTTTCATTCATAATTAGTTCACAGAGAATCGAGAGACATTTCAGGGAAATTGAACTGTCAGTGGGTAGAAACAAGCATTTGACCTCATCACATTGAGTGGGGCCCATCATAATTTGTTCATTTGGTCCCGATCAGCCCGGCCTCATCTCTCATACGGCACCTCGCTGACCTTCCCTCTCCAATTCCGCTCGGTTCAGCTTTAATTATGACTCAGCAGACCCGAAGAAATATTGCAGCCTGCTCTCAAAAACCCTGAACTGCCACTCACCAAAAGATTGTTTTTTAACAGGTAATAAATGCCCAGAGGAAGTGATGCCGCGTGTCCCCCACAAGAGCAGCCGCCGGCATGTGCCGATCGTCTCCCTCGCCTCTCAAGTGTGTCACCGCAAGATGGTGAAATGTTCATTTCAAGGGTTTTCCTGCCTTGTGGGGAAGGAATAATAATCTGCGTGATGTGCACATGAGCAGATGGATTAAGAAATCAGAGCGAGAGGTCACCTCACAGGAGGTCACCATACCACGTCGCTGTCAAGTCTATTGTCAGCTGCTTTTTAGGGATTTGATTTGAAGAAATCACTTTGGGTTTAGCAGACAAGTGAGAGATGATATTCTCTTTCCTCCAGAAGTGCGGGGGATCTGGGATCTCGTTTGTGCAGTGAAGTATTTTCTTCCGTCTTTACATTTAGTATATATGTATACAGGTTTATGCATGTAACATATATCATTTTGTTTCCATTTCGTCATTTTCATATCAGTAACATGCCTATTCATCCTGTGATTTACATCATTTCACCACTTTTCCTTCTTAGTGTTACAATTTCATGTTGAGGAATGTGTATATACACAAACACCAAAATGTAATATTCATATATATCACATTAATACTAAGAAGGAAACGTGTTGGAATTAGGTAAATCACGGGACGGACGGACGGTCATGTTCATGATATGGAAATTATGCAAAAATTGTAACAAAATTTTCAAAACCTCTCGATTTATTCAGTATTTGTAAAAGCGCCACATGCAGAATTCCTCACGGTAACCCTCCTTGCCTGCTATCATTGAGGTTGGGATCTGTGGATTTTGGTCATGTGACTCATCATCACCAGTTCTTCTGCAATTTTATACTGCAATTTTATGCTGCCGCCTGCTTATGATTGGTCAGTGGCATGCAGGAGGCAGAAGTACACGCCCCTAGTGAAAAATATTAAGTAAAATAAGAGTTATGTGAAAAACTCAAACTATGGTGTATCTTTATTGTGTAACGGGCTGGGTGATGGAACCCAAGGAAAACCTCGAGTGGCGTGACTAGGAGCCTCACCCAATCTGACCACAGACATGCAGCAAACGACACCAAGGCGGAACACTGTCACACCACACACACACACGCTGTATACGCCGTATGCACCACACACACATACAATGTATACGCTGTATGCACCACACACACACGCTGTATGCACCACACACACACACACGCTGTTTGCACCACACACACACACGCTGTATGCACCACACACACACACACACACGCTGTATGCACCACACACACACACACGCTGTATACGTCGTATGCACCACACACACACACTGTATGCACCACACACACGCTGTATACGCCGTATGCACTACACACACTCTGTATATGCTGTATGCACCACACACACACACGCTGTATGCACCACACACACACACGCTGTATGCACCACACACACACACACACACACACACACACGCTGTAAACGTCGTATGCACCACACACACACACTGTATACACCACACACACTGTATGCACCACACACACGCTGTATACGCCGTATGCACTACACACACGCTGTATGCACCACACACTGTATACACTGTATGCACCACACACAGGCTGTATACGCCGTATGAACACATACACTGTATATGCCGTATGCACCACACACGCTGTATACACCACATACGCTGTATACGCCGTATGCACCACATACGCTGTATACGCCGTATGCACCACACACACGCTGTATGCACCACACACTGTATACACTGTATACACCACACACTGTATACACCGTATGCACCACACACACACTGTATACGCCACACACACTGTATACACCACACACACTGTATACGCCGTACGCAACACACAGTGTATATGCCGTACGTACCACACACACACGCACACACACTGTATACGCCGTATGCACCACACACACACTGTATACGCCGTACGCAGCCTCTTGTGCGGTACCACCAGTGGAACACCGACACAAGCACGCCGCCGCTGGGATTAGCCGAATAATTTGCTGACCGCCGCCATCTTTGTACAGGAGGAGTGCATGCGCAGTTTTAATGTGGCCGCTATCTGTCTGCACAAAAATGGCGGCGGTATGATTTACTGCGTCTGCGCGAATTCCGTGCAGGTGCAGTGAATTATTCAGCTGATCCCGGCGGCAGATGCGTGACGTGTCTCCAGACAGAGGAAGTCGGTCACATTAAAGGGGTTTTCCCACGAACGAATGGGAGGAAGCAAAAGACAATACTGACATTACAGATCACAGAGGATTCATTTTGTCAGGTAAAATATTTCACTGACTGTTTTTAAATAATATTTTACCTCACAAAATGTATCCTCTGCAATCTCCTGCTGTAATGTCCGTATTGTCTTTTGCTTCCTCCCCTGCCCTGGAGCTGTGGTATGTTCGGTACACGGTCAGACAGTTCGTGGGGAAACCCCTTTAAAAAGCAAATATCAACGCCAACATGGCTCCTCCTAAAAAGTACGCCAATGACAATGAAAGGAAAGCAGCAAAGGCGCAACGTTGAAGACAACAACGAGCAAATGAGACTCTTGAAGAGCAACAGCATCGCTGGGACAAAAACAATGCATATAAGCGAAGTAGTCAAGCACATGAGTCCCCTGATGCAAAAGTCATTCGATTATCACCGGATGCCATTAGGAGCACAGACGGGAGAAGTCAGCACATGGGGAAAGAGAGAGTGGATAGGTGGGTGAGCACATGGGGGGAGAGATTCTCAAATCTGCAAAGCCTGCCCCCATAGTGACATTAGCGCCCTCCCGACGCGATAGCATCGGGCCCGCATCTAGTTTACTTATGATTTTAAGTGCTATCATGTTTGAACTTTGACTTGATATGTTCCCTTTTTGTCGTTTTTTTTTATTTTATTTTTTTAAATACCGCTTACATAACATCGTTTTGATCTAATATGACACATTGGGTTTTTGTCCTGAGGAAGAGGTCCTTTGTGACCTTGAAACGTGTTGACTTACAAAACGGTTTCTTCAAAGTAGGTTTATAAGAAGAAATCGGCATCCTGGATTTCTCAGCAGCACAGAATCAGGCACGTATTTTGCTCCTCTGATTACGCTCTCTGGTCTACGGTACCGTGTTCTGCTGCAGCTGGTTTATGTGCTGAGCATGTTGCTATTTTTGCTTATTTTTGCTCCCCGGTTTCTACGCTACCATGTGACAGAGGATAGGACTGACTTAGCCATTGAAATATATAGTACAGAAAACATTTGGCCTCTTTAGACTCCATATAAAACTCTTAAGTCTCCTGCAGCGGTCTTGGCCTATAAGTTCACGGTGTCCTGCCAAGTTTTGAGTTTTGCAGAAGATACTGAACAATAGCTTAAAATAGTTGTCATGAGTTCGAAAAACATTGCTTCTTCATCCAAAAATCTTTTGTCTCATCTGTCTAGAGGTTGTGAATGGTATTTCTGCTTAGCCCAAACATCTAACTGTATGTAAGCTGCAGTACCACATACAGCCCATGGACTGATGTGGCGCTGTATCTGGAAGCAAGCAGTCATGTGTTTCCAATCCCATACAACCCCTTTTAATGCACATAGAAGCACATTCTGTGCTGAAGATATCAAAGACATCTGGACATCATCTTTATTTCCAAGTTTCTTGTCAAGTGATACATTCTAATATTCTCCATTTCGCCTCCTGAGTAAACCATTGCAGATCCCTTTTAAAAATCTCAGAATCGGATCACACATTGCAGCTCTCAACCTACAATTTGCTAGCAATTAAAATAATATTAAGGCAGAGCTCTGAGCAGTGTATCCTTGTGGTGAATGTTAGGCTGTCAGCAGGATTTTCAGGTCATTTGACATAAAGGATACAGGTGCAGCCGCTCTCGGTGAAGGTGACTGAGAGTTTCATCAATCACTTTGGCTTCTTTTTTTTTTAAGTTGATACATAATGGGCCCCTTCAATCAGTTTTTTAGTTCTTTTGTCACCTCTTCAAAGGATATAGTTCAGTTTATCCAAGGTTATGGTTAAGGATCTTGGCGATATCTATAGATACGCGTGTGTGTGCACGTATGTATGTGTGTGTATGTGTGTGTATATATATATATATATATATATATATATATATATATATATATATATATATATATATATATATATATATATATATATATATATATATATATATATATATATACTAGATGTTAGCCCGATTCGAACTTGTCGGGTATTCTAGAATATGTATGTATGTAGTTTATTTATGAAGATTTTAGAATAATACATTGAATATACAGGATTTGGCCGGCCGCGACCAATTAGCGAAACGTGGTTCAAATCCCGCGCCAATTCGCGGCCGGACTGCGCCGGCCGCTGATTGTTCGCGGTTGGCCACGTTGTAAATAGCACAGCCACGTAGTATATAACAGCCCACGTAGTAAATAGCACAGCCACGTAGTATATTGCACAGCCACGTAGTATATAGCACAGCCACGTAGTATATAGAACAGCCCACGGAATATACAGCACAGCCCACGGAGTATACAGCACAGCCCACGGAGTATACAGCACAGCCCACGGAGTGTACAGCACAGCCCACGGAGTGTACAGCACAGCCCACGGAGTTTACAGCACAGCCCACGGAGTATACAGCACAGCCCACGGAGTATACAGCACAGCCCACGGAGTGTACAGCACAGCCCACGGAGTGTACAGCACAGCCCGCGGAGTATACAGCACAGCCTGCGTAGTATATTGCACAGCCCGCGCAGTACCACGCACGCAGAATATAACACAGGCCACGTAGTACATTGCACAGCCCACGTAGTATATTGCACGGCCCGCGTAGTACATTGCATAGCCCGCGTAGTACATTGCACAGCCCGCGCAGTACATTGCACAGCCCGCGCAATACATTGCACAGCCCGCGCAGTATATAGCAATGTGGGCACCATATCCCTGTTAAAAAAAACAAAACAAAAAACAAACATGCATCAATAGTAAAAAGTTGGTCACACAGGGTTAATAGCAGCGTTAACCGAGTGCGTTACGCTGCGGTCAACGCTGCCATTAACCCTGTGTGAGCACTGACTGGAGGGGATTATGGAGCGGGCACTGACTGGAGGGGATTATGGAGCGGGCACTGACTGCGGGGAGGAAGGAGCGGCCATTTTGCCACCAGGCTGTGCCCATCGCTGATTGGTCGTGGCTGGTTTGCCACGACTAGTCAGCGACATGGATTTCCATGACAGACAGAGGCCACGACCAATGAATATCCGTGACAGACAGAAAGACAGACAGAGACGGAAGTGACCCTTAGACAATTATATAGTAGATATATACATATATACCGTATATACTCGAGTATAAGCCGACCCGAGTATAAGCCGACCCCCCCAATTTTGCCACAAAAAACTGGGAAAACTTATTGACTAGAGTATAAGCCTAGGGTAGAAAATGCAGCAGCTACCGGTGAATTTCAAAAATAAAAATAGATGCTCCATACCGTTCATTATTGCCCCATAGATGCTCCATATACAACTGTGCTATATAGAATGCTCTGCACCGTTCATTATTGCCCCATAGATGCTCCTTATAATGCTGTGCCATATATGCTCTGCACCTTTGATTATGGCCCCATAGATGCTCCTTATAATGCTGTGCCATATATGCTCTGCACCTTTGATTATGGCCCCATAAATGCTCCTTATAATGCTGTGCCATATATGCTCTGCACCTTTGATTATGGCCCCATAGATGCCCCTTATAATGCTGTGCCATATATGCTCTGCACCTTTGATTATGGCCCCATAGATGCCCCTTATAATGCTGTGCCATATATGCTCTGCACCTTTGATTATGGCCCCATAGATGCCCCTTATAATGTTGTGCCATATATGCTCTGCACCTTTGATTATGGCCCCATAGGTGCTCCTTATAATGTTGTGCCATATATGCTCTGCACCTTTGATTATGGCCCCATAGATGCCCCTTATAATGTTGTGCCATATATGCTCTGCACCTTTGATTATGGCCCCATAGATGCTCCTTATAATGCTGTGCCATATATGCTCTGCACCTTTGATTATGGCCCCATAGGTGCTCCTTATAATGCTGTGCCATATAGAATGCGGCTGCAATAAAAAAAAAAAAAATCACATACTCACCTCTCTTCTCAGGACGCCGGCGCTTTCAATAATTACCTGCTCCTCTGCGGCTCCGTCTCCAGCACTGACGCTCAGCAGAGGGGGCGCACGGACTACGTCACAGCGCCCTCTAACCTGAGCGTCACTGCTAGAGGACGCTGCAGACGGAGCCGCACCGGAGCGAAGAGCAGGTAATTATAGCGCTGCGCTCCCCTTACCTCCTGCGGCGCGGTCCCTGCAGTCCCTGGCTTCTCCGGCGCTGCAGCTTCTTCCTGTAATTGAGCGGTCACATGGCACCGATCATTTACAGCAATGAATATGCGGCTCCTCCCCTATCTAATGAGCGGTGCCATGTGACCGTTCAGTACAGGAAGAATCTGCAGCGCCGGAGAAGCCAGGGACTGCAGGGACCGCGCCGCAGCAGGTAAGTATAACTACACAGCCCCCGCTCCCCCTCCCCTGCCGACACCCGGGTATATGACTCGAGTATAAGCCGAGAGGGGGACTTTCAGCCCAAAAAAATGGGCTGAAAATCTCGGCTTATACTCGAGTATATACGGTACTAGCTGGTAGCCAGATTCTAACGCATCGGGTAGTCTAGAATATGTATTGTTCTGTCTTCATACACGTTGATACGGTGTGTGTTCCAACATACAGCATAAACCACTTCTGTCTTCCAAATAAGCAGACTGTTCTCTGTAGTCTAACTTGTTTATTGGTAACAGGTATTGAAAATGCGGTAAAACTATAAGAATACAAATGATATGGATAAGTATTGAGCCAAATCACAGCACAGCTGATACTTTACAACTATCAGGAAAAATATACAGGATTATTATTATTATTTATTATTATAGCGCCATTTATTCCATGTGAGGAGGGGCATACATAATAAACAAGTACAATAATCTTGAACAATACAAGTCACAACTGGTACAGGAGGAGAGAGGACCCTGCCCGCGAGGGCTCACAATCTACAAGGGATGGGTGAGGATACAGTAGGTAGGGTAGAGCTGGCCGTGCAGCGGTTTGGTCGATCGGTGGTTACTGCAGGTTGTAGGCTTGATGCAACTTCTACATATAACTACTGTACATACAGCAAGTGACTGATAATAGATTTCCCAAGTACTAGTTGCTATACAATAAATCAAATTCTGTAGAACACTATATTGCAAGAACAGGGGTAACAATCTTACCGGATAAACTTAACTAGGATGGCAAGCGAGATAATTCAGCACAGCACATGAACACGTGTGTCCCAGGAAGTATACAGGAAAGTAATGGAGTCTCTCTCTTTCAGCATACCTTGGTACAATCCCGAAATGCAACACTCTAATTATTACTAAAACACAGGTTATAAATTTAACCACCACTGGGTGGTGCTATAACACAGCAAACCAACACTATAGTAACAAAACTTTAATGCATGAAATGAGCTACACTGTCCTTATTAGAATGGACAGAACACTCCCCGCTTGGCATCAACCGATGCCACCTACAGGCTCTTTTGGCGAAAACAGTAAGACAAGTTCCGCAACTGGTCTGAGGAATAGTCTACTCTCCCCGGACTTGCCTACTTTGACCTCGACCTTACGCACCCTTCCATCTTTGCTTGGGAATATTTTAGTGATGAGGCCTAGTGGCCACTCATTGCGGTGAGACTGGCTGTCTTTAATGAGAACAACATCGCCGGTTTTGATGTTTGGTTTGTCGGTCTGCCACTTCTTCCTATGTTGTAAGGTGGAGAGGTACTGCTTCCTCCATCTGTCCCAGAAGGTATTGGAGAGACTTTGTACTTGTCTCCATTGTTGTCTGTAGAGGTCCTTGTTGCTAAATTCTCCAGATGGAGCGCTGAGAACACTGGCTTTCTGAGTAAGTAACATGGCAGGAGTGAGTGGTCGGATCCCCAGAGTCACTAGAAAGTGAAGTCAATGGTCTAGCATTAATGATGGCCGAAACTTCTGCCAAGAATGTGGACAAACTTTCATGTGTGAGTCTTGCGCTACCTGCTTGCAAGAAAATGGAGTCAAGGATTCTGCGTGCTATTCCCATCATCCTCTCCCAAGCACCTCCCATGTGAGAAGAGTGTGGCAGATTGAAAGTCCAGGTGCATCCCTGCTCATTCAAGTATCTTTCCACACTCGTGGTGTCTAGGTTGGAAGGAATTTGAAGTTCTTTCACTGCTCCTACAAAGTTGGTACCTCTATCGGAGCGTATGTGCTTCACGGGGCCTCTGATGGTGATGAAATGTCGGAGTGCATTTATAAACCCTGAAGTGTCCATGGACTCAATTACTTCGATGTGGACTGCTCTGATGGACATACAGGTGAACATAACTGCCCAGCGTTTGTCATTGGCTTGGACTCTTCTAGTGTTCCGTGCAACCACAGACCATGGCCCGAACACATCCAGTCCGACGTTGGTAAAGGGAGGCTCTGTACTAAGTTTGTCCGATTGGAGATTGGCCATCTTCGGCTTTTGAGTCCCGCCACGGAGTTTGCGACAAATCACGCAATTGTAAATGAGTTTACTCACGCATCTCTTTGCTCCAACTATCCATAGTCCAGCAGTTCGTAGATTTCCTTCAGTGAACAGTCGACCCTGGTGTTTCACAAAAACGTGGTGGTGTTGCACAAGCAAGGTCGTGACATGATGATGTCCGGGAATTATTACAGGGTGTTTCTACCCAAATTCCACTTCAGCTTCTTGAAGACAACCTCCAATTCTTAACAGCCCATCTTGATCGATGATTGGATCAAGTTTCTTCAAAACACTGTCTCTAGGAACATGTTGGCCTTTATTGAGGTTATGTAATTCTTTGGCATAACATTCACGTTGTATGGTGCGAATTATAACGTTCTTGGCATTTTCCATGTTTGGAACGGTAAAGGCAAGCTTGCAGTAATGCGAACCCTTGCAAGGTTTCTGAATGGCGGGTGATGTTGACTTATAGGATCGAGCCATGTGAATCAAACAAATGAAGGCACGAACAAGCGAGTTCCAAGTTAAAAACTTGTTGAAATGGTGGGATTTGAGGTGATTGTCTTTAGTCACTGTGCGTAAAACGGATACCTGAGGACGGATTTCCTCATCTGCCTCTGGATCTACCAGTTCAAAGGTGTTTGACCCGTCAATGTATGGCGTCGAACGGTATAAGAATGTAGGGCCAGTAAACCAGTTTGTGTCCTGAAGGTGTCTTGCTTCAACGGATCTGGTTGCGTGGTCCGCAGGATTGTGGTTTGTGGACACATAGTGCCACTGTTTAGGTTCGGTGGATCTCCTGATCCTTAGCACCCGATTGCTGACATAGACATAAAAGCGACGAGTTTCATTGCAAATGTACCCCAGCACTACCTTGCTGTCAGTGTAGAACTCGACTTCTTTGACTTCCAGGTCCATTTCTGTCAGCTAACTCTACTGCTTGCACAACTGCACAGAGTTCCAGTTTGGGTACTGTGTGTTCACGAAGTGGGGCCAGTTTTGTCCGGCTCATAACAAGCCTTACATGGCATTGTTCGTTGATGTCAGTAGTTTTCAAATACGCTACTGCTGCAATGGCTTTGGTTGAGGCATCGCAGAAGATACAAAGCCTTTGCATCTTGATTTCTGTTGATGGCACAGAAGCATATGGTCGTGCCACGTAGAGACTTGACAGGGCTTCTAAAGAGTTCTTCCATCTTGCCCACAAGTCTCTTTTCTCGCTGGGAAGCGGATCATCCCAATCGGATGTCTCTTAGGTGAAGTCTCTCAACATCATTTTACCTTGGACAGGGGTTACAAATCCCAGAGGATCGTACAAGCTGTTTACAACGGACAGGACACCTCTACGCGTTAAGGGTTTCTCTTCTTCACTGATCTGGAAGGTGAATGCATCTTTTTTCAAATCCCAGAGTAAACCCAGGCTCCGCTGCAGGGGAAGGGAGTCCATGCTTAAATCCAAGTCTTTTAAATCTGTTGAGTAATCTTGAGAGGGAAAGGCTGCCATTAGTTTTTGGCTGTTGGAAGCAATTTTGTGCAACCTCAAATTGGACGAAGCGAGCATTTCTTGTGCCCTTCTTAGGTGACTGACTGCCGACTCATCTGTGGGTGTGGATTTCAGGCAGTCATCTACGTAGAAATCCTTTTCTACAAACGATCTTACATCCGATCCATACTTTGCTTCACCCTCTCTGGCTGAATGTCTAAGGCCATAGATGGCAACAGCAGGGGAGTGGCTGTTCCCGAAGATATGTACCTTCATACGATATTCCACAATGTCCTTGTAGGGGTCATTATCGTGGTACCAGAAGAACCTCAAGTAGTTTCTGTGTTCTTCCTTAACAAGGAAGCAGTGGAACATCTGTTGTATGTCGGCCATAAATGCTACTGCAGCTTTACGGAAACGAAGAAGTACTCCCAGAAGTCTGTT
This sequence comes from Ranitomeya imitator, assembly GCF_032444005.1. Classification (NCBI taxonomy): domain Eukaryota; kingdom Metazoa; phylum Chordata; class Amphibia; order Anura; family Dendrobatidae; genus Ranitomeya; species Ranitomeya imitator. The sequence goes on from NC_091282.1 coordinate 114,741,959, forward strand.
GTTGAGGTCTGGACAAGACAGGAAGACGTCGTTTAAAGAAACACCTTCGTATCTGGCACTTGAGTCAAATACCACTCTTGTCTGACCTGGTTTCTTTGGATGATGCACGCCGAAAATTGGTAAGTACCAACATTCCTCGGAATCTTGAAGTACAGGTGCAATTTCCGCGTGGCCACTCTGGAATATTCTCTCCATGAAGGTAAAGAAGTGTTCTCTTGTTTCTGGTGTCTTCTGCAGTTTGCGTGTAAGGGAGACAAATCGACTGTAGACAAGTTCTCTGTTGTTGGGTAAGCGTTGCCGTTGTGGTTTGAATGGTAAAAGTGCGACCCAACTCTTTAATTCATCTCTTACTATCTCTCGCTCCATGATGTCTAAGAACAGTCTGTCCTCTATGGACGTTGCTACCTGGTTGTCTTCTCTTGTCCTGTGGAAAACTGTGCACCCTATATGATCTTGCTCACCGTCGCATGCATGGTGTTCACAGGAAGGATCAGCTAACGGACAAGGTGGAGGGGTGTGGCAATTCTTTAATCAGGAAACTTCTCTCGCATGGCTGGAAGAGAGACGGATGTCCATTTTCAAGAGTATTGGTGAGCATATTGTTGACTGATTTCGGCCTGTGTGCTCCACCCAAACAGACGTCTCCCACGATGACCCATCCTAGGTCAAGTCTCTGAGCATATGGGGCGTTTTGTGGGCCGTTAATCTGTCCTCTAGCCTTGTGGACCCGTAGTATGTCTCTTCCAAGGAGTAAGACGATTGGAGCTCCTTGGTCCAGTTCCGGTATCAGGTGAGCTATACGTTTCAAGTGAGTATGATGAGCTGCTACCTCTGGTGTAGGTATCTCCGACCTGTTGTCGGGTATCTGGTTGCACTCCAGCATTGATGGCAAGGATAAGCAGGTTTGACCGTCCATAGACTCTACTTTGAATCCGGTCGCTTTTCTCCCCGCCGTCTTGACAGTAACTGCACATGTCTTCAAGGAGTATGGAGAGTCGGGACCAGCAATGTTGGTGTCACAGAAAAAGGACTTAGCTAGAGACCTGTTGCTCTGATCGTCCAAGATTGCATATACCTTGATTGCCTTATCCCGTTGGCTCGTTGGGAATACTCTGACAGGACAGATCTTCGAGCAGGATCTTCCTGCTACAAGTTCCTTGCAGATTTCTGTACACTGAGAAGTGACCACTGGGGTGTCTATGTCCGTGTCCATCTGTTTTTCGGCAGACTCTTCTACTCGTGACGATACCCCTGAGGGTGGTCCAGGGTGTAGGGCCGTGTTGTGCTCCACACTACTGCATTCTGCGCATTTCACACTGGTTTCACAGCTCTTGGCGAAGTGTGAGGTCGTCGCGCAGCATCTGAAGCATATCTTGTTTTCCTTTAGGAAACTCTTACGGTCTTCTAGAGACTTCTCCCTGAAGGCTCTACATTTTAGTAGAGGATGAGGTTTCTTGTGTAGGGGGCAGTGTTTGCTGAGATCCTGCGGTTTGTCCTCTTCTGGAGAGGACTTACTTGTCCTGTAAGGAAAACCTGTGGAGGTAACATTAGTTTTGTGGACTGCCACTGGTGTTTTACTGGGTTTTACACCGGAGGCGGTGGTACATGACATAGTGAAATCGAAACTGGGGTCATTTCTAACTTTAGCCTGCTGAGCAACAAAGTCTACAAACACTCTGAAAGGAGGAAATGGTACCTTATGAGCCTGTTTGTAATGGGGTTTTACACCGGAGGCGGTGGTACATGACATAGTGAAATCGAAACTGGGGTCATTTCTAACTTTAGCCTGCTGAGCAACAAAGTCTACAAACACTCTGAAAGGAGGAAATGGTACCTTATGAGCCTGTTTGTAATGGGACCCGTGACTGACCCACTTTTCTTGTAAGTTGTAAGGGAGCTTTTGGACAATTGGGTTGACACCTCTGGCGGTGTCCAGGAATGCCAACCCTGGTAGGTCACATTCTGCCTGAGAAGCATGTACCTCCATTAACAAGTCGCTCAGTTCCCTGAGCTTTTGATAACCCTTATTTGCTATCTTGGGAAAATCATCAATTCTTTTATACAAATCGTTTTTTATAGCTTCTATTGACCCATAGCATTCTTCGAGTCTTTCCCACACCATACGAAGTCCTGTGTGTGGGTACTTTATGTTAATATTCCTGATTCTTTTGGCATGTTCAGCTGACTCGTTCCCTAGCCACTTTACCAGTAAATCTAACTCTTCACTACTGGAAAGTTCCAAGTCTCTGATGGCGTTCTGGAAGGAGGCTCGCCATGCTCTATAGCTCTCAGCTCGATCAGTGAACTTTACAAGTCCCTTGGTCACCAGCTCCCGGCGGGTAAAGAACCTTGCAAAGTTCATAGTGGCTGAGTCAGTGCCAACATGAGCTGGTGTGCGGTTGTCATGCGGTGTGTGTGGTGCGTCCTCATACCTGGTAGGAGCTTCTGGCTTAGGAAAGTCTGTATAAAACCGTTCCAAAGCGAAGGGTGTCCCTGTCAGTCTGGGAGGAGGCCGTATCTTCTGCTCTGTAAGACGGTTGTGGTGGTCGACATCGTTTCGCAGTATACCTTCCTGCTTCCAGTAAGGCATTTGGAGGAAGGATCTCTGGTAATCTGTATAGGCTGGTTGGTGTAACGGGTCAGAGTTATCTATTTTGGGATGTTGGTGGACATATTCTGAGACGCGTTGAGCTGGGTCCTGTCGATCAAGGTCTGGTCCACGCATCGCTGTCTCGCTCAGATTCAGGAAACTCCACGGCTTCTAAGAACTCAGCTTTGGCAATTGCGGCTGCTGCTTCCTTTTCAGCGGAAAGCCTTTCCAAAGTCGCTCGCAGGCGTGCTGTATCTGCGTTTCTATCGGCTTGCAAGCGGGCTCTTTCTGCTTCTTGTTCTGCTTGCAGACGGGCTCTTGCTGCTTGCAGGCGAGCTCTTTCTGCTTCTTGTACTGCCTGCAGACGGGCTCTTTCTGCTTGCAGGCGAGCTCTTTCTGCTTCTTTATCTGCTTGCAGGCGGGCTCTTTCTGCTTCTTGCTCTGCTTGTCTTAACTTTAACTGCAACTCTTTTGCAGCGAAGGAGGATCTTTCGCCGCCTCAGCTTCTGCACGGGCGAGAGCGATAGACTTTTTCGATGACCACTTGCTAGAGCGGCTTGTTTGGGACCTCGTCCCGAGTGAAGATGCTTGACCTGCAGACATTTTGTGTCCGTTTACAGACTGTAGGACGTGTCAGAGCGGGTAGAAATTAACTTCAGCGTGGACTGAGACGTGTAGCGCTTGGTGGGGGCTGCACTCTCTGTACTTGTGACTGTATGGCGGCCGCTGCAGTATCTGCAGGCAGTACGGTGTGGTACAAGCGGCTCCTAAGTGGTATTTGCTATCGCTGGCGTCTAGCCTCCGTTTTACTGTTCTGTCTTCATACACATTGATAAAGGTGTGTGATCCAACATACAGCATAAACCACTTCTGTCTTCCAAATAAGCAGACTGTTCTCTGTAGTCTAACTTGTTTATTGGTAACAGGTATTGAAAATGCGGTAAAACTATAAGAATACAAATGATATGGATAAGTATTGAGCCAAATAACAGCACAGCTGATACTTTGCAACTATCAGGAAAAATATACAGGATGATGCAACTTCTACATATAACTACATACAGCAAGTGACTGATAATAGATTTCCCAAGTACTAGCTGCTATACAATAAATCACATTCTGTAGAACACTATATTGCAAGAAGAGAGGTAACAATCTTACCGGATAAACTTAACCAGGATGGCAAGCAAGTGAGATAATTCAGCACAGCACATGAACACGTGTGTCCCAGGAAGTACACAGGAAAGTAATGGAGTCTCTCTCTCCTAGCATACCTTGGTACAATCCCGAAATGCAACACTCTAATTATTACTAAAACACAGGTTATAAATTTAACCACCACTGGGTGGTGCTATAACACAGCAAACCAACACTATAGTACCAAAACTTTAATGCATGAAACGAGCTACACTGTCCTTATTAGAATGGACAGAACATGTATGTAGTTTATTTATGAAGATTTTAGAATAATACATTGAATACACAGGATTTCGCCGGCCGCGACCAATTAGCGAAGCGCCTGTCACTGATTGTTCGCGGCCGGCCACGTAGTATATTGCACAGCCACGTAGTATATAGCAGAGCCACGTAGTATATAGCAGAGCCCCGTAGTATATAGCACAGCCCACGGAGTACATAGCAGAGTCACGTAGTATATAGCACAGCCACGTAGTATATAACACAGCCCACAGAGTATATAGCACAGCCACGTAGTATAGAGCATAGCGCACGGAGTGTAAAACAGCCCACATAGCATATAACACAGCCCACGCATGCAGTATATAACACAGGCCACGCAGTGTATAGCACAGCCCACGTAGTGTATAGCACAGCCCACGTAGTATATTGCACAGCCCACGCAGTATATTGCCCAGCCCGCGTAGTATATTGCCCAGCCCACGTAGTATATAGCAATGTGGGCATCATATCCCTGTTAAAAAAAAAATTTAAATAAAAAATTGTGTTATACTCACCTTCCGTTGGCCCCAGGATCTAGGAAGCGTTTACCGACGCTCCTTGCGCGCTCCGTTCTCAAGAGTGCACTGCGGTCTCGCGAGACCGTTACGTCATCATCTCGCGAGATCGCAATGCATGAGCGGTCGCCGGAGCGTCGCGAGGAACGGGAAAGGCCTGTTGTGGATCCGAGGGGCCAACAGACGGTGAGTATATAACGATTTTTAATATTTTTTTTTATTATTTTTAACATTAGATCTTTTTACTATTGATGCTGCATAGGAAGCATCAATAGTAAAAAGTTGGTCACACAGGGTTAATAGCAGAGTTAATGGAGTGCATTACACCGCGGCATAACGCGGTCCATTAGCGCTGCCATTAACCCTGTGTGAGCACTGACTGGAGGGGAGTATGGAGCGGGCACTGACTGCGGGGAGGAAGGAGCGGCCATGTTGCCGCTGGACTGTGCCCGTCGCTGATTGGTCGTGGCAATGGTCGTGGGCGTTTTGCCACGACCAATCAGCGACATGGATTTCCATGACAGACAGAGGCTGCGACCAATGAATATCCGTGACTGACAGACAGACGGAAGTGACCCTTAGACAATAATATAGTGTATGTATGTATATACAGTGGGGCAAAAAAGTATTTAGTCAGTCAGCAATAGTGCAAGTTCCACCACTTAAAAAGATGAGGCGTCTGTAATTTACATCATAGGTAGACCTCAACTATGGGAGACAAACTGAGAAAAAAAATCCAGAAAATCACATTGTCTGTTTTTTTAACATTTTTTTTGCATATTATGGTGGAAAATAAGTATTTGGTCAGAAACAAACAATCAAGATTTCTGGCTCTCACAGACCTGTAACTTCTTCTTTAAGAGTCTCCTCTTTCCTCCACTCATTACCTGTAGTAATGGCACCTGTTTAAACTTGTTATCAGTATAAAAAGACACCTGTGCACACCCTCAAACAGTCTGACTCCAAACTCCTCTATGGTGAAGACCAAAGAGCTGTCAAAGGACACCAGAAACAAAATTGTAGCCCTGCACCAGGCTGGGAAGACTGAATCTGCAATAGCCAACCAGCTTGGAGTGAAGAAATCAACAGTGGGAGCAATAATTAGAAAATGGAAGACATACAAGACCACTGATAATCTCCCTCAATCTGGGGCTCCACGCAAAATCCCACCCCGTGGGGTCAGAATGATCACAAGTAAGGTGAACAAAAATCCCAGAACCACGCGGGGGGACCTAGTGAATGAACTGCAGAGAGCTGGGACCAATGTAACAAGGCCTACCATAAGTAACACACTACGCCACCATGGACTCAGATCCTGCAGTGCCAGACGTGTCCCACTGCTTAAGCCAGTACATGTCCGGGCCCGTCTTAAGTTTGCTAGAGAGCATTTGGATGATCCAGAGGAGTTTTGGGAGAATGTCCTATGGTCTGATGAAACCAAACTGGAACTGTTTGGTAGAAACACAACTTGTCGTGTTTGGAGGAAAAAGAATACTGAGTTGCATCCATCAAACACCATACCTACTGTAAAGCATGGTGGTGGAAACATCATGCTTTGGGGCTGTTTCTCTGCAAAGGGGCCAGGACGACTGATCCTGGTACATGAAAGAATGAATGGGGCCATGTATCGTGAGATTTTGAGTGCAACCCTCCTTCCATCAGCCAGGGCATTGAAGATGAAACGTGGCTGGGTCTTTCAACATGACAATGATCCAAAGCACACCGCCAGGGTAACGAAGGAGTGGCTTCGTAAGAAGCATTTCAAGGTCCTGGAGTGGCCTAGCCAGTCTCCAGATCTCAACCCTATAGAAAACCTTTGGAGGGAGTTGAAAGTCTGTGCTGCCAAGCGAAAAGCCAAAAACATCACTGCTCTAGAGGAGATCTGCATGGAGGAATGGGCCAACATACCAACAACAGTGTGTGGCAACCTGGTGAAGACTTACAGAAAACGTTTGACCTCTGTCATTGCCAACAAAGGATATATTACAAAGTATTGAGATGAAATTTTGTTTCTGACCAAATACTTATTTTCCACCATAATATGCAAATAAAATGTTAAAAAAACAGACAATGTGATTTTCTGGATTTTTTTTTCTCAGTTTGTCTCCCATAGTTGAGGTCTACCTATGATGTAAATTACAGACGCCTCTCAACTTTTTAAGTGGTGGAACTTGCACTATTGCTGACTGACTAAATACTTTTTTGCCCCACTGTATATATATATATATATGTATGTATGTATGTATGTATGTATGTATGTATGTATGTGTATATATATATATATATATATATATATATATATATATATATATATATATATATATATATATATATATATACTGTGTGTGTGTATATATATACTGTGTGTGTGTGTGTATTGATTTACCATGTGATCCGGTGAAAGTGCATTCACAGGTTTTATTTTCTTAATTTTGCTGCAACAGCAGTGTTATATTTTATTCTTCTCTTTTATGTATCATAACAACTAGCACAATTGTAGCACTATCATAGGTAAAAAATTGGTGCAGAAAGTTGTAGCTGGCCGTATATAAAACTAGCTATTGAACCCGTTCTACGCCCGGGTGGCGAGCATTTATATTGGTATATGGTCTCCATCCTTGTATGTGCTGCTCCATCCTGCGTCCCCATCCTGTCATGTGCTGCACCCATCCTGCGTCCCCATCCTGTCATGTGCTGCACCCATCCTCCGTCCCCATCCTCCGTCCCCATCCTGTCATGTGCTGCACCCATCCTGCGTCCCCTTCCTGTCATGTGCTGCACCCATCCTGCGTCCCCATCCTGGTATGTGCTGCAACCATCCTGCGCCCCCATCCTGTCATGTGCTGCACCCATCCTGCATCCCCATCCTGTCATGTGCTGCACCCATCCTGCGTCCCCATCCTGGTATGTGCTGCACCCATCCTGCGTCCCCATCCTGCGTCCCCATCCTGTCATGTGCTGCACCCATCCGGGGTCCTGAGCAGGCGGGGACACCGGCGCGCTGTGGGGGTCAGGTGCCGGTATCGCCGTCAGCTCAGGCCCCCCAGCACTTACTATATTCACCTGTCCTGCGTTCCATCGCTGAGCGCCGCCATCTTCCCGGTCTCCTGGCTGTGACTGTTCAGTCAGAGGGCGGCGCCGGCGCGCATTAAGCGCGTCATCGCGCCCTCTGAACTGAAGGTTACAGGCCGAAGACCGGGAAGATGGCGGCGCTCAGCGGTGGAATGCAGGACAGGTGAATATGGCCGATACTCACCCTCCTGGCGGTCCCTGCTTCTCTGTTGGAGATCGCGGTGTGCGTTCAGTGTGAACGCATACTGCGATCTCCCGGGAGCGTCACTCTGTGAGGCCCAGACTGCGCCGGCGCCTGCGCAGTCTATAAAGGCTTCGGACAGAGTGACGCTCCCAGCGTTATATTATAGATGTCAACAACTACATAAACTGATAGAAGCAAAAAAAACGATAGTTTGTATCGTGACACCGATTTACTCTCTACACATGACTCAAATGTGACCGTGAAGGGGAACTCCGCTTCTCATACTCAGTCATATAAACTATCCCAAAAAGGCTAACTATGAGCGAAGTGCATCCTACAGCCAGTTCACACACCCACCCCACACTTCTTTCTGTCGCCTCCCCACATTTTGATAGGCAGGTGAGACGTCTGCCACACTAGGGCAGGGGTGTCAAACTGCATTCCTCAAGGGCTGCAAAAAGGTCATGTTTTCAGATTTTCATTGTACTGCACAGGTGATAATTTAATCACCTACACACATAATGATTGCAGCACCTTGTGCAATGCTAAGGAAATCTTGAAAACACGCATGGTTTGCGGCCCTCGAGGAATGCAGTTTGACACCCCTGCACTAGGGTACACCATCTAGCTTTCTCAAGCACCTGATACAGGTACTTTTCTTGCACTCTGGCATACACACGGTAAACCAGCCTGGCTATGCTTTCCTCCTTCAGGGTTGTGGGTACGTTTAGAGCAGCAAGGAGTAAACTTGTACAATTTTAGATTTACCATACGAAAAAAGGTACAATGCATAAAAAAGATCAATTAGACATGCATACGAGACAAAACATCATAAAACAAAAAGGATAAAGTTCTTAGATTAGATCCATAAGTTATTCTTGGCAGAGGAGATCACTGCAGAAATGTGGACAGATCTAAGAAAGACACAATGAAAATGCCGTCCAATCTACAGACATTGTATAGAATAGGGGGAGCAGAGGAGATTGATAGTTTTCTGAACAAGAAAGGTTTCAGTATAATCTGCTGTTTCTGGGCTTTTCAGTCCAGTAGGCGGTCTCATCAGCGACTGACAGCCATCTCTGTATTCACACTTATACATAGAAAGCTGTCAGTCACTGATAGGACCGCCCACTGGACTGGTAATCCCAGAAAGAGCAGAGGATTAAATGATTTTATCAAAAGTAATATATATCAATCTGCTCAGCTCCTGCTCTATAAGAAGATAGATTAGACTGCATATTCATGGCGACAGGTTCCCCTTAAACAGTCAAGACAAACTATATATCCCTATTTTTAAATATAACTTCTAAGACTACATAGTGTAACATTTTTGTTTTTGGCTTTCTTTTCACATTCTCAATGGCTGCTTATCAAGTCAGAATATTTGATCATTGACCACCTACCGTGTCCTGTTTGTGACAAGGTGCGGTGAATTTTCTTTAGGGCCTGTGCAAGATTTATGTTTGGCAAAGCTCTTGTTTTTCGGTTCTAAGCCATCACCTGGAGCGACCATTTTGCATTTTTTTAATTTTATTTTCCCTTTTTCAAATGATAATTCATTTCTTTCCGTTCTAGAAAGTTTCACGATTTTTAATCTTAATAACCTTAAAAATAGCAGACATGCGATGTCATAAAATAACTATTAGCGACTAGTTTGTATCCTATAAATCTAACTCGAGTTGATAATATGGTCCATTACCAGCTAACTGCGCAGAGTATTTTTCATTTTACACTCTTCAGTTACTTTTTAGTGAAGTGTTAAAAAATATGAAGCTTTTCTCCTCTTTAAAATTGCACGCTGTCTGTCTGTTATTAGGGAGATAACAGCTCTTATAAATGTTTCAGTAAGCGCTAAGTAGACAGTTATGTGCCCTCTCATTCCACGCTTATTTGCTTACCGTAATAAACTGATAAAATATGTGTGCTTTGCTGCTGTGTATCTGCAGGCATCAGGAATCACATAGATTTCCTTTAGAAATAGCGTTGTGTCTGCAGAATTGATTGGTTATTTTCGCAAACCATCCAAAGGTGTGACTTATCATTTACAAATATGCTGCATAAGTTGCGTGCTAGTCTTTTTTTTTTTTTCTTATAGCTCTAAAGTTTCCTTCCTCCGGTGTCTCGTATTTTGGGTAAAACGGTTCAGTTAAATCACTTTCACTCTATTTGCCTTCTTCCATCGGCAGGAAGATTTTTATGCGTGAGCTTGTTGGCTGTTACTTACCGTATGTTTCCAATGTGATCATGATTATTTGCGTACATACGGCTCATGTGTGCACACATTTATTATATCTTATTGCTGGTTTCTTTGGTTCGCAAAAAAGGAAAGAGTTTGCAGCAAAAGGAAAGGACCTTCTTGGTTGTAGAGATTTCCCTTCTCTGTATCGGGATCCATTCATATCTTTAGTAAGGGGGAAAAAAAAGGTACGCTAAGGCTTTGTTCACACAAGGCGTTTTTGATGTGTTTTGTTTATGCAAATTTACTGCTGCACTTTACAGTGCCAGCAAAGTCTGAGATTTCAGAAATCTCAGGCACACAGCTCAGTATTTTGTGCTTTGCATGTTTTTTTTTTTGGCACAATGGATCATGTCAACTCTAACCCCAACCCTAACCCTAGCTCTAACCCTAACCCTATCTCTAATCCCAACCCTAATAACCCCAACCCTAACCCTAGCTCTAACCCTATCTCTAATCCCAACCCTAATCACCCCAACCCTATCTCTAATCCCAACCCTAATCCTAGCTGACATGATCCAGCATTTGCAGCATTTTTTGTGCCACAACCTGATTAAATCGAAAGAGATTTTTTATTTTATTTTTGCACTAAACTTTATCAGCATGCACAAGAGACAAATGTAGCATGGCAAAAGCGCAAGAAAAAAACAAGCAAAACCTGCTTTCCTGCTAAGAGGGCATGTTTTGCTGCAGAAATAATGCTGAAAAAACGCCTTGTGTGAACTTACCCTAATATGGATAGAAAAATAGAAAAGGAGCTCATGGGAGACCTCTTGCACAATGTCTTTTTTTTATAAATTTTTGCTTTAAAAAAGAAAAATATCAATAATAAAAAAAAAAAGTATTCCTATATTTGTAACTTAGGTTTCACAGACAGATGTCTCTTTTGGGTGCAGGTTATGATAACATTGAGGTCAATTTAGGGTGGAAAGAGGGGTCCATTAAGAAAGTAAAACCTAAAAAATCCCCAGGTCTAAAAAACAAAACAAAAAAAAAATACTGCAAATAAAGTAACAGTGGGGAAAATGTATTTCCTGTGTACCAAGTCCCTCACAAAGTGCTATAACAAGGGCTGAGGATTTTTAGTTGCATGATGTGGGGTTTACTTACAGTCGCATACAAGACTTTTCTGCCACAATGTAAGTTCTTCTAGGTTAGAACTGGGCAACTACGTCGTATTTAAGGAGACAGCGGTCAGTGTAGCGGGGAGAAGCGGTCAGGGACCTGCCTTTTGGAAGAGTCGTCCCCAGCTGGGCTTTTAGCTATGGTTTTATCTGAAACGCTGCAGGAGATAATAGGGGATCTGTGTTCGGGCAGCATTAATTACCTGGCAGGTTCCTTTTGACATGGCTGCCTAAACAATTAATACCAGTTCATCATCTATTTTGTGTTTGGGGCGTCATTGTTCCCCTCTTCACTGCCAGTAAATATCTGTCCACTGTTATTTTAGCAACTAAAACCATCAATATGACAGTAAAACCTAACCCGAAACGCGTTGTGAGATCCAGCATACGTGTGATCTAACTTATACGGACCTTTATTTGTTGGCTAGCTGACGATTAAATAAATTGGGAGGGGGCTAAGTGCTTGTCCAGTTGTAAAGACTAACACCAGTAAGGCTACGTTCACATTAGCGTCTTTGGGCGCAGCGTCTTCGACGCAACCCAAAACGCATGTCAAACCGCATACACAACGCAGCGTTTGACGCATGCGTTCTCCTAAAATGTTATTCTTGACACAATTGAAGATAAAAAACGCCCAAAAAAGTGTCTAGACACTATAAGGAGAAAGACCACCAATGGAATTTGTGCATGTATACCCTTGCAGAGATTAATTCCTCCCATTTTGCTTGTGTTTCCAGCATCAAGATGGAGCGTCCCATGGAGAGTATCTACATGAAGATGGATTTGGATTTTGTCTTGGCTAATGCTTATGCTCTTGTCACTGTCTAGACACTTCATCACCTGTTTTTTACTCAAAAGGCGCATGCGTCGAACAACGCGGGTCAGCGCAGGCACCTGCGCCCTATGCGTTTTACATAGACACTAATGTGTTTTTTTGGCGCATTTACAATGCAAGTGCGTTGCATGCTTTGTTTACCGGAAATTTGGCGCAGGAAAAATGCAACATGTAGCGTCGGCCGCGCCATGTCTGGTGCGCCCAAATGACGCATGCGTTGTACATCGATTGACAACGCATACCAGCGCATGTCCATGCGCCCCTCATGTTAAAGATAGGGGCGCATGACGCATGCGTCGTTATCCGTCGACGACGCTGCGCCCAAAGACGCTAATGTGAACATAGCCTAACTGCACTGTTCGGTTAGTTAGTAACACTGCAGAGTTTTCTCTCTTTTTTTTTGGATTAGCTGGTATTGCTAGTCACCATACGAGTATATGGCTGTCAGTGTGTGACTACTACATGTGAACATGTAGCTATGAGTGCAGATATCATATCACATTTCTGTTTGCTACACAGTTCACTGCAGCTCCATGACGCACAGGCTTGGTTTGGTTTGTGTCACCAGGTCTAAGTATTTTGTGCATTAGAAAATTGTACATCCAGCTTTAAAAAAAAAAAAAAAAGTAAGTAATTGTGACAACTATTTTGAACAATGAAGGATTTGTGTGGTAGTATTGGGAAGGAAATTGTGCAGTAAAAGGAGAGAATGGCGCGTTCTATGGTCGAAGAGTGTATTCACACTTAGGCTTATTTGATGTGTTTGGAGTTTCTGATCTAAAAAGTTGAAGTGTGAACACACCTTAATAAAGTGTCCAGATATTATAGCATCGACAGAGAAACTTAGAGAATGTCTCTTCCCAAACGCTGCTGTGTCGGATGTTGTCACTTCATGTGCCCGGCTTCCTGCTTTTGCCTCTGGAAGGAAAGCTAAGCCTCTTCTCTACTTACAGGTATGCATGCCATCTTTTGTCCCTTCAAAGACGCATGAACTTCTCCATAGAATGAGTGGCAAAGGTCTGTCGGCGCACTACAACTTCCCACGACAGCCGTGTATTTTTGGAGCTCAAATGGTGTCCGTGCAAATCACATTTAACAATTCCACTGACAAGGAAATAGAAGACATTCACATAGAAGAAAAGAAATCTGATCTGAAGATGCATTTGTTCAGTCCAGTAGGTGAGAAAATCTATTGTATAATTCTGTCTGAAACCAACATTTAAAGATCTGTTCCAGCCTGACAGATGATCGCACTGTACCACGTACACAACATGGGGTGCCCTTAAATCAGAGAGTCATATCGCACAAAATAGTTAATAAATAACATTTTCCACATGTCCACTGTACATCAGCATAATTTTGGAAACATTTTTTTTTGTTAGGAGGTTTTAAGTGTTAAAAGTTGACCTGCAGTTTCTCATCTTTCCAACAAAATTTAGAAAACCATTTTTTTTAGGGACCATCTCATATTTGAAGTGAGGTTGGGGAGTCAACAGGCCAGAAGATGCCCCAAAGTGACACCATTCTAAAAAACTGCACCCCTCAAGGTGTGCAAAGCCGCATTCAAGAAGTTTATTAACCTTTCAGGTGCTTCACGAGAACTAAAGCAACGTGGAAGGAAAAATTAACATTTAACTTTTTTCACAAAAATTTTACGTTGGAACCAAACCTTTTTTATTTTCACAAGGGTATCAAGAGAAAATGGACCACAACATTTGTTGTGCAATTTCTCCTGAGTACACCGATACCCCAGATCTGGGGGAAAGCCACTATTTGGGAGCATGGCAGGGCTCAGAAGGGAGGGAGCACCGTTTGACTTGTTGAACAAAAAATTGGCTGGAATCAAAGGCAGGCACCATGTCGCGTTTGTCGACCCCCTGATGTAACTAAACAGTGGAACTCCCCCCAATTCTAACTCCAACCCTAACACAGCCCTACCCCTGACCCTAATCACGACCCTAATCACAACCCTAACCTCAACTTCAACACCCCAACCGTATCCCCAGCCATATCCCCAGCAACTCAGCCCTAACCTCGGCGACGCAGCCCTAGCCCCAGCGATGCAGCCCTAACCCCAGCGACGCAGCCCCAGCGACGCAACCCTGGCCCCAGCGACGCAGCCCTGGCCCCAGCGACGCAGCTTTAACCCCAACCCTAACCCTAGTTCTAACCCCAACCCTAAGCCTAATGGAATAATGGGTAAAAATAAATTTTTTTATTTTATTATTTTTACCTAACTAAAGGGGTAGTAAAGGGGGGCTTGCTTTAATATTTTTTATTATTTTGATCACTGTGATGGGGTCCGTCACAGTGATCAAAATGAACCAATAGGAAAAACTCTCCTGTTGGTGCCGGCAGGCAGATCTCTGCAGGCGCACTGCGCATGCCCTCGCCACTTTCTTCCCGGAAGAAGACGCCGAGGGCCGGGGTACAAAGCCGGAGGGTCCGAGGACACTGGAGGTACCGGGGGGGTCTCAGGAGATCCCATTTCTCTCTCCTCTGATATGCTAGATCGCAACACTAGGGACAGTAAAAAGCGGCTCGAATCATGTAGCCGAAACTCCGAGACTTTCCAACGGTGGGGGCGCTATACCCTTATTTCTCGGCGTCGTTGAAAAGCGGCGCTGATGATTAAGTATCATCTGCTTATTTGCCCATCTGCTTATTTGCCACCTGTAAAAGGCTTATCGGCGGTCGTTAATGGGTTAAACCACTGGAGTGTTGCTTTACCAGTATGTTTGAGTCATTGTCTTGTTGGAAGGTGAACCTCTGTCCCAGTCTCAAATACTTTTGCAAACCACAGTATGTGTTTGCGCACATTACTCTTTTACATAGTCATGGAAAAGAACCGCTAGTGTTCATGTTTAAAGGGCCTTGAGATCCAATAAGATTTATTAGGGTGCTAATTAAAGGAAATGACAACGCAGGTATATTACTCGGATGATTCATCTTGTGCAATATCCACAAAACTTGCAGCTTCACATATTTCATATGACTGGTCCTGTCATGAATGAAGGAACTCTCTGCCTCTGTCTTCAGCGACATAAAGGATAATAGGAAAACCCGCTGTTTCATTAATCCCTTATATGTTCATGGCAAATTAGACTGATCACTGCTGTATATTTGACTGTCCTGTTAATGGTCCGTTACCGTTATGGATTTTCCTGAGATTGTAAAAAAGGAAAGAATTCCATATATTTCTATAATATAGTAAATTGATGATTATTCTTGTACCACTCAGTACCCACTATCCCTATAGCATATATGTAGCATAATGGGGGCACATGGAAAGACACTGACTGGATGGAAAAAACGGTTTAGGAAAGATTTAAATACACTTGTTTTGTTGGAAAAACTTTAATGCTGTTTTGATGCAGTTTTTTTTGTGCCAAAGAAATAAGTGCATCCAGTATGAAGAAGTAGAAGTCCTTCCTTCATATTTCCTATTCCATTTTAATCTACTTTTGATTTTGACTATAGTATTTTGCTTGAAAAAAACAAATAATGCGTTTCCTAAAAAATAACCTTTGCCATCTTCTATGTGTAGATGATTTGGCAAAAGTATAACTGGTAAAGCTGCTAGGAAAACTATTCCATCAAAAAGATTTGCACTGCCCTAGTCCGGCATCCAGGCTGGTCTTCCACGGCATTAGGGTTAGGGTTGGCCTTGTGTTGGGGTTACGTTTTCAAAATAAAAAAAATAAAATAAATAAAGATGACGATACGACGACTAATGTTGAGCGCAATTTCACGCCATTTGCGGTTTGCATCTGGGTCGCTCGAGCACCCGCAATACTTGGTACATACCCCAGCACCCGATGCAAACTGCTCATTAGAGTTAAACTAATGACGACATATTCAATATGACAACCTAATGTTATCAAATTCTGTGTCGTACCTTTGGGTTAAAAATTCTCACTATACCCCTGGCTAAAATCCTTGAGGGGTGTAATTTCCAAAATGGGATCACTTTTTTTTTTGGGGAGGGGGGAAGGGAGGGTCCTCTGTTCAGACACATCAGGGGTGCTCCAAACTTGACATGTAGTCCGCTATGGATTTCGGCTATTTTTGCGTTTAAAAAAAATCAAACGGTGCTGCTTCCCTTCCAAGCCCTGCCGTGTGTCTAGATAGTAGTTTTCCCCCTTGTATCGGGTATCTGCATACCCAGGAGAAATTGCACAACAAATTTTGGGCTCCATTTTCTCCTATTACTCTTGTGAAAGTAAAAAAAAATTAGGGATAGTGTAAAATTTTTTCCTTCCACATTTCATTAATTCCTGTGAAGCACCTCATAAAGGTTTTGAATGTGGTTTTGAGGGGTGCAGTTTTTAGAATGGTGTTATTTTTAGGTATTTTATATCATATAGGCCCCTCAGTCAATTCAAATAGGTGGTCCCTAAAAAAAATGGTTTTGTACATTTTGTTGGAAAAATGAGAAATCACTGGTCAACTTTTAACCCTTATAACTTCTTAACAAAACAAAAATATCTTTAAAAAATTGTGCAGATGTAAAGTAGACATGTGGGAAATGTTATTTAGGTAACTATTTTGTGCGGTATAACTCTGATTTAAAGTACATCAGAGTGCGCATGTTCCGGGAAAAGTCAGAGAGGCCCAGCGCCTGCGCACTGCAGTACTTTGCTCTGCCCTCAACAGGACAGACAAAGTACGCCTGCACCGGAGCCGCGTCAGGAAGCAAAAAGGACGGCATCGCATGAAGATAGGAGGCGCTGGACCAGGACCGCCCCTGGGGGAATATAATCTAACTTGTTTTTCTTATCTTTTAGGTTACATCGCGGGCTTATCTACAGCATTACTGTAGATAAGCCCCTGATGCCGGTGGCCTTAGCTTATAGGTGAATTTTGTGGTGACAGATTCACTTTAAGGGCATAAAAATTAAAATTTTTGGACAATTTTTGATATTTTCATAAATACACGCAAATCAAAGTGTACCACTATCATGAAGTACAATATGTCACAATAAACAATCTCAGAATCTGTGGGATCTGTTGAAGCGTTGCAGAGTTACCACATAGTGACCTGGTCCGGATTCAAAAATTTGGCTTGGTCATTAAGGTCAAAACGTACTCTGTCACTAAGGGGTTTAAAGGACATGTGTGGCAGTCCTCTTTGTCCTTGAGTTGGAATATAAGAAGGGGTTGTGCACCTTGGTTACAATTTTTACATAGCGGACCTCTCAAAAAAGTAAGTAAAATACCTTGTGAAAATCTCTGAGCTCCCCTGATGTTGCTACTTTTTTCAATTTTGTGTTGGATCACTCCATTACAAAAATATTCACATTTGTTACTGTTGGAGCGCAGTATGTGAAATCTCCACTTGCAGAGCAACTGGACATTTCTTCTGTTTTCTCTGGGGTCATGCGCCTTCACTCCTCCCTGTCAGATGCTGCCGATCACTGCTCAACAGCATATGAGACTGCTAGATCAGCTGCCAATCTGAGATTGGTATCATAGGGGAGGGATGAAAGCTCATGTCCTAGACAAGACTCTGTAGCAACACCCTGTTGAACTAATGGAGAGATTTCACAAAGTGCACTTCAAAAGCAATAAATGTAAATGTCCCTGCAGTACAACAGCACAGTGCAAAATGTTTTTAACAAGGTAGTTACGCCATTTTTTTTTAGCAGGTGAGAGGTCTTCTTTACATGCTTGAATTTAGGGCTAAATGTGATTTTGCAATTGATTTCATTAAACATGTTGCACCTATTTGCCTTCCCCAGCCTCTATGTTGCAATGTATTGCTGGCTGTAACTGAGATTCAGTTAGTGAGCTCTTTCTGAAAGGAGAAATTGTAACTATTTTATGTCTTTTTCTGATTTGTGACCACAGACCAACTAAAGTTACAGTCTCTTTATTTCTCTGCGCATTCAAACGGTGCAAAATTTTTAATCAAACCCAATTGCAAAAATGATTTTTAGCCCAGAATACAAGCAAAAATGTAAAATAAATACAAGAAAAAGAAAAAATGTTTTCAAAGGGTGGATAACTCCTATTGGATTGCAAAAGAAAGCTACCGTGATCTGTGTATATGGTGTCCTGGCCCGGCAGCGCTTTCGGGAGACCCTAGGAGCAGGGAGCCCACCTCTTCAGCCTCTGTGTAAATGGCATCCTTATGTCTCACCCACCGACGCTGTTATTGTATCTATTTAAATAAGGGACAAATGCCGCATTAAGTGAAATCCAATTTAGCCCAGTAAACCGTTGATAATGCAGCTACTCGCTGAATGGCCGCTCCTATTTATACTCGTTTTTCTGCCAGGGAAGCTTGGTCTCATGTGTAGCCGGCCTCCCCAGCCAGTAATGCGAGAAGCCAAGCATTCTCATTGCATGTACATGCTGACTGCTGCTTGTTATTTGATTTTCTTTTACCTTTGTAAATTTATTTGGGGAAAACATTTTATTTTGCAGATTCTCTGGAGCCAGAGGGATCCATTACTGTCTCAATGGGTATTGACTTTTGTGATTCCACTCAGACTGCCAGCTTCCAGTTGTGGTACGTGGCATTGCTATGAATAGGCGGCCTGTATCTTCTAGATGCTAATGAATAGAAAAGAACAATAAGCTTCTTTATGGATCCGCTTATGTTACGTCCATATCGGAGGGATTTCTGCCTCATCCTTGCTAAAGCGCAAACTGTACTACACATAGCACAGCGCCTACATTTTCATTCGTGCAAAGATTTTCTCATCTACTTTTCATTCTTCTCCTATTTCCCAAAAGAGGTCTGCAGCAGCTGGGCCACAGTACTGTATAGTATATGCCGCACCTGCTGAAGAACCTCTTCTTACGGAATAGGGAGCCCTGCATGTCTACAGAACAGATCTCTCCTGCTCTCTGTGTATAATTGTGGTAGTGGTAGTCATGTATATCATGTGCATACATCGGTACAAAGCTTTCTCTGACCTGTATTACATCGCTTAATGCTTCCTGTGCTCAGGCTTCATCAGATAGTGCCATTAGGTGTGGTGTTTGTGTAATGCTCCTTGTCTAGATTACCAGCCACTCTGGCAGCGGTGGCCAAGCATTCGCAAACTATAGCCACCAATTTTAACTGCTGTATTACTGCAGTCCATCATCCTTCACATAAGCCACTAACTCCCCCTGCATCTCCCCAAAAAATACCTTCCATAAGTCTCCCGTGCTGTATGCTAATCTCTGTTGGCAGAATCGCCGTCATCCTGCTGTGGTTAATGTGGATGACTTCAATAAATCAAATAGATGCGACAATTCAACCTGCCATGAAAATGCTTGAAAAAGACTTATGGCGGGTCGAAACGTTGCATTTATGGCAGAATAAAAGACATTTTGAGGATTTTTGCTCCTGATTTTGGACACTGGTAAAATACATTAGTAAAATTAAACAAACGGGCAACTTGGAACTTCTCAGCAGTGTGTCTCCACTTGGCCTTAGGTGCCCTATATAAGTGTCCATATTGTAGTGCTGAAAGCCATTTTCTACTTACAGTGGGGCAAAAAAGTATTTAGTCAGTCAGCAATAGTGCAAGTTCCACCACTTAAAAAGATGAGGCGTCTGTAATTTACATCATAGGTAGACCTCAACTATGGGAGACAAACTGAGAAAAAAAATCCAGAAAATCACATTGTCTGTTTTTTTTTTAACAATTTATTTGCATATTATGGAGGAAAATAAGTATTTGGTCAGAAACAAAATTTCATCTCAATACTTTGTAATATATCCTTTGTTGGCAATGACAGAGGTCAAACGTTTTCTGTAAGTCTTCACAAGGTTGCCACACACTGTTGTTGGTATGTTGGCCCATTCCTCCAAGGCGATCTCCTCTAGAGCAGTGATGTTTTTGGCTTTTCGCTTGGCAACACGGACTTTCAACTCCCTCCAAAGGTTTTCTATAGGGTTGAGATCTGGAGACTGGCTAGGCCACTCCAGGACCTTGAAATGCTTCTTACGAAGCCACTCCTTCGTTGCCCTGGCGGTGTGCTTTGGATCATTGTCATGTTGAAAGACCCAGCCACGTTTCATCTTCAATGCCCTTGCTGATGGAAGGAGGTTTGCACTCAAAATCTCACGATACATGGCCCCATTCATTCTTTCATGTACCAGGATCAGTCGTCCTGGCCCCTTTGCAGAGAAACAGCCCCAAAGCATGATGTTTCCACCACCATGCTTTACAGTAGGTATGGTGTTTGATGGATGCAACTCAGTATTCTTTTTCCTCCAAACACAACAAGTTGTGTTTCTACCAAACAGTTCCAGTTTGGTTTCATCAGACCATAGGACATTCTCCCAAAACTCCTCTGGATCATCCAAATGCTCTCTAGCAAACTTCAGACGGGCCCGGACATGTACTGGCTTAAGCAGTGGGACACGTCTGGCACTGCAGGATCTGAGTCCATGGTGGCGTAGTATGTTACTTATGGTAGGCCTTGTTACATTGGTCCCAGCTCTCTGCAGTTCATTCACTAGGTCCCCCCGCGTGGTTCTGGGATTTTTGCTCACCGTTCTTGTGATCATTCTGACCCCACGGGGTGGGATTTTGCGTGGAGCCCCAGATCGAGGGAGATTATCAGTGGTCTTGTATGTCTTCCATTTTCTAATTATTGCTCCCACTGTTGATTTCTTCACTCCAAGCTGGTTGGCTATTGCAGATTCAGTCTTCCCAGCCTGGTGCAGGGCTACAATTTTGTTTCTGGTGTCCTTTGACAGCTCTTTGGTCTTCACCATAGTGGAGTTTGGAGTCAGACTGTTTGAGGGTGTGCACAGGTGTCTTTTTATACTGATAACAAGTTTAAACAGGTGCCATTACTACAGGTAATGAGTGGAGGAAAGAGGAGACTCTTAAAGAAGAAGTTACAGGTCTGTGAGAGCCAGAAATCTTGATTGTTTGTTTCTGACCAAATACTTATTTTCCACCATAATATGCAAATAAAATGTTAAAAAACAGACAATGTGATTTTCTGGATTTTTTTTTCTCAGTTTGTCTCCCATAGTTGAGGTCTACCTATGATGTAAATTACAGACGCCTCTCATCTTTTTAAGTGGTGGAACTTGCACTATTGCTGACTGACTAAATACTTTTTTGCCCCACTGTATATGATGTGGATGACTTGTCCTATGTCATCCACAGATTGCTACGAATCTGAATGTCTATTTCTTTTTTATTGAATGAAACAACGTTGTAATATTGCGCTGCAAGCAAGTACAACAAAGCGAGCAAAACAAGTGCAAACCAATGTAAAGGAGTACATAGTAAAAAGGTGGAGTGAAACCTCCTCCTATCGAATTAGGGGCTGTCCATATTCTACTATATGGGACTGAGGGCAGACGTTTCGGCAGGTGCATAGACGTGGTCCCCTCCGGATGATGGAATACCCTTTTATCTAAGGTGGTAGGATGGGGGTAGAGTGTCATAATCCACACAGTAGAGTATGTTACAGCCCAATATTTTTATGGAATTAGCCAGAAATTCATAATCACGCGATGAAAAACCTATTTGTCATTGGTAGAGAAGAGGAGTGTGGGAGTTGGCTACATGTACGGTGTTCAGTGCACTCATGATCGCCCCTTGCCTCCCGTGGGGGGAATTAACCTTGTCTAGTCCGTGTGAGTAATGGTTTGCAAGTTGGGAACCAGGCGCAATGCCAGTATCTCTGTAGATGTTTTTTTCCCCATTGTGCTGGATCCTTTGCCTTTCTTTTCGATTACCATGTCATGGACAGAACTTGGGTCTCTGGACATAGTGTGAGCGTCTGGAAAGGAGTTAAGAAAGGAGGAAGATCTCTGCCATGAAAGTGACTCTATCTGTATAAGGCCATGTTCACACAGTGCGTTTTTTTCTGCGGAACCGCAGCGTTTTTGCCGCTGCGGTTCCGCAGCTGTTTTCCATGCAGGGTACAGTGTACTGTACCCTATGGAAAACAGGAACCACTGTGCACATGATGCGGGAATCGGGAAAAAAAGCCGCGCTGAATAGCCGCGGTAAAAAAGAAGTACCATGTCACTTCTTTTTTCGGAGCCGCAGCGGTTCTGCACCCATTGACCTCCATTGTGAGGTCAAACCCGCAGTAAAACCCGCAGATGAAAAAAATATCTGCGGGTTTTACTGCGGTTTGTGGTGCCGAACCGCTGCAGCAGGAAGTGCGGGGAAGTGGGCGGAAGTGCGTGGGCGGAGTGTGGCTGCCCCCCCGTGCTCCGATCCCGCCCCCCCCGTGCTTCAATCCCACCGCCCCGTGCTCCGATGCCCCCCCCCAATGCTCCGATGCCCCCCCCCCCCCCGTGCCCTAATCTCCCCCCCTTATACTTACCCGGTGTCCGTCCGGCCGTCTTCTCCCTGGGCGCCGCCATCTTGCAAAATGGCGGGCGCATGCGCAGTGCGCCCGCCGAATCTGCCGGTCGGCAGATTCGTTCCAAAGTGCATTTTGATCACTGAGATATAACCTATCTCAGTGATCAAAATAAAAAAAAATAGTAAATGACCCCCCCCCCCCCCCCTTTGTCACCCCCATAGGTAGGGACAATAAAAAAAAATTAAGAATTTTTTTTTTTTCCACTAAGGTTAGAATAGGGGTAGGGTTAGGGGTAGGGGTAGGGGTACGGTTAGGGGTAGGGTTAGGGTATTTTCAGCCATTTTAACTGCATAAAAAAAAGGATCAAAAAAGGACAAAAAAAGGACCAAAAAAAGGACCTGCGTTTTCTGCCAAGAGCTGCAGTTTTTTAAAAAACAGTCCTGAAAAAAAAAGGATGGAAATCAGGAACGTGTGAACATACCCTAAATATGTATTTAATATCAGTGTATGATAAAGAGAAGGCCATTAATAAGGTGCACAACTATGAGTCATTGTAAATATCATTCAGGAATTAGCGGGAGTGTTAAACAGGTAGATTATTGATGGGACGATTTGGCTTTTCCTGTGTTGAATAAAGGACACTTGCGATGATAAATACGAGCACAGGACTATAGCTCATTGATTTATGCAGATCATCACCTTTATGTTTAGGGAGGTTTGTTATATCAGATATATAGAAACTGATTACTTATTCTGGCATTGTAAAGTAATTGTTTATTATTTTCCTATTAGACAAACAAGGCTGATCAATATTACTGAACAGCTAGCGATGACCAACAACAGTATAAATAGATTTCCTTTACACCGCCTGAGCTCCAGCAATGTTATTCCAATGACAAAGCTAGAAATGAGCTCTCCTAAATCAAATGCATGATGTTTTATCGGTTATATTTATGCCGTACATTTTTAGAAAGTTGTGGCCAAGTTTGATCTTCTGTACAATTCTAATTCTTTTATCATCCAAACTACAAGCCCTAGAGGTTCTGAAAATGTTACTAGTCAATTGATAACTAATCCTCGGGGTAGGGTCACATGACCAGTTTCTCTACATCTGAGAAAATAAGTCTGATTATGCTAATCACACTCCGATCAGCGTGGGATTCAACTTTCTTGAAGGCAGAGAGAAGAAAAAAAATTTCTCCAATTTATCACTTCTGTCAATCTGTGAAAATCAGACGGCACTCGGATGTCATCTAAGTGCTGTCTGATATTTTTCACTGACCCATAGGCATGTATGGGAAACTGCCATTTGATTGTTGGAGGCAAATCACGCATGCAACAATTTTTTCTTTTTTATCCTCGGACAACTCGGTTCAATGGAAAAAGAGGAAATGTGCAACGCCCCATAGAAGAACATGGGTACAAGCAGGGCTGCCATCAGGGCATTACTGCCCTTACTGGCATATGGGGCCCGATGAGCACAGGGGGCCCTCAGTGGCCCCATCGGCAGGATTCTGCCAGCTCAGCAACTGATCGTGCGTGCTCAGATGCACGAACAGTTAAAATTTGCTGCCATGCAGGAGATTCTTTGCACAGCAACATTTAACAGCTACTTTCAATCACAGGCTGGCAACTGACGTCGCTGGCATATGAGTTCATTGTCATACGATGGAACAAAGGTCTGCACCTTAGATGTATTGAGCAGACGACACCGCTGGACCTCGGCCAGGTAAGGAAAAATTTTTTTTTATTTTTTTTTGTAAAGCCACAGTATGGGGTGCATTATGCTATGGGGGGGGGGGTGCATTATACTGACTATGGAGGTTCATTATACTGCTATGGGGGCGTATTATACTACTATGGGGCTGCATCATACCCTCTGGGGGTGTATTATACTACTATGGGGCTGCATTATACTGCTATGGGGGTGCATTATACTGCTATGGGGCTGCATCATACCCTATGAGGGTGCTTTATACTACTATGGGGCTGCATTATACTGCTATGGGGGTGCATTATACTGCTATGGGTGTATATTATACTACTATGGGGCTGCATTGTACTGTGGGGTGCATTATACGGCTATGGGGCTGCAATATACTATGGGGTGCATTATACTGCTATGGGGGTGCATTATGCTACTATGGGGTTCATTATACTACTATAGGGTGCATTATACTGCTATGGGGGTGCATTATACTACTATGGGGGTGCATTGTACTATAGGGCTGCATTATACAGCTATGGGGGCTGCATTATACTGCTATGGGGATGCATTATACTATGGGATGCATTATAGTACTATGGGTGCATTATACTGCTATGGGGTGCATTATACTGCTATGGGGTTGCATTATACCGCTATGGAGTTGCATTATACCGCCATGGGGTTGCATTACACCGCTATTACTGTACAGGACACTGTTGCTTTTTTCTTCATCTGGCATAGTATAGAGGTTGGGGAATGTGCTCTAGATAACTGTGTTATTTTCAGCAGAGATGTGTCCTGGCTGGAAGAAGTGATGGCGGTCTTAACTGGATGAAAAATAAAAAGCGAAAATGAAGGGCTGTGATTACAGTATTACCTGAACACTATACACTATATACAGAGCTCCTGTGTATAATGTCACCGGTGATCACTGTATACCAAGTACAGATCTCCTGTGTATAATGGCATTAGTATTTTGTTTTTTGTTTGTTTGTTTTTTATTAATGATCAGTATTGTAGTATTCGGCCACTGTGGTGGTAATATGTAGTCTGGTCATGGCGTGGTGGTATTTGTTCCTTGTATGTGGTATTATTGGTCACCATGTGGTGATATGTGACTCGGTCATGGTGCTGTGGTATTTGACCCTTGTATGTGATTTTAAAAATTGAAAAATGAAAAAAATATATACCTAAAATTGTATTGTATATTTTAACAAATGTTCAATAAGTTACAGTAGAGCAGAGCCTGGCCAGAGGAGTCTACCTTGTTGGGGCGGATTAAAAAAACATCTTTTGGCTAAAGCAAAAGCTGCTTGGCTATGTATGTGATCTGGTGATGGGAACTGTTAATGTGCGATTTGTGCAGAAGTGGAGTTTTTCCAAGAAGTTTCAAAGGGGCCCTGAAAATTTTGCCAGAATGGGGCCCAAAATTCCTAGTGGCAGCCCTGGGTACAAGTGCTATCTGTCAAAACCACAGATGGCACTCGTCCGATTTATATAGTCGTGTGCATGAGCCTTCATACTCATTCATTAACGAGTTTTTCCCAGAATTGAAAGTTATCCCCCATCAAAACATGTTTTGGGTCTTGAGTGCTCTGCTGATGCTATCAGTTCTTTAGACAATTAATTTTTTCAATAGTCAATAACTCTTCAAGATGGGGACTCGAGAGCCTCGTTCTCTACATCTAGTGGTTCATTCTTAGGACCATTGTGGGGTCCTAGCGGTTGAACACACTGCGATCAGTAAGATAGCTGCTATCCAATTACTTATGGGAATAACCGCTATTCAATTGTGTATGGGATAACTATCTGGGGATCTCTCGAAACCCCATCCTGCATGAGGACATGAATATTCAGGTGCTTTTCGCAAAATTAGAACATCAATAAAAAAGTTAATTTATTTCAGTTCTTCTATACAAAAAGTGAAACTCCTATATAGAGTTATTACAGAGTGCTCTATTTCAAGTGTTTATTTCTGTTAATGTTGATGATTATGGCTTATAGTCAATGAAAACCCAAAAGTCATTATCTCAGTAAATTAGAATACTTTATAACACAGCTTAAAAATTTATTTTAAAATCCGAAATGTTGGCCTACTGAAATGTATGTTCAGTAAATGCACTCAATACTTGGCCGGGGCTCCTTTTCCATCAATTACTGCATCAATGTGATGTGTCATGGAGACGATCAGGCAATGCTGAGGTGTTATGGAAGCCCAGGTTGCTTTGATAGCAGCCTTCAGCCCATCTGCATTGTTGGGTCTGGTGTCTCTTATCTTCTTCTTGACAATATCACATAGATTCTCTATGGGGTTAAGGTCAGGCGAGTTTGCTGGCCAATCAAGCACAGTGATACTGTTGTTTTTAAACCAGGTATTGGCACTTTTGGCAGTGTGGACAGGTGCCAAGTCCTGCAGGAGAATGAAATTTCCATCTCCAAAAAGCTCGTCGGCTGAGGGAACCATGAAGTGCTCTAAAATTTCCTGGTAGACGGCTGCGCTGACTTTGGTCATGATAAAACAGTGGACCTACACCAGCAGATGACATGGCTCCCCAAATCATCACTGATTGTGAAAACTTAACACTAGACCTCAAGAAGCTGGAATTATGTTCCTCTCCACTCTTCCTCCAGACTCTGGGACCTTGATTTCCAAATGAAATGCAAAATTTACTTTCATCTGAAAAGAACACCTTGGACCACTGAGCCACAGTCCAGTTCTTTTTCTCCTTGGCCCAGGGAAGACGCTTCTGACCTTCTCAATTGGTCATTAGTGGCTTGACACAAGGAATGTGACACTTGTAGCCCATGTCCTGGATACGTCTGTGTGTGGTGGCTCTTGAAGCAATGACTCCAGCAGCAGTCCACTTCTTGTGAATCTCTCCCCCCGCCCAAATTTTTGAATGGCCTTTTCTTAACTATCCTTTCAAGGCTGCGGTTATTCCGGTTGTTTCTGCACATTTTTCTACCACACTTTCCTTCCACTCAACTTTCCATTAATATGGTTGGATACAGCACTCTGTAAACAGCCAGCTTCTTTGGCAATGACCTTTTGTGGCTTACCCTCCTTGTGGAGTGTGTCAATGACTGTGGAGTCTACTGAAACAGACTAAGGGACCTTTTTAAACGCTTAGGAAGCCTTTTCAGGTGTTTTTTGTTCTTCTAATTTACTGAGATAATGACTTTTGGGTTTTCATTGACTGTATGCCATAATCATCAACATTAACAGAAATAAACACTTGAAATAGATAACTCTGTTTGTAATGACTCTATAATATACAAGTTTCACTTTTTGTATTGAAGAACTGAAATTAACTTTTTGATGATATTTTAATTTAGTGAAAAGCACTTGTATGTCCTAGCCGGCGGTCAGAAAGTGTGGAGGGGGCTAAGGAGTGGAGTTTCCTCCACAAGCCCTGGATGCTGGCTATATTACATGTGTGTATAACAGCGGCGGCTTAGGCCCATGCCTGGTTGTTGGCCATTCAGATGTCGTTGTCAATCTCTGACAGCGGTATTTAAATGGAGCAATTGCTGGTGCATACGCACTCCGGCTTGTCGTGACATGATCATGGAATATCAATTTGGGTACCTAGGCAGCTGGACCATCATTTTTACTCTGTATTGTAATAATGTTGTACTTCAGTATATGGTACAAATGATCAAACAATCTATTAAAAAAAAAACTAAAATGTTGTTTCGTTATTATTTTTTTAATTAAAAACAAATGTTAAAATTGAAGCCATACCTCTCTACCCCGATAAAAATAATGAAAGACCAAATTTATTTTTATATTTTTCATCTCCACATCAGTAAAATTCAGATTTATTCAAACATTAACATTCATTAACCCATATAGTAAAATCGTAAAGAGGAAAAAAAATCGAAATGCTAGAATTACATTATTATTTTTTAAAACTTCTCATCACATAAAAAAACAAGCATTGACACAGCCCCATCAATGTCAGTTTGATGATGGTGTAATTGCACTGACCAGGACGATCATATTTCCAGGTTGTGCTCACTTGAGATGACCGAATATGTTCGGATAACTATTGCCGAATCCGAATTTGACGTATACAGTACAGACCAAAAGTTTGAACACACCGTCTCATTTAAAGATTTTTCTGTATTTTCATGACTATGAAAATTGTACATTCACACTGAAGGCATCAAAACTATGAATTAACACATGTGGAATTATATACTTAACAAGAAAGTGTGAAACAACTGAAATTATGTCTTATATTCTAGGTTCTTCAAAGTAGCCACCTTTTGCTTTGATGACTGCTTTGCACACTCTTGGCATTCTCTTGATGAGCTTCAAGAGGTAGTCACCGGAAATGGTTTTCACTTCACAGGTGTGCCCTGTCAGGTTTAATAAATGGGATTTCTTGCCTTATAAATGGGGTTGGGACCATCAATTGTGTTGTGCAGAAGTCTGGTGGATACACAGCTGATAGTCCTACTGAATAGACTGTTAGAATTTGTATTATGGCAAGAAAAAAGCAGCTAAGTAAAGAAAAACGAGTAGCCATCATTACTTTAAGAAATGAGGGTCAGTCAGTCCGAAAAATTGGGCAAACTTTGAAAGTGTCCCCATGTGCAGTGGCAAAAACCATCAAGCGCTACAAAGAAACTGGCTCACATGAGGACCGCCCCAGGAAAGGAAGACCAAGAGTCACCTCTGCTTCTGAGGATAAGTTTATCCGAGTCACCAGCCTCAGAAATCGCAGGTTAAAAGCAGCTCAGATTAGAGACCAGATCAATGCCACACTGAGTTCTAGCAACAGACACATCTGTACAACTGTTAAGAGGAGACTTTGTGCAGCAGGCCTTCATGGTAAAATAGCTGCTAGGAAACCACTGCTAAGGACAGGCAACAAGCAGAAGAGACTTGTTTGGGCTAAAGAACACAAGGAATGGACATTAGACCAGTGGAAATCTGTGCTTTGGTCTGCTGAGTCCAAATTTGAGATCTTTGGTTCCAACCACCGTGTCTTTGTGCGACGCAGAAAAGGTGAATGGATGGACTCTACAGCCTGGTTCCCACTGTGAAGCAAGGAGGAGGAGGTATAATGGTGTGGGGGTGCTTTGTTGGTGACACTGTTGGGGATTTATTCAAAATTGAAGGCATACTGAACCAGCATGGCTGCCACAGCATCTTGCAGCGGCATGCTATTCCATCCGGTTTGTGTTTAAGGTACCGTTACACTAAGCGATTTACCAACGATCACGACCAGCGATACGACCTGGCCATGATCGTTGGTAAATCGTTGTGTGATCGCTGGTGAACTGTCACACAGACAGCTCTCTCCAGCGACCAACAATCCAGGGAACAACTTCGGCATCGTTGAAACGGTCTTCAACGATGCCAAAGTCCCCGGGTAACCAGGGTAAACATCGGGTTACTAAGTGCAGGGCCGCGCTTAGTAACCCGATATTTACCCTGGTTATAATTGTAAAAGTAAAAAAAAAACAAAAACACTACATACTTACATTCCGATGTCGGTCACGTCCCCCGGCGTCAGCTTCCCTGCGCTGTGTAAGTGCTGTGCTCTGCTTTACGGCCAGCCGGCGCTGACACAGTGCAGGGAAGCTGACGCCGGGGGACGTGACAGACATCGTAATGTAAGTATGTACTGTTTTTTTTTTTTTTACGTTTACAATGGTAACCAGGGTAAATATCGTGTTACTAAGCGCGGCCCTGTGCTTAGTAACCCGACGTTTACCCTGGTTACCAGTGAACACATCGCTGGATCGGCATCACACACGCCGATTCAGCGATGACAGCGGGTGATCAGCGACCAAAAAAAGGTCCTTATCATTCCCAGCGACCAACGATCTCCCAGCAGGGGCCTGATCGTTGGTCGCTCTCACGCATAACGAGATCGTTAACGATATCGTTGCTACGTCACAAAAAGCAACGATATCGTTAACGAAATAGTTATGTGTGAAGGTACCTTTAGTTGGACCATAATTTTTTTTTTCAGCAGGACAATGACCCCAAACACACCTCCAGGCTGTGTAAGGGCTATTTGACCAAGAAGGAGAGTGATGGGGTGCTACGCCAGATGACCTGGCCTCCAGTCACCAGATCTGAACCCAATCGAGATGGTTTGGGGTGAGCTGGACCACAGAGTGAAGGCAAAAGGGCCAACAAGTGCTAAGCATCTCTGGGAACTCCTTCGATTGTTGGAAGACCATTCCCGGTGACTACCTCTTAAAGCTCATCAAGAAAATGCCAAGAGTGTGCAAAGCCGTCATAAAGCAAAAGGTGGCTACTTTGAAGAACCTAGAATATAAGACATCACACTTTTTTGTTTAGTATATAATTCCACATGTGTTAATTCATAGTTTTGATGCCTTCAGTGTGAATGTACAATTTTCATAGTCATGAAAATACAGAAAAATCTTTAAATGAGAAGGTGTGTCCAAACTTTTGGTCTGTACTGTACGTACCATATTTGTGCCAATTTTGTGTTTGATGATCGTTTCCGAACATATTAGCTCATCTGTAGTGCCATTCACTAGAATGGTGTTCAGCAAATATTGCAAATACGGAGATTGTATTATGAACTGAATATTGAAATATTCGCTCATCCCTAGTGTTAACTGCGCAATATACGCCATACAAACAAAACCTCCAAAACATATGTGCAATTGCATTTCTTTACAATTTTATCCCACTTAAAAAAATTTTCACATTATTCAGTGCATTGTATGGCAAAGTGAATCGTGTCCTACAAAGCTATAGTTTGTCCCTCAAAAGCAAGCCCTCTATCTATTGATGGAGAAAAAAAAGATATGACTCTTAAAAGAAGCCATGGAAAAAATGAGTGCGCAAAAACGGAAATTTCTCTTTACATTAATGGGTTAATGAAGAGCCATCAGCTCTTTTGACCTGAGTTTAAGTCAATACCTTTATTCCCGAATACCAATTTAGGAGCATTTGCATTATTCCTCAGTTATATATCTTGCATTTCTATGAATAAATTGAGAACTGGACACTACCATTTTCTTAGCCAATACTTTAAGTCCCTAAATGTTATTACGTAGTTTGGCTGCTTTAGACAATATTTGAGTTTATAGGGACCTGCCCCATTAATAAAGTAAGTGGTTATACATAGTTGTCTTATTATTCATACTAGATGGTGGCCCGATTCTAACACATCGGGTATTCTACAATATGTATGTAGTTTATTTATGAAGTTTTCAGAATAATGCAATTTATACACAGGATTTTGCCGGCCGTGCGCGACCAATTAGCGAAGCTTGGTTCAAATTCCGTGCCAATTTGCGGTGGGACGGCGCCTGTCGCTGATTGGTCACACCCGGCCTTCCGCGGGCAATCCGTGAAGCCAGGGCCGGCTCCAGGTTTTTGAGGGCTCCTGGCGAAAGATTCTCAGTGGGCTCACCTTTTTAACACATACCACGATTCATGATGCACAGATACAGCAGAGAAATATACCACAGCCCACGTAGCATATAACACAGCCCACGTAGCATATAACACAGCCCATGTAGCATATAGCACAGCCCACGTAGTGTATAGCACAGCCCACGTAGTGTATAGCACAGCCCACGTAGTATATAGCACAGCCTATGCAGTATATAGCATAGCCCACGTAGTATATAACACAGCCCACGTAGTATATTGCCCAGCCATGTATATTGCACCCCTATGTAGTATATAGCACAGCTCACGCAGTATATAACACAGCCACGTAGTACATTGCCCAGCCACGTAATATATTTGAACAGCCCACATAGTATATAGCACAGAGATGTAGTATATAGCACAGAGACGTAGTATATAACACAGCCCACGTAGTATATAGCAATGTGGGCACCATATCCCTGTTAAAAAGAATTAAAATAAAGAATAGTTATATACTCACCTTCCAGCGGCCCCAGATCCGGCCCCCAGATCATCATCTCGCGAGACCGCAATGCATGGCCCGGAGCGTCGCGAGGAGCGGAAAAGGCGCCGGAAGGTGAGTATATAATGATTTTTTATTTTTTTTAAATTATTTTTAACATTAGATCTTTTTACTTTTGATACTGCATAGGCAGCATCAATAGTAAAAGTTGGTCACGCAGGGTTAATAGCAGCGTTAACGGACTGCGTTACACTGCGGCATAACGTGGTGTAACGCAGCCATTAACCCTGTGTGAGCACTGACTGGAGAGGAGTACGGAGGGGGCACTGACAGAGAGTAGGAAGGGGCGAATTCGCAGCCGGACTGTGCCCGTCGCTGATTGGTCGTGGCCTGCCGGCCGTGACCATTTAGCGATGCGGGATTTCAGTGACAGACAGACAAACAGATGGAAGTACCCCTTAGACGATATAGATACAGTACTTCAATGATAACAGAGGAACCACATAATGTACAGGCTGTTGTGAGGACTGTAACTTATTTCTAGGGTAAATTACAGAAAAGAGGAGGATGAAAGATAAAATGGGCTGATACCTCATGAATAGGGATGAGCCTATTCGTGGAAGGTCGGGTTCGACCGAACTTTAGCCCAGAGTTGGTTCAGGTACTGGAACTCAAACCCAATAGAAGTCATTGGGGATCTATCTATGGGGATCTCTCTATGGCGATCCAGAATTCTGACTGCCATCTCTTGCTATAAAGAGTGAAAAATTATCCCCATGTAAGTAAAAGGTAATTTTATTGAACAATAATAAAAATATAAAGAAGCCATATGATGGTACAAGGTAATTTAAGGAAGAGATGACTAGTAATCCACAGAAATAATGTAACAGCAGTTGTAAAAATCGGGGGCTCTGTATAACCCGGCCCACACCACTAATTGGCAACTTTCTGGGTATACTGTACATTAAGTGTCTGATCAGTGGACCCCCCCACACCCATCACAAGAGAGGCTGTCACCATCACCCACTATCGTTATTGGTTTGCTTTTTGTTTCTTTTTTTTTTTCATTGACAAAATAATATAGTGGGCTATATTCTTGTCTGACCTTCGTTTGTGTCATTGACTTTTAGAAGCGCTGTGTGAACAGTTCCTTAGGAACAAGGTGTACAAAAGCTAAATTGTAGTTATTTTTGCCTCCAAAATATAGAAGTACATCTTAATAATATAAGGGGCGTGAATCTGTGACGTGGGACGCCGACCCCACGGCTTCCAGTCACTGCGATGCCAGGGGAAGCGCCATTACAGCCGCTGTGCTTTATTAGTACATCTGGTATAAAAGCAGGTATGTTGGACCCTTACACTAACGCCGCCCGAGAAAGCAATTGATGCGAAACGCGCGTCGGGGCTTCTCCCACGTACAGTAGCAGTTTGGTTCTTTGATTCTGGTTATTATATGTGCAGCGTCTACACCATATGGGATTTCCCCTTTTATATCTACTTAGAATTTGCACTTTGCACTTTATTATAACTTCATTATGCATATGAACCTCCTTTTGATCCAGTCTAGCCTTATGAGCCCTCTTTATCTTTGTATTTATTCCATGAGAGATTGATATTTTGTAAGGGTAATTTGCTTACTTTGTATTTTTGTATTTATTACCTGGATTGCACACTCTATATATAATATAATAATCAGGTATTTTATATATTTCTATTAGTTACCTTACAAGCTCCATGGATGTTATATACTCAGCTGTCTATTTACTGGCTCCATAGATCTTATGTGATAACAGTAACTAACTTTTACTATCATTTTTCAGAGTAATTTATTCTGCACACTTCTTTTGGCTATATTGTAACATCTTACCATTGATCTCTCTCCTGTACGTGGCACTAGTGTGTTGCCTTTTCACGTATTATTGTGTCTTGTATTATTGCTTATTTATTATTGTAGTTTGGAATCTTTTAGAATATCTATATATATAATTGTCTAAGGGTTTTTCCGTCTGTCTTTCTGTCTGTCCAGGAAATCCCGCGTCTCTGATTGGTCGAGGCCGCCAGGCCTCGAGCAATCAGAGACGGGCACAGTATCGACGTAGAAATCCCGCGTCTCTGATTGGTCGAGGCAGCCAGGCCTCGACCAATCAGCGACGGGCACAGCGACGATGATGTCATAAAGGACGTAGACATCCCGCGTCTCTGATTGGTCGAAGCCGCCAGGCCTCGACCAATCAGCAACGGGCACAGCGACGATGATGGCATAAAGGACGTAGAAATCCCACGTTTCTGATTCAGCGACGGGCACAGTATCGACAATGATGTCATAAAGGTTGCCTCGACCAATCAGCGACGGGCACAGTCTGCCGCGAATTCTGGAATCATCATTGTCCATATACTACGGGGACATGCATATTCTAGAATACCCAATCAGCGACCAATCAGCGACGAGCACAGCGACGATGATGTCATAAAGGACGTAGATATCCCGCGTCTCTGATTGGTCGAGGCCAGGATTGGCCTCGACCAATTAGCAACGGGCACAGTGACGATGATGTCATAAAGGACGTAGAAATCCCACGTTTCTGATTCAGTGACGGGCACAGTCTGCTGCGAATTCTGGAATCATCATTGTCCTCCAGTGCTGTCAAGTGCCGCCATTGTGTAGGGTGCGTGCCTGCGTCTCCCTGTATGTAAAATGGGTCGTAAACGAAAATACGACAATGAGGATGACAGAAAAGCAGCAGCAGCAGCAAGAAAACGACAACATCGGGAACAGGAGACATCACAACAAACTGACGCCAGACAAGCCCAGGATGTGGAATCTCACAGACAGCGTCGCCAACAGGAGACACCACAAGAAACTGACGCCAGACAAGCCCAGGATGTGGAATCTCACAGACAACGTCGCCAACAGGAGACACCACAAGAAACTGACGCCAGACAAGCCCAGGATGTGGAATCTCTCAGACCACGTCGCCAACAGGAGACACCACAAGAAACTGCCGCCAGACAAGCCCAGGATACGAAATCTCACAGACACCGTCGTCAACCGGAGACACCACAACAAACTGTTGTGCAACAGGAACAACATGATCGCCAAATTCATAAAAAACGAATGCTCTACCAACTAAGGCACGACCAGGACAATATTCAACAACTTGCACATTATGTAACAGACAATAAAAGTACAATTCATGAACACTACTGTGGGAATATGAATGCAGTTTGCTCTAAATGCGACTCTCTGAATTTCATTGATGAAAAACCATCTGACAATCCGTTTACTCAATGCTGCCAAAAAGGAAAAGTTATGCTACCGAGACCTCACTACTCAGATCTGTTTGAGCAGTTAATGAAAGGAATGCATCAACATAGTAGAAATTTTATGGAAAATATCAGAAGCATCAACAGTTCTCGTGCGTTTGCTTCATTCGGTACCAACATTGCACCGCCCCCTGGATTCGGACCTTATTGTTTTAAAATTCACGGCCAGATCTACCATCGCACTGGAACACTTCACCCAGAAATAGGACAACCACCAAAATTTGCACAATTATACATCATTGATACAAATGAGGCTACAGAACAAAGGATGAACCTAAAAGAAAACGAAAAGTGTGATGCTGAACTGATGAACCAAATTGCTGTACATTTACAAAAAATAAGCCCATTTGCTGCCGCATATCGCATGCTAAAAGACGTTCAAGCTGAGGAGGAACAGAGGGCTATACAAAATGGTACTGAAATGCCTTCTATTGTCATGGCCATTAAACAAGAACGTAAATAGGATCCCCGACTTTACAACAAACCACGTGTAAGTGAGGTCGCAGTTGTTTTTCAAAACGATGATGGAGAACCTCCTTTTCAAAGGGATATATTAGTCCATCTTAAGCCAGACCAAAACAACCCTTTGGTTCCTAAGACACAACGAATTAGCATTTTGCACAGCAACCTTGATGCTCTTCTGTATCCGCTATTCTTTCCAAGAGGTGAACAAGGGTGGCATGAAAACCTAAACCAACAAGGAACTTCAAGAAGAATTACACAGCTGCAATACTACAGTTTTCGTCTGTCTGTCCGAAATTACTTCAATCCTATTTTAAACTGTGGGAAACTGACACAACAGTACTTAGTTGACGCATATGTTAAAATTGAAGCTAATCGTCTAAATTTCATAAGAATGAACCAAAAACAACTTAAAGTTGAAGACTACTGCGTTCTTCAAGAACATTTGCAAAAACAATCAATTGAAAAGGGAATTCCAATTGGAAAAACAGTAATCCTCCCGTCGTCGTTTGAAGGTAGCCCCCGCAACATGCAACAGCGTTATCAAGATGCAATGGCAATACTAACAAAGTTTGGAAGACCTGACATTTTTGTGACAATGACCTGTAATCCTAAATGGCCAGAAATTACCGAAAATCTAGAACCCTGGCAAAAAGTTGAACACAGGCCGGACTTAGTCGCACGCGTATTTCGACTGAAACTCATCAGCCTTTTGAAAGACATCAAAAATGGACTTTTTGGAACAGTCGTAGCAATGGTACATGTCATAGAGTTTCAGAAACGAGGTCTCCCACATGCGCATATACTAATTATCTTAGACACGGATTCCAAGATTCGTACGGAGGAAGAAATCGACAATATAGTGTGGGCTGAAATTCCTAACCAAGAAAAGTATCCAGAACTGTATAATATTGTAGTCTCTCATATGGTTCATGGCCCATGCGGTGTAGCAAATCCAAAAAGTCCATGCATGGAAAACGGAAAGTGTACAAAGGGTTTCCAAAGGAGTTGAAACAGCACACTGTTAAAGACTTGGATGGCTACCCATCCTACCAGCGACAACACATTGATAACATTGCTTGCAACAATAAAATTATGAATAACTCATGGATAGTCCCATACAACCCGTACTTATCAAAATGCTACAACTGTCACATCAACATAGAAGTCTGTGCTTCAATAAAAAGTGTAAAATATCTCTTCAAGTACATCTACAAGGGGCATGACAAAGCTAACATCGAAATACAACAGAAAACAGTCAATCACGATGAATCATCAACTTTTGTTGACTCAAGATATGTCAGTGCTCCAGAAGCAGCTTGGAGGATATTTGCGTTTCCAATGCATTCACAGTCCCATGCCATTATACGTTTAGCTATTCATTTACCAAATCAACAGCAGCTTTATTTCTTTAAAGATGCTGAAGTCAAAGATGTCTCAAAAACTTTAAGCACGACATCAACATTAATGGAATGGTTTTTGCTGAACCAACGTGACGAAAACGCAAGGCAGTATTTGTACCGAGAGATTCCAGAGCATTACGTTTGGAATAAAACTTGGAATCCAAGACAACGAGGAGTTAGCAGAATAATTGGACGCATGTATACTGTTAGTGTCAAGGATCAAGAAAGATATTGCCTTCGGCTGTTACTACTACATATCAAAGGAGCTAAAACGTATGACGATTTGAAAACAGTTAACGGAGTATTGCACGATACATTTAAAGCTGCAGCTTTGGCCTTAGGACTTCTATTGGATGATACTGTGTGGAAACTTACTTTAGAAGACGCAGTTACTCTACATATGCCTAAGCAACTTCGTGAATTGTTTGCCTACATCTGTGTATTTGGACCGCCTACAAATCCAGCTCAACTTTGGACAAATTTTAAAGAACATCTAATCGAGGACTACTGCCTACGTCTTCACAGCAGAAGTGGAAGTTGTGAAAATTGCGAATCGTATGCCATGCAAAATGTCCAAAATATCTTACTACTACATGGAAAAACGTTTTCAGACTTTAATTTGCCCCAGCCTGCCATTCAAGTTCCACAAGTTCCAGAGTATGACGAAGCTTATGAATTATTGCTGGCAACAGAGAAGACAAACTCCTTAAATGAACAACAACGGATTGCATATGACACTATTGTGAGCGCTATAGAAAACCAAGCAGATGCAAGGCCAAAATGTTTCTTTATTGATGGTCCAGGAGGGAGCGGTAAAACATACCTCTATGAAGCTTTAATGCATCACGTTAGAGGGTTGGGAAAAGTCGTATTGCCATCGGCTACAACAGGGATTGCAGCAAACCTTTTACGAGGAGGTCGCACTATCCATTCACTCTTTGGGATACCAGTTCCAGTCAACGAAATCTCTATTTCCAGAATAAAACAAGACACATTTGCAGGAAGACTGTTAAAAAATGCACATGTTTTCATACTTGACGAGTCCACCATGGCACCCAAATACGCTTTGAGCTTAATTGACAGACTTCTGCGTGAAGTAATGACTTCAAATGTTGCTGAAAAAAATAAAATTCCGTTTGGAGGTAAAGTTTTTGTCATTGGTGGAGATTTTAGGCAATGCCTTCCAGTCATACCAAATGGAACAAGAACAGATGTTATCGAGTCCAGCTTAAAAATGGCTGACCTTCGGAAACCGTTCAATAAACTCCAACTAATTAACAATATGCGATCTTCGGACCCAGAGTATAGCAACTGGCTTCTTAAACTTGGCAACGGTGAACTTAGCAACCAATACAACCTTGGAGAAGATATTATTGAAATACCAGAAGACATGTTGTGCACTGACTGCATCGTAACTGATGTTTTTGGACAATGCATTGAAATTGATGTGAACGACCAAAGCAGTGTTGAGAGGGCCTCTTCTCATGCAATTCTCTGTCCCAAGAATGATGCCGTGGCTCTGCTAAATTCCCGTGTGATGGATAGAATGCCTGGTGAGTATAAGTTGTATAAAAGTGATGATTCAGTGGATGTAGACAATGAAGATGAACGAGAGCATTATCCAGTTGAATTTTTAAATAGTCTTACGCCATCAGGAATGCCATTCCACAGACTTCAACTGAAAGTTGGAACAATCATAATGTTGCTGCGGAATCTAAATACGAAAAATGGTCTATGTAATGGAACTCGCCTTATTGTTACTGGACTCCATTCTCACGTCATTCAAGCAAGAGTGATCACTGGATCAGCAAAAGGAGATGAAGTGTTCATTCCACGCATTGATTTATGTCCTTCAGACACGGGTCTTCCATTTTGGCTTCGGCGTCGACAGTTTCCAATAAAACCAGCTTTTGCCATGACAATAAACAAGTCACAAGGTCAAACTTTACACCGTGTTGGCATATATCTACCGCAGCCCGTTTTTGGTCATGGACAACTCTACGTTGCATTTTCAAGAGTTAAAATGAGATCCAACGTCAAGGTGCAAGTTCTTCCTACCCCTTTACAAGGAAAGTTGCTTATAGGTAGTCAAAAGGTATTCACAAGAAATGTGGTGTACAAAAATATTTTGGCTTGATATTGTTAATAAATATATTATAGTGTCAATGTCCTTCTTTTGTCCGATGATTTATTTAAATACAGTTACAGTTCATGTAATGTGGTTTATATATTTTGATGAATGAAATTATGAAACAGATCAATTGTGTTAAGTTCTATGACGTAGATGTCATAATGGTTGCCATGGCGACAATGTCATAAAGGTTGCCTCAACCAATCAGCGACGGGCACAGTCTGCCGCGAATTCTGGAATCATCATTGTCCATATACTACAGGGACATGCATATTCTAGAATACCCGATGCGTTAGAATTGGGCCACAATCTAGTTTTTAATAAATTTCTATATTTCTAGCTCTAGTGTCCATCTTCTTTGGTTTTCTGTATATGTATTATGGCGGAGCGTATATCGTGCTTGCCCTCATAGTCGGTTTATATCTTAATAATATAAGCCTCTGGTTAAAGGAATATATGAAGCTTTTTGTGCCAGTGAATGAAAATAAATACATTTAGTTAGATCATGGGAAAACTAATTAGGATGATCTCAGTGGCACAACGACTGGGCTTCTTGGGGCTTCTGTTATGTTGGATACGTTCCCAGGGGACTTTCTGGTGACCTCTACAAAAGTAATATAGTGCCACCCTCCTTTGGATGGATTTACAGCTAAACTTAAACATAATAAATGTAATGAAAGGAACAGCACATCACTGCCAGATCTGTTGTGAAATGTATCCAGGAAAGCAAATAAAAGGAGGAAGCGCAAGTATAAGAACTGTCTGTAAGAAAAGATTGTCATAGCAGCCAATCAGAGCCCAGCTTTCAGTTCTTAAAGAGAATCTGTCACCCCATTTTTGGCCTATAAGCTAATCAGGGGCTTAAGTACATCATTCTGTAATGCTGTAGATAATCCCCTGATGTAACCTGAAAGATAAGAAAAACAGGTTAGATTATACTCATTCAGGTGCGTTCCCGGTTCGGGTCGTCCGATGGGCGTCCTTGTCCAGCACCTCCCATCTTCATGCGATGACGTCCTTTTCCTTGCTTCTGTCGCGGCTCCTGTGCAGGCGTACTGATTTGCCCTGTTGAGGGTAAAGTACTGCAGTGCGCAGGCGCCGGCCTCTCTGCCCTTTCCCGGCGCCTGCGCACTGCGCTACTTTACGCTGCCCTCAACAGGGCTAATCAGTACGCCTGTGCCGGAGCCGCGTCAGGAAGCAAAGAAGAGGACGTCATCGCATGAAGATGGGAGGTGCTGGACCAGGACCGCGACGCCCATCGGACCCGGACCGCCCCCTGGGTGAGTATAATCTAACTTGTTTTTCTTATCTTTCAGGTTACATCGGGGGTTTATCTACAGCATTACAGAATGCTGTAGATAAGCACCTGATGGCGGTGGCCACAGCTCATAGGCGAAAAATGGGGTGACAGATTCCCTTTAAACTCCTATGGTAAAATGAAAGCTGAACTGTAATTGGTTGCTGTGGACAACAAGGATAGCTTTTCTTTAGACCGTTTTGATGAATCACTCATTACATGTCTGAAATACATGTGATGAAATGTCTGGCTGGCCGAGTCTCCCTTGACATTAACGGTTGATCACTGTGGGATTCAGAACCTGGATGCACAGGGATCAGTTTATTCCCATCACCTTTTGAAAAATGAGTTGCCCTTTATGCATTCTGCAGACCATCTAATATCAGGAGTGCAAATTCAATCACTTTGCAGTAACTAATGTATAAAGTCTAAAAACCTCAAAAATAGCCAGCATTCCAAAGTGTGAAAGTAAAAAGTGAGTATCTACTGTACATGCACCCATGTGCCTCTCTTTCACTTTTACCCCGGTGTGCACCCATTTTTTATTCTTTTTATGATCTGAGCAATAGGTTGGTGGCAAACGGCTAATCATTGCTGCCGATAATTATTTTTGTTTTCATTTTTTTATCCTTTTTCTTATGGGCATAACACTGATTTCCATCGGTATTTTTTATCTGATTTCCATCAGTGTTTATCTGCTTCCAATCAGTGTATTTGATTACATTTCCATCAGTGTTTTTGATCACATTTCCATCAGTTTTTTTGATCACATTTCCATCAGTGGTTTTGATCACATTTCCATCAGTGTTTTTGATCACATTTCCATTAGTGTTTTTGATCACATTTCCATTAGGTTTTTGATCACATTTCCATCAGTGTTTTTGATCACATTTCCATCAGTGTTTTTGATCACATTTCCATCAGTGTTTTTGATCACATTTCCATCAGTGTTTTTGATCACATTTCCATCAGTGTTTTTGATCACATTTCCATCAGTGTTTTTGATCACATTTCTATTAGTGTTTTTGATCACATTTCCATCAGTGTTTTTGATCACATTTCCATCAGTGTTTTTGATCACATTTCCACCAGTATTTTTGATCACATTTCCATCAGTGTTTTTTATCACATTTCCATCAGTATTTTTGATCACATTTCCATCAGTGTTTTGTCAGTGTGTCAGTTTTTATCATCTGTGGTTCATCTTTTATTTCTCGTAAGCAGAAAAAATTTTTTTTTCTTTCAAGCTTATCCTATCTGTCTGTGAAAAATCAACCGCAATCTAGGCTGCAACCAGGATGCTATCCCTCTGCTGTCCTAGTTTTTCATGCACCTGTATACTTGAATGAGTAAGTTTGATGTGTTGCTAAGCTAAAAAATGGACAAGTTCTCTTTTAGGGTATGTGTCCACGGGCCGGATTACATCCGGAATAGCTGCGGATTGAACGCTGTGTACAATCGCAGCGTTCAACCCTCAATGTCCAGATGTTACAGAATAGTGGAGGTGATTTTATGAAATCCCGTCTCCACTATGCGTGCGAACACGCATCCGGCGGCCCTGCATTTACGGACATGCGGCGCGTCTTTTTAGAACACAGCATGTCTGTTTACCTTCTGCGATGCTCCGTCGTCGCAAGGTAAATCACAGGGCCCTATGTATGGGGTGCGGAGATTCCGGATGTGTGCAATGAACACATCCGGAATCACCGCGCGTACAGAAGGGGGCGGCGATTTGGGCGGAGCGAGTTTTTCGCTCCGTCCAAAGCGCCATTAGTATGGAGAAAGTGACACATACCCTTAGTGTATTTTTTGCTGACATCTGTCCTCTAAAAAAAAAAAAAAAAAAAACACTGATATGTGAACAGCCCTATATACTATGAGTCAAAAACATGGATCATACATGAAACACAAACATCAAATGAGGCTTTGTTCCCACGATGAGCTTTTGGTGAGTTTTTGATGTTGTAAATTTTCTGCACTTAATGAAAAAACACAAGTAACCTAATTTTCTTGTGTGTTTTGTCCCTAAAAATGTATGTGTGATTTTTACCTGCGGTTTTTCTTCATCTGATGCAAGTTTATGGGAAAAATCTGCACATGAAACTCAGCGAACCCACAAGAGAAATTTACATGTTACAGATGTAAAACACGCAACTCAGATCAGTTTATGCTGAGTAAAAAAGCTTGTTGGTCAGGAGATTTCTATAAATCCCATCCACTTTGCAGGAGCTGTAACACACTGTTTTTGATGCAGGCAAAAATAGTGTCAAAAACTCACCGTGAGCACACCGCCTAAGGGCACGTGTACATGTTCAGTATTTGGTCAGTATTTTACCTCCGTATTTGTAATGCAAAAGCAGTTGAGGAACAATCAGAGGAAAAGTATAATAGAAACATATGCACCACTTCTGTGTACTCACTCCTGGTTTTGGCTTACAAATACTGAGGTAAAAATTAGGGGAAAAGTGTATTAGAATCACGTCACCACTTCTGTATTAGGCCGGCGTCACACTAGAGAGTTTTACGGATGTATGAGAGGCGCAAAAACTACGCATCGCACACGGACCAATGATTCTCTATGGGGCAGCTCCTATCTGCCATATATTTTTCATCTGTATTTTACAGGCGTAGAAAATCGCAGCATGCTGCGTTTGTCAGCTTATTGCGCAAAAAATCCGTCAATGAAAATCTATTGGGGCGAGAAAAATACGGATTACACACGGACCATCAGTGTGACTTGCGAGAATACGCAGCGGTGTTCTATAGAAAAGCCGGTAATTCAGTGCAGTGTACAGTAAAATCACACTGACAGGTTAGAATAGAATAGATAGAATAAATGTCTAGTATAGGGAGATCTATATACAGTGGGGCAAAAAAGTATTTAGTCAGTCAGCA
Source organism: Ranitomeya imitator (assembly GCF_032444005.1). Taxonomy (NCBI): domain Eukaryota; kingdom Metazoa; phylum Chordata; class Amphibia; order Anura; family Dendrobatidae; genus Ranitomeya; species Ranitomeya imitator. The sequence continues at coordinate 114,785,357 of NC_091282.1, forward strand.
ATAGTGCAAGTTCCACCACTTAAAAAGATGAGAGGCGTCTGTAATTTACATCATAGGTAGACCTCAACTATGGGAGACAAACTGAGAAAAAAAAATCCAGAAAATCACATTGTCTGTTTTTTTAACAATTTATTTGCATATTATGGTGGAAAATAAGTATTTGGTCAGAAACAAAATTTCATCTCAATACTTTGTAATATATCCTTTGTTGGCAATGACAGAGGTCAAACGTTTTCTGTAAGTCTTCACAAGGTTGCCACACACTGTTGTTGGTATGTTGGCCCATTCCTCCATGCAGATCTCCTCTAGAGCAGTGATGTTTTTGGCTTTTCGCTTGGCAACACGGACTTTGAACTCCCTCCAAAGGTTTTCTATAGGGTTGAGATCTGGAGACTGGCTAGGCCACTCCAGGACCTTGAAATGCTTCTTACGAAGCCACTCCTTCGTTGTCCTGGTGGTGTGCTTTGGATCATTGTCATGTTGAAAGACCCAGCCACGTTTCATCTTCAATGCCCTTGCTGATGGAAGGAGGTTTGCACTCAAAATCTCACGATACATGGCCCCATTCATTCTTTCATGTACCCGGATCAGTCGTTCTGGCCCCTTTGCAGAGAAACAGCCCCAAAGCATGATGTTTCCACCACCATGCTTTACAGTAGGTATGGTGTTTGATGGATGCAACTCAGTATTCTTTTTCCTCCAAACACGACAAGTTGTGTTTCTACCAAACAGTTCCAGTTTGGTTTCATCAGACCATAGGACATTCTCCCAAAACTCCTCTGGATCATCCAAATGCTCTCTAGCAAACTTCAGACAGGCCCGGACATGTACTGGCTTAAGCAGTGGGACATGTCTGGCACTGCAGGATCTGAGTCCATGGTGGCGTAGTGTGTTACTTATGGTAGGCCTTGTTACATTGGTCCCAGCTCTCTGCAGTTCATTCACTAGGTCCCCCCGCGTGGTTCTGGGATTTTTGCTTACCGTTCTTGTGATCATTCTGACCCCACAGGGTGGGATTTTGCGTGGAGCCCTAGATCGAGGGAGATTATCAGTGGTCTTGTATGTCTTCCATTTTCTAATTGTTGCTCCCACTGTTGATTTCTTCACTCCAAGCTGGTTGGCTATTGCAGATTCAGTCTTCCCAGCCTGGTGCAGGGCTACAATTTTGTTTCTGGTGTCCTTTGACAGCTCTTTGGTCTTCACCATAGTGGAGTTTGGAGTCAGACTGTTTGAGGGTGTGCACAGGTGTCTTTTTATACTGATAACAAGTTTAAACAGGTGTCATTACTACAGGTAATGAGTGGAGGAAAGAGGAGACTCTTAAAGAAGAAGTTACAGGTCTGTGAGAGCCAGAAATCTTGATTGTTTGTTTCTGACCAAATACTTATTTTCCACCATAATATGCAAATAGATTGCTAAAAAAAACAGAAATGTGATTTTCTGGATTTTTTTTTCTCAGTTTGTCTCCCATAGTTGAGGTCTACCTATGATGTAAATTACAGACGCCTCTCATCTTTTTAAGTGGTGGAACTTGCACTATTGCTGACTGACTAAATACTTTTTTGCCCCACTGTATATCAGTGAGACATATATATATATATATATATATTTTATATTTCATACAGCGCTAGATAGCAGAAAAGCCAGTAATTCAATTGCCGGCTTTTGCTATCTCCTTCCAATACCCGACATGATATGAGACATGGTTTACATACAGTAAACCATTTCATATCTCTTTTTTTTTTTTGCATATTCCTCACTACTAAGGTTAGTAGAGTATGTGTGCAAAATTTGGGGGCTCTAGCTTTTAAAATGAAGGGTTAAATTGCGGGAAAAAATGGCGTGGGCTCCCGCGCAATTTTCTCCGCCAGAGTGGGAAAGCCAGTGACTGAGGGCCGATATTAATAGCCTGGAGAGGGTCCATGGTTATAGGACCCCCCCCTGGCTAAAAACATCTGCCCCCAGCCACCCCAGAAAAGGCACTTTTGTAAGATGCGCCTATTCTGGCACTTAGCCTCTCTCTTCCCACTCCTGTGTAGCGGTGGGATATGGGTAATAAAGGGTTAATGCCACCTTGCTATTGTAAGGTGACATTAAGCCAGGTTAATAATGGAGAGGCGTAAATAAGACACCTATCCATTATTCATCCAATAGTAGTAAATGGTTAATACAACACACACACATTAGGAAAAAAGTATTTTATTGAAATAAAGACACAGGGTGTTGTAATAGTTTTATACTCTCAATCCAAATGACGACCGTCGTTCTGTAAAAAAGGAAAAATAAAAAAACAACAATATCCCATACCTTTCCGCCGTTAGTCATGTCCCACGCTGTAATTCCATCTGAAGGGGTTAAATAATTTTACTAGCAGGAGCCTGGTAATGCAGCCGCCCCTGCCTGTAAAAACTGGGGAATTAATGGAAAGCAGGGGAACGTAGCTACCTAGACTTGCGGTGCTGCGCCCCATGCTGGTATAAACTCATATGAACTCTGGCGTGAGAAAATATTCAGAAAAATTCCCATGCTCGAGTTCATATGAGGGATATGAAATGGCTTACTGTATGTAACCATGTCTTATATCATGTCTTGTTTGGGAAGGAGATGGCAAAAGCCGGCAATTGAATTACCGGTTTTTCTGCTATCTTGTGCTGTATTAAATATAAATATATATATACTAGATGGCAGCCCGATTCTAAAGAATCGGGAGTCTAGAGTCCATATATACTTTATTTATTCAAATGTAAGAATAATACAATTAATAAATAATAGTAAGAAAGAACAAAAATAATAGGCAGTATATGGAGAAAACACCAAACAAAAGTTCAAAATTGGTGTGAAAATGTCACTGAACCACTTCACAACTAAATATATATAGTTTTGGTAAATGGTATTATCATTTTTTTGACGAAATTCGGCAGGAGCTTGAAGAGCAACGTCACTGGGCCCGCCTCCACGCAGTAGAAACTTGCTGTGAGGTAAAAATTCAAAAATCACACCAAAATGGCGGGCGGAGTGTGTCACAGTACGGCACGTTTCTGATTGGTCGCTCGCAGAAGGCGGCAACCAATCAGACACTGGACACTGTTGACGTCACTTAGCTCCGGACATTAGCTCCGGACATTAGCTCCGGACATTAGCTCCGCACATTAGCTCCGGACATTAGCTCCGGACAAAGCCACGGAAGTTGGCACAAATTGCAGGAAGTAGTATTCTAGGCAATTATATATTAGATATATATATGTATCTCACTGATAGAAATATACGGTAGATATAACTGTATATGTGTTTTCTCGAATATTTGAGCCCGTGGATCCATTCTATGTCCATTTTGCAAGCCGGCGAGAAAATCTCGCCGTACGGATGCCATACAGATTGCGTACGGAGGTTTACATGCGCATAATATGCAGCCACACCCTGCCTACGGATGACATACGGATCACTGTTTTGGGATAATTTCTGCGTATTGCGCATGTAAAATACAGAGCGTATTTCCTTACGCCTAGTGTGACCCTAGCCTTATTCACTCTGGTTTGGGCTCACAAACACTGAGGTAAAAATCAGGGGAACGTATATTAGAAACACGTCACCTCTTCTGTATTATTCACTCCTGCTTTGGGCTTACAAATACTGAGGTAAAAAAAACTGAGTCAAAATACTGGTGTAAAAAAAACAAATATTATGTGCTGCCAAAATTTTCACTGTTATACCACTAATTTACAGAGTTTTGCAATGTTTTTTTTGGTGAAAACAATTGCAAGTTGAAACCGCTATGTGAATGGGCGGCCTAATAAGTGAGTTATTTAAAATCTGATATATTAAGTTAAATTGCTCCAAATCAGGATGATTAAATATGGGTTAATTGAATCCTATTCTGAATCTTATTATAAACATTACTGAAATCACAAAGTGAATACTTATCGCCATTGTTCCTCCCAGGGTCTACATTTTAGAGAATAAATCCTTGCGCTATAAATCACATGTTGTGGGTTTGTGAATTCTCACAATTATTTTAGACTTTCTTCAAGAACCATAGAACATAAAAGCATCAATCGTCATAATCATTTTCTTTGGGTTGCTCCAGTACAAGCACTGTGTCTTGCATCAGATGTAATTGATCTTGAAGCAGTGTAATCACAATTATTCACTTTCTTAATTGGCCTGCCCAAAATCAGAAAATGGAAACCGATCGGCAGCGTTTAGATCAATAGCTTTATAGCAGAGCCTCTGGGGGCTGGGAGATAGTGGTAATGGGCAGATCAATTGACTTTAGATGCCAATCACTGACGATGTGTTTTGCATAACTAATGCAGGTTACCTGTGCTGTATAAAAAGATCAATTTCTGTGTGTGATGAGTGGTAGGTAGGAAATTTGTTTGTAATTTTTAAGTAGTCGGAAGTGAATTTGGCAGTAATAAGAAAATCTGACATTCTATGCAGAGCAGCTAAAAAATGACATGATTTATTCTTGTATTTAAAGGACACCTCCAACTGGATATGTTTAGTTATTTAGGTCCACAATTATGTTCTGATTAGATTTTCACTATATCTAAGAAACATTTCTTTTTATGATCTAGAAACTAATTCCCCTTGTATCTTTCACCCTGACATATAAGTAAATAACATTTTAAGTATTTGCATTCCATCCATTCATAACTGTAGATGGTCATCTCCCCTATTTGTGGTTGCAAATATATCGATTTTTTTTTTTTTTTATTATTGTATATTGAGGCATCGTGTCTACATCTGTTTAATAACTTGAATAACAAAAGTGCAACTTTCTTTAGTTTATAAATAATTGGCCATTATGGGTTTTACTTTTCCTAATTTGCTTTATACTGCTGCTTGCTGAATCCACCTCTAATAGTACAGGTGCTGAGACAGATTGGGATGGGCTGTGTCCTGATTCAAAACACTGACTGGTGAATAAGGCCTTAAATGATTGACATTTAGCCAACTTTAATCTAATATTTTGGGGGATTTAAAGGGAATCTGCCAGTAGGATCAGTCCTCCTAAGCCGTTTATACGGGCATGCAGGTCATAGGAGGCTGAATAAAATGACGCCTTGATATCTGAGATCCGATGTCTTATTCCAGAGAAATCCTTGTTTTTTCTTAATATGTAATCAGCTGCTAAGATCTATGGGCCGGACATAGATCTCCCTGAGAATCTGCCTCCAGAGATTATTTTACCTGAAAAGGGATGTAACCAGTGGGCGACATGTAATGACTGGCAACCTGCTGTCTTCATCTACATGAATCACACACAGAGCTGATACATCTGCTAACGTGTTTGTTATGAGACAATGTTCAGTTCTACTGTTCTGTTACATGTCTCACACCGATAACCTCCTCTTTCATTTAAAATAAGCTCTGGAGGTAGATTTGTGTCCGGCCCATAGATCTTAACAGCTTGTTTACATATTAAGAAAATATTAAGAAAAAGATGGCTTTCTTTATAGCAAGGCATAAGAATGCAAGTACCGTATATACTCGAGTATAAGCCGACCCGAGTATAAGCCGACCCCCCTAATTTTGCCACAAAAAACTGGGAAAACTTATTGACTCGAGTATAAGCCTAGGGTAGAAAATGCAGCATTTACCGGTGAATTTCAAAAATAAAAATAGATGCTCCATACCGTTCATTATTGCCCCATAGATGCTCCATATACAACTGTGCTATATAGAATGCTCTGCACCGTTGATTATGGCCCCATAGATGCTCCTTATAATGCTGTGCCATATATGCTCTGCACCTTTGATTATGGCCCCATAGGTGCTCCTTATAATGCTGTGCCCCATATATGCTCTGCACCTTTATGGCCCCATAGGTGCTCCTTATAATGCTGTGCCCCATTTATGCTCTGCACCTTTATGGCCCCATAGGTGCTCCTTATAATGCTGTGCCCCATATATGCTCTGCACCTTTATGGCCCCATAGGTGCTCCTTATAATGCTGTGCCCCTTATATGCTCTGCACCTTTATGGCCCCATAGGTGCTCCTTATAATGCTGTGCCCCATTTATGCTCTGCACCTTTATGGCCCCATAGGTGCTCCTTATAATGCTGTGCCCCATATATGCTCTGCACCTTTATGGCCCCATAGGTGCTCCTTATAATGCTGTGCCCCTTATATGCTCTGCACCTTTATGGCCCCATAGGTGCTCCTTATAATGCTGTGCCCCATATATGCTCTGCCCCTTTATGGCCCCATAGGTGCTCCTTATAATGCTGTGCCCCTTATATGCTCTGCACCTTTATGGCCCATAGGTGCTCCTTATAATGCTGTGCCCCATATATGCTCTGCACCTTTATGGCCCCATAGGTGCTCCTTATAATGCTGTGCCCCTTATATGCTCTGCACCTTTATGGCCCCATAGGTGCTCCTTATAATGCTGTGCCCCATTTATGCTCTGCACCTTTATGGCCCCATAGGTGCTCCTTATAATGCTGTGCCCCATATATGCTCTGCACCTTTATGGCCCCATAGGTGCTCCTTATAATGCTGTGCCCCTTATATGCTCTGCACCTTTATGGCCCCATAGGTGCTCCTTATAATGCTGTGCCCCATATATGCTCTGCACCTTTATGGCCCCATAGGTGCTCCTTATAATGCTGTGCCCCTTATATGCTCTGCACCTTTATGGCCCCATAGATGCTCCTTATAATGCTGTGCCCCTTATATGCTCTGCACCTTTATGGCCCCATAGGTGCTCCTTATAATGCTGTGCCCCTTATATGCTCTGCACCTTTATGGCCCCATAGTTGCTCCTTAGAATGCTGCTGGTGCTGCCATAAAAAAAAAAAAAATCACATACTCACCTCTCTTCTCAGGACGCCGGCGCTTTCAATAATTACCTGCTCCTCTGCGGCTCCGTCTCCAGCACTGACGCTCAGCAGAGGGCGCGCACTGACTACGTCACAGCGCCCTCTAACCTGAGCGTCATTGCTAGAGGACGCTGCAGACGGAGCCGGAGCGAGGAGCAGGTAATTATAGCGCTGCGCTCCCCTTACCTGCTGCGGCGCGGTCCCTGCAGTCCCTGGCGTCTCCGGCGCTGCAGCTTCTTCCTGTAATTGAGCGGTCACATGGCACCGATCATTTACAGCAATGAATATGCGGCTCCTCCCCTATGGGGGTGGAGCTGCCTATTCATTTCTGTAATGAGCGGTGCCATGTGACCGCTCAGTGCAGGAAGAATCTGCAGCGCCGGAGAAGCCAGGGACTGCAGGGACCGCGATGCAGCAGGTAAGTATGATTACACGGCCCCCGCTCTCCCTCCCCTGCTGACACCCGGGTATATGACTCGAGTATAAGCCGAGAGGGGGACTTTCAGCCCAAAAAAATGGGCTGAAAATCTCGGCTTATACTCTAGTATATACGGTAGTTAAAAAACAAAAACTGGGCACTCAGCTGAAAAAAAAAATTGTGAGACTACTTAAACACAAGGAACATCTACTATATAATTGTCTAAGGGTCACTTCCATCTGTCTGTCTGTCCTTCTGTCATGGTTATTCATTCGCTGATTGGTCTCGCCAGCTGCCTGTCATGGCTGCCGTGACCATTCAGCGACGGGCACAGTCCGGAAGAAAATGGCCGCTCCTTACTCCCCGAAGTCAGTGCACGGCGCCCGCATACTCCCCTCCGGTCACCGCTAACACAGGGTTAATGCCGGCGTAATGGACCGCGTTATGCCGCGGGTAACGCACTCCATTACCGCCGCTATTAACCCTGTGTCCCCAACTTTTTACTATTGACGCTGCCTATGCGGCATCAATAGTAAAAAATGTAATGTTAAAAATAATTTAAAAAAAAAACCTGCTATACTCACCCTCCGTAATCGCTTGCGCCGCCTGCCATCTTTCGTTGCAGGTTCCGGTGGCAAAGATGGTATGGGAGAAGGACCTGCCATGACGTCACGGTCATGTGACCGCGACGTCATCACAGGCCCTGCGCGAGAAGGACCTGCCATGACGTCACGGTCATATGACCGCGACGTGACCACAGGCCCTGCGCCTGCGCTAGAAAGACCTGCCATGACGTCACGGTCATGTGACCGCGACGTCATCATAGGTCCTGCGCTCATACCAACCCTGGGACCGGAAGCTGCCATGGACTACAAGGGGCCCTCGGTAAGGTGAGTATATGTTTATTTTTTAACCTGTGACAAACCTGGCTGGGCAATATACTACGTAGCTGTGCAATATACTACGTGACTGGCCACTATACTATGTGGCTCTGTGCTGTATACTACGTCGCTGTGCAATATACTACGTGGCTGGGCAATATACTACGTGGCTCTGTGCTGTATACTACTTCACTGGGCAATATACTACATCACTGGGCAATATACTACGTGGCTGGGCAATATACTACGTGGCTCTGTGCTATATACTACGTCACTGGGCAGTATACTACGTGGCTGCGCAATATACTACGTCACTAGGCAATATACTACGTAACTGGGCAATATACTACGTAACTGGGCAATATACTACGTGGCTGGGCAGTATACTACGTCACTGGGCAATATACTACGTGGTTGGGCAATATACTACGTGGTTGGGCAATATACTACGTGGCTGGGCAATATACTACGTCGCTGGGCAATATACTACGTGGACATGCATATTCTAGAATACCCGATGCGTTAGAATCGGGCCACCATCTAGTTATATAATATAAGCCCATGCTTAAGTTAGAGTTTAGCGTTCTGAAACAGAATAATGGAGCTCTGATTCATATAACAAGATGTATATGATAAAGCTAATCTGGATAGATTTGTGGACCCAAGAACTAAATGTTGATCATATTGGAATACTTAAAATTATTGAAGATTGGCTATCGTTTTTGTGCTGTGTGATTTTTAACAAGGCCTACCTTAAACAGGACTTGTTTATGTGCAAGAAACAATTCCTGTTTAATCACAGGCATGGCATGAGAAAATAATCACAGATCTGCACTTTCCCCATAGTATAACATTTGTCAGTGTCATCTGATAAAACTTCGGATAGCACTCGGCCATGTGGAACGCCAGTGGGAGCGAGCCCTTTAACTTTGTGGGTTAGCCACCATGTCTCAAAAAATGCTGCATAAAGTTGGGAATGCTTGGGACTTTATCATAATTGTAACATTGTAACACTATTCTTTAAAATTGAACTTCGTCCTTCTTTTTCTTTCACTGCACTCCTACCATATAGTCTGTCATACTCTCTCTCTCTCTCTCTTTCTCTATATATTTCACCTCAGATTGCCCCCCCCCCCCCACCTTCCTTCCCATTTTCTCTTCTTCGGACACCATCTTGATTCCTTTCCTAGATCTCATCCTGTGATTTCTTTGCTTTGCAATCAATCCTGTGATTCATTGGCAGATCATCACATGGGCAGCTAGACCATCTCTGCCTTGCTGTACCCTTCTCTCCTCTATAGTCTCCTAAATTATCGAATATGGGAGCTGCACGGTCATTATCTACATTATAACTGTGAGACAGGAGCTGTGAAATTATACTCTGCATCAGTGATAGTTTTTGTCACTCTTCCACTGCTGAATTTAAGTAGTAGTCAGAGCAATTTCATTATACAAAAACTTCTGGTAACTGAGAGGATAACCCTCTTAGCATAACATATATTTACTATAAGGCTCATCTCATGCTCATTATAGGGGCTTTGTGGGGTGGTGTATGACCATATCATGGGTCATGACCAGGAACTGTATGCTTTGATGGCTTTTTTAATTTTTTGTTTTTGTTTTTTGTTTGGGCTGCCTCTTGCGTGTATGTAACTGTTTTCATTTGCGGCTCATATAATTGACTTTACATACATGGATCAGCACTTCAGAGATTATGGTGTGATGCTCACTCAAATTGTATTTTAAACTTCAGGGTTTTCCACTACTCTAACGACCACTTCGTTACTCTACTACTCTAACGACCACCATGTTCACCCCCCCCCCCCCCCCCCCGTTCCCCAGTAAAATAGCTGTAGTTGTGTGAAAAGGTGTTTCCCCTTCCTGATTTCCTATTCTTTTGCATAGTCATCACACTAATGTTTCACATCACCAAACAAATTTAAATATTAGACAAAGATAATACAAGTAATCACAAAATACTGTTTTTAATTGAAGATCTTTATTATTAAGCGAAAAAGAAATCCAAACCTACAAGGCTCTGTGTGAAAAAGTGTTTGCTCCCCTAAACCTAATAACTGGTTGAGTCACCCTTAACAGGAACAACTGCTGTCAAGCGTTTGTGATAACTGCAGTGCGTCTTTTACAACGCCCTGAAGGCATTTTGGCCCACTCATCTTTGCAGAATTGTTGTAATTCAGCCACAAATCAGCGAGCATGAACCACCTATTTAAAATCACGCCACAGCATCTCAATCTTACTAAGGTCGGGACTTTGACTAGGCCACTCCAAAGTCTTAATTTTGTTTTTCTTAAGCCATTCAGAGGTGGACTTGCTGGTGTGTTTTGGATCATTGTTCTGCTGCATAACCTAAGTTCGCTTCAGCTTGAGGTCACGAACAGATGGCTGGACATTTTCCTTCTGCATTTTTTGGTAGACAGCAGAATTTATGGTTCCATTTACTACAGTAAGTCTTCTAGATGCTGAAGCAGCAAATCAGCCCCAGACCATCAAACTACCACCTCCATATTTTACTGTTGGTATTGTGTTCCTTTTCTGAAATGCTGTGTTACTTCTACGCCAGATGTAATGGGACATACACATTCCAAAAAGTTCATCTTTTGTCGTCTTGTCAGTCCACAGAGTATTCTCCCAAAAGTCTTGGGGATCATCAAGATGCTTTCTGGTGAAACTGAGACAAGCCTTTATGTTCTTATTTTTCTGCAGTGGTTTTCGTCTTGGAACTCTGCCATGCAGGAACTTTGTCCACTCTTTCTTATGGTCGAGTCATGAACACTAACCTTAACTGAAGCAAGTAAGGACTGTAGTTCTTTAGATTGTATTGTGGGGTCTTTAGTGACCTCTTGGATGAGTTGTTGTTGGCTGTTGAGGTAATTTTGGTCTGCTGGCCACTCCTGGGAAGGTTCACCACTGTTCCATGTTTTCGACATGCCATTTGTGGATAATGGCTCTGACTGTGGTTCACTAGAATCCCAAAGCTTTAGAAATGGCTTTATAACCTTTTCCAGATCAATCTCATTTACTTTGTTTCTCATTTGTTCCAGAATTTCTTTGAATTGCGGCATGATGCCTAGCTTTTTTGAGCACCTTTTGGTTTACTACACTTCATCAGACAGGTCCTATTTAATTGATTTCTTGATTGAGAACAGGTGTTGCAGTAATCAGGCCTGCGTGTGGCTAGGGAATTTGAACTCTGCTTCCCAAACATGATAAACCGCAGTTAATTTAAGTTTTAGGGATCTTTTTCACACAGGGCTCTGTTTGGATTTCTTTTTACCCTAATAATAAAAATTGCATTTAATGTTTAGTTGTGTTATCTTTGTCTAATATTTAAGTTTGTTTGGTGATCTGAAAGTGTGACAAACATGCAAAAGAATAGGAAATCAGGATGGGTTTAACACTTTTTCACACAACTGTATACTCACCTTCGGTGCATCTCTCACTTTCTCTGGATGTATGTGATTTGTCTGAAGATTAAGATAAAGGTACCGTCACACTAGACGATATCGCTAGCGATCCGTGACGTTGCAGCGTCCTCGCTAGCGATATCGTCCAGTGTGACAGGCAGCAGCGATCAGGCCCCTGCTGTGCTGTCGCTGGTCGGGGAAGAAAGTCCAGAACTTTATTTGGTTGCTGGACTCCCCGCAGACGTCGCTGAATCGGCGTGTGTGACACCGATTCAGCGAGGTCTTCACTGGTAACCAGGGTAAACATCGGGTAACTAAGCGCAGGGCCGCGCTTAGTAACCCGATGTTTACCCTGGTTACCATCCTAAAAGTAAAAAAAAACAAACACTACATACTTACCTACAGCTGTCTGTCCTCCAGCGCTGTGCTCTGCTCTCCTCCTGTACTGGCTGTAGGTAAGTATGTACTGTTTGTTTTTTTTTACTTTTACGATGGTAACCAGGGTAAACATCGGGTTACTAAGCGCGGCCCTGCGCTTAGTTACCCGATGTTTACCCTGGTTACCGGCATCGTTGGTCGCTGGAGAACGGTCTGTGTGACAGCTCTCCAGCGACCAAACAGCGACGCTGCAGCGATCCGGATCGTTGTCGGTATCGCTGCAGCGTCGCTAAGTGTGACGGTACCTTAACTGTGTCATGCAATTACTGGGAGAGTCAGTTTTGACACCTCTGGAATGTTATTTTACTGGGAGGACACATAGGTATTGACAAGGGGTTGTCCAAGTAATGGCCAGCCCATAGAAGGGAACATAAAGTCATATATATTTCCAGGGGTAATGACCATGAGTTTACATATCCTAACGGAGGAGATGGAATCCATGCATTTTCAGATGGAAAGGATTAACGGAGTTAGATACCAGCTGAATTATATATATTGTTGGACAAGAGGCAGATTGAGAAAAGAAAAACCTATAATGTTACTTTAACCTATTTGAATGGAAGTTGTATACATCATTAACACAGCCAATACTTTTTGTCTCCATCTTAAAAATCTTATCCCTATCAATAACCTATTGTAAATATTCTTTTTAAATATCATGAACATTAATCAATTGATTTTCTATTACAAGTAATTATATTTCTCTTATTTTAATGGGACCAAAAGGGCTATCCATAATCAATACTGACTGACCCTAATCTGGGAATCATTTATTTCTATGCTATATACTTTACAAGGGAAGTTACTATATGGTAGTGTTTAATCATTTGTGTTGACATATATTGTTTATAGAAGACTGCCAATATAGATCAGCGTCTAATCTTACTGAAAAGAAGCTAGATTTAGTAAAATTCCCCTCATTTGGTAATTAATCATTCTTGTAATTCTAGCCTTTGTTTCCAACATTGCATTTTAGGAAATCTTCTGCTTGAATGTGATTAGTTAGTATCATATTTTCAGTACTCTACTTGGAGGTCTGACCGTAAATATTCAGAGGGTGAAGCAAGTATTATGCTGTGCACACACGTTCAAGATTTTTCGTGTTTTTTTTCGCTATAAAAACGTGATAAAACCGCGAAAAAAACGCATACATTAAGCATCCTATTAGAATGCAATCCACAATTTTTGTGCACATGTTGTGTTTTTTTCTGTGGCGCAATCGCATTCCGGAAAAAAATGCAGCATGTGCATTCTTTGTGCGGATTCGCAGGGATTCTACACACATAGGAATGCATTGACCCGCTTACTTTCCGCATGTGGCTATGCCCACCATGCGGGAAGTAAGCAAATCATCTGCGGATGGCACCCGGGGTGGAGGAGAGGAAACTCTCCTCCAGGCCCTGGGAACCATATACCCTTAAAAAAAAAAGAAAGTAAAAAATCGTGATATTCTCACCTTCCGGCGTCACCTGCAGCCTTCCCACTCCTGGCAGCTAGCTTTGCCGCAATGACCTGTGTGTGATGATGTAGCGGTCTCGCGAGACCGCTACATCATCTGGGGTCATTGCCGCGAGGCATTACTGGGAACGGAAGCTGACGGGAGCGGGAAGGCTGCAGGGGACGCCGGAAGGTGAGAATATCACGATTTTTTATTTTTTTTTTAATTATTTTTAACATTATATCTTTTTACTATTGATGCAGCATCAATAGTAAAAAGTTGGTCACACTTGTCAAACACTATGTTTGACAAGTGTGACCAACCTGTCAATCAGCTAATTACGCTTGTAAAACGCTAGTGTTTAGCGGGAAAACGCATGCCAATTCCGCATGCGTTTTACCCGTGGCTCAGTTGCGGAATTGCCGTTGAAATTTCTACGGCAATTCCGGACGTGTGCACATGGCCTCAAACATGTCACCAATTTATTAAGTAAATATATTTCTAAAGGTGCTATTGTCATGAAATTCTCAACAGATGTCATAACAACCCATGCAATCCACACAAGCAAATAAATCGAACCATAGCTGTCCATAAATTTAAGTTATGTGTAATAATATTGAGAGATTACACAGGGAAAAAGTATTACACTCAAATTTATTTAATACTTCGTACAAAAGCCTTTGTTAGCTTTAATATGCCTCCTGTAGGGGGAAACTAGTTGCATGCATTGCTCAGGTGTGTTTTTGGCTCGTTCTTCCACACACTCATCAAATCCTGAAAGTTACGTGGCTCCTTCTATGAACTCTGAGCTTTAGTTCCTTCCATACATTTTCTGGTGGATTCAGGTCAGGTTTTTGACTCGGCCATTCTAGCAGCTCATTTTCTTTCTCTGAAACCAAATGAGAGTTTCCTTGGTTGTGTGTTTGTGATCATTGTCTTACTGAAATGTCCACCCTCGTTTCATTGTCATCGTCTTGGTAAATGGCAGCAGATTTTTGTCAAGAATGTCTCGATACATTTGTCCAATCATCTTTCCTTCAATTACATGACGTTTGCCAGTGCCGTGTGCTGAAAACAGCCCCATCCCATCATGTTACCACGTCCAAACTTGATGATATGAGGGGGTGATATGCAGTACTTTTTGGCTTCCAGACATGGTGTGTGTAATGGCATCCAGAGAGTTCAATTTTGGTCTCCTCTAACCAGGCTATATTTTCCCAGTATTTCACAAGCTTGTCTAAATGTTGATGAACAAACTGCAGACGTGCTTGAACATGCTTTTTGGCTTATTTTTTTTTTCTTGTGTGGTAAGCGTGCATACAGGCCATAGGGGCTGAGTTGCATTAGTTTTTTTTTTAAACAATTGTACCTGCTAATTCCAGGGCTCTCTGTAGAGACCACAGATGACATTGGCTCTTGGACAGCTCTTATGATTTGTTAGCGATTTCTGACATCTTACAGAGAGCACCTGCTCATGGGTTTATAGGGTTCATAGGTTTATGTGGAAACCCATGATGTAACATAGTAACATAGTAACATAGTTAGTAAGGCCGAAAAAAGACATTTGTCCATCCAGTTCAGCCTATATTCCATCATAATAAATACCCAGATCTACGTCCTTCTACAGAACCTAATAATTGTATGATACAATATTGTTCTGCTCCAGGAAGACATCCAGGCCTCTCTTGAACCCCTTGACTGAGTTCGCCATCACCACCTCCTCAGGCAAGCAATTCCAGATTCTCACTGCCCTAACAGTAAAGAATCCTCTTCTATGTTGGTGGAAAAACCTTCTCTCCTCCAGACGCAAAGAATGCCCCCTTGTGCCCGTCACCTTCCTTGGTATAAACAGATCCTCAGCGAGATATTTGTATTGTCCCCTTATATACTTATACATGGTTATTAGATCGCCCCTCAGTCGTCTTTTTTCTAGACTAAATAATCCTAATTTCGCTAATCTATCTGGGTATTGTAGTTCTCCCATCCCCTTTATTAATTTTGTTGCCCTCCTTTGTACTCTCTCTAGTTCCATTATATCCTTCCTGAGCACCGGTGCCCAAAACTGGACACAGTACTCCATGTGCGGTCTAACTAGGGATTTGTACAGAGGCAGTATAATGCTCTCATCATGTGTATCCAGACCTCTTTTAATGCACCCCATGATCCTGTTTGCCTTGGCAGCTGCTGCCTGGCACTGGCTGCTCCAGGTAAGTTTATCATTAACTAGGATCCCCAAGTCCTTCTCCCTGTCAGATTTACCCAGTGGTTTCCCGTTCAGTGTGTAATGGTGATATTGATTCCCTCTTCCCATGTGTATAACCTTACATTTATCATTGTTAAACCTCATCTGCCACCTTTCAGCCCAAGTTTCCAACTTATCCAGATCCATCTGTAGCAGAATACTATCTTCTCTTGTATTAACTGCTTTACATAGTTTTGTATCATCTGCAAATATCGATATTTTACTGTGTAAACCTTCTACCAGATCATTAATGAATATGTTGAAGAGAACAGGTCCCAATACTGACCCCTGCGGTACCCCACTGGTCACAGCGACCCAGTTAGAGACTATACCATTTATAACCACCCTCTGCTTTCTATCACTAAGCCAGTTACTAACCCATTTACACACATTTTCCCCCAGACCAAGCATTCTCATTTTGTGTACCAACCTCTTGTGCGGCACGGTATCAAACGCTTTGGAAAAATCGAGATATACCACGTCCAATGACTCACCGTGGTCCAGTCTATAGCTTACCTCTTCATAAAAACTGATTAGATTGGTTTGACAGGAGCGATTTCTCATAAACCCATGCTGATATGGAGTTAAACAGTTATTCTCATTGAGATAATCCAGAATAACATCCCTCAGAAACCCTTCAAATATTTTACCAACAATAGAGGTTAGACTTACTGGCCTATAATTTCCAGGTTCACTTTTAGAGCCCTTTTTGAATATTGGCACCACATTTGCTATGCGCCAATCCTGCGGAACAGACCCTGTCTCTATAGAGTCCCTAAAAATAAGAAATAATGGTTTATCTATTACATTGATGTGAATCAATAATCAAAACTTGTAGAAAGAACATTGAAAATGATGTTGGCTATTGTGTAAATTACCTGAAGAGTCATGTGGGCATAGCCAAGATGTAGAAGAGTCAGATTGTCAGGTTCATTAAATGTCCTTTAAAGCTACTTAGGTGACATAGGTGATGTTTACATGGCAGATACATAGTGGGCCACTACTTTGGACAAGCCTTATTTGGTTGAAGTGTCCTAAGAAAACCTACCAGTAATTGTTCTGATTCCCTGCAGCACTTTTACAGGGGAAATTAAGTCTTACACACTCAATGGATCCTGAAATGAAAGAACACCCCCTAATTCTAATGCAGGACAAAATATGTCCTATAGAAATAGTTGCTGTTTAATCACAGTCTCAACTTTGAAGAGGATCCTGAAAAGAAAGAACACCCCCTAATAATTCAAAAGCTACTAGTAGAGGGCAGGATATTTTTTAAAATTAGACAACCTGTTTAATAGATACACATTTATGATGTTTTTTTTTTCTTTCTGAAGCACAAAAGAAGATAAGTTTTCTGTTGGGATACAGCCACCACCCGGAGAACTTCTCTTACCAGTAACTATGTCAGAAACAGACTTTAAGAAAGAGCAGGGTAAGTAAAGCTAAGTACTTTCATATAGATTCTCACGTTGATGGTATGTTTTCTGTTTGTAATTAACCTGTACAAAAGTTTCTATATTGATTTACTGTTCACATGATCATTTCTTTATCTTATTGTCTACAGTTTTATTTGAAAGTTTTCACCCTCCCAATGCAACATGAACTCTAGGGTCAAAAAATGCCCAAAGTTTCTTCCCCTTCCTATTAATTCATACTCTTTAGGAGAGAGGTTTGGTGGAAGCCTTCCTCATGTTGCATTGTCTGTGGAAAGGTCCTCCAGACCGACAGACACATTATATATATCCCACCGGCATTGAATAGCAAAAAACATTGGGATGAAATCGCATAACGGTTCAGTACTTTTTTCTCAGGGATAATCTAACAGCGTTAGACGACTTCCGATCGGTAAATATTTACCTTCCGGTATTTACCAGGCTGATTACACAGACACAGCGATCTTCAGATGTGCACAGAACGGTCCATAATAGGTTGTTCTGTACGCCTAAGCTGCCATTGTCCTCAGCAGCACAGGTCCTCTTTACACAAGATACAGCGTTGGAGAACAATGATCTTTTGGACTTTTACACTGAAAAATTATGAACGAGCTGTCCTAGGAACCCTTGTTTCACTATAATTGGGCAGTCTAAACCGGCTGCTCGATGAGCGAGCGTTCTCAATATTCTTGAGTGTAAATGGATTGTAACTCTGCATCAAGAAGATACCGATTTAACCGTATACATTGACTTGGTCTCTCTTCCTTTGTGTATCAGACATGTGTCTGTGTAAATGGGCTGCCTCTTCTTCAGTGTCAGAGTAATCTTGCATCACATTAGGATTTTTCTGTATGTGGGCCGTGGAACTGTTGTCTTGTATTACTGATGTACATTGTCATCTCTCTTGATGTTTTTACTTTCCGCTGGCTAAAGCCTTCATTGCTGCTTAACTGCTTCTCTGCAAATAAAGGTGAGTAATGCCTTTTCCAATTTCTGAGAGCATAGCTGCTGAATGATGTCATGGAGAGTAGTGTGTCTGCTTCACAGCGCCCCAGGACAGAGTGCAAGATGACTTAAAGGTCCATGTCGGCTAAAGATGCACCGATCATTAATATTTAAAGGGAATCTGCCACTATATTTAACCTTTCTAAACTATTAATATGGCCATACAGGTTTTAGACTGCTGAGGGGAGTGATGGCTGTATGTCTCATATCATGTCTTGTTGTGGATAAATCTTCTTTTATCACTATATGTAAATGACCTCTCCCAGGCTATGGGGAGGGCGCTGCCTGGAAGATAACTCTGCCTCTGCACTTCATCTCGCTTCCCATCAGCATCACTCTTTCCCTGTGATGTTGGGTGTGTGCAGGAAATCTTGCACTTAAGGTACCTTCACACTCAGCGACGCTGCAGCGATACCGACAACTATCCCGATCGCTGCAGCGTCGCTGTTTGGTCGCTGGAGAGCTGTCACACAGACAGCTCTCCAGCGACCAACGATGCTGGTAACCAGGGTAAACATCGGGTTACTAAGCGCAGGGCCGCGCTTAGTAACCCGATGTTTACCCTGGTTACCATCGTAAAAGTAAAAAAAACAAACACTACATACTTACCTTCCGCTGTCTGTCCCCGGCGCTGTGCTTTCCTGCACTGACTGTGAGCACAGCGGCCGGAAAGCAGAGCGGTGACGTCACCACTGTGCTTTCCGGCTGGCCGGCACTCACAGCCAGTGCAGAGAAGCACAGCGTCGGGGACAGACAGCGGAACGTAAGTATGTAGTGTTTGTTTTTTTAACTTTTACGCTGGTAACCAGGGTAAACATCGGGTTACTAAGCGCGGCCCTGCGCTTAGTAACCCGATGTTTACCCTGGTTACCAATGAAGACATCGCTGAGTCGGCGTCACACACGCCGATTCAGCGATGTCTGCAGGGAGTCCAGCGACGAAATAAAGTTCTGGACTTTCTGCAGCGACCAACGACATCACAGCAGGATCCTGATCGCTGCTGCGTGTCAAACTGAACGATATCGCTAGCCAGGACGCTGCAACGTCACGGATCGCTAGCGATATCGTTTAGTGTGACGGTACCTTTACACTTGCGTCTAAGAACAGAGATCGAAGATGGCGAAATCTTGGCAGTATAGCCACTTGTTAATGTCTCTACATAGCCTCACTATATACAGTGTTAGCCCCCACATAGTCTCCTTATACGAGGCATGGCCCCCACATAACCTCCCTCTATGCAGCGTGAGCCCCCACATATCCTTTCTATATGCAGTGTGAACCTCCACATAGCCCCTGATATACAGTGTATGCCCTACATAGCCCCTATATGCAGCGTGAGCCCCCACATAGCCTTTCTATATGCAGTGTGAACCTCCACATAGCCCCTGATATACAGTGTATGCCCTACATAGCCCCTATATGCAGCGTGAGCCCCCACATAGCCTTTCTATATGCAGTGTGAACCTCCACATAGCCCCTGATATACAGTGTATGCCCTACATAGCAGCTCCTGGGATTTTTTTTACTATGTATACAGTACTGTATGTATGTTTACTCTGCATGTCACCAGTGATGCTGCAATAATTTATGGATACACTTTCTGGGTCTGCTCACTGTTAATATATCGTGGCAGCTTGTTCTTTGATGTGGCCGTGTGCATCGCGCTGTCTATGGCCGGCTCGGGCATGTGGGCGGGCGTCTCTTTACCTGGTGTACCTGCTCCGGGACTCATTTCCGGCGCCTGTGCACTTTGGCTGACGCCCTGTCTCCATGCCAGGACCCTGCCGTCGCAGTGCGCATGCGCCGCTTGCGCCACCACTATTGGCCGTCATACCAATGTGACTGGGGTCGGGGGGGGGGGGGAAGCTATCTTAAGGTCCTGCTCGTCTCTACTCCTCATCCCCTTGAGAAAGCGGCGTGCAGCACCGCGAAACGCGCGTTGGGGGTCGCTCTCTGGCTGCGCCCTTCCCTCCTCATCCCTCCTGTGGTAAGCCCATTTGTCTTTTCTGCTAACTTGCCCTGATTACCTACATGATGCATCATGTTACCCCTATGTTAGGGACGGACCTTTTGTGGCATACAGTGCATTTATGCTTACATGGGCCTGCTTACTGAATATTCCTGTAGGGTCTATACTTTACCCTGCTTGTTTGGGCTACCATTTACGGACAGTGAGGGGTGTCTTGGGGAGGTGGTTTCCCCTTCACGTATTTATTGGAAATGTCTTTACCATGACCTATTACTGATAATTATTTTTTAATGTTTGTATCAATAAAAATAGTTGTTTATATATAATTCCGTGTTTTGCTCCTTGTTCTCCGGGTTCTAAATGCTATTTGTGGAGCGGATTCAATTTGTCTGGGGGCCCATTACTTTTTTTGTGCTTTCTCCCAGACTGTCGCTATGTTTTTGGTATCTTGTATATTAAAAAAAAAAACATTCATACAAAACTAGTGAGCCAAGAATGAAGTTATGGCTCTCAGAATAATAAAACACCATAACACTACTGATCTATAGAACAAACGTAACATGTAATTTTTAATGTAAGGTGAATTCAGAAAAACAAAACAGCTGAGTTTTTTGGTTTGTTGTTTTTTGTTTTGTTTTTTCAAATTCTCCCCCATTTGGAATTTTTTGGCAAAGTGAATAGTGTCATTCAAAACTTCAACTCGTCTTGCAAAAAAAAAATACCCGTGATATGGCTACATTGACAGATAAATAAAAAAAAAGTTATTGCTCTTGCAAGGCGAGAGAAAATGAAAAATGTCTTTGTCTTCAATTTTGTGCCGTTAGCACACTATTAATAAATCTGCAGTACGGTAATTTTTTTAATGTTTGGTGCATATGCTGGGAAATTCCCTCAACATAATTTTACTTCGTACTTATCGTTTACGTGGCTGTGATAATTAATCATGGCTTCTCTGTGATGACCCTGGTTACTACATAGATAGTGGATACCTGATCGCATTGAATTAGGCCAGGTGACCAATAGTGGCTCTATACACTAGGCCTCATTCATGGAATTCTCTTATCCTTGATGTGGTCTTTTGTCATCGGTTTTAACTTTCGTGGGTGTAAATTTTGCAGTAGTAATGGGGATGTGTTAAACATTTTTTTTTTATGTACCTTAAGACTATTCTCCTTAAATGGAATCTGTCAGTAGGTTCAACCCCCTCCTCCCCTAAACCATCTATATAGGCATGGAGGCCATAGGAAGCTGAATAAAATGATACCTTGATAGCAGCGACCTGATGTCTTATTCAAATATCCAAGGTTTTTTTTTAAATATGTAAACAAGCTGTTCAGATCTATGGGCTGGACATAGATCTCCCTAGGAATCTGCCTCCAGAGATTAGTGTACAATACCTCTGGAGTGCTGGTGCTGGACAGCTTTCCTAGCGGGTATGCAGCCACTACTTCCCCCCCCCCCCCCCCCACCACCTCTTATTATACAACACCGATTCAGTATGGTTTGTTTTTTAATCATTCTTGATTTACATTTTATTATACAGTCTGTGCAGTAGTTTACTTTCCTCACTTTATGCCAAGCCAGTTGTATATATGTGACGCGCACACACACATATATAGAAAACATTATGTGCATTTGTGTTTGGAAAGTGGGGAAAAACCTATTGCTTGTACAACCGCTATTTCATTTGTTCGGCGCATTGATATTTTCTTTATCCTTCATGTACCATCGTAAGCAACATCTAGTAATTTTGACAAATACCTCATTGTGACTTTATAACTGGGATCTACAAATTGACGTAAGACTTTTTAGAACTTTATTTCTTGCTTGTTTTGCTTAAATTGGAAAAATAATGCGCATTAATCGTTTTGCGAATTGTGGCGAGGTCGTGTTTTCACACAGCGCCATCTTCCTACGCTAGCAGCGCCATGCCTGGCCTCCAAGTATTTCCATGTAATTTTACTTGCAACATTTTTTGTTGATGCCGATTCTGTTCTTTTTTTTTTTTTTTTTTTTTTTTTTTTTTTTTTGGAAAGACATCAGATGAAAGTTAGAGGTAAGGTGTTTACTTTGCCTTATTAAGATTTATGAATCTATCTACTAAATCCCTAGCAAGCAAGATGCTAATTCCTAACAAGTCGGACATTTACTATTTTCTGGCCCCTTAACTACCTCTAGCAATCATATTTGATGCCCCTTAATTAAACTGGCTTTTTTCCCCCCTTCCCAGGTTCTTTTCCACCTCAGCAATCCAGACAATACATTTGCTTACCATGCTGCTCTCCTAAGTGTTCTTTTGCATGTAAATTAATCTTAATTCAGTTTACACTGTCATGCTGAGTGGTACAAATTGCCTATAACAATAAAACAGCACGAGTTAAAATGGGAGGGGGCTGGGCAGGCGGATTGGATGTGTGCCTTGCCTGATAGGATGTTAGTTTTCTTTATGCCAATACATTAGCTGGCAATAATGAATCTTCTCTTCTGAAAAGCATGGTAGAGTTGATTTTTTTTTTAAATTTTACTTCAATGGGGCAGTCCCATGTATTTCATAGGAGAAGTTAGACAAAGCATTAATGACAGGAGTGTTGAGGTTAAATATGAAGCCATGCATCCACTTGTATGAATGCTATCCATCTTTCCATTTGCAGGAGCTTGGTTAAAAAAAAAAAAACGTCCTAGCTTTGTACAAAATTTCATTTAATTACAGGTTGCAGGAAACGGGCTTTTAACATAAACATAGTTGCATTCATTTACTAAGCATTTGCTCTTCAATATAGCCTAATGGAGAAGGTTTAAGTCCTAAATGAGTGTACACTTCCGCCGGCAGTGTTAGGTCAGCCTGTGCTCTCCGCTTAAAAGCTACTCTACGCTGCCTCCGTTTTTTTCTTTCTCTCGGCTTTCTTTTATTTTTTTCCTTAAACGACGGTCTTTAAAAATGTTTTAAAGAATATTTCCTTATTACAGCCGTACCAAGTCCATTGTTGCCAAAATGCGCTTGTAGACCTCAAATTCAACATTCTGGAAGCCAATGGAAACTGTATCAAAATTGTAACCAAAAGTATAGAAAATATAAAAAATATATAGCATACAAACTAAAGTTTTACATTTCAAATATGTTTTATTGATTTGCAAATACAGTGCTCAGGTACGATTTGTTTCCACAGCTATCGGTTTTGGTTAGTTCTCTTTTAGCTCCCTACTTGACAGTTCCAGTTGGCATGACCAAAAAATATGATCACTGAAGATTTTATTATTATTATTATTATTAGTGATGAGCGAATATACTCGTTACTCAAGATTTCCAGAGCATGCTCCGGGGTCCTCCGAGTATTTTTTAGTGCTCAGAGATTTAACCCCTTAGCGACCGCCGATACGCCTTTTAACGGCGGCCGCTAAGGGTACTTAAACCACAGCGCCGTTAATTAACGGCGCTGTGGAAAAAGTCCATAGCGCCCCCCAGAGGCCGATTTTCTCCGGGGTCTCGGCTGCCGAGGGTAGCCGAGACCCCAGAGAACATGATTCGGGGGTTTTTTAACCCACCCCGCATTTGCGATCGCCGGTAATTAACCGTTTACCGGCGATCGCAAAAAAAAAAAAAAAAAAAGCGATCTCTTTTTAATTTCTCTGTCCTCCGATGTGATCGCACATCGGAGGACAGAGAAAAGGGGTCCCAGGTGGCCCCCCAATACTCACCTAGCTCCCCCGATGCTCCTCGTGTCTCCCGGTGGGCGCCGCCATCTTCAAAATGGCGGGCGCATGCGCAGTGCGCCCGCCGGCCGGCACCGGGAGAATCTTTGGGGTCTCGGCTGCCGGGGGTAGCCGAGACCCCAAAGAGCACGATCGGGGTCGGTATTACCGACCCCTGTTTTGCGATCGCCGGTAATTAACTGTTTACCGGCGACCGCAAAAAAAAAAAAAAAAAGTTAAGTGTAATTCTCTGTCCTCTGATGTGATCGCACATCAGAGGACAGAGAAATAGGGGGATTCGGGGACCCTAGCATACTCACCTAGGTCCCTGGATCCTCTTGCTGCTCCTCCTGGCCGCCGGCAGCAGAACATGGCGGACGCATGCCCAGTGCGCCCGCCATCTGTCTCCATCTGCCGGCCGGCAGGAGAACAGCAGTTGGGGCTAAAATTAGGGTTAGGGGTAGGGTTAGGGGTAGGGTTAGGTTAGGGGTAGGGGTAGGTTAGGGTTAGGGGTAGGGGTAGGGTTAGGGTAGGGGTAGGGTTAGGTTAGGGGTAGGGTTAGGTTAGGGGTAGGGTTAGGTTAGGGGTAGGGTTAGGTTAGGGTTAGGGGTAGGGTTAGGTTAGGGGTAGGGCTAGGGTTAGGGCTAGGGTTGGGGCTAAATTTAGGGTTAGGGTTGGGGCTAAATTTAGGGTTAGGGTTGGGGCTAAATTTAGGGTTAGGGTTGGGGCTAAACTTAGGGTTAGGCTTCTTTCACACTTACGTCGGTACGGGGCCGTCGCAATGCGTCGGCCCGACATACCGACGCACGTTGTGAAAATTGTGCTCAACGTGGGCAGCAGCTGTAGTTTTTCAACACATCCGCTGCCCAATCTATGTCCTGGGGAGGAGGGGGCGGAGTTACGGCCACGCATGCGCGGTCAGAAATGGCGGATGCGACGTACAAAAAAACGTTTCATTGAACTTTTTTTGTGCCGACGCTCCGCCAAAACACAACTGATCCAGTGCACGACGGACGCGACGTGTGGCCATCCGTCACGATCCGTCGGCAATACAAGTCTATGGGCAAAAAACGCATCCTGCGGGCACATTTGCAGGATCCGTTTCTTGTCCAAAACGACGGATTGCGATGGAATGCCAAACGACGCAAGTGTGAAAGTAGCCCTAGGGCTAGGGTTGGGGCTAAAGTTAGGGTTAGAGCTGGGATTAGGGTTAGGGTTTGGATTAGGGTTCGTATTAGGGTTAGGGTTGGCATTAGGGTTACGCTTGGGATTAGGGTTAGGTTTGGGATTAGGGTTAAGGTTAGGGTTGTGATTAGGGGTGTATTGGGATTAGGGTTAGGTTTGAGGTTAGGGTTGAGATTAGGATTAGGGGTGTGTTGGATTTAGGGTTTTGATTAGGGTTATGGTTAGGGTTGACATTAGGGTTGTTTTGGGGTAAGGGTTATGATTATGGTTAGGGTTAGTGATTAGGATTATGGATGAGGTTGGGATTAGGGTTAGGGGTGTGTTGGGGTTAGGGTTGGAGCTAGAATTGGGGGGTTTCCACTGTTTAGGTACATCAGGGGGTCTCCAAATACGACAGCCAATTTTGCGCTCAAAAAGTCAAATGGTGCTCCCTCCCTTCTGAGCTCTGCTGTGCGCCCAAACAGTGGGTTACCCCCACATATGGGGCATCAGCGTACTGGGGATAAATTGGACAACAACTTCTGGGGTCCAATTTCTCTTGTTACCCTTGTGAAAATAAAAACTTGGGGGCTACAAAATCTTTTTTGTGAAAAAAATAATATTTTTTATTTTCACGACTCTGCATTCTAAACTTCTGTGAAGCACTTGGGCATTCAAAGTTCTCACCACACATCTAGATAAGTTCCTTGGGGGGTCTAGTTTCCAAAATGGGGTCACTTGTGGGGGGTTACTACAGTTTAGGTACAACAGGGGCTCTGCAATCGCAACATAATGCCCACAGACCATTCTATCAAAGTCTGCATTCCAAAAAGGCGCTCCTTCCCTTCCGAGCTCTGCCGTGCGCCCAAACAGTGGTTTACCCCCACATATGGCGCATCAGCGTACTCGGGATAAATTGGACAACAACTATTGCAGTCCAATTTCTCCTGTTACCCTTGTGAAAATAAAAACTTGGGGGCTACAATATCTTTTTTGTGGAAAAAAATAATATTTTTTATTTTCACGACTCTGCATTCTAAACTTCTGTGAAGCACTTGGGCATTCAAAGTTCTCACCACACATCTAGATAAGTTCCTTAGGGGGTCTAGTTTCCAAAATGGGGTCACTTGTGGAGGGTTTCTACTGGTTAGGTACATCAGGGGCTCTGCAAACGCAACATAATACCCGCAGACCATTCTATCAAAGTCTGCATTCCAAAACGGCGCTCCTTCCTTCCGAGCTCTGCCGTGCGCCCAAACAGTGGTTTACCCCCACATATGGGGTACCAGCATACTCAGGACAAATTGGACAACAACTTTTGGGGTCCAATTTCTCTTGTTACCCTTGTGAAAATAAAAATTTGGTGGCTAAAAAATCTTTTTTGTGGAAAAAAAAATATATTTTTTATTTTCACGGCTCTGCATTATAAACTTCTGTGAAGCACTTGGGCATTCAAGGTTCTCACCACACATCTAGATAAGTTCCATGGGGGGTCTAGTTTCCAAAATGGTGTCACTTGTGGGGGGTTTCCACTGTTTAGGCACATCAGGGGCTCTCCAAACGCGACATGGCGTCCAATCTCAATTCCAGCCAATTCTACATTGAAAAAGTAAAACGGCACTCCTTCTCTTCCAAGCTCTGCGGTGCGCCCTAACAGTTGTTTACCCCCACATATTGGGTATCAGTGTACTCAGGAGAAATTGCTCAACAACTTTTGTGGTCTAATTTCTCCTGTTACCCTTGTGAAAATAAGAATTTGTGGGCGAAAAGATCATTTTTGTGTAAACAAAAGCGATTTTTTATTTTCACGGCTCTACGTTATAAACTTCTGTGAAGCACTTGGGGGTTCAAAGTGCTCACCACACATCTAGATAAGTTCCTTAAGGGGTCTAGTTTCCAAAATGGTGTCACTTGTGGGGAGTTTCCACTGTTTAGGTACATCAGGGGCTCTCCAAACGTGACATGGCGTCCGATCTCAATTCCAGCCAATTCTGCATTGAAAAAGTCAAACGGCGCTCCTTCACTTCTAAGTTCTGCGGTGCGCCCTAACAGTGGTTTACCCCCACATATGGGGTATTGGCGTATTCAGGAGAAATTGCATAACAAAATTTATGGTTACATTTCTGTTTTTACACTTGTGAAAATAAAAAAAATGGTTCTGAATTAAGATGTTTGCAAAAAAAAGTTAAATGTTCATTTTTTCCTTCCACATTGTTTCAGTTCCTGTGAAGCACGTAAAGGGTTAATAAACTTCTTGAATGTGGTTTTGAGAACCTTGAGGGGTGTAGTTTTTAGAATGGTGTCACACTTCATTATTTTCTATCATATAGACCCCTCAAAATGACTTCAAATGTGATGTGGTCCCTAAAAAAAAATGGTGTTGTAAAAATGAGAAATTGCTGGTCAACTTTTAACCCTTATAACTCCCTAACAAAAAAAAATTTTGTTTCCAAAATTGTGCTGATGTAAAGTAGACATGTGGGAAATGTTATTTATTAACTATTTTTCATGACATATCTCTCTGATTTAAGGGCATAAAAATACAAAGTTTGAAAATTGCAAAATTTTAAAAATTTTCGCCATATTTCCGTTTTTTTCATAAATAATCGCAAGTAATATCGAAGAAATGTTACCACTAACATGAAGTACAATATGTCACGAAAAAACAATCTCAGAATCAGCGGGATCCGTTGAAGCGTTCCAGAGTTATAACCTCATAAAGTGACAGTGGTCAGAATTGCAAAAATTGGCCCTGTCATTAAGTACCAAATTGGCTCTGTCACTAAGGGGTTAATTTTCTTCGCCTCAGCTGAATGATTTACAGCTATTAGCCAGCAGAAGTACATGTGGGGGTTGCCTGGTTGCTAGGGAATCCCTACATGTACTTATGCTGGCTAAGAGATGTAAATCATTCAGCTGCGGCGATGAAAATTAAATCTCCGAGCACTAAAAAATACTCGGAGGACCCCCGAGCGTGCTTGGGAAATCTTGAGTAACGAGTATATTCGCTCATCACTAATTATTATCCAATATTTTTTGTGAAGTATAAGGGTACATGAAGTCATACATTAATTTGTGTGTAGGATTGGCTGTTGAGGGACATTTTTTTGTGAATTTAGTTACAATAGTTACTCCCTAATTTGGGAAATAAAGAATACAAATAGTCTCCATTCCTGCAAGCAGCAGACATAACAAGTGCACATGATTAATAATTACTACTGTTATTATTAGTACAATTATTAATATTATATGAGTTGTTGAGGGAAAGAGGTGTCATTTTCCATTGAATGCTATAGGTATTCACCTGACATGTAATTTTTACTAGTTTAGTAAACAGTAACTCAGAGGCAGCACACAGTAGAAATTCGAGTTCCTCCATTATACAAAAACATAGGGACTCGATGCACCAAATACAGGGCCCGTTGAGGCATCTTTCCTTTATGGATGCTTAAAAAAATCATTTGAACTTGTTGGAGAAATTAACCTCTGCAGCAAGCTAATGTCTTGAATTTTCAATATGGAAGCTTAATTGGACCAATGACTTCATCTTACATTTTCTGATTTTCAGTTGTCTGTGAGCTAGTGAGTAGAATCTAGCTGCTATGATTCCTCCCATACAGAGTACACACAGACATGGGAGATTCCTGCTCTCCTGGCTCTTTAGCATATGTTTAGAAGCAGCATGTAGGACATTATCAGTAATGAGCATTGTAGCTGTGAATCCAGCTCTTTGGCGTAATAAACATTTACTGGAAAACTGTTGCACAGGTTTGTGTGTGACTCTGCATCTTTCACATTTATAGACTTCAATAAACAGCAGTAACCTGATCCCTTAATGAGCTGGCAGTCCATCTTGTGTGTGCCAAGCTTAGTTTTAGTGTTTTTTTTTATAGAGCTTGATGAGTTTAGTGAGGAAGGGGAAAAGTGGCTCATAAGTTAGGATAACATATATTACAAATGTATGCACCATTTAAACCCTTGTTGACCTTGCAACTTTTTGTTTTTTCTTCCCTTTTTCCAAGAGCCATGCATAATTTTTTAAATTTTCCCATCCATATAGCCGTGTCAGGGCTTATTATTTGTGGGACAAGTTGTTCTTTTGAGTGACACCATTTTGTCATGTGATGCGCTGGAAAGCAAATTCCAAGTGAGTTGACAGCGCAAAAAAATGCAATTCCACAATTGTTTTTTATTTACCATGTTCACTATATGGTAAAACAAATCTGGCAATAGGATTCTCCAGGTCATTACGAGTACACAGATACCAAACCTATATTTCTTTTTTATTATTATTTCTTTATTTAACCAGTGAAAAGAAAATCAGAAATTTGAAAGAAAAAACATTTTTCTTTGTTGCCATTTTCCAAGACTTGTAGCGTTTTCATTTTTCAAGATGTGGGACTGTATCGGGGCTTATTTTTTGTTTCATGAGCTGGTGTTTTTAATGATATTATTTTTGGGTAGATATGATGTTTTGATTGCTTCTTATTGCATTTTATTTTGAGGTTTTTCTTGTGACACTGTTTACCGATCGGATTAATTTATTTTAGATTTTGATAAATCAGACATTTCTGAACACAACGACACCAAATATTTTTAATGGTGCAAAAGGGAGGTGATTTGAATTTTTTTATATATATATATATATATATATATATATATATATATATATATATATATATATATATATATATATATATATATATATATATTATATTATAATATTTATAATATATTATTATGTTATATATGTTTTTATATATAGTTTTAAAAACTTTTTTCAGTTTATACTGTCTTCAATAGTCCCGTTAAGAGACATGAAGCTGCGATCATCTAATGCCAGTGCTATACATAGCAGTGCTTCAGCCCTGCACTGTATAGCAAAGCATGATCTCCTATGAACGCCGACCATGGGCCAGCGTTCACAGAAGGATTGTAATGGCAGGCGCGGGGGTCATCAGCAGATCCCCAGCTGTCATGACAACCCTTCAACTCCCCGCTGTCTCATGACAGGGGCGTCGACAGGCGGGATGTATGACCTTCTTTTTGCTGACGCATGTTAAATCTCACTGTCAGTAACTGATAGTGGGATTTAATTAGAGAAGAATGGGGTTCACCCATGGGCAGTATAAGTATATAACATGCAAAACACAAGAAAAAGAATGCCCATATACATAGGGAACACCCATACAAATTAAACACTCAATTTATTATGGAAAAAACATGATACTCCAAACACAACAAATTAAAAACATTTAAAACCGTTCTGAAAATCCACAAAGGCCATGTCCAATAATATGGATCATGGACATCCCGTAACTACCAAAAATATGCTCGATGCTGTGTACATGGACTCAACAATAAATGTTAAATACAGGAATAAATATATCAATAAGAGCAGTCCCCATCTATTCACGGTACCATATAAAATATGTGGTGGGAAAGGATATGTATATGCATATATGTCCTGTACAAAAAAATAAAATTAAATAAAAATCAGCGTACATGGACACAAATAAATATATGCAGGCTTTTTTAGCACACAATAAAGACCATGCTCGGACAAACAGGGGATAGTAGTATCCAAGATGTAAAACAAGGTCTTGAAAGAATACTTAACTGACACTATCTAATGACCCAACTGTGTGTATCTGGTCCAATGCCCCAGTCCGGTTGCTATACAAAACCTGTTATCCACCTAACAAATGGAGAGACAGAAAAGGAGGCCAGTGCTCAGATCCCATGAATGGGACACCTGGAAGTCCAGCAAAGAGCCATGTAAGCAAGAGGTAGTAGCGGTTGAACAAAGTGGGATTTAACTGATTAACAGCCTCAGGTGGAGCACCACTGTTAAAGGGAACCTGTCACCCCGTTTTTTCAGTAGGAGATAAAAATACCGTTAAATAGGGCCGGAGCTGTGCTTTACAATAGGGTATTTTTTGTCCCCTGATTCCCTACCTATGCTGCCGAAATACCTTACAAAAGTGTCCTTTTTCGCCTGTCAATCAGGCTGGTCAGGTCAGATGGGCGTGGTCACAGCGCTGTTTCTCCCCTACATCTTGCTTATGTTCCCGTTGGTGGCGTAGTGCTTCTCGCATGCGCAAGTGCCGAATGCACTGCGCAGCTGTAGAAAAAGAGCGCGCTCGCCGCTATTCAGCGGTTTCTCGGTGGGCGATGAATCTCGGCTTCAGGAAAATGGCCGCCGCGATGTCCATCTGCGCACGCGCGGCATCCCGCGGCCATTTTCCTGAAGCCCCGGGAAGCAGGAGACTCCATCTGCGCACGCGCGGCCTCAGGAAGATGGCCGCGCCCACCGAGAAACCGCTGAATAGCGGCGAGCGCGCTCTTTTTCTACAGCTGCGCAGTGCATTCAGCATTTGCGCATGCGAGAAGCACTACGCCACCAACGGGAACATAAGCAAGATGTGGGGGAGAAACAGCGCTGTGACCACTCCCATCTGACCTGACCAGCCTGATTGACAGGCGAAAAAGGACACTTTTGTAAGGTATTTCGGCAGCATAGGTAGGGAATCAGGGGACAAAAAATACCCTATTGTAAAGCACAGCTCAGGCCCTATTTAACAGTATTTTTATCTCCTACTGAAAAAACGGGGTGACAGGTTCCCTTTAAAGGCCCATGATGACTGATTAAATCAGTCATCATGTGCAGGGTGGGGGGGAAACATGGTGCAAGCCCACATCAAAGGCAAAAACAAGACCTTTGACGTAAATATATGTCAGAGGTCATGAAGGGATTACTGTAAATTATAAAATATACAGACCCCAATAAAAAAAAAAAGCTTTAAAAAATTGGAATAAAAGTCCCAATAAAAGTCTATTTATCACATTTTCAGTGAAGCCTGTTCTACGTAGGATCAGAAAGACCACAAAGATCAGTAACATAATGAGATTAGGACCACTCATTACTAAAGTGTTCAGCGACCCTATCCTCATTATTTTAAAGCTATACTCCAGATACTTGTTAGCCAAGCCCTTCCCTCATGATGGCTTCTGAATAGTGAGGTGTGAGTATCTTTACAACCAAAGGTTGCCTTGCACACTAGACTGAAGTTGATAAAAATGGATAATTTCAACCATAACGAATATTCTGAGGGTTAATATTAATAGAGATCAAATATTTTAGCTGATATAATACTTGGTCATCATCTGTAAAGAAGTTGGTCATTAATCCACTAACGATTTTCCTGTGAAAGAATGTTCCTATGATAATTCCAGAAGGTTCACAAGAACATTTCCCCCAAAAATTGTAATTCACCTGGTGTTATTGAACATATATGGCGAGTTTGAATGACCAACATGGACTTAAATGTGGATACTTGCATCGGTTCAAGAGACGATTGTTCGGTACATTGTTGTTCAGTTATCAACCCTCTAATGTGTGATAGTTTAAGGCAATGTTTCCCAAACTCCAGTCATAACGGCCCTCAACACTTCATGTTTTCAGGATTTCCTTAGTGTTTTGCACAGGTGATGGAATTATTATTAAGGCATTAGAAATTGTCACCGGATCGCTCACCTAATGAAATCCTGAAAACCTGATCAGTTTGGAGCCATGAAGAGAGGGTTTGGGAAACACTGACACTGCGGTGTTTGAGAAAAACATACTTTTAATAGCCGCTGGGGACTGAGGTGCACTGTGCACTAGTCATACAGGTGGGACCCTGACTGCTTCTCACCGCCCACTGACAATAAGTGCGCGTATAGGCAGAAGGCTGTCAGTCACTGCCAGTGAAAGGACAGAAATCACCAGGGACCCATCTGTACGACTAGTGCACAGTGCAGCTCAGTCCCCAACGACTATTCAATGTATGTTTCTCTCTGAAAAGCTGCAGCATAGAATATCCGTTTTAAAATGGGATTTCCACAATTTATTATATTCAGGGCTCATTTCATGCATAAAGTTTATTTTACAATCAAATATAATAAATTTTATGCAGTGAGCACCACCTTTAGCAATGAAGTCGATCATGAACTGGTAGTCTGAGTTTACCAGTTGTATTTGGGGGTTAATGTACTTTTCATATATTCGTACATTTAATACCTCCATCTCTGAATGTTTTTCTGTGTAGTCACACTTATTATACAGCTTTCACGTCAGCTTTTTTTATTTACATATTTACTTAGGACGCTAACAGGTTTTTATGCTTTCGTAGGGGTTTTAATGGAACATCTTATTTTTTATACAGAATATAAAAATATTTGAGTTTGGTGTTTCTTGCAGTAGTAAATTCTATATGTTATTATATTTTAACTGCTTTTCGCTATAAATGGATTGATGGTGATGGAAAGTGCGGTTTACTGTGGATTTTGCAGTCAGTGTGTTTATTACTTCTGTTTGAATTTTCAGAATTGCTTACACCATTCCCAACACTCATCTTGTACATAGCAACCCTGAAACCTAGGTTGAATACACTCCACTGATTTAAATTTGAAATATATATATATATATATATATATATATATATATATATACGATATGTGTGTGTATGTATGTATGCATGTATATATCTATAATGTAACGCTGGGAGCGTCACTCTGTCCGAAGCCTCTATAGACTGCGCAGGCGCAAGCGCCGGCGCAGTCTGGGCCTCACAGAGTGACGCTCCCGGGAGATCGCGGTGTGCGTTCACACTGAACGCACACCGCGATCTCCAACAGAGAAGCAGGGACCGCCAGGAGGGTAAGTATCAGCCATATTCACCTGTCCTGCGTTCCATCGCTGAGCGCCGCCATCTTCCCTGTTTTCGGCCTGTAACCTTCAGTTCAGAGGGCGCGATGACGCGCTTAATGCGCGCCGGCGCCGCCCTCTGACTGAACAGTCACGGCCAGGAGACCGGGAAGATGGCGGCGCCCAGCGCTGGAACGCAGGACAGGTGAATATAGTAAGTGCTGGGGGGCCTGAGCTGGCGGCGATACCGGCACCTGACCCCCACAGCGTGCCGGTGTCCCCGCCTGCTCAGGCCCCCCAGCACTCGGCGCCGAGCGGGTCAGAGGCAGTATGGGGACGCAGGATGGAGCAGCACATAAGGATGGAGCAGCACATAAGGATGGGGACGCAGGATGCAGCAGCACATAAGGATGGGGACGCAGGATGGAGCAGCACATAAGGATGGGGACGCAGGATGCAGCAGCACATAAGGATGGGGACGCAGGATGGAGCAGCACATAAGGATGGGGACGCAGGATGGAGCAGCACATAAGGATGGGGACGCAGGATGCAGCAGCACATAAGGATGGGGACGCAGGATGGAGCAGCACATAAGGATGGGGACGCAGGATGCAGCAGCATATAAGGATGGGGACACAGGATGGGAGCAGCACATAAGGATGGGGACGCAGGATGGAGCAGCACATAAGGATGGGGACGCAGGCTGGAGCAGCACATAAGGATGGGGACGCAGGATGGAGCAGCACATAAGGATGGGGACGCAGGATTCAGCAGCACATAAGGATGGGGACGCAGGATGGAGCAGCACATAAGGATGGGGACGCAGGATGGAGCAGCACATAAGGATGGGGACGCAGGATGCAGCAGCACATAAGGATGGGGACGCAGGATGGGAGCAGCACATAAGGATGGGGACGCAGGATGCAGCAGCACATAAGGATGGGGACGCAGGATGGAGCAGCACATAAGGATGGGGACGCAGGATGGAGCAGCACATAAGGATGGGGACGCAGGATGCAGCAGCACATAAGGATGGAGACGCAGGATGGGAGCAGCACATAAGGATGGGGACGCAGGATGGAGCAGCACATAAGGATGGGGACGCAGGATGGAGCAGCACATAAGGATGGGGACGCAGGATGGAGCAGCACATAAGGATGGGGACGCAGGATGCAGCAGCACATAAGGATGGGGACGCAGGATGCAGCAGCACATAAGGATGGGGACGCAGGATGCAGCAGCACATAAGGATGGGGACGCAGGATGGGAGCAGCACATAAGGATGGTGACGCAGGATGGAGCAGCACATAAGGATGGGGACGCAGGATGCAGCAGCACATAAGGATGGGGACGCAGGATGCAGCAGCACATAAGGATGGGGACGCAGGATGGAGCAGCACATAAGGATGGGGACGCAGGATGGAGCAGCACATAAGGATGGGGACGCAGGATGGAGCAGCACATAAGGATGGGGACGCAGGATGGAGAAGCACATGACAGGATGGGGACGCAGGATGGGAGCAGCGCATGACAGGATGGGGACGCAGGATGGGAGCAGCGCATGACAGGATGGGGACGCAGGATGGAGCAGCGCATGACAGGATGGGGACGCAGGATGGAGCAGCACATAAGGATGGGGACGCAGGATGCAGCAGCACATAAGGATGGGGACGCAGGATGCAGCAGCACATAAGGATGGGGACGCAGGATGCAGCAGCACATAAGGATGGGGACGCAGGATGGGAGCAGCACATAAGGATGGTGACGCAGGATGCAGCAGCACATAAGGATGGGGACGCAGGATGGAGCAGCACATAAGGATGGGGACGCAGGATGGAGCAGCACATAAGGATGGGGACGCAGGATGCAGCAGCACATAAGGATGGGGACGCAGGATGGAGCAGCACATAAGGATGGGGACGCAGGATGGAGCAGCACATAAGGATGGGGACGCAGGATGCAGCAGCACATAAGGATGGGGACGCAGGATGCAGCAGCACATAAGGATGGAGACGCAGGATGGAGCAGCACATAAGGATGGGGACGCAGGATGGAGCAGCACATAAGGATGGGGACGCAGGATGGAGAAGCACATGACAGGATGGGGACGCAGGATGGGAGCAGCGCATGACAGGATGGGGACGCAGGATGGGAGCAGCGCATGACAGGATGGGGACGCAGGATGGAGCAGCGCATGACAGGATGGGGACGCAGGATGGAGCAGCGCATGACAGGATGGGGACGCAGGATGGAGCAGCACATACCAGGATGGAGACCATATACCAATATAAATTCTCGCCACCCGGGCGTAGAACGGGTTAAATAGCTAGTGTGTATATATATATATATATACATATATACACACACACACACACACACACACACACACACACACACACACACACACACACACACACATATATATATATTGCTGTGCAAATTAATTGGGACAAAGCAAAAAAAATAAAATGTTATAATGCACGGTTACATACTAACTCTGAAAATTACCTTTTTGCACTAGCTAGTTGACCAAAATTTATTTATTATATGTTAAAACTGGTTTGAATCACTGACTGGTAACCAACTTACGATTTTACTTTAAAAAAAAAAAAATGCTTTGTCCCAATTGATTTGCACAGCACTTTATATATACCGTATATACTAGAGTCTAAGCCGACCCAAGTATAAGCCGAGGCACCTACTTTTGCCACGAAAAACTAGGTAAGCTTATTGACTCGAGTATAAGCCGGGTATGCATTGTCCCCTCATCCCTGTCCTGCTATGCGTGACTGCCTGCATGCCTCCCCTGTCATTGTGTGCATGCCTCTCCTTTCCCTGTCCTGGTATGCATGCCTCCCCCGTTCTGTCCCTGTATGCATGCCTCCCGCGTTCCATCCCTGTATCCATGCCTCCCTATCCCTGTGTGCATGTTTCTGCCTGCAGCTCTTCTTGTGCTCAGCAGTCACTTGGTATCGCTCATTAAGGTGATGAATATGCGCTCCACGCCTATGGGAGTGGAGACACGTCCACATTCATCACCTTAATGAGCTGTACCACATGACCGCTGAGCACAGGAAGAGCTGCAGACAGGCGCCGGCGGCCGGAACGAGATGCAGTGCCAGCACTGAGGGCACGCAGGTAGGCGAGTATGATCTGTGCGCCGGCACTTGGCACCCGCTTGGTCCACCGCCGTCCCCTCGCCGGCTTTCTGTACCGTGACTCATGTATAAACCGAGGGGAGCATTTTCAGCACAAAAAAGTGCTGAAAAACTCGGCTTATACACGAGTACATATGGTATGTGTATATAGATGTATGTATATACATACACACACACACACACACGCCATGTGGATCAAAGTTTTAGGACACACGCCTTAATAAATGAATTCACGCAGGGCTGTGAAGTCTGTAAGCCAAACCTCCGACTCCTCAATTTACCTGATTCCAACTCCACAGCACTACTGAGCATGTACATAAAGTGCAGCACTGCCTCACTACTGAGCTTATACATACAGTGCAGCACTGCCTCACTACTGAGCCTGTACATAAGGTGCAGCACTGCCTCAATACTGAGCCTGTGCATAAGGTGCAGCCCTGCCTCACTACTGAGCATGTACAGTACAGACCAAGTGTTTGGACACACCTCCTCATTTAAAGATTTTTCTGTATTTTCAGGACTATGAAAATTGTACATTCACACTGAAGGCATCAAAACTATGAATTAACACATGTGGAATTATATACTTAGCAAAAAAGTGTGAAACAACTAAAATTATATCTTATATTCTAGGTTCTTCAAAGTAGCCACCTTTTGCTTTGATGACTGCTTTGCACACTTTTGGCATTCTCTTGATGAGCTTCAAGAGGTAGTCACCAGAAATGGTTTTCACTTCACAGGTGTGCCCTGTCAGGTATAATAAGTGGTATTTCTTGCCTTATAAATGGGGTTGGGACCAACAGTTGTGTTGTGCAGAAGTCTGGTGGATACACAGCTGATAGTCCTACTGAATAGACTGTTAGAATTTGTATTATGGCAAGAAAAAAGCAGCTAAGTAAAGAAAAACTAGTGGCCATCATTAGTTTAAGAAATGAAGGTCAGTCAGTCTGAAAAATTGGGAAAACTTTGAAAGTGTCCCCAAGTGCAGTGGCAAAAACCATCAAGTGCTACAAAGAAACTGGCTCACATGAGGACCGCCCCAGGAAAGGAAGACCAAGAGTCACCTCTGCTTCTGAGGATAAGTTTATCCGAGTCACCAGCCTCAGAAATCGCAGGTTAACAGCAGCTCAGATTAGAGACCAGGTCAATGCCACACAGAGTTCTAGCAGCAGACACATCTCTACAACAACTGTTAAGAGGAGACTTTGTGCAGCAGGCCTTCATCTTAAAATAGCTGCTAGGAAACCACTGCTAAGGACAGGCAACAAGCATAAGAGACTTGTTTGGGCTAAAGAACACAAGGAATGAACATTAGACCAGTGGAAATCTGCTTTGGTCTGAGGAGTCCAAATTTGAGATCTTTGGTTCCAACCACCGTGTCTTTGTGCGACGCAGAAAAGGTGAACGGATGGACTCTACATGCCTGGTTCCCACTGTGAAGCATGGAGGAGGAGGTGTGATGGTGTGGGGGTGCTTTGCTGGTGAGACTGTTGGGGATTTATTCAAAATTGAAGGCATACTGAACCGGCATGGCTACCACAGCATCTTGCAGCGGCATGCTATTCCATCCGGTTTGTGTTTAGTAGGACCATCATTTATTTTTCAACAGGACAATGACCCCAAACACACCTTCAGGCTGTGTAAGCTGTGAGCTATTTGACCAAGAAGAAGAGTGATGGGGTGCTACGCCAGATGACCTGGCCTCCACAGTCACCAGACCAGAACCCAGTCGAGATGGTTTGGGGTGAGCTGGACCGCAGAGTGAAGGCAAAAGGGCCAACAAGTGCTAAGCATCTCTGGGAACTCCTTCAAGATTGTTGGAAGACCATTCCCGGTGACTACCTCTTGAAGCTCATCAAGAGAATGCCAAGAGTGTGCAAAGCAGTCATCAAAGCAAAAGGTAGCTACTTTGAAGAACCTAGAATATTAGACATATTTTCAGTTGTTTCACACTTTTTTTGTTCAGTATATAATTCCACATGTGTTAATTCATAGTTTTGATGCCTTCAGTGTGAATGTACAATTTTCATACTCATGAAAATACAGAAAAATCTTTAAATGAGGTGTGTCCAAACTTTTGGCCTGTACTGTACATACAGTGCAGCACTTCTTCACTACTGAGCCTGTACATAAAGTGCAGCACTGCCTCATTACTGAGCCTGTACATACAGTGCAGCACTGCCTCACTACTGAGCCTGTACATACAGTGCAGCACTGCCTCACTACTGAGCCTGTACATACAGTGCAGCACTGCCTCACTATTGAGCATGCACATAAGATGCAGCAATGCCTCACTACTGAGCATGTACATACAGTGCAGCACTGCCTCACTACTGAGCCTGGTAGACAAGGAAAATGGTGTGCACTCAGGTCAGGGACAAGGAGGTGCTGGTAAACTGACCGTGAGGTCAAGTCAATCATTCAAAAAAGATTACCGCACACTCAAGACTGGTAAGATGCAAAAGGTGTATGCCAATTTTATTGAAGAAAACAAAACAAAAAAGAAGTGGTTGCCACATTCATATTCATTTGAAATAGACAAAAACCCAACGTTTCTACCCTCCCGGGTCTTACTCATGGGCTTACTGAAAGGCAAAGAAACTGTATAAGACAATGTTTTACATAGGGCAACATTATAGAAAGAAAAAAAACGGGGGGGGGGGGGGGGGTGAGGAGGGTGGAGAAAATTACAAGAGGAGACCAAAACAAGAAAACAAAACAGTACATGCAATAATAAAACACCAATAAGAGAACGAGAAGAACTATTATGTACCTAGTGTCACTATGACAGGTTGTGCCTTAACAAGGGATCGGTCGTACACCCCCTACCACTGCCACTATTATGCATCTATGTCAAAGGACTTGAGGTAATACACTGTACAGTTCATTACCATGCTTCTCTATTATTATACCTTGTTTGTTATTATACCCTGTTACTAGAACCTTTTGTTGTTCCTGACCATACTACCTCGCCTTCTAGGTTGCTTTGTACATAATAGTTCTTCTCGTTCTCTTATTGGTGTTTTATTATTGCATGTACTGTTTTGTTATCTTGTTTTGTTCTCCTCTCTTGTATGTTTATCCCCCCTACCCCCCCCCCCCTTTTTTTTTCTTTCTATAATGTTGCCCTATGTAAAACATTGTCTTATACAGTTTCTTTGCCTTTCAGTAACCCCATGAGTAAGACCCGGGAGGGTCGAAACGTCGGGTTTTTGTCTATTTCAAATGAATATGAATGTGGCAACCACTTCTTTTTTGTTTTGTTTTCTTCAATAAAATTGGCATACACCTTTTGCATCTTACCAGTCTTGAGTGTGCGGTAATCTTTTTTGAATCACTACTGAGCCTGTACATACAGTGCAGCACTGCCTCACTATTGAGCATGTACATAAGATGCAGCACTGCTCACTACTGAGCCTGTACATACAGTGCAGCACTGCCTCACTACTGAGCCTGTACATACAGTGCAGCACTGCCTCACTACTGAGCATGTACATAAGGAGCAGCACTGCCTCACTACTGAGCCTGTACATACAGTGCAGCACTGCCTCACTACTGAGCATGTACATAAGGAGCAGCACTGCCTCACTACTGAGCATGTACATAAGGTGCAGCACAGATTCATCTCAACTAAAAGCCGAGATCCTTAGATCAGGAACAGGACAGACATTTATAGGACATTTCATAACTTTCACAAATTATGAAAAAATGACCAACTCTTACTGCATTGAACTGCCATTTTACCGTCCGTTTTATACGGATTCCGACTCCACCAAAATGGACGCCGACTTTGCAATTCCCAACTTCACATCCCTGAATTCAGGTTTTCATTCAGTCCCCCGTGTATACCATCTGACCCCTCACCACTCCGTCTGCGTTTAATAACATTTGTGACAGATTGCTTGTAGTAAAGAGCCCACTGATATCAGCGTGGTCCTGTAATCAAGCCACCAGTGTAAAAGGTCATGTCATTTCTTCCCTCCTAAGTATTTCTCCTATAAGTGGTATTATTGAAAGGTGTAGGAACCACACCAGCTAAATGGTGACCATGTAAAGTTAGTGCGGGTTCACTGGGTTCTGAGGAGCGGAGGGCAAACTTCCTTTGTCATTAACGTCACAAAAACTCTGCACCCAATAGCCGTATGACATGTTTTTATGTCATGAGTTATGACATGGCCCGAGCCACTGCATGCAGCCTTACATTATTATGCACAATGCTAAGTATTCAATGCCAACCTCTGGAGCAGTGGATATGTGTTCTGTGGAGTGACTGAAAGTGCTACTCTTTCTGGCATCTGATGGCCAAGTCTGGGTTTGGTAAAGGTCAGGTGAACATTACATTTGGCACAATGTAGTCATTCAGGTAAAGTTTGGTAGATGAGGGATAATGCTATTGGGTGGTTTATCAGGGGTCGGCCTAGGCCTCATAGTTCCAGTGAAAGGAAATCTAGATGCTTCATCATACATGTTCATCATAATATTTTGTACAATTGTATGCTTCCAAGTATGTTGGAACAGTTTGGGGAAGACCTTTTGCCAGCCAGACGCGCTCATCCAACATCTGTGTCGGACCTCACAAGTGTTCTTCTGGATGAATGGGCAGATATTCCTACATATATCTCCAAAGTTTGAAAGCTTGCTAGGATAAGGGGACCTGTTTTAGAGGCAGTGAGGTTATAGCTTCATATTAATGCATATGGATTTTGAATATGATATAATAAAAGCTCTTATGGTGTGATTTGTAGGTGTCTCAATACTTTTGTCCAGAGGTTGTTCTCTTTCAGCAAAATTGCCCACTTGCTCATTTTAGGTGTTTAAAAAAAAAAAAAACAAGCTGAGCTTTTCTTACTTTTACTGGATTCAGCGCTGAGTCTTCGCTGCAACCACAGTCTGTTTGGCTGCATTGGTGATATCAAGTCGACAACATTGCAAGGCAATCACTGAACTTAGCAGCTCTTTCCATCTACCTCAACTGAGCTCAGTGATTGGCTGCAGCTCTGTCGACATGCCATCACCAATGCAGTCAAACAACGGAGACTTGGGCAGTGAAGAACACAGCACTGAACCCAGGTAGCACAAGTAAAGCTTGGCTTGGTTTTTTTTTTTGTTTTTTTTTACACCAACAGCCTGTGGGCAGAAACTTACTTAAAGACAAGCAGCCCCTAAGTTGGTGTCCTCTCTTTAAATATTATTTTGATCTATTTACTCACACAATCCATATCAAGTTTTTATTGGATTAATTTAGAAATGCTTCTTTGTGTAGAAATTGTTGTTACATTATGTGTATGATTCTCCCCGATGTTTATTTGATTCCCTCTCATAACGTCCATCTAATGTGTCCAGTGCTGGTTGTTGCACATATTCAGTAGATCAGCCCGATCTCATGGATCCCTTTTGTAATTGGATGGGAGTGAGTCTTGTTATTGTGTAGGCCAACCAATAAAAATCAGCGCACTAGATGCATCTACCTCTCACCAGCGTTGGGCCCACTTATGGACATGGAAGTCGTGGCGGGTGAACGCAACTTCCGCAGGAATAAAAACTTAGTAAAATATTTTTATCATAATGCAGAGTATCCATCAATAATTAAACTTTTTTTGCTCCGATTCTACAGCAAAGCTGACTGGCATGAATGAGAGTTCAGCGACTATTACAGTATCTCCTCCAAACAGTACACCACAGGCGGTAGTACAGAAGTTTTCAGCTGCTGCCAACCTTGGGGTTATAGCTTCAGGCCAAAACAATATACACAGGTGAGTGTTTAAGCCAGCAGTATGCCATATTACATTAGTGCACTGCGATAAGGGTACAAAAAATATATCCGCACTTTTCATCTCTTTCTATATTCATCTTCAAAACATAAAATGTATTTATTTTTCCATTATTTGTTATACCCCTTGTCCATTTATGTATAGGGTAGACATAGGCTAATCAATTTGCAGGACACTCGTCCAGTCGTCCATGTCTTCCAGACAGGAGCCCTATAAACCTCCTTCTACCTGCATGGCTCACTGTTTCCTCTACTGATTAGTAGATCCACCACAATCTCATAGGGCGTAGCAAAACCATATTGTTCCTTCCCTTTCGAGCCATGGGCTCATACAGTAGTTTTCCCCTACATATGGGCTATCTGTGTACTCAGGAGAAATTGTACAATACATTTTATGATCCACTTTCTCCTTTTACCTTTGTGAAAAATGAAAAATTTGGGGCTAAAGCAACATTTTTGTGGGAAAGATATATTTTTTCATTTTCACGGCTTAATGTTATAAAATGTGAAGCATCAGCATTTTCAAGGTGCTCACCACACTTCTAAATAGATCCCTTGAGGGGTGTAGTTTCCATAATGGAGTCACACTTGTGGGAGGGATTCCACTGTTTAAGCAACTCAGGGGCTCTACAAATGCGACATGGCGTCCAATCTCAATTCCAGATGGTTTTGTGCTCTGATAGTCTGATGGTGCTCCTTCGCTTCCCTGTCACGCGCCTAAACAATAGTTTTCCACCACACATCTGTG
The DNA here is from genome assembly GCF_032444005.1 of Ranitomeya imitator. Lineage (NCBI taxonomy): Eukaryota > Metazoa > Chordata > Amphibia > Anura > Dendrobatidae > Ranitomeya > Ranitomeya imitator. Next base: position 114,828,653 of record NC_091282.1, read on the forward strand.
TACACAGGAGAAATTGCACAACAAATTACCGTATATACTCGAGTATAAGCCGAGATTTTCAGCCCAAATTTTTGGGCTGAAAGTGCCCCTCTCGGCTTATACTCGAGTCACGGTCGGCGGGTGAGGGGGAGAGGGCGCTGAGGCATACTTACCTAGTCCCGGCGGTCCTGACGCTCCCCCTGCCCGTCCCACGGTCTCCGGGTGCTGCAGCTCTTCTCCTGTTCAGCGGTCACGTGGGACCGCTCATTAGAGAAATGAATGTGGACTCCACTCCCATAGGGGTGGAGCCGCATATTCATTTTTCTAATGAGCATTAACGGTGACCACTGATAGAGGAAGAGTCTGCGGCACCGAAGACCAGCTGTCTGGGGGAAGGAGTGGGACGCCGGGAGCAGGTAAGTATTACATATTCACCTGTCCGCGTTCCACACGCCGGGCGCTGCTCTTTCTTCTCGTCCTCTTGCACTGACTGTGCAGGTCAGAGGGCGGGATGACGCATATAGTGTGCGCGGCACCCTCTGCCTGATCAGTCAGTGCGGAGAGACGCTGAGACGGGACGCTGAGGAGCTGCAAGCAAGAGAGGTGAGTATGGCATTTTTTTTTATTATTGCAGCAGCAGCAATGGTACAGCTTTCTATGGTACATCTATGGGGCAATAATGAACGGTGCAGAGCACTATATGGCACAGCTATGGGGCAATAATGAACGGTGCAGAGCACTATATGGCACGGCTATGGGGCAATAATGAACGGTGCAGAGCACTATATGGCACAGGTATGGGGCAATAATGAACGGTGCAGAGCACTATATGGCACAGCTATGGGGCAATAATGAACGGTGCAGAGCACTATATGGCACAGCTATGGGGCAATAATGAACGGTGCAGAGCACTATATGGCACGGCTATGGGGCAATAATGAACGGTGCAGAGCACTATATGGCACAGCTATGGGGCATTAATGAACGGTGCAGAGCACTATACGGCACAGCTTTCTATGGTACATCTATGGGGCCATAATGAACAGTGCAGAGCACTATATGGCACGGCTATGGGGCAATAATGAACGGTGCAGAGCACTATATGGCACGGCTATGGGGCAATAATGAAAGGTGCAGAGCACTATATGGCACGGCTATGGGGCAATAATGAACGGTGCAGAGCACTATATGGCACAGCTTTCTATGGTACATCTTTCTATAGTACATCTATGGGGCAATAATGAACGGTGCAGAGCACTATATGTCAGCTATGGGGCCATAATGAACGGTGCAGAGCACTATATGGCACGGCTATGGGGCCATAATGAACGGTATGGATCATCTATTTTTATTTTTGAAATTCACCGGTAGCTGCTGCAATTTCCACCCTAGGCTTATACTCAAGTCAATAAGTTTTCCCAGTTTTTTGTGGCAAAATTAGGTGGGTCGGCTTATACTCGGGTCGGCTTATACTCGAGTATATACGGTATATGGTTCATTTTCTCTTGTTAGTCTTATGAAAATGAAAAATGTGGGTCTAAAGCAACATTGTAGGAAAATTTTGAATTTTTTTTCCCCACATTGCTTTAACCCCTTTCTGACCTCGGACGGGATAGTACGTCCGAGGTCAAATCCCCTGCTTTGATGCAGGGCTCCGCGGTGAGCCCGCATCAAAGCCGGGACATGTCAGCTGTTTTGAACAGCTGACATGTGCCCGTAATAGGCGCGGGCAGAATCGCGATCTGCCGCACCTATTAACTAGTTAAATGCCGCTGTCAAACGCAGACAGCGGCATTTAACTACCGCTTCCGGCCGGGCGGCTGGAAATGATGTCATCGCCGACCCTCGTCACATGATCGGGGGTCGGCGATGCGTCAGGATGGTAACCATAGAGGTCCTTGAGACCTCTATCGTTACTGATCGCCGCTAGCTGTGAGCGCCACCCTGTGGTCGGCGCTCACAGCACACCTCCATTTCTGCTACATAGCAGCGATCAGCAGATCGCTGCTATGTAGCAGAGCCGATCGCGTTGTGCCTGCTTCTAGCCTCCCATGGAGGCTATTGAAGCATGGCAAAAGTAAAAAAAAAAAAAAAGTTAAAAAAAAATGTGAAAAAAAATAAAAAAAATATAAAAGTTTAAATCACCCCCCTTTCGCCCCAATCAAAATAAATCAATAAAAAAAATATCAAATCTACGCATATTTGGTATCACCGCGCTCAGAATCGCCCGATCTATCAATTAAAAAAAAGCATTAACCTGATCACTAAACGGCGTAGCTAGAAAAAAATTCGAAACGCCAGAATTACATTTTTTAGGTCGTCGTGACATTGCATTAAAATGCAATAACGGGCGATCAAAAGAACGTATCTGCACCAAAATGCTATCATTAAAAACGTCATCTCGGCATGCAAAAAATAGGCCCTCAACCGACCCCAGATCACGAAAAATGGAGACGCTACGAGTATCGGAAAATGGCGCCATTTTTTTTTTTTTTTTTTTTTTTTAAGCAAAGTTTGGAATTTTTTTTCACCACTTAGATAAAAAATAACTTAGTCGTGTTAGGTGTCTATGAACTCGTATTGACCTGGAGAATCATAATGGCAGGTTAGTTTTAGCATTTAGTGAACCTAGCAAAAAAGCCAAACAAAAAACAAGTGTGGGATTTCACTTTTTTTGCAATTTCACCGCACTTGGAATTTTTTTCTAGTACACGACATGCTAAAACCAATGATGTCGTTCAAAAGTACAACTCGTCCCGCAAAAAATAAGCCCTCACATGGCCAAATTGACGGACAAATAAAAAAGTTATGGCTCTGGGAAGGAGAGGAGTGAAAAACGAACACGGAAAAACGAAAAATCCCAAGGTCATGAAGGGGTTAATTCCTGTGAAGCACCTAAAGCAGTGTTTCTCAACTCCAATCCTCAAGACCCACCAACAGGTCATGTTTTCAGGATTTCCTTAGTATTGCCCAGTATGCCCAAATGCACAAATATATGGAGTCGAATTACACATCTGTAAACTGGATGACATAAATTCAAGGAAAAGGCTTCAGCACCAAAAGGGGAAAAACAAAACATAACATTTTCTGTGGATTTAAAAAAATTAGGATCCATAGTCATATGCATTTCAGGTTTGCAACCCTTACTCAGAGCTATTCATGTTATATGCTATGAAGAAAGGTTGCTAACCTGAAACATGTAAGATTATTGATCCTAATCTTTTTTTTCATAATCTTTTTTTAAGCGTTTTTTATAAGTTTTAGTGTGTATTTTAAAAAAAAAAAGTCTTTTTTTCCTTTTGGTGCTGGAGCCTTTTCCTTGGTCTGCTTTTATCCATTAGAACCTGGAATTGTTTCCTCTTACTGAAGCTGTCGGAGAGAGAGCTGAATAAAGCTTAATCTATACACATTATTATTATAATTTATATAACACCATTAATTCCATGGTGCTGTACATGAGACGGGGTTACATCAAAATACAAATATCACTTACAGAAAACAAAGCTAACAATGACAGACTGATACAGGGGGGCGAGGACCCTGCCCTTGCAGGCTTATATTCTACAGGATTATGGGGAAGGAGACAGTAGGTCGAGGGTTGCAGTAGCTCCGATAGTGTTGAGGTGGTCATGTGGTCATTACAGGTTGTAAGTTTTCTTGAAGAGGTGGGTTTTCAGGTTTCTTTTGAAGGATCCAAATGTGGTGGATAATCGGACGTGTTGGGGCACAGAATTCCAGAGGATGGGGGATATTCGGGAAAAGTCTTGGAGGCTATTGGGTGAGGAGCGAATAAGCATGGAGGAAAGGAGGAGGAATTGGGAGGGTCGGAGATTACGTGAGGGAAGATATTGAGCGATTAGTTTGGAAATATACAGAGGAGAAAGGTTATGGATGGCTTTGTAGGTCAGTGTTAGTTGTTTAAACTGGATACTCTGGGAAATTGGGAGCCAGTGAAGGGATTTGCAAAGAGGGGAAGCAGGGGTGTAGAGAGGAGAGAGATTAATTAGTCTGGCAGCAGAGTTAGGGTATGTGCACACGATGCAGAATTAGTGCAGATCTGCAGATTTTTCTGCAGCAGAAACGCTGCAGAACTGCACTGTGATTTACAGTACAATGTAAATCAATGTGAAAAAAAAAGCTGTGCACATGGTGCAGAAAAATCTGCGCAGAAACGCTGCAGATTTCAAAGAAGTGCATGTCACTTCTTTTGTGCAGTTCTGCAGCGTTTCTGTACCCCTCCATTAATAGAAATCCACCGTGGTAAAATCTGCACAAAAAACGCACCTGCGGTTTCTGCCAGGAGATGCAGATTTAGTGCAGAAAATTCTGCACCACATTTCCTACGTGAGCACATAGCCTTAAGGTCGAGGTACACGTTTTAGCCCGGTTACTTCTCTTTGATGGATGGAGTTGTACTATCAGAATAAAAAACTTAGTGTTTTGTTTTTTTTCCCCCTAAAAGTTGGAATTCTGATACCAAAGCAGGAGATGCAAGCTACTTTTTTTTCAACATGTGTTCACACAATGCAGTTCCCCTAATTATCCTGATTTGCCTTTTTTTCCACATATAAGGACTAGTTCAGACAACAGTAAATTTGTTTCCTCAATCAGGCAGCAGACTAATTATTAGGTCACTGCGTGCATAAATGGTTTTCATGTAGCGAAAAATGTCAGCGTACACTAATTGTGCAAATGGCGAATAGCTCTTGCATCCGTCCACGATTCAGGCGAGTGCATCCAGCCGCACATTGACGTAACCAATCCATAAATTGCAGCATTTATCTGAACATGGCCTAAAGGCTCAAATGTTTCGTCTGGCTATGTATTGGTTGGTGTGATTGACCAAAGCAGATCAGCTTCATCGTTTCTTGAGCAGACAAGACGTTAAATTTAAGCGAAAACTCATATATGTATGAATCGTACAGTGCAGGAGGGGGACCGTTTCAGGTATACCATATTACATTACAGTGTTGCTTCGACAGGCTTTGCTGCTTAAAAAAGCCCATTAGCAATTCATATAGCTTCAGTGCTAATATTCACATCACTAATTCCTCAACAGGGGATTAATATCAATGAAGAATACTCATGATATGCATATAGTATAGAGGCAGGCATTAGAAAAATGTGGTCTCAGTTGGCAAGTAACTAGTGCCTCATGAATATCTGCTCATGAAATGCCTCATAAGTGTCAGATTCTTTGCTGCTTGATCTCGTGAAAAAGATTCAGCCAGCAAAATGGTTGTTGTATGGCGTGCAGCTTAGGATAGGATTAATAATGTAATTCTTAACTGGTATATACAGTACCATGCAAAGGTTTTAGGCAGGTGTGGGAAAAATGCTTCAAAGTAAGAATGTTTTAAAAAAAATAGACGTTATAATAAACTATTTTTATCAATTATAAAAAAAAACGCAAAGTGAATGTGCAGCATAACAAATCTAAGTCCAATCAATATTTGTTGTGACCAACATTTCCCTTGAAAACAAAATCATTTCTTCTAGATACACTTACACAAAGTTTTTGAAAGAACTCTGCAGGGAAACAACTTGGAGAAGTGACCACAGATCTTCTGTGGATGTAGGCAGTGGTGTAACTAGAGTCCTGTGGGCCCTGGTATGGACTTTGGACCTGGGCCCCCACCAGCCTCTTGGTCAGATGTATGGGCCCCTGGTGCGTTCTATATCTTATGAAGACATACATGTTCGCACTAAAAGAAAAAAGACTAGAGATAAAATACAGAAATCTTAGAAAAAAAAAAACAGCAATAAATTAATATACCAATAATAAGACCACTTAAATGTCTGCTTGAAATCTTTTCTTGGTAGACACTTTGCTGATGCTTTATTACTATCTTGTGTCTTACTTCTATACTCAGTCAAGCCATGATGTATAACCTCTGCCACGAAACTGTCTTCAACATCCTAACCTTTGTTGCAAAGTTTGGCTTGTCCACAAACAGTATTAAAGAGTATCTTTCAACACATTTTTCCAGGACGTCCCCCTGACAGCACATTGGAGGACGTCCTCCTCCTCCTTGCAGGGACAGGAAACACAACACGAGAGGTTAAAAGGTCCCACTCCACCCCCTTTTCCTCAGTGTTTTTCCTGTCCCTGCATGGAGGGACACACGAGAGGATACAGCGCTATACAAGCGGGAAGACTCACCAGTCCGGAGGGCTCGGGGGATCGTGCGGCTAACGCCAATATCCTTTCCCCGCATCACTAAGCCCCAGGCAGAAACTTCCCGGTGGGGAGTCCCTCTGCCAAAAGACCAGTCGAGCGGACGAGCTCCTGGGTCGAACCGCTTCCTCCCGGTGGGGGGCTCTCGGTTCGGGCGCCAGGAGAAGAGGCGCCGCAAGAGGTCCGGCGCCAGCGGCAGCAGCGTGCGTTCCACTGAGTGGAACGCGGAAGTAGGATTGTTAGACCGAGTGCAGTACGTCCGGTGTCAGGCGCAGGTAAGGTGACGTCACATCCGGGGACGGGGCCATCTCGGCGTGCGTTCCACCTGGTGGAACGCGGAAGTATGCAGCTTTAAGGGCGCAAGGCTCAGGGCACTCGCAGATGGTTATCCAGCGCTTCCTCTGATGGTAGGAGAGCGCCGGAGTGAATCCCTGGAGAATATTTGCTGCAGGACAGACGTGCGAGCAGTCTGCTGCAGACATGCCGGAGACCAAGGGTGAGTGCAGCAGACGCTGCTATATCCCTTTTATACATATGGGATCATATGAGATCATGTACTTATAGTAGTATTTCTCCACAGAAGATATGGAGAACAGGAATGAGGAGATAGGGGTAAGTGCGCAATGCGCAGAGTACTCAAATATACGCCTGCACACACTGAGCCGTTCTTGTCCTTATTCTTACATTTAGGATAAAGAGGCCAGTCAAGCTCCCCTCCCTCAGTCTAAAAAGTCTGGCAAGGTATTGACTAAATCTAAGAGGTGCTCTCTTTGTAACACAAAACTGTCAGAAACATACAAGAAGGATCTGTGCAGCTCTTGTATTAAGAAAATTGTCAGAGAAGAACAACCATCAATGTTGTCCGAAATGAGGAATATAATCCGGGAGGAGGTCCAGAATTCCTTAGCTTCAATGTCACAACGGGAAGTGTACAGTCCGGGCCCGGCTCGTAAAAGACCAAGGAAAGATCCAGAACAGGAGGTTCAGGATGGTTCGTCGGAGGCGGAATCAGAATATAGAGGTTCTGATCAAGAAGGAGGAGAACTGCCAGTAGAAGAACAAGAAGGGAAGAGGTACTACTTTCCATTTGAAGAAACAGAAGAACTGGTCCAGGCGGTCAGACGTACTATGCAGGTGAAAGAAGATCCACAGCCGAGATCTAGACAAGATCAGATGTTCGGAGGGCTCACATATCAGGAACGGACGGTGTTCCCGGTGAGTGAACACATACGTAAGATGATCTCGCAAGAATGGAAAGATGCGGAGCGAAGATTGGTGATGTCCAGAGAGTTTAAAAACCGTCTTCCGTTTGATTCAGAAGAGATCAAGACATGGGAAGAGATTCCGAAGGTAGATGTCCCTTTAGCCAAGGTGGCAAAGAAAACATCCATACCTTTCGAAGATTCATCTAGTCTTAAGGATGCAATGGATCGCAAGGCGGATATCCTTTTACGTCGAGCCTGGGAGACTTCAGCAGCTTTAATAAAAACTAACATCGCAGCTACTTCTGTAGCGAGATCCATGTTCCTGTGGATGGAACAGCTGGAAGAACATTTAATTAATAAGACTTCACGGGCGGATATAATTGCTTCTCTGCCTATCATTAAGTCAGCCACGGCCTTTATGGCAGATACATCAGCTGAATCTGTGAGATTTGCGGCTAGGAATAGCTCCTTGTCCAATGCAACACGAAGGGCTATTTGGCTTAGATCTTGGTCGGGGGATAATGCATCCAAAAATAAATTATGCGCCATTCCATTTTCAGGTTCCAGAATATTTGGTCAGGCTTTAGATGACATCCTAGAGTCAGCAGCTGATAGTAAAAGAGGGTTTCCCGAGGATAAACCCAAGAAGTTTCAGCCCTTTCGGAGGAGGCCTCTCCCCCCTCCCCCTCCCCCCCGCAGATTTCCAGAGTATAGAGAACAATGGAGATCAGGTAGAGGATCTTTTAGGAGTTCCTACGCTCAGAATAGAAGGGGTAAGAATTCCTTGTTCGGTTCTGGCTATAGACCAAGGAAACAATGACGCCATAGGGATAGGCGGGAGATTAAGTTTCTTCCTCAAACAATGGAGTCAGATCTCAGACAACGATTATGTCCTCAAGATAATCTCAGAGGGTTACAGAATAGAGTTAACATCCCGCGTACCTCAAAGGTGTATCTTACCAACAATGTTAGCCAAAGATTCCCCTATGTTTCTAGACCTACAAAAACTGTTCGACTCCGGGGTTATAGTTCGGGTTCCTACTCCAGAAATAGGTGCAGGTCACTATTCCTCTCTTTTTTCTATTCCAAAACCGTCAGGGGAATCCCGTACAATAATAAATTTAAAACCTCTGAACGTTTTCGTCAAATACAAACGGTTCAGAATGGAGTCGATCAGGTCCATCATTCATCTTATAAACAAAGATTCGGTAATGTGCACTCTCGATCTGAAGAGTGCGTATTATCAGGTCCCGATACATCTCTCTTCTCAGGAGCTTCTGAGATTCTCGGTAAGTCTCTCGGACATGACCTGCCACTTCCAATTTCAATGCCTCCCTTTCGGTCTAGCATCCACCCCAAGAATTTTCACCAAATTGGTAGCAGAGGTGGTGGCTTTCTTAAGAAACCAAGGAATAACAATAATTCCATACTTGGACGATTTTCTGGTTGTGGCACGATCAAGGGCCATTCTGCTACAACACAGAGATCGGGTCATAGCAGTATTAGAGGAAATAGGATGGGTGGTCAACAGGAAAAAGTCACATTTAAAGCCAGAATCCCAGAAGATATTTCTAGGAGTACTCTTGGATTCTACAACCAGGCAGTCCTTCTTACCAAGGGACAAACGAACGTCATTAAAAAAGATGATCTTAGAATTCCAAAGAAGTCCAGTGACGATAAGAGCAGCTATGAAAGTCTTGGGGAAGATGACAGCATGCATTCCGTGTGTCAGATGGGCTCAGGCTCACTCAAGGCCTTTACAAGAACAGATACTCATGGTATGGGATCGACGTCGTTCCACATTAGACAAGAGGCTAGAGCTATCAATGAAGACAAGAAGATCACTACGATGGTGGATCCAGGACTACAATCTAAAAAAGGGCATCCCTTGGATATCAACCCCTTGTGTGATAATCACCACAGATGCAAGTCAGTGGGGATGGGGAGCGCACCTGGAAGGAAAATTCTTTCAGGACAAGTGGCCCGAGGAGATCAGTCAAATTACAGAGAATTATACGCAGTCTGGGAAGCTCTCAGAAGAAACCGTTCACGCCTAAAGGACAAACATGTAAAAATCCTATCCGACAATGTAACAGCGGTATCCTTTTTGAGGCATCAGGGAGGTTCCAAACACAAAGCGCTTCAAGGTCTAGCGCAGAGAATATATGCCTGGGCAGAAGACGTTGTCTTATCTATAACAGCAGTGCATCTACAAGGGTCACAGAACATACTAGCCGACTATCTAAGCAGAAAGAAAGTTTCTCCAACCGAATGGGAACTAAGTCAAGAAATGTTCCAAATTCTTTGCCACCGTTGGGGAACGCCCAGGATAGATTTATTCGCCACAAGGAAAAATTCAAAGGTTCCCAGATTTTATTCCCTCAACCCTCTAGACATGCCGGAAGCAGTCGACGCCTTAAGTCAAGCATGGAGCGAACCTCTGTCTTACGCATTTCCACCAATAGCACTAATTCCAGTAGTGCTCAGGAAGATTCAGGAAGACCAGGCAACAGTGCTGACGATTGTACCATTCTGGCCAAAGAGAAGTTGGTTCCCATTGTTGGGGGCCATGGCAACGGAAGACCCTATCATACTCCCGTTATGGAAGGATATAATTCATCAAGGGCCTGTTTTACACCAAAACCCGGAGAGACTGCATCTATCATGGATCCTGAGAGGGACATTTTGAAATCCAGAGGTCTTTCAGATGAAGTAATTACAACCATCCAGGCTAGTAGGAAGCCTGTCACCTCAGCCATCTACCACAAAATCTGGAAAAAAAATTGTATGGGAAGTGGCGGGTCAGCTGTGATTCCGGGGGTCTTAGATGTTCCTAGAGTCTTAAAATTCTTACAGGCAGGCTTTGACTTGGGGCTCAGGCCAGGTACAATTAAAGTCCAGATCTCGGCCCTTAGTACTTTTCTGGATTATCCATTAGCTTCCCACCCCTGGATAATCAGATTTGTGAGGGCTATCCAAAGATTACGGCCTACCTTGAGACAGCTAGCTCCCACATGGGACTTAAATTTAGTCCTTAGGGCTCTATGTAAAGATCCCTATTCTCTAGAGGAGGACATGCCTATTTCAGTTCGTACCTGGAAGACGGCCTTCCGAGTAGCGATTACAACAGCTAAACGCGTAGGGGAAATTCAGGCTCTATCAATTAAGGATCCATATCTTCAAGTCAGAGAGGATCATATAATCCTAAAATTAGACCCAGCTTTTATCCCAAAAATAGCTTCAGCAAAAAATCGAGATCAGGAAATAATTTTACCTTCCTTTTGTGAGAACCCTTCTAATGAAAAAGAACAGGCTTTACACTCCCTGGATGTTAGGCAGGCAGTATTAAACTATCTAGAGGCCACTAGCTCCTGGAGGAAGGATTCTAATCTTTTTATCCTATTTGGAGGTAAGAATAAAGGTAAAAAAGCTTCCAAGGCGTCTATAGCTAGATGGATTACTACTATAATTTCAAAAGCCTACGCATCAGAAGGGATAGCGTGCCCAACAGGGATTAAAGCTCACTCTACTAGGGCTGTTTCAGCATCATGGGCTGAGCGAGCAGGAGCGTCACTAGATCAGATTTGCAAGGCAGCAACTTGGGCCAGAGTAAACACGTTCTGTAAGCACTATAAGCTAGACGTAGTAGCAGCTCAGCAGACGTCTTATGGGAGGAAAGTTCTCCAAGCAGTTGTCCCACCCTAAACGTAGTTTTCTTTGGTATTCTCCAATGTGCTGTCAGGGGGACGTCCTGGAAAATGGGTATTATTACCTACCGATAATTCGGTTTCCAGGAGTCCATCCTGACAGCACCGTTATTTCCCCCCCTATGCATGCCAGTTCATATGCTGTAATATGTTTGGTCAAATAAAGTTTTCAAAAGTATATCTATCCATCGTGTGGTACTTGTCAAAACACTGAGGAAAAGGGGGTGGAGTGGGACCTTTTAACCTCTCGTGTTGTGTTTCCTGTCCCTGCAAGGAGGAGGAGGACGTCTTCCAATGTGCTGTCAGGATGGACTCCTGGAAACCGAATTATCGGTAGGTAATAATACCCATTTTCATGTTGGACTGGACACCCAATATGATACTGGCTGCAGAGCAGAATGTCTTTTGTTTGTTTTTTCGCCTCACCATTGTATTTGGCACCTAATTAAGTTCATTTTCAACACAAGAGGGCATTATCAGAACATTTTCACTGGGGGCGCGTACTTCTGGTACTTCCCCCTATATGAGGGGGAATCGTAAGTAGGCAAGAACACTCAGGAGAAAGAAGAACATGTCCCATCAAAGCTTAAAGGGGGTTTATCTTGTGTGAGAGATATGAGAGCGATTACAAGTTGCTGTGAGCACAGCAGACCTTAGTGTCATTACTCTAATTTTGCGCTTTAATTTCCTGATAGTCCTTGTGGGGGTGAGGAGCAGCACCACAGAGTTTAGCTGTGTCACAATACAGACCCTTACACAGGTGCATCTAACATAATTAGAATATCATCTAAAAGTTAATTTATTTCAGTTTATCAATACAAAAAGTGAAACTCATATATTAGAGTATTTACAGAGTAACGTATTTCAAGTGTTTCTTTTAATGTTGATGATTATGGCTTACAGCCAATGAAAACCCCAATGTCATTATCTCAGTAAATTGGAATACTGTAACACACCAGCTTAAAAAAATTATTTTAACATACGAAATGTTGGCCTACTGAAATGTATGTTCAATAAATGCACTCAATACTTGGTCAGGGTGCCTTTTGCATCAATTACTGCATCAATGCGGCGTGGCATGGAGTCGATCAGACTGTGGCACTGCTGAGGTGTTATGGAAGCCCAGGTTGCTTTGATAGCAGCCTTCAGCTCGTTTGCATAGTTGGGTCTGGGGTTCCTCATTTTCCTCTTGACAATATCACATAGATTCTCTATGAGGTTAAGGTTAGGCAAGTTTGCTGGCCAATCAAGCACAGTGATACTATTGTTTTTAAACCAGGTATTGTGCCAAATACTTTGACTGCTAATATCTCTGCACTGGAAAGATGAAATAAGACAAAAAAACATTTAATTCTAGTCTGCAGCCACTATTACATCGTTTGTCCTGTTCAACCTGAAAAATTTGGTGAAGGGTCCTTTCTAAACCTGTTAGATGGCTTTCTGTTTTTAAGCTAATGACTGTGTTTCAACCTACAAATACAAAACAAGTGATGATCATCATTTTCATAATTTTTTTTACTTATACTCTTGACTATAATCCTGCAAAATGCTGACTTTGCCTTCAAAATAGCATCAATTCTTCTAGCTACACTTGTCCAAAGGGTGGTTACATCCAATGCTGATTTGATTTAACCCCTTTACCCCCAAGGGTGGTTTGCACGTTAATGACCGGGCCAATTTTTACAATTCTGACCACTGTCCCTTTATGAGGTTATAACTCTGGAACGCTTCAATGGATCCTGGTGATTCTGACATTGTTTTCTCGTGACATATTGTACTTCATGACAATGGTAAAAATTATTTGATAGTACCTGCGTTTATTTGTGAAAAAAACGGAAATTTGGCGAAAATTATGAAAATTTCGCAATTTTCCAACTTTGAATTTTTATGCAATTAAATCACAGAGATATGTCACACAAAATACTTAATAAGTAACATTTTCCACATGTCTACTTTACATCAGCACAATTTTGGAACCAAAATTTTTTTTTGTTAGGGATTTATAAGGGTTAAAAGTTGACCAGCAATTTCTCATTTCTACAACACCATTTTATTTTAGGGACCACATCTCATTTGAAGTCATTTTGAGGGGTCTATATGATAGAAAATACCCAAGTGTGACACCATTCTAAAAACTACACCCCTCAAGGTGCTCAAAACCATATTCAAGAAGTTTATTAACCCTTCTGGTGCTTCACAGGAATTTTTTGAATGTTTAAATAAAAATGAACATTTAACTTTTTTTCACAAAAAATTTAATTCAGCTCCAATTTGTTTTATTTTCCCAAGGGTAAGAGAAGAAATTGGACCCCAAAAGTTGTTGTACAATTTGTCCTGAGTACGCTGATAGCCCATATGTGGGGGTAAACCACTGTTTGGGCGGATGGGAGAGCTCGGAAGGGAAGGAGCGCCGTTTGACTTTTCAATGCAAAATTGACAGGAATTGAGATGGGACGCCATGTTGCGTTTGGAGAGCCACTGATGTGCCTAAACATTGAAACCCCCCACAAGTGACACCATTTTGGAAAGTAGACCCCCTAAGGAACTTATCTAGAGGTGTGGTGAGCACTTTGACCCAACAAGTGCTTCACAGAAGTTTATAATGTAGAACCGTAAAAATAAAAAATCATATTTTTTCACAAAAATTATCTTTTCGCCCCCAATTTTTTATTTTCCCAAGGGTAAGAGAAGAAATTGGACCCCAAAAGTTGTTGTACAATTTGTCCTGAGTACGCTGATACCCCATATGTGGGGGTAAACCACTGTTTGGGTGGATGGGAGAGCTCGGAAGGGAAGGAGCGCCGTTTGACTTTTCAAAGCAAAATTGACAGGAATTGAGATGGGACGCCATGTTGCGTTTGAAGAGCCACTGATGTGCCTAAACATTGAAACCCCCCACAAATGACACCATTTTGGAAAGTAGACCCCCTAAGGAACTTATCTAGAGGTGTGGTGAGCACTTTGACCCACCAAGTGCTTCACAGAAGTTTATAATGCAGAGCCGTAAAAATAAAACAAAATATTTTTCCCACAAAAATTATTTTTTTAGCCCCCAGTTTTGTATTTTCCTGAGGGTAACAGGAGAAATTGGACCCCAAAATTTGTTGCCCAATTTGTCCTGAGTGCGATGATACACCATATGTGGGGGGAACCACTGTTTGGGCACATGGGAGGGCTCAGAAGGGAAGGAGTGCCATTTGAATGCAGACTTAGATGGAATGGTCTGCAGGTGTCACATTGCGTTTGCAGAGCCCCTAATGTACCTAAACAGTAGAAACCCCCCACAAGTGACACCATTTTGGAAAGTAGACCCCCTTAGGAACTTATCTAGATGTGTGCTGAGCGCTTTGACCCACCAAGGGCTTCACAGAAGTTTATAATGGAGAGCCGTAAAAATAAAACAAAAATTTTTTCCCACAAAAATTATTTTTTAGCCTCCAGTTTTGTATTTTCCCGAGGGTAACAGGAGAAATTCGACCCCACAATTTGTTGTCCAATTTGTCCTGAGTGCGCTGATACCCTATATGTGGGGGGGAACCACTGTTTGGGCGCATGGGAGGGCTCGGAAGGGAAGGAGATCCATTTGGAATGAGGACTTAGATGGAATGGTCTGCAGGTGTCACATTGCATTTGCAGAGCCCCTAATGTACCTAAACAGTAGAAACCTCCCACAAGTGACACCATTTTGAAAACTAGACCCCCTAAGGAACTCATCTAGATGTGTTGTGATAGCTTTGAACCCCCAAGTGTTTCACTACAGTTTGTAACGCAGAGCCGTGAAAATTAAAAAAAAAAATCTTTCCCCCCAAAATTATTTTTTAGCCCCCAGTTTTGTATTTTCCCGAGGGTAAGAGGAGAAATTCGACCCCAAAAGTTGTTGTCCAATTTGTCCTGAGTACGCTGATACCCCGTATGTTGGGGGAAACCAACGTTTGAGCGCATGGCAGAGCTCGGAAGGGAAGGAGCGCCATTTGGAATGCAGACTTAGATGGAATGGTCTGCAGACGTCACATTGCGTTTGCAGAACCCCTAATGTACCTAAACAGTAGAAACCCCCCACAAGTGACCCCATATTGGAAACTAGACCCCCCAGGGAACTAATCTAGATGTGTTGTGAGAACTTTGAACCCCCAAGTGTTTCACTACAGTTTATAACGCAGAGCCGTGAAAATAAAAAATCTTTTTTTTTCCCACAAAAAATGTTTTAGCCCCGAGTTTTATATTTTCCCAAGGGTAGCAGGAGAAATTGGACCCCAAAAGTTGTTGTCCTATTTGTCCTGAGTACGCTGATACCCCATATGTTGGGGTAAACCCCTGTTTGGGCACACGGGAGAGCTCGGAAGGGAAGAAGCACTGTTTTACTTTTTCAACGCAGAATTGGCTGGAATTGAGATCGGACGCCATGTCGCGTTTGGAGAGCCCCTGATGTGCCTAAACAGTGGAAACCCCCCAATTATAACTGAAACCCTAATCCAAACACATCCCTAACCCTAATCCCAACAGTAACCCTAACCACACCTCTAACCCTGACACACCCCTAACCCTAATCCCAACCCTATTCCCAACCGTAAATGTAATCTAAACCCTAACTGTAACTTTAGCCCCAACCCAAACTGTAGCCCTAGCCCTAACCCTAATCCTAACCCTAGCCCTAACCCTAGCCCTAACCCTAGCCCTAGCCCTAACCCTAGCCCTAACCCTAGCCCTAACCCTAGCCCTAACCCTAACCCTAGCCCTAACCCTAACCCTAGCCCTAACCCTAGCCCTAACCCTAGCCCTAACCCTAACCCTAGCCCTAGCCCTAACCCTAGCCCTAACCCTAGCCCTAACCCTAACTCTAACCCTAGCCCTAATGGGAAAATGGAAATAAATACATTTTTTTAATTTTTCCCTAACTAAGGGGGTGATGAAGGGGGGTTTGATTTACTTTTATAGCGGGTTTTTTAGCGGATTTTTATGATTGGCAGCCGTCACACACTGAAAGACGCTTTTTATTGCAAAAAATATTTTTTGCGTTACCACATTTTGAGAGCTATAATTTTTCTATATTTTGGTCCACAGAGTCATGTGAGGTCTTGTTTTTTGCGGGACGAGTTGATGTTTTTATTGGTAACATTTTCGGGCACGTGACATTTTTTGATCGCTTTTTAGTCCGATTTTTGTGAGGCAGAATGACCAAAAACCAGCTATTCATGAATTTCTTTTGGGGGAGGCGTTTATACCGTTCCGCGTTTGGTAAAATTGATGAAGCAGTTTTATTCTTCGGGTCAGTACGATTACAGCGACACCTCATTTATATAATTTTTTTATGTTTTGGCGCTTTTATACGATAAAAACTATTTTATAGAAAAAATAATTATTTTTGCATCGCTTTATTCTCAGGACTATAACTTTTTTAATTTTTTGCTGATGATGCTGTATGGCAGCTCGTTTTTTGCGGGACAAGATGACGTTTTCAGCGGTACCATGGTTATTTATATTTGTCTTTTTGATCGCGTGTTATTCCACTTTTTGTTCGGCGGTATGATAATAAAGCGTTGTTTTTTGCCTCGTTTTTTTTTTTTTTTTCTTACGGTGTTTACTGAAGGGGTTAACTAGTGGGCCAGTTTTATAGGTCGGGCCGTTACGGACGCGGCGATACTAAATATGTGTACTTTTATTGTTTTTTTTTATTTATTTAGATAAAGAAATGTATTTATGGGAATAATATTTTTTTTTTTTTTTCATTATTTTGGAATATTTTTTTTTATTTTTTTTTACACATTTGAAATTTTTTTTTTTTACTTTTTTACTTTGTCCCAGGGGGGGACATCACAGATCAGTGATCTGACAGTTTGCACAGCACTCTGTCAGATCACTGATCTGATAGGAGTGCAGGCTGCTTCACAGTGCCTGCTCTGAGCAGGCTCTGTGAAGCCACCTCCCTCCCTGCAGGACCCGGATCCGCGGCCATCTTGGATCCGGGGCTGGAGGGAGCAGGGAGGGAGGTGAGACCCTCGCAGCAACGCGATCACATCGCGTTGCTGCGGGGGGCTCAGGGAAGCCCGCAGGGAGCCCCCTCCCTGCGCGGTGCTTCCCTGCACCGCCGGCACATCGCGATCATCTTTGATCGCGGTGTGCCGGGGGTTAATGTGCCGGGGGCGGTCCGTGACCGCTCCTGGCACATAGTGCCGGATGTCAGCTGCGATAAACAGCTGACACCCGGCCGCGATCGGCGGCGCTCCCCCCGTGAGCGCTGCCGATCGCATATGACGTACTATTGCGTCCTTGGGAAGTAAAGCCCACCCCACATGGACGCAATAGTACGTCTAATGGCAGAAAGGGGTTAAGGTACCTTCACACATAACGATATTGTTAACGATATCGTTGCTTTTTGTGACGTAGCAACGATATCGTTAATGAAATCGTTATGCGTGACAGCGACCAACGATCAGGCCCCTGCTGGGAGATCGTTGGTCGCTGAATAAAGTCCAGAACTTTATTTCGTCGCTGGACTCCTGCTGACATCGCTGGATCGGCGTGTGTGACACCGATCCAGCGATGTCTTCACTGGTAACCAGGGTAAACATCGAGTAACTAAGCACAGGGCCGCGCTTAGTAACCCGATGTTTACCCTGGTTACCATCCTAAAAGTAAAAAAAAACAAACACTACATACTTACACTACATCAAACCAGGGATTCAAGCTTCAAACCAGGGATTCAAGCTTCAGGAGGCTAATTTGCATATTCCAGGTGCCTTCTGGGAGAAGCGAAGTCTCCCTAAGCTAGAAGATCGTTGGGTACAGCCGGGACCAGCTGCTTCGAAAGCATCACCAAACCAGGGATTCAAGCTTCAGGAGGCTAATTTGCATATTCCAGGTGCCTTCTGGGAGAAGCGAAGTCTCCCTAAGCTAGAAGATCGTTGGGTACAGCCGGGACCAGCTGCTTCGAAAGCATCACCAAACCAGGGATTCAAGCTTCAGGAGGCTAATTTGCATATTCCAGGTGCCTTCTGGGAGAAGCGAAGTCTCCCTAAGCTAGAAGATCGTTGGGTACAGCCGGGACCAGCTGCTTCGAAAGCATCACCAAACCAGGGATTCAAGCTTCAGGAGGCTAATTTGCATATTCCAGGTGCCTTCTGGGAGAAGCGAAGTCTCCCTAAGCTAGAAGATCGTTGGGTACAGCAGAATTTTTGCCTGTAGGACATTATTGCAAGAGAGCTTGGCTGAGTAGATTACACAAGAAGGAAAACACACAGCAAGTCAGCAGGATCTAGGAGCAACATGGCAGATGTGACAACCTACATGGTGAGCTGCAGCATGTGCTACATGTTCACAGATCGACCAGAAGAAGAATCCAATTTCACCTGTCAGAAGTGTAGACTAGTGGCCCTTTTAGAAGAAAAGGTGCGGGGTCTGGAAGAAAGAATAGCAACTTTGAAACTCATCAAAGAGAATGAAGACTTTCTAGACAGAACAGAAGCATCTCTACTGGTCACAGAAGGTGCAAAAAGTGTCAGAGAACCTCCAAAAGCAGATGAGTGGAAGCATGTGACCAAAAGAAGCAAGAAGACCATGGAGAAATCACCAACCACACAACTGAAGAACCGATATCAAATCTTTGTAGAGGATGAAGATGGCACACCTAAGAATGAAGCAATACCAGCAAGCAAAAAAGAAAAGGGCACACAGCAACAAGTGACAGCAAAAAGTACAGCCAAGAAGCAACGAAGAGTGGTGGTGGTGGGAGACTCACTACTGAGAGGCACCGAAGCAGCCATCTGCAGACCGGACATAACTGCAAGAGAAGTATGCTGCCTTCCAGGTGCGATGATCAAGGATGTGACCGATAGGATACCAAAGCTCTTCAGCTCCAAGGACGTCCACCCATTTCTTCTGATACATGTTGGCACCAATGACACGGCAAGGAAGGACCTACCGACAATCTGCAAGGACTTTGAAGAGTTGGGGAAGAAAGTAAAGGAACTGGATGCACAGGTAGTTTTTTCTTCTATCCTTCCAGTAGACGGGCATGGCACCAGGAGATGAAACAGGATCCTTGATGCAAACAACTGGCTAAGACGATGGTGCAGACAACAAGGATTTGGATTCCTGGACCACGGTGTGAATTACTGGTATGATGGACTCCTCGCCAGAGACGGACTACACCTCAACAAACCTGGGAAACACACATTCGCCAGAAGACTCGCTACACTCATCAGGAGGGCGTTAAACAAGAAGAAGAGGGGACGGGAAGAAAAACATTAGACTCGAACAAAGACGACCCAGGAAAACATACTCAGAAGGGAGGTAAGAACATTTCTAAAACAATCCACAGTGAGGAGATTGGAACAAAACAAAATCCTCTAAACTGCATGCTCGCAAACGCCAGAAGCCTGACAAACAAGATGGAAGAACTAGAAGCAGAAATATCTACAGGTAACTTTGACATAGTGGGAATAACCGAGACATGGTTAGATGAAAGCTATGACTGGGCAGTTAACTTACAGGGTTACAGTCTGTTTAGAAAGGATCGTAAAAATCGGAGAGGAGGAGGGGTTTGTCTCTATGTAAAGTCTTGTCTAAAGTCCACTTTAAGGGAGGATATTAGCGAAGGGAATGAGGATGTCGAGTCCATATGGGTTGAAATTCATGGAGGGAAAAATGGTAACAAAATTCTCATTGGGGTCTGTTACAAACCCCCAAATATAACAGAAAGCATGGAAAGTCTACTTCTAAAGCAGATAGATGAAGCTGCAACCCATAATGAGGTCCTGGTTATGGGGGACTTTAACTACCCGGATATTAACTGGGAAACAGAAACCTGTGAAACCCATAAAGGCAACAGGTTTCTGCTAATAACCAAGAAAAATTATCTTTCACAATTGGTGCAGAATCCAACCAGAGGAGCAGCACTTTTAGACCTAATACTATCTAATAGACCTGACAGAATAACAAATCTGCAGGTGGTTGGGCATTTAGGAAATAGCGACCACAATATTGTGCAGTTTCACCTGTCTTTCACTAGGGGGACTTGTCAGGGAGTCACAAAAACATTGAACTTTAGGAAGGCAAAGTTTGACCAGCTTAGAGATGCCCTTAATCTGGTAGACTGGGACAATATCCTCAGAAATAAGAATACAGATAATAAATGGGAAATGTTTAAGAACATCCTAAATAGGCAGTGTAAGCGGTTTATACCTTGTGGGAATAAAAGGACTAGAAATAGGAAAAACCCAATGTGGCTAAACAAAGAAGTAAGACAGGCAATTAACAGTAAAAAGAAAGCATTTGCACTACTAAAGCAGGATGGCACCATTGAAGCTCTAAAAAACTATAGGGAGAAAAATACTTTATCTAAAAAACTAATTAAAGCTGCCAAAAAGGAAACAGAGAAGCACATTGCTAAGGAGAGTAAAACTAATTCCAAACTGTTCTTCAACTATATCAATAGTAAAAGAATAAAAACTGAAAATGTAGGCCCCTTAAAAAATAGTGAGGAAAGAATGGTTGTAGATGACGAGGAAAAAGCTAACATATTAAACACCTTCTTCTCCACGGTATTCACGGTGGAAAATGAAATGCTAGGTGAAATCCCAAGAAACAATGAAAACCCTATATTAAGGGTCACCAATCTAACCCAAGAAGAGGTGCGAAACCGGCTAAATAAGATTAAAATAGATAAATCTCCGGGTCCGGATGGCATACACCCACGAGTACTAAGAGAACTAAGTAATGTAATAGATAAACCATTATTTCTTATTTTTAGTGACTCTATAGCGACAGGGTCTGTTCCGCAGGACTGGCGCATAGCAAATGTGGTGCCAATATTCAAAAAGGGCTCTAAAAGTGAACCTGGAAATTATAGGCCAGTAAGTCTAACCTCTATTGTTGGTAAAATATTTGAAGGGTTTCTGAGGGATGTTATTCTGGATTATCTCAATGAGAATAACTGTTTAACTCCATATCAGCATGGGTTTATGAGAAATCGCTCCTGTCAAACCAATCTAATCAGTTTTTATGAAGAGGTAAGCTATAGACTGGACCACGGTGAGTCATTGGACGTGGTATATCTCGATTTTTCCAAAGCGTTTGATACCGTGCCGCACAAGAGGTTGGTACACAAAATGAGAATGCTTGGTCTGGGGGAAAATGTGTGTAAATGGGTTAGTAACTGGCTTAGTGATAGAAAGCAGAGGGTGGTTATAAATGGTATAGTCTCTAACTGGGTCGCTGTGACCAGTGGGGTACCGCAGGGGTCAGTATTGGGACCTGTTCTCTTCAACATATTCATTAATGATCTGGTAGAAGGTTTACACAGTAAAATATCGATATTTGCAGATGATACAAAACTATGTAAAGCAGTTAATACAAGAGAAGATAGTATTCTGCTACAGATGGATCTGGATAAGTTGGAAACTTGGGCTGAAAGGTGGCAGATGAGGTTTAACAATGATAAATGTAAGGTTATACACATGGGAAGAGGGAATCAATATCACCATTACACACTGAACGGGAAACCACTGGGTAAATCTGACAGGGAGAAGGACTTGGGGATCCTAGTTAATGATAAACTTACCTGGAGCAGCCAGTGCCAGGCAGCAGCTGCCAAGGCAAACAGGATCATGGGGTGCATTAAAAGAGGTCTGGATACACATGATGAGAGCATTATACTGCCTCTGTACAAATCCCTAGTTAGACCGCACATGGAGTACTGTGTCCAGTTTTGGGCACCGGTGCTCAGGAAGGATATAATGGAACTAGAGAGAGTACAAAGGAGGGCAACAAAATTAATAAAGGGGATGGGAGAACTACAATACCCAGATAGATTAGCGAAATTAGGATTATTTAGTCTAGAAAAAAGACGACTGAGGGGCGATCTAATAACCATGTATAAGTATATAAGGGGACAATACAAATATCTCGCTGAGGATCTGTTTATACCAAGGAAGGTGACGGGCACAAGGGGGCATTCTTTGCGTCTGGAGGAGAGAAGGTTTTTCCACCAACATAGAAGAGGATTCTTTACTGTTAGGGCAGTGAGAATCTGGAATTGCTTGCCTGAGGAGGTGGTGATGGCAAACTCAGTCGAGGGGTTCAAGAGAGGCCTGGATGTCTTCCTGGAGCAGAACAATATTGTATCATACAATTATTAGGTTCTGTAGAAGGACGTAGATCTGGGTATTTATTATGATGGAATATAGGCTGAACTGGATGGACAAATGTCTTTTTTCGGCCTTACTAACTATGTTACTATGTTACCTACAGCCGTCTGTCCTCCAGCGCTGTGCTCTGCTCTCCTCCTGCACTGGCTGTGAGCGTCGGTCAGCCGGAAAGCAGAGCGGTGACGTCACCGCTCTGCTTTCCGGCCGCTGTGCTCACACAGACAGTACAGGAGGAGTGCAGAGCACAGCGCTGGAGGACAGACGGCTGTAGGTAAGTATGTAGTGTTTGTTTGTTTTTTACTTTTAGGATGGTAACCAGGGTAAACATCGGGTTACTAAGTGCGGCCCTGCGCTTAGTTACCCGATGTTTACCCTGGTTACCGGCATCGTTGGTCGCTGGAGAGCTGTCTGTGTGACAGCTCTCCAGCGACCAAACAGCGATGCAGCAGCGATCCGGATCGTTGTCGGTATCGCTGCAGCGTCGCTTAATGTGAAGGGGCCTTTAGAGTTCTCCTTTGTTTATTCATATTGTATTTTGTTAATTGTAAAAGATAAACTAACATATTTATTCTTTAAAGCATTTTTACTGTACAGCATTTTTTCCACCGCTGCCTAAAACTTTTCCTCAGCACCGTATACCTCCTTTTTTTGTGTTATTGAAGAGTTCTATCTAAATTTAAAAAAAAAAAAATTGGAGATATATATATTTAATTTATTTATTTTTTATTTTTTTTACTTTTTTTCTTGCAGTTCAAAAAAAAAATCTGTTCACTACTCTAAGGCTTTCTTTTCCTTCACCCAGATGGAAGTTTTGATCCATTGCCCAAGTCACAGGAGCCATCTTTACTTCCTACTCTGTTTTCCAAAGTAACAGGAATAAAAGGCCACCTTTTAAAGATCCCTTAGACACCTTTTGACTTTGAGTATAATTTTTTACATATGTTAGTGTGTTATCGTACCTTTAATAGGTTTTCAATATTTTGGGGAAAATTGCTGTGTTTCATTTAGTTACATTTTAATTCTGCACACTAATAGTTGCCAAATAATTCTGCACACAAAGAAATTCTCTTAAGAAAGGTTTAGTAACCTTTTTGATTGTCCAACAGCGCTGTACTTTGATAACAAAAATTAAAAATACAGCTTGCCTAATAAATTATTCACGCAGTGTAGATCATTTATGGAATAGCACATCTGTAATTCAAACATGCCATCCATGGATAATCGACTTGGATTTGGCCAATGTGACTTAAGAACCCCGTACATATTAGACTGGAGTTGACTGAACTCTTCTGTATGATCGGGATCATCTGACAGTCTAATATGTATGAGTCCTCCAAACTCTCCTCCAACAAGTCTGAAGAGTGAAGAAACGAGTCTGTTGGGTTTCCAATGGCCAATCCTTCTGTTCTCCTCCGAGATGAGCTTCTGCCAGATAAGTCTGGCTATAGCTTTTTCCTAGAGAACACCGGAGCACTCGCCCGAATGAAGCATTCCTGTATGTGGGGGAGTTGGGAAAGCCAATCTCTGACCAGTGGTGATGAGCAAGCGTGCTCAGATAAGGTATTATCCAAGTATGCTCGTGTGCAAACCGAGTGTCATCGGTGTGCTCGAAAAATATAACACCTTATCCGAACACATTTGCTCATCACTTCTGATTATACATCCATTTGGAAAAAGACAAACGGCCACCAGGGGCTAAGTCCCAAAGCACCTGGGGAAATGCACTAAATTGATCGAATAACACATCTGACTCAACAGATTACCAGTTTAGGGCTAGCTAGTGCTTTTGATTGTTGGATTTGTACGAAGTGGATGCAGGGCCAGATATCGGTAGTAACAGGTAGCTTTAAATGAAAGCTACGAAGAGTCTGCAGAAGACAGTCACATGGTGCTATCACTTTGCTGCTGCTATTTTATTCTAGCAAAGTTGATCATAACCCATTGGTTCCCCACCAGCCACATTTTGCCAACTATTCTCAGTTACCCATTTCAGAACAATTTTCATATATTTATATTGAAATCTAATTGAGTGGTAAACATGGTATACAGTGTAACATTCCGTCTTGTGCCTATATTGCCGGATCCATATATTATAACTGTCACTCTGCCATCAGCCATGCAAGTGACAGCCATTACTTGTATTTTGGCTGTAGAATCAGTAGCCGAGTTCTCTTTGCTCACGGTAGGGGTCAGCACCGCTATAACATCAGCATCTGTCTTCACAATACCATGATACAAAGAGATTTCCTATAAATAAGTACAAGCCTTCTAGTTCAGGGTGGATTCTCCCTTCTTTCATTATGAACTGCTACAAACAGTGTTAGGTCCATCGTGACATTTTCAAGTATTTGTCAGTTTTGGTAACTTTGCAGTCGTGCAGCTATGTACAAAAGTGATTTCAGAAAATATTTTACTACTAATAAGGAAAATTTTATTTCAAATTAGAAGTTTTTTTATTAGCTTTATATCACCAAGTAAAGACTTTCTACATTTTGTTTTTACATTTTAAATCAAAATTCACTGAACCCTCTTGTCTTTTTTCATTTTATTATCCAAATTGATTTAATACAGTATATAATCTTTTTTTTTTTTTCCTCTTCATTGTTGTCTTGCTACTTTTTTCTTCTAGTACAGTGATGTTCCTTGCTGGTGAATGGTTTCTAGTATGTTTGATAACTTTTGCCTAATTATTTTTATACTGCCAGGGCAGGGCAACGCTTCGCCTCATCGTCTTTCCTGCTAATAGGATTCTGTCTGCTTCAGCAATCTGTAATTGGAGGCTTCATGTACAGAAACAAAGTTTTTGTAATATAGCTTACTGTCCCAGCTTCTGGCAGCTACACAAGAGGGGAAAAAAGGAAATTAGACGCAAGACATAAACCTAAAAAACATATTAATATGCAATAAAAGCATAGAAGATTAAATGTGATTATGAGGGTGTTATATTTGCATTTCCATATTGTCTTGTTTTTTACATACCTGGCTCATATAGGGGTTAAACATGGATAATACTGAAAACTGTATATCTGACTATTGTTGACGCAACAGAAAAAAAAAAATTTTTACTCTTGACAAATGATTGTTCTTTTTTCCAAATTTCCCTTTCAAAGAAAAACTCCTGCAGTTAAAATATCCTTTCCAGAAAGCAAAAAACTTGGGAAGCATTTAATATACCGAGATAATAACATTCCATTGATATTGTGGGTTTGTGATCTTCAACCAGAGAACTAATTGTGATTAATGCTGTCACAACAGAGGGAGAATATATTCACTCTCTCCAGAGAGACAACACATACGCGAATGATTTAGACCCTCTAACAACACATGTTTAATTTATGCTTGGGAGTCCATCCAAAACACCACCAAATTCTCCCGAACAATAGCTAGAAGTTTCTTCTTTCCTGTCTTGTCAGCATTCTCGGCAGACATCGGCGCGTACTGAGAACATAATGCGGTGATGAATAGTGCTGCGACTTGTAAGCACACAGCGCAGAATTTTGCCTTTTTAGATCTTTAGCAAAATGCAAAGTAAAGTTCCAATTTTGATATTCCCGAAAAACATAAAAGATGCTGAAATGTATAGTAAAGAGTTGCAATGCAAAAGTTTGAAAGAATGAATAAAAAAAACACCATAAACCTATAAATAAACATTTTTATTATTTATAATGTATTTCTTTTGCCTCATTTTTTAACCATCATTTTTACAATGCGTTAATTATCCAAGAAAAATGAAACTCTGTTAACATCAGATTTGAGACCGGAATAAATATTGATGTTGATAAATCAGCTGTAATTACATATAAACTGGTTAACAAGACAGAAATGACACGTTATGCTTCTCTAACTAGTGTAATGTGTTAAGAGGTTTTGATGTGATAAAAAAAAAATAAAGAAGAAATTACTTTTCATTTAAGGAGAATCTGTTTCCTGCTTAAGTGGCTAATATTTTAATTAAGTCTGGTGTGAATTTTTTTTTTCTCCCGGAGTATCTTTGATAAACTCTCTCCTTTATGTTGATGGTAATTAAACAGATCCCCGCAGACCACAGTGTACGCAGTGAAGGGCCCATGCTAATTGTCAGGCGGGAGACACTGACCAGTTGGTTTGCTATTGTGTAGCCAGAGTCGTGCTGTCAGTAGAGCAGTTTTATTATTTTTGCATTGTCCGCTGTTGTCAGGGCTAGCTGCACGCTATTGTGGCCGGAGATGTTTCACAAATTGAGGCAGATGGCTCCGATTGAGACACGTGTCATTCAGAAAGGGAAGAAGGGAAAGGCATCTAGAGTGGGGGTCAGAGCGGGTCACAGACCTGCTCCCCTACTTGTTAGTGTTTTCAAAAGACCATGTGCAGCAACATCATTGTCCTCCAGTTAGCAAAGAATAGAGGGGCTTTTACTTTGCATGAGCTCCACCATTTAGGCCGCGGCTTCTCTATTCTTGCACATCGCTTGCCGTCCTCCTGGAATGAATTAGCAGGATTGACAGAAGTCCTTTGTATCTCCGATGGCTTTTGAGTCAATTGACGGGCACAAAAGGACAGTTTTGCTCCTAATTACATGTAATTAGGGGGATTTATGTGTTTTGGAATTTTCTGTTGTTGCAAATTGTAACAAATTTTATGATTATTTGTATTAATTGCTTACATTGTTTTTAAGTCATCACTATATTTGGTTATGTTGTCGTCGTCGTCATTATTATTTTTATTATTTTTTATTAAATTGGGAAATGGGGCCAGGGTTAAAAAAACATATGCAAATAACTGACTTGGCCAGGACTCTAAATTCTTCTTAATATGATCTACAGTGGCAAATGTGTAAAAATAGCTGAATAATAACTACAGACTTATGGCAATATATACCATGTACAGAGGACATGATATGTGTATTTACTAGCCTCTGTTCCCCCCTCTTCTTTTTCCAGATTTGCAGCAAAGACTGTGCACAGTGGGTCATTGATGCTGGTCACAGTGGAGCTGAAGGAAGGCTCCACAGCTCAGCTCATCATAAACACGGAGAAGACAGTGATTGGCTCCGTTCTGCTGCGGGAGCTGAAGCCTGTCCTGTCCCAGGGGTAGCCAGCTTACATCTGGACTTCAGAATCTGGCACAAAACAAGTGCCTGGCATCCTCTACTGCTGCCTTTCATTTATAATAATAGCCCTTCCATCTGGCAGTAGTGGGAAGAATACACTCTGGACAATCTTGTCTCCTGCTTCAGAATGCTAGTATCTATCATGTAAGCAAGCCCTTGTGATAGCAGAGCTTGCTAACCAAAGATCATACATTTTTCTGTCACCCATCTCTACTACCATTTGTTACCGTTTTTGTTTTTTTAAATAAGACTTTTAAGCACCTAGGGTCTGGGTAAGACATTTCTGCAGTGTGCCATTTCAGATGTCCATGGCACTAAAGTGGGTATGACATTCTGATATATGGTATTTGGTAAAATAAGAAAATGTAGTCCATTGCCAACGGGTTTTATACGGTTACGATCATTCCTCCTTTCAGTTGTTTCATATTGTTGAATAAATGTTACTGAACACGACATCTTATGAATGAGTCCATGAATAAAAATGCTGCAAAACCTCAAAGTGAGTGATTTTCTGTGTGATGTCCCAGGGTTTGTCAGTATGGACAGTGGGTTTGTTGTGGGTTTTTTTTTTTTTTGCTGTAAGAGGACAATGTCATTAGCAGATATTGTTGCCATGAATGGATGTATTTGGTGAGCAACAATGTTTTGGTATTTGGTACTTATAAAAGTAACATCCACATAAATGCAATGAGCCATGATTGCCAGCAGAACGTTGGCTAGAGCAGAACTAGCATACTTTCTTCCCATGCTGCACACACCAAGCTGTCCACACAATGTACAGGAAAATGTGATTTATCAGACCAGGCTACCTTCTTCCATTGCACTAAGGTCTAGGTAGGATGCTCACATGTCATCACTTTCATCAGTGAACAGTGATCAACAGTGGTCAACATGGGCACTCTGACCAGAGTGAACTATCATTACGCTGTGTGTTCTGATACCTGTGTCATAGTAGCAATAACCTTCACAATATGATGAACAAGTGAATGCAACATTCACCAAGCTCATGAATCCATTTTAGACTACCCAAGGGCTAATCTGCCACCAAGTCCTTTGACACAGCCCACTGCTGTATCCCTTCATGAACAGATTTGCTCTCCACTTTGCTAAAAAAAATGTGACCAGCAATCCTGTGGCCATATTGATAAGCTATCCCAATGATCAATCTGATCAAGAGAGGTTTTTTCATGATGTTTTAACCAGTATAAATTATAGATACTGTAACTGTAGATTATAATTGTTAATTCATGGGAAGGGTTAAGCATTGTTCAAGTCTTGCATAATAAATGGTGGAGACGTCCGTATCTAAAACGCATGTTTATTAATCACATGTTTAGGTGTGAATAAGAGCACTTCAACATCTGATATATACCCTGTGCATCCACATTGCACATCCACAAGACTTTATTAGATAGAAATTATATTTCTAGAACTTCCCAGCAGTTTCTTTACAAGTTGGAAGTAGCCACTCGCTGGTTTTGTAGTCAGCACAGCACTGTTCAGAGAATCTCAGCTTGACAGTAACATAAAGAAAACTATTTGGCGAACTTTCTTTTGTCTTTGATACTAACCTAAGCTATTTTTTTTTATCCACCTAAAATGCTTGGCTTTTGCTAAAGATCACCATATTAATCTGAAGGACCACCATCTCAAATGGTCATTAAAATTATGTAAGCAAATCGCGTACTCAGGACAAACTGGACAACTTTTGGGGTCCAATTTCTCATGTTACCCTTGTGAAAATAAAAAATTGTGGGCTAAAAAATAATTTGAGGAAAGAAAAAATTTTTATTTTCACGGCTCTGCGTTATAAACTTCTGTGAAGCAATTGGGGGTTCAAAGTGCTCATCGCACATCTAGATTAGTGCCTTGGGAGGTCTAGTTTCCAAAATGTGGTCACTTGTGGGGGAGCTCTAATGTTTAGGCACACAGGGGCTCCCCAAACGAGACATGGTGTCCGCTAACGATTAGAGCTAATTTTTCATTCAAAAAGTCAAATGGCGCTGCTTTCCTTCCAAGCCCTGCTGTACGCCCAAACAGTAGTTTACCCCCACATGTGAGGTATCGCTGTACTCAGAAGAAATTGCCCAACAAATTTTAAGATCCATTTTATCCTGTTGCCCATGTGAAAATGAAAAAATTGAGGCTAAAACAATTTTTTTGTGAAAAAAACCCAGTACTTTTTCATTTTTACGGATCAATTTATGAAGCACCTGGCGGTTCAAAGTGCTCACTATGCATCTAGATAAGTTCCTTGGGGGGTCTAGTTTCCAAATTGGGGTCACTTGTGGGGGAGCTCCAATGTTTAGGCACACAGGGGCTCTCCAAACGCGACATGGTGTCCGCTAAAGATTGGAGCCAATTTTTCATTGAAAAAGTCAAATGGCGCTCCTTCCCTTCCGAGCCCTGTCGTGCGCCCAAACAGTGGTTCCCCCCCACATATGGGGTATAGGCGTACTCAGGAGAAATAGTACAATAACTTTCGGGGTCCAGTTTCTCCTTTTAGCCTTGGGAAAATAAAAAAAATTGTTGCTAAAAGATCATTTTTGTGACTAAAAAGTGAAATGTTCATTTTTTCCTTCCTCGTTGCTTCTGCTGCTGTGAAGCACCTGAAGGGTTAATAAACTTGTATGTGGTTTTGAGCACCTTGCGGGGTGCAGTTTTCAGAATAGTGTCACTTTGGGGTATTTTCAGCCATATTGACCCCTCAAACTAACTTTAAATGTGTGGTGGTCCCTAAAAAAAATAGTTTCGTAAATTTTGTTGTAAAAATGAGAAATCGCTGGTCAAATTTTAACCCTTATAACTTCCTAGCAAAAAAAAAAAATTGTTTCCAAAAATGTGCTGATGTAAAGTAGACATGTGGGTAATGTTATTTATTAACTACTTTGTGTCACATAACTCTCTGGTTTAACAGAATAAAAATTCAAAATTTGAAAATTGCAAAATGTTCAAAATTTTTGCCAAATTTCAGATTTTTTTCACAAATAAATGCAAAAATTATCAATCTAAATTTACTAGTAACATGAAGCCCAATATGTCACGAAAAAACAATCTCAGAATCGCTAGGATCCGTTGAAACATTCCTGAGTTATTACCTCATAAAGGGACACTGGTCAGAATTGCAAAAAATGGCCAGGTCATTAAGTTAAAAAAAGGCTGGGTCATGAAGGGTTTAATCGACCATGTGTTTTTAAAATCAGCAAAATATACTGCTCAAAAAAAATAAAGGGAACACTGAAATACCACATCCTAGACATCACTGAATGAAATCGTCCAGATGCAAATGTTTACACATTACATAGTGGAATGCGGTGAGAACAATGAAGCAAAAATGATCAAAATTCATAGCCCATGGAGGTCTGGATTTGGAATGATCCTCAAAATCAAAGTGGAAAATCAAATTACAGGCTGATCCAACTTCAGTGGAAATGCCTCAAAACAAGGAAATGATGCTCAATAGTGTGTGTGGCATCCACGTGCCTGTATGACTTCACTACAAGGCTTGGGCATGCTCCTGATGAGTCAACGGATGTTCTCCTGAGGAATCTCCTCCCAGACCTGGGTTAAAGCATCAGTCAGCTCCTGGACAGTCTGTGGTGCAGTGTGGCGTTGGTGGATTCAATGAGACATGATGTCCCAGATGTGCTTGACTGGATTTAGTGGGCAGGCCAGTCCATAGAATCAATGCCTTCATCATGCAGGAACTGTTGATACACTTCAGCCATAGCAAGCCTAGCATTGTTATGCATCAGAAGGAACCTAGGGCCCAGTTTACCTGCATATGGTCTCACAATCGGTTTGAGGATCTCATCCCGGTACCTAATGGCAATCAAGGTACCTCTGGCTAGCAAGCAGAAAAAAATGCCTCCCACACCATTACTAACCCACTGGTAAGCTGGTCATGCTGGAGGATGTTGCAGGCAGCAGAACAATCTTCATGGCATCTCCAGACTCTGTCATGTTTGTCAGATTTGCTCACTGTGAACCTCCTCTCCGTGAAGTGCACAGGGCACCAGTGTCAAATCTGCCAATCTTGGTGTTCTCTGGCAAATGCCTTCTGCCCCCACTTGTGGACATTGGGCTATCATACCACAGTCATGGAGTATGTTTGAGCAGACGTATGGATGTTAGTGGCCTGCTGGCGGTCATTCTGATCTAGCACTACTCCTGTTCCTCCTTGCAGAAAGGAAGCGTTCCTGATGCTGGGTTGTTGCCCTACTATGGCCCATACCATGTCTCCTGGTGTTCTAGCCTGTCCTGGTATCTGCTTCATACTCTGGACACTGTGCTGACAGACACAGCTACTTTTTTTGAAACGGCTCACATTGATGTGCCATCCTGGATGAGCTGCACTACCTGAGCAACTTCTGTAGGTTGAAGACACCGCCTCATGGTACTACAGTATTGAACGTAATGACAAAATTCAAAAGTGTCCAAAACAGCCAAAAATGATGAGAACAAAGAAAATGGTCTGTGGTCATCCAATGCAGAACCACTCCTTTAGAGAAGTTGTCTTGCTAACTGCTTATAATTTCTACTCATTGTCAGTTCCATTTGCACAACAGCAGGAAAAATTGATTCACAATCTGTGTTACTTTATAACTGGACAGGTTGATTTCACAGGAGTGTGATTGACTTAGAGTTATATTTTTTAAGTGTTCCCTTTAATTTTTTGAGCAGTGTAGGAAAGATATTTATCTTGGTACCATGTTAGCCAGTAGATAGAAAAATATTTAGAATTGAGAGTTCTCAGTGGTTGATACCTTTTAATGGCTAACTGAAAAGATGGTAACAAATTGCAAGCTTTCCAGACTACACAGGTCTCTTCAGAGAGGCTCTCGACTGGGGTCTAAGGGGTAACGTGTCTTTGCCTGAGGAAGAGACCTGTGTAGTCCCGAAAGCTTGCAATTTGTTACCATCTTTTCAGTTAGCCATTAAAAGGTATCAACCACTGAGGACTCTCAATTCTAAATATTGAGCAGTGTATACATTTATGCTTCAGGTTTCATCCTTTGAAATTTATCCACAGCATATCTTCAGCTAAACTCATGCACATTGTTCTGCTAAATTTTATCCTTCAGATTTGTGTTATCTTCTCATTTAAGAGAAGTGTATTGTGGGCTCTCAGATGCCAGGCTTGATAATTGCATGGCAGGAACTTGCATGATAAAAACTATACCAATAATCACATGTAAACACTCAAAAACGAGAAAGTCTGCCAGCCATCTCGAATTCATCTGGTGCACAGGAGTCATGCAGAGGAGTCAGTCTTGTAGAAGGTATCCAAGAAGTAGTAAAAGATTCAGCACCTATCGTATTAATTAAAAAAAATGTAACAAAAATAATTGCACTCAAAACGGTTCACAAGGAGAGCAGGTAGAAAGCAAAAAGAGAACATACAGGTATCTGGTCCGATGAAAGAAAATCCAATGAATCCTTCTAGTGAAGATTATACCGAACTCAAGTTATCAGCTACTCCGATCAACTGAGCAAATATCGTTCTTGCAAAATGGTCAAAAATTTTCTTCATTCAGTAAATTTGATCTATACAGGAATGGATGCACACAGATTTATACAAAATGGTACAGGTAGAAAGCATTCAGATTGACACAGTGCTATCTACTAAGCCGAATCCCCATAGCAATAGGGCAATAAATACCATCACAAATGAAAATCGTAATCTAATGTTCAATGAAGAATGTGCACTGTTTAATTTAAAGTCGTTCGCTATGGAGTCTACAAGCCTCACTAGATTCTCTTGCCACTAATGTGTGAGCCCCCACAGAATCCCTAATACAGAATTTTATCCCATCCAGTCAAGAATACCTAGAATGGATGATTTTCAGACCCTTGTCAAAAAGGATCTTCTGAAGTTGTACAAGTCGTCTATAATTTGTCATTCTCATTTAAACAACTTTGACTTTAAATTAAACCTTACAGCAATTACACAGGAATAAAGATATTATGAAAGATTCTGACATGGGGGAGTTTAATAATTGTTTTAGATATTGGTCTTTATGTCAAAATAATGAATGTGCTGTTATTGGACAGTACCACGTACAAATTACTCAGACGACAAGACCCCCTACCATATAGTAAGCGTAATATGTCCGTTTTATTGAATTTTGGTTTCGTTACAAATCCTTACTACCAAGAAAGTTGAATGTATGAATCCAGAACATCTTGTCCATCCTACTCTTTGTGCACTCCCCCAAAACTAGTATTTGCCCCACTGTTACAACCATTTGTATCAGGCATAAAATCCCTTTCTGAATATTTTATGTTCCTGGGTTGATTCAAAGTTACAAATTTTAATGAATAGACCCCCAGGACACATCAAGTATAGTAAACATGTATTTCAAGTTACAGTCATGGCCAAAAGTGTTGGCACTCTTGAAATTGTTCAAGAAAATGAATTATTTCTCCCAGACAATTATTGCAACTACAACTGTTTTGTTATACACATGTTTATTTCCTTTTTGTGCACTGGAACAACACAAAAAAAAGAGCAAATTGGACATCATTTCACAAAAAATACCAAAAAAGGGCTGGACAAAATTGATGGGTGCCATGAAAATTGCGTCAAAACAATGTTGTTTCAGGCATGTGATGCTCGTTCAAACTCACCTGTGGCAAGTAACAGGTGTGTGCAATATCAAAATCACACCTGAAACCAGATAAAAATGGTGACTCAATATTTGCACTATGTATCTGTATGTGCCACACAAAGCATGGAGATCAGAAAGAGAAGATAACTGAGGACTTTAGAACCAAAATTGTTGAAAAATATCAACAAGGACAACATCTGCAAGGAGTTTGTATGTTCTCGTATTTGCGTGGGTTTCCTCTGGGTTCTCTTTTTTTCCTCCCACACTCCAAAGACATACAGATAGGGAAAATAGATTGAGCCCCATCGGGGACAGTGATGATGATGTCATTAAAGCGCTGTGGAATTAGTGGCACTATATAAGTGCATAAAATAAATCTCACAAAGGGCAACATTTGCAAGGAGTTTGTCTGTTCTCCCAGTGTTTGTGTGGGCCTCCTCCCAAAGTCCAAAGAAAGAACTGTAAAATTAATGGTGCTGTAAAAGTGAGTAAAAATAAACATTAAGTGATGCAGATACATTTTTTTGTGAACATAATTGTTATGCAAATTGGACTTTACATAATTAATGCATGTTATATTAAGCCCTATGTTCACAAAGAAATAGCATGGTTGCAGAATGAGATAACTGAGAATCTGTCGGAGTCATTCCACTATGACAGACTGGGAGTTTGTGACTCTTTTCTCCTTTTTCTGAGCTTCGCACAGCTAATATGACCACATACTACGTCAATTTTGAACGTGCAGGGAAATAAAAGACCTGTAAATGCCAAATGGTACAACGTTTTTAATTCAACCCACATTGTAAAAATTATTTTTAGTTCCAAATACATGCATTAATGTACAAAAAAAAATGTTATTTTTTATTCCTAAGCATTGTTACTAT
Source organism: Ranitomeya imitator (assembly GCF_032444005.1). Taxonomy (NCBI): domain Eukaryota; kingdom Metazoa; phylum Chordata; class Amphibia; order Anura; family Dendrobatidae; genus Ranitomeya; species Ranitomeya imitator. Next base: position 114,863,450 of record NC_091282.1, read on the forward strand.
CTGAACTGACTTGATGAAGTGGTAATTTATTTTCAGCTGACATTTTATATTCCAGTGTAAGGCACTGATAGAAAGCTAGAGATTAGGAAACAAAGCGCTATAAGATTTTAATCTGCTAAAACATTTTAAACGATATAAAGGATATGCTAACCTGGTTAGGTTGTGATCACACAGCACGAATTCCCAGCTGCAGGTCCACGGGTCTTCAGACCAGATATACATGTGAAGAAGGAATTTGGATAGTCTGCTGGTAGGTAGAAGGGCAAATCCAGGTACACAAAGGAAAGTTATGCATTATTATTTGTCAACGCATTTCGAAGCTTGCATACTTCTTCAGCACAAAAAAAAAATCGACAAATACAAAAAAAAAGCATAATTATCCTGTGTGTACCAGGAGTTACTTATTCTAGCAGCAGTGCGGAATATCCACAATTCCTTCTTCACAGTGTAGGGTGCTGGTGGGGAAGGTCTAGGCTGGAATTGGGAAACTTTTCACAACAGTACCAGCATGAAATTGCCACAAAATTAGTTAATTGTGTATCAAAGAAAACGGGCTACTTTTCTATGTATTTGCCCTCACCAAAAACTATGGCGCTACTTACTGGTAGTCATATTTTATGATAATTTATTTAATTATTTTGCTCACTTTTATGGCGGCATGATCATCGCTGTCCCCATTGAGGCTCACAATCTAGATTCCCCATCAGTATGTCTTTGGAGTGTGGGAGAACCTGGAGGAAACCCACGCAAACACGGGGAGAACATACAGACTACTTGGTCATTAGTGATCTTTTCTTTAAATTTTGTATTTATTACTGGACGACTCCCAGATCATGGCAATAAGAACAAGAAATCTATATTCATAATTGTTTTTTGTTTTTTTTCATGCCTTATCGAAAAAAGTTCCTGAGCGGTGGTTCATGCTACAACATGGCGAACTCAGCGGCGTACCCAAAGCACATGCACATTATAACTCGCCCTGAAAAGGTTTCATACAACAACAAAAAAAAGTTCTAGAACTCACAGAGTTTTTAATTGGCAGTAATTGTGGTTTATACGCAGGAGCGAGATTAGGTGAGACTTGTTATTTGATGATTGAGATTCTAGAATGAATTGTTGTGTGGGTTCTTGCTCGGCGCTTCCATCAGGGACTTTGTTTCAGTGGAGTGCAGCTGCTCTGTTTGATTTACACTGCTGCGGCTGTGGCTGGTCATAAATAAATCCTCTTATATAGTTGTTATGAACACCTGTTAGATCATCTGTCAGCAAAGCAATGTTCACATTTATCATGGTGCGGTGCTTATCCTCCTTCAATCCATTTCCAACTGACTCGGCCTATACCGCCGGATTACTATTACCTCATCATAATTGCTCATTTCCTCTCCGCGTTACAACTTGCAGATAAAAGATTTCACTACATGGCCAAATTTCATAAATAAAAGAGAAGCTCGGAGCAGTAAAAGTTTATTTTTGTCATCGTTTGTCACACAGTTATTCTATAAATCAAATGGAATTGCACTCTTGCCAGTTCAGGCGTTACTGTCAGGCCAGACATGGAAATGGTCTGTTTCTTCTTTTTAGATTAGATGACATGGATTTCAGACAGAATCGGCTTATAGCTTTGTTTCACCAATCCTGTTTTATTAGCCTTTAAAGAAAAAAAGTATGATCCTAAAGTAGGAAAAGATAAAAAGCAGATTGATACTTTTGTTACAGGTAAAAAAAAAACGAAAATAAAATACCCTATTGTGATTGTGGGACTATAATTTGTTAAAGTGATTACAAAATGCACATACTATGCAAAATATGGCATGCAAAAACTCTATGAAGAATCAAATTTATACTTTGTGTTTTGGTTTATTTTTCTACCATAATGTAGATTGAAGCAAACGCAAAAATTGGTATCTTTCATCAGGAGAGCACTGTTCGCTGTCACTTGCAGGGGGTGGTGCTGGTCTCTGCTCTTCCCATTCTCTCCTTACAATGTGCACTGACAGTGCACTCTTTTGCCAGCTCATCAGTTCTCAGAGCCGACAAGAGAGCGGACTGTCACTGTCCACTGAGAAGAACAGATACTTCTTTTCCAGTACTATACATTATTTAACATGTCATGTTACAACCCAATATCCTTCAGCGTTTGATTCACAATTCAGATTCTTCTAAGGTTATAACTTTTTGCATTTCCTGTTGGCCCAATGTCTGCCCAGAGCTTGCTTCAGTAGTTTGCATGCCATTCGCATTGTATAGCACAATAATCTACTGTAGGAAAACTAATGTGAAGAATGAAATGCTGCATAAAGCACCGTATTACAGCTGAGCTAAAGATCTATTCGCGAGCTTCACTGTTTCCAATAACAACTAGCAGAATTGTGAATGCAGCTGTGGACTATAAATCCAGATTCACCTTGGATACGTTTATGCAATTTATATTTTTACAGACAAAGCAGGAGTGGATTTGGATGGGTCATTTTCATGTAATATTGTGGTCATCACCGAATATCCGCCGTTTTATATTTTAAAGCCCACAAACCAGATTTGTTTGACCTAACTGCAGTCCCTGTGAAGAGAACAAGCGGTCAGCACCTATTTTTTACCGTTTCTGCAGGATTAGTGAACAGCACCCCTAGATTCTTCACCCCGTTCTGATTCCTCATAGGCTTCTCATAGATGCTTCTAATAAAAGTTTCACTGTCATCACAAAAATGAAGGAATGTTTTCTACTGAACGGTTTTAAATGATTTTCCAGTGGTAAAAACTTTTTCCATTATGTCTATTGTGCAACATAAATAGATGCCCACGGATCCTATAAATGAGGAGAAAAATAAATGCCTCCAAATCTTCTTGAAAAACACTATTGAAAATATGTATTGACCCCTTCAAGACCTATAGGTATATCATAGGTCATGTCCTTGCATTTGATGCAGGCTCCCGCGCTGAGCCCGCATCCTTAAGAACATGACAGCTGATTTTATCAGCTGTCACGTGCCCCAACAGCCGAATCACCTGCAGCTGTTAACATGTTAAATGCCTCTGTCAATCTCTAACAGCGGCATTTAACTCTTCCAAACCAAATGCACGTCACAAACCCTGCCCATTGGCGCCCTTGTCACATGATTGTGGGGCGCTAAAGGGTTGGCATTACAATCGGGGGACTGCAGAAGACCCCATGTGCTGGTCATTGCAGATCTCCTACAGTAGCAGGGTTGAAGCCCTGCTATGTGTAGCACAAGAAATCGGATAATCGCAGCTTCAAGTATCTTAAGGAGACTATTGAAGCAAGTAAAAAGTAAAAAAAAAAAAAACAAGTTTAAAAAAATATGAAAAAAATAACTTAAATCACACTCCTTTTGCCCCATTCAAAATAAAAAATTTAAAAAAATACTCATATTTGGTATCGCGGTGTTCAGAAACGCCCAATTTATCAAAATATAATCTAAATTAATATAATCGGTAAACAGTGTAACGAGGAAAAAAAATGAAATTCCAGGACAGGCTATCAAAATATTGGGTCTACCCCAAAATGGTATCAATAAAAATATCATCTCGGCATGCAAGAAATAAGCCCTCAGTCAGACCCAGATCGTGGCCATTTTTTTGCACACTTAAAAAAGAAACTATACATGTTTGTTATCTGTTTGGTATCTGTAATCAATGCTGTTGTTCAAAATTACAACTCGTCTTGCAAAAAACAAGCCCTCACGTGGCCATATTGAAGGAAAAATAAAAAAAAGTTATGGCTCTGGGAAGGAGAGCAAAAAGTGAAAATGGAAAATCCCAAGGTCATGAAGGTGCTAGTCACAAGTGCGGTAAGGTAACGTTCACATTTGCGCTGTTGGGCGCAGCGTCGTGGACGCAACCAACAACGCAAAACACAACGCTGCATTTTTTAACGCATGCGTTGCCATAAACTAGTAATGTTCCTGAATTTTGGCGCAGGGAAAATGCTACAAGTAGCGTTCTCCGCACCCTGTCTGGTGCGTCAAACTGACGCATGCGTCGGAAAACGCAATACAATGCATACCGGCGCATGTCCATGTGCCCCCCATGGTAAAGATAGGGGCGCATGACGCATGCGTCGGTGTGCGTCGACGACGCTGCGCCCAACAGCGCAAATGTGAACGTAGCCTTAGCGGCTCTTACATGCAAACGCGTATATACAATGATTAAAGACCGTAGTCTGAAATGCGTTTGCTTGTAACAGCCGCTTACAGGACTTGTGACTTTTTAATATATTTTTTCAATAGTGTTTTTCACTCAGATTTGCAGGCTGGGATTTTTCTCCTTACTTATTCCTGTGTCACCGCAAGTTTCCTCCGCACCGATCTTCCATATTTCAGTGAGCGGACTTTTTTTCCTTTTTTTTTTTTTTGTTATGAATCTTCTAAAACTCATATCAGTGATGGTTTCCAGTGCTCCCCATCTATCTCTGTTTACAAAAAATTGAGAGACTGCGGCAATTCATTTTTCTTTTTTAAGCATTCAATATATTTGGTTTTAGATTTGTTTTCATATCTGCATAGATTAAACAATGGTTGAATACATACTTTGATCATATAGATGTCTGCAATTAATGGAGCAATATAATCGAGTAAAATAAATATATAAATAATTTAATATGGCATTAAGATGTTGTTGCAATTTTGTGCCCAAATATAGTGAATGGAATTGCAGAAAAAAAATCTCCAAAAAATGTGCGTTATTTTATAATGTACATATAGGAGTCCTAGAACTTTTATATACCGCATCTGTGCAGTACAGATACATAGATACATATCTTATTTCTGCCCATGGTCATTTTGATTATGGAACATATTAGAATCTCTGCACCCAGTTAATTTGTTTAAATTGAATTTCTTAGATTTTTTTTCTATGCACGATGAAACACATATTTTAAATCCTTATTTTTTTAACCCTATTGAAAAACATACTTCCTTTCTTATCACACATCTGTCATTAATGCCCTGGTCAGGACAGTTCCCTGAATGGGTTAATCCAATTGCTTCTGCATTGTCCCTGCACTTTGTGCGAGATTTGTGCTGGAGGAAAGCGCAGGAATTTATGCGCGTGGTGAACTCATTGGCTGGCAGCATGATGAAGAATTTGATGGTAATGCAGTCCCTTGGTAAAATAAAAAAGTGAGTGTAAAAGCGGAAGGAACAGGGCGATAGAAGGGTTTATAGTTGACATTATACTTGAGAGTTGGTCCTAATTCAAGTTACATTCTCCGTGGCTATTATGTAGCTCATAAATTCAATAAAATGTTTTACTGTTACTATAAAAAATGACAGGAGGGGGGTTTTATGTTGTAAGTTTTGTCTGTAGCTCTCGGGCTTATAGAAGATTTCTCTGGCCATTATGCCATTAAATCCGCGGCTCGGCAGGCCGGCATCCTCCATTACTCCAGCTTACCATAGTATATTTTAGGAAACTTTATGTAAACAGCATTACCAGATGCTACTCACATATATTTAATATTATCGTCCCTCCCGGAAGATATATCGATGACGTACGTCCTTGTAGGTGCTGATTAATACAAATGTGCTTATTCTTGATAATGTCTTGTAAATTATACTGGGAATAACATATTACGTCCAGTAAATTATATGGCGCCAAAAGTCACTTACGAGTCTGCTGACTGATTCATGACACTGGCTACTTTATTTCTTTAGGATACAAAAAAAAAAAAAAAAAAGAAATTTACATTTTTACAATGTAATGAAAATTCAACTTGGTGGTTAAGAATAAAATATATATTTTCACCTAAAATTCTGAAAATAGAAATGACCACTGAACTCAAATTTGCTGCAGAAAACATCATTATTCCATTTTGGTTTTGTTATATTTGTTTATTTATGATGAACACCAAATTTAAACCAATATGGCAGCCATTGCAGCCCTCGCGGGGAGTCGCTGTAGAGTAACTGTAGGTTTATTTATTTTTTCTTCATAAATGTATAAGCAGCTTTTAGGATACCGGTATATCTCATCCTAGATTCATACTCAAAATTTTCAATAAACAGGTAAAATCTGTGTTCAGTGAAGACTGACTGTTACATTACTGAGATTGGAGATGACGGTTTGTTTTTGATAAGATTCTATTTAAAAGGGAGGCGTTCTGCCTCACCTCCTCCTCTCACATTCTGCATAGAATCTTATCGGCACCAACTGTCATCCCCTATCTCGGTAATCTCTTGAGTGAATACAGATGTTACCTGTGAATTGAGTATGAATGATCGATCAGTCCTGGCAAAAAAAGAGGCAAATTTCGCTCATAAAATTTCTTACAGTTACTTATTTTCACAAGTACTACCAATTTATTAAGAAAAAAAAAATAAAACAGCAGTTACTCTTTAACTTTTCAAAGTGCCAGTATTGTAAATTCACCTTGTTTATGTTTTTTTTTTACTCCATATTGGTCAGTTGTTTAATTTGTTCTATATTTGTTCGATTGCATCTGGCAAAGAACAACTATTTTTTCTGGGATTAAATTTTCAACAAAAGATCATTTATGGAAGAAAGAATTGTTGTGTGAGTCGAAATAATCAAACATAACATCTTGTGATTTTTTTTTTGTCTAAAATTATATTCATTCTTAAGTTTAATCCAGTGAACCATCATTTCGATTGATATCTACCACTTCCATCAGCTATCGATAAATGTCAATGGCCATCTGAAATTTTAAAGGTACTCTCTTTTGGATGTGTTTGTAAAAGAATAAAATAAAAAATCAGTTCCTTCAGTTTGATCTTTGTCAGGTGTCAGGAAGAAATTCTTTCTCTCATGATCCAATTTTGTATTCGTGGAAGCTCTGGTTCCTCTATAAATTAAATGTAGCTTTTTTCCTTTTCAGGCCAGCAGGGGTTAATGTAAGTTTCCCTCGTTGTAACTGCAGAGTTGCCAGGTCATCTGATGTGGGTGATGACCACTCCCACCATAGTTTAATGGTCACCCGATGTATCAGCTGACTGTTGGTGATAGAGTTTTTCTGGAGTCAAGCCAATGTTTGAGGAGCTCTCTGGTGCCAACGTGTATCAGCTGTTTGGGGTCCTGGTTTGGTATCCTATGTGGAGTGGATTTTGCAGCAGCAGCTTGGAAGCTAAACATTGTGCTTATTCCTTTTCTATCTCATGTTTGTCACTGTCCCCTGTGTGGTACCATCTGCAGTGGTGAGGCTAGCACCCTTGCCTGCTAGTGCACAAGCCAGGGCAGTGTGATGTGACAGTGAGCGACAATATTCCTGATGGCGTAGGGGGAAGGACCCACTTAGGGGATTAGAGGAGTGCAAGGACTAACTCAGGTTTGAGCTCAGGGGGTGTCCATCCTTCATTACCTCATTGGTAAGGCCTTCCTTTCCCCTTTTCCATCCCGTTGTGGGTTTGTTGTGCCGTGATCTGACTGACCTCCTCTGTTGGGTCGTTGTATTTCATGACACTTCCCTTTTTGAGGCAAATTGAGATAAATTTGCCATACTGTGACCAGGTCGGGTTAGTACATTTTTTTATATGCAGACCCAGGTTGTAACCCAATTGTGGGGTCCAATAAAAGACCCCTGAAGTGCAGAATATCTTCATACACTGTAGTAGGTGTTCCTAGGTACTGCTCACATCAATAGGAACTGAGCTGCAGTACCACAGTACTGCTGGACCACAATCACTGTTACCATTCAAAGATAACTGATAGGTGGGGTTGCTGTGTGTTAAACCCCCATCAATCTGAGAGTGATGACCTATCATTTGGAAAGATCATCAATATCTTAATGCCTGGAAAACCCCTCTAAAATCAGATGAGGTGAACAAATCTTGTAATCCTGAAAGCCAAAAATTAGTTGCATGGCTAAAGGGTTAAGATTCGAAGCTTCTTAATCTGAAATGCGTCATCATGCCATTAACTGCGCTTCTGATGATCACTCTACAAATATTCTCAAATATTGCATTCATTAAAATCATTAAAATATACAATTATCCAGATGAAGTCTGCTGTGCTGTTGAGGGCTCAATTTTTCTTTGTATTTAAACATTATGTTAGTAAATTTAATACTAAATTCATTATGAATTAACAAAAAAAGAGCAGAATTCTAGGTCATCGATTTTGAATGAAACTTTACATTTTATAATTAAAGAACTAATTCAGTAACATACACACAATCCAGAGTAGATGATGTTGAAACTGCTGGGACTTGATGTGACTTGTACTAGGCTGCAATTGATACGTCAAGTCTTCAGTGACTACAGAACAGCTTTGGCTATGCTACATTGGTACTGACATAGCATCACTTTAAATGAAATCTGTCAGAAGGGTCTTGCTATGTAATCTGAGGACAGCATGAGGTACAGGCTGAGACACTGAATTCAGCGATGTATCACTTACTAAGCTGTATGCTGTTGTTTACATACAATGAAGATTTTATCTCTAGGAGATTATTATTGCCCTGACCACAGTGCACGTGGGACCTAGTCCGACTCCACCCTTTCCTCTGATAAGCAGCTCACTGTCAATAGACAATATACTGAGAATGCTGTGCCGTGGGCAGGGACAACTTTTGAGCTCTGCTACATCTGAGAACTCTGATTGTGTCATAACCGCTGCACCCAGTAAATTAAGTGATACATCACTGGAATCAGGGTCTCTTTTCCTACATTATGCTGCTCTCAGATGAGGTAGCAAAAACCTGCGGACAGATTCCCTTTAAAAACCTATAATGAGCATGTGGCTGAAAAAAATAATAATTATATAGCGTATAACATATTCTGCAGCAATTTGCAGTTCAGATGGAGCATTAAATATTAAGCTATTAACCAATTCAGAACTTAGAACTTACAATCCATATGGAAACATGTATGACACGAAAGATAAAAAGTGCTCATTTTGTACGGGTCTTTTATAAAATTAGGGGAATAATGCTGCATGAGCCATTAATTAGTTTTATAAATATAATGTGCATTAAATGGGTTGTCCAATTACAAGACATTGATGATCCATACTTAGGATAATTCATCAATATCAGATGAGTGGGAGTCCGACACCCCCAACCGATCAGCATTCTTAGGCTAAGTTCACATTAGGTGTTTTTTCCGTGTTTTTAATGCGTTTTTTTAATGCAAATTTTCAGCTACGTTTTACAGTACCAGCAAAGCTTATGAGATTTCAGAAGTCTCATGCACACACCTTGGTTTTTTGTCATCAGTATTTTGTGATTTTCATGTTTTTTGGGACAATGGAGCATGTCACCTCTTTCAGTGTTTTTCACCCATTGACTTAAATGGGTAGTGAAAAAATGCTGAAAAAATGCACAAAAAACGCAGGTTTCAGGTTTTGCTGCATTTTTTGTGCCAAAACCTCATTCTATACAACAGAACTTTTTTCAACACTAAACTTTATCAGTATGCACAAGAAACAAATCTAGCATGCCAAAACCGACGCAAAAAAACGCAAAAAAAACCAAGTAAAACCTGCTTTTTTTTCTGCAGCTTCTTTATTGCCAAGAGATCAGATTTTGCTGCAGAAAAAAACGCTGAAAAAACTCTTAGTGCGAACGTACTCTTAAGCTCCGTAGGCAGCCAGATGTACACACATTCAACAGACCGAGCTGGATTACACAGCTCCATTCAATTTGTGATGGCCGCTGCAGAATAGGTCCTTCACATTAAGGCTATGTGCGCATGTTCAGGATTTTTAGCGTTCCGACGAAAAATGCTAAAAAAAACCGCTTACATAAGCACCCCATCATTTTTAATTCATTCCGCATTTTTTGTTTACATGCTGTGTTTTTTCCCGCGGTGGAATCGCATTCCGGAAAAAAACAGCATGTTCATTCTTTGTGTAGAATCGCGGGGATCCTGCACACAAAGGAATGCATTGATCCGCTTACTTTCCGCATGTGGCTATGCCCACCATGTGGGAAGTAAGCGGATCATTTGCGGTTGGTACCCAGGGTGGAGGAGAGGAAACTCTCCTCCAGGCCCTGGGAACCATATACCTGTTAAAAAAGAAAGAATTAAAATAAAAAATCGTGATATTCTCACCTTCCGGCAGCCCCCGCAGCCTTCACGCTCCCCGCGATGCTCCCGTTGCCTGTAATGCCTCGCGGCAATGACCTGTGGTGATGTAGCGGTCTCGCGAGGCATTACTGGGAACGGGAGCATCGCGAGGAGCGGGAAGACAGCGGGGGCCGCCGGAAGGTGAGAATATCACGATTTTTTATTTTTTTTTATTATTTTTTAGCATAGGCAGCATCAATAGTAAAACGTTGGTCACACTTGTCAAACACTATGTTTGACAAGTGTGACCAACCTGTTAATCAGTTTTCCAAGCGATGCTACTGATCGCTTGGAAAACGCTAGCATTCTGCAAGCTAATTACGCTTGCAAAACGCTAGTGTTTAGCGGAAATATGCATGCCAATTCTGCAACGTGTGAACAGCCTCAATGGCGCTGTGCAATGCAGCACCATACAATGTGTTCACATTCAGCCGCTGCCAGGGTTTATACCAGATGATCAGTTGAGGGGTCAGGTGTGGGACCTCCACCAATCACATAATAATAACTTATTTTACTTATACCCTCCAAGATTCAAGGAGTATGAGGGATGGTGTTTAATGAAGGGGAATAATGCAAAGTGATAGACAGCGAAAAGGAACGGAGTCAGATTAGGGAATGATAGAGCTTTAATGGCGCACTTAACTGTGGATGTTATGAATGCATTGGACTGCTCTGGTAAGAGCATTCCAGAGAAATGGAGCAGCACGAAAAAAGTCTTGGAGATGCAAGTGATTTGTGTTATTGAGCAAGTTAGGCAGTATGTGGCAACAGTTAGGCTTTGTTCACATGTTGCGTTTTTTCTGGAGTTTTTTTAATGCAAATTTTTAGCTGCGTTTTACAGTACCAGCAAAAGCTATGACATTTCAGAATCTCAAACATTTTTTGCAAACTGAATTGGAAAACTGCAGCATTTCACTTCTTTCAGCGTTTTTTCACCCATAGTCTATGTTCACACGTTGCCTTTTTGTAGTGGTTTTTCTGAGTTTTTTTATGCAAATTTTACAGTACAAGCAAAGTCTATGAGATTTTCAGAAATCTTATGCACACACATTGGTTTTATTTTTCTGATTGATTTTGAAAAACTGCTGCATGTCGTTTCTTTCAGCTTTTTTTCTGCATATTTACAGAATTTTTCACGCATACGAAACAATAGGTAAGTGCAAAAAATGCAGGTATCAGTTTTTGCTGCGTTTTTGGTGCAAAAACCTTAAGGAAGTTGCATCATGGTTTTTTTTGCAGGGCACTAAACGTTTTCAGCATGCACAAGAGACAATAAAAATCAGCAAAGAAATTAAGTAAAACCTGATTTTTGTAAGCAGCTTCTTTACTGCCAAGAGAGCAGGTTTTGCCTGCAGAAAAAAATGCAGCAAAGAGGCAACATGTGAACATAGCCTGACTCATATTGCGAGCATCTAAAATAAACCACCTAATACCACACTTGTCCTCCAGCAGCCAATACATTTACCTAATTGGTATGGGTTTCTGCTGTCAAACCCGTGGACAGTAGCTGATTTCCAGCAAGTCTTCATTTTGGAAAAGTGATTGTTCAGTTGGAAATAAGACACTTAAATGACAGCGTTACAACTTTTAATTTATTCAAACAACTTTTCTGCTTGTCCGACTTTACCATTATCAGAGAATCCTTAATTTGTTGCAGTGACGGTTTTGTGGGACTTAAAGGGAAATTATACTTTTAAGTAACGGTAAAGAATAATCCGTCATGTACACAACTGTTCTTGAGGAATAACACTATTTCTGGCCTGTTTATAACTTGTATCTTGCATTTCACCAGTTTTCCTCTGTGCAGACTAACTTTTAATTTGCAATTCACACTTAGCTGGTGAGATGAGACAAACTGGTATAACTTCTCTACACATCGCAGCACACACATAATTATACAGCAATACTGAACTGTGTCTGTGTGAATCATGCTCTGGGGTAAATAAAATTCTTATGCGAAAACTCAGAGCGATCTTTCTGTGTCTCCCTGCGCCAGTTTCCTGATTTCTCCTCCTCTCTCCATAAAGTATAATGGGAATTGTAACCTTACATTTCACTGTACTGTCAGTCTGTAAAATGAAAGACTTATGAGAAAGCTCAGCGCGATCTTTCTGTGTCTCCCTGTGCCTGTTAACAGATTCCTCCTCCCCTCTCCATGAAGTATAATGGGAATTGTAACCTTACACTTCACTGTACTGTCAGTCTGTAAAATGAAAGACTTATGAGAAAGCTCAGCACTATCTTTCTGTGTCTCCCTGTGCCAGTTTCCAGATTCCTCCTCCTCTCTCCATGACTTACGTCACGGCGCCACCTGCCACCGCTCCTGCCACCGCACCTACTGCTCTCTCTGCGCGCCGACATACTTACCCGTCTCGACGCACTCCAGCGGTGTGTGCGCGCCTTCCGGTCTCTTCTCCTGACTCGCCGCCGGTCCCTGGCTCTCATCAGGTGCGAGTGCGCGCCTCTCACTGCGCACGTGCACTTCCTCTCTCTGGTCTGCAGAAGCTCTGTTCCTCCACTCTATGATTCTGGAGGATCTTGACCCGGAAGTTCTGCAGCACTCGGTCTATTTAAGGTAACTCCTTCATCTGCTCCATGCCTGATTGTCAGGTACCTCTGTACCTTGCTCTGTCCTGTGCGTCCGCCATACCTTGCTCTGTTCTGTGCGTCCGTCATACCTTGCTCTGTCCTGTGCGTCCGCCATACCTTGCTCTGTCCTGTGCGTCCGCCATACTTTGCTCTGTCCTGTGCGTCCGCCATACCTTGCTCTGTCCTGTGCGTCCGCCATGCCTTGCTCTGTCCTGTGCATCCGCCATACCTTGCTCTGTCCTGTGCGTCCGCCATACCTTGCTCTGTCCTGTGCGTCCACCGTACCTTGCTCTGTCCTGTGCGTTCGTCATACCCTGCCTGTCCTGTGTTTCCACCATAACCTGCCTGTCCTGTGTTTCCGCCATATCCAGTCTGTCCTGGGCGTCCGCCATATCCTGCCTATTCTTAGTCTCAGTCATTGCCAGTCTGTCCTGTGTCTCCGTTATAGCCAGTTCTGCGTCTTTTCCGCTCCTACTTCCTGTCCCCGGGTATCAGCTTCTGTGGCAATAGTCTCCCTTGGGCCTGCCCTAACACTCCCTGTATTGGGGGTGGTCCTCCAGGCCAGCTCACCCTTGGGAGGTTTGTTGTTGTGGTTCTGCGGGTTCACTTTAGGAGTTCCAAAAGATCTGACAGTACATTCGGGCCATGGACCCAGCTGGTACCCCGACTCCTACCGAAAAGGAACTACTGTTCCTCTGGGAGAACCAGTCTAGGATCATGTCCTTCTTGAAATCCATGGAGTCTCGTCTCTCGTCTCTGCAGGCCTCCAACCCTGGGACTGCTCCACAGCTGGCAGGTCTTCAACAGGAGCTTGCTCAGCAGCGTGACACTGAAGCCTACATCCTTAATTTCATGGCATCCGTGGATGATCGTCTTCGTGCCCTCCAGTCTCCTCCTGTTTCCTCTCAGTCCTCGGCCCCTCAACCACCGCCTTGCCTGGCTAAACCACCTTGTTTCTGTGGGGATCCTAAATTATGTAGGGGGTTTCTGAACCAGTGTCAACTCCATTTTGAGTTGCTCCCTATGTAGTACCCTACTGACCGAGCAAAAGTGGCCTTTGTGATTTCCCACTTAGAGGGAGAGGCATTAGCTTGGGTAAACCCCCTCTGGGAGCGAGATGACCCTCTTATCTCTCAACTATCCATCTTTTTAGATACTTTCATAAAGTATTCGATGAACCGAGTCATTTGACCTCTACCACTGAGTCTCTTTTTAACCTTCACCAAGGGTCTCTTTCTGTGGGTCAATATGCCATTCAGTTTCGCACACTTTCGTCTGAATTAGGATGGAACAATGAGGCATTGGTGGGAGCCTTTTGGTGAGGGCTCTCGTTTCGAATTAAGGATGAATTGGCGGGTCGGGATACTCCGACTTCCTTGGAAGATCTTATATCCCTGGCAACCCGCATAGACTTACATTTCCAAGAGCATACCCAAGAATCCGCTAGGGAGAGTAGAGTTCCTCATCTTCCTTCGTCTACTCTGAGTCCTTCCCGTCCGCAGCCTGTGACGACTTCTGCTGTTTCTGTCCCATTGCCCATGCAGGTAGATCGTCTCAAACCGGCGGAACAGCGCCGGAAGGAGAGACTGGCTCAAGGTCTCTGTTTCTATTGTGGTAGTGCTGTTCATCTTCTGCGTTTCTGTCCTTTGAGGCCGTGAAATGCCTCCACCTAGGACAGGTAAGAGAGGTCTCCCTAGGTGTTCCTGAATCCTCTCCACCTCTGACTCTTTCTGTTCTTTTGCATCTGGGTTCTAAAAGTTTTTCTGATTTAGCTTATATAGATTCTGGGGCGGGTGGGAATTTCATCCAACTCAAGGCGGTTAAGAGACTATGGATTCCGGTCAGATCCCTGGAGACTCCCCGGCAGATTGCGTCGGTCGACGGTCAGCCCTTGCGGGAGTCCGTTACTTTGGTGACTGAAGAACTGGAACTTCAAATAGCAATCTTGCATCGGGAGAAGATAGTCTTTTATGTGCTGCCTTCGTTGTCCCACACAATTCTGCTTGGACTTCCTTGGTTGAGGACTCACGAACCTTATCTTGACTGGCGGTCTGGTGATATTCTGCGTTGGGGATTGTTTTGCCAGAGCAACTGTCTGCGGTCAGTTCTTCTGAGAAATCCTTCTCATCCAAATCCGGAGTCCTCCAATCTACCTTCCAGCTATTGTTCCTTCCAGGATGTCTTCAATAAAAAAGAAGCAGAGATCTTACCACCTCATCGTCCATATGACTGTCCAATCGATCTTGTCTCTGGTTGTACTCCGCCCAGAGGCCAAATTTACCTGTTGTCTCCCACCGAGACACAAGCTATGTCCGAATATGTCCGGGAGAATTTAGCTAGAGGCTTTATTCGCAAGTCCTCCTCTCCAGCAGGTGCAGGTTTTATCTTCATCAAAAAGAAGGATGGCTCCCTCCGTCCATGTATTGACTACCGAGGTCCTAACAATCTCACGATTAAGAACAAGTATCCGCTACTGCTTATTCTGGAGTTGTTTGACCGCCTAAGGGGAGCTTGTATCTTCACGAAATTGGATCTTTGCAGAGCGTGCAACCTAATCCGTATTCATTGAGGAGACGAGTAGAAGACTGCCTTTAACACCCGAGACGGCCATTATGAGTATTTAGTCATGCTCTTCGGTTTGTGTAACGCTCCTGCAGGGTTCCAGCAGTTTGTGAATGATGTTTTCCGGGATCTACTCTACTCCTTTATGGTGGTATACTTACACGACATTCTGGTGTTCTTCTTGGACCTTGCTTCCCACAGAAGGGATGTCCACCAAGTGGTGTCTCGTCTTAGAGAGAACCGTCTTTATGCCAAACTCGAGAAGTGCGTTTTTGAGCAGTTTTCGCTACCATTTCTTGGCTACATCATTTCTGACTCTGGCTTGCAAATGGACCCGGAAAAAGTGTCTTCTGTGCTTAACTGGCCACATCCCCAGGGAATGAAAGCTATTCAACACTTCCTCGGGTTTGCAAATTACTACCGGCAGTTCATCCCACATTTCTCCACTCTGGTCGCCTCAATTTCTGCTTTGACTCGCAAGGGGTCCAACCCTCACATCTGGTCTTCCGAGGCTGAAGATGCTTTTCGCTTTCTGAAACAAGCCTTTCCCTCTGCTCCTGTACTCCTTGGCCTGAGGTCAACAAGCCCTTCATTCTTGAGGTAGACACTTCTGCCATTGGTGCTGGTGCGGTACTTTCCCAAAGGTCTTCCGGACAACTGGCTACTTGTGGTTTCTTTTCCAAGATCTTCACCATCTCAGAGATGAATTACGCCATTGGTGACAAGGAACTATTCGCCATAAAATTGGCGCTGGAGGAATGGCGTTAGCTATTGGAGGGAGCCGTTCATCCTATCAAAATCTACACTGACCACAAAAATCTGGAATATACCCGCTCTGCGCAAAGACTTAAAGGGACACTGTCACCTGAATTTGGAGGGAACAATCTTCAGCCATGGAGGCGGGGTTTTTGGGTTTTTGATTCACCCTTTCCTTACCCGCTGGCTGCATGCTGGCTGCAATATTGGATTGAAGTTCATTCTCTGTCCTCCGTAGTACATGCCTGCGCAAGGTGCAATCTTGCCTTGTGCAGGCGTGTACTATGGAGAACAGAGAATGAACTTCAATCCAATATTGCAGCCAGCATGCAGCCAGCGAGTAAGGAAAGGGTGAATCAAAAACCCCAAAACCCCGCCTCCATGGCTGAAGATTGTTCCCTCCAAATTCAGGTGACCGTGTCCCTTTAATCCTCGCCAAGCCAGGTGGTCTTTATTCTTTGCCCGTTTTGATTTTGAGCTATATTTTCGTCCTGGTAATAAGAACTGCAAAGCTGATGCTTTGTCCAGATCCTTTCTCGTAACTGACGTTGTGGAGGAACCTTCACACATCGTGGATCCCAGCAAGATCATTCCTGTAGCTCCTATCAGCATGACTTCCTTACCTTCGGGTAAAACCTTTGTGCAGGAGAACGATTTTTCCAAAGCGTTTGACACCGTGCCACACAAGAGGTTGGTACACAAAATGAGAATGCTTGGTCTGGGGGAAAATGTGTGTAAATGGGTTAGTAACTGGCTTAGTGATAGAAAGCAGAGGGTGGTTATAAATGGTATAGTCTCTAACTGGGTCGCTGTGACCAGTGGGGTACCGCAGGGGTCAGTATTGGGACCTGTTCTCTTCAACATATTCATTAATGATCTGGTAGAAGGTTTACACAGTAAAATATCGATATTTGCAGATGATACAAAACTATGTAAA
Organism: Ranitomeya imitator; assembly: GCF_032444005.1. NCBI lineage: Eukaryota > Metazoa > Chordata > Amphibia > Anura > Dendrobatidae > Ranitomeya > Ranitomeya imitator. Next base: position 114,880,331 of record NC_091282.1, read on the forward strand.
GCAGTTAATACAAGAGAAGATAGTATTCTGCTACAGATGGATCTGGATAAGTTGGAAACTTGGGCTGAAAGGTGGCAGATGAGGTTTAACAATGATAAATGTAAGGTTATACACATGGGAAGAAGGAATCAATATCACCATTACACACTGAATGGGAAACCACTGGGTAAATCTGACAGGGAGAAGGACTTGGGGATCCTAGTTAATGATAAACTTACCTGGAGCAGCCAGTGCCAGGCAGCAGCTGCCAAGGCAAACAGGATCATGGGGTGCATTAAAAGAGGTCTGGATACACATGATGAGAGCATTATACTGCCTCTGTACAAATCCCTAGTTAGACCGCACATGGAGTACTGTGTCCAGTTTTGGGCACCGGTGCTCAGGAAGGATATAATGGAACTAGAGAGAGTACAAAGGAGGGCAACAAAATTAATAAAGGGGATGGGAGAACTACAATACCCAGATAGATTAGCGAAATTAGGATTATTTAGTCTAGAAAAAAGACGACTGAGGGGCGATCTAATAACCATGTATAAGTATATAAGGGGACAATACAAATATCTCGCTGAGGATCTGTTTATACCAAGGAAGGTGACGGGCACAAGGGGGCATTCTTTGCGTCTGGAGGAGAGAAGGTTTTTCCACCAACATAGAAGAGGATTCTTTACTGTTAGGGCAGTGAGAATCTGGAATTGCTTGCCTGAGGAGGTGGTGATGGCGAACTCAGTCGAGGGGTTCAAGAGAGGCCTGGATGTCTTCCTGGAGCAGAACAATATTGTATCATACAATTATTAGGTTCTGTAGAAGGACGTAGATCTGGGGATTTATTATGATGGAATATAGGCTGAACTGGATGGACAAATGTCTTTTTTCGGCCTTACTAACTATGTTACTATGTTACTATGTAAGAGGAGTTGAGTGTTATGTTGGGGTCACGCCTCTAAGCTGGCAGGCCATGTGGGATTCAAGAAAACACTCTCTCTTATCTCGCGCTATTATTGGTGGCCATCCCTTCTACAAGATGTCCGAACTTTTGTGGTATTCTGTCCTTCCTGTGCAAAGAACAAGGTTCCTAGACATCTGCCCTCCGGTCTTCTGCATCCGCTGCCTGTTCCCTCGGTCCCCTGGCAACACATTGCTATGGATTTTATTACTGATCTGCCTCGGTCTTCTGGTCATACGGTCATTTTTGTAGTAGTGGATCGATTCTCCAAGATGGCTCATTTTGTCTCTTTGCCCGGATTACCTTCCGCTCCTGAACTGGCAAGAATCTTCATTGCTCATATTTTTTGGATTCACAGCTTTCCTCTTCTCATAGTTTCTGATAGAGGAGTTCAGTTTACCTCTCGGTTCTGGCGTGCTCTTTGCAAACTGATGAATGTAACTTTGTATTTTTCCTCAGCTTACCATCCTCAAACTAACGGACAAGCGGAGCGCACAAACCAGATTCTAATGACCTATCCCCGTCATTTTTCTAATGTCCATCACAACGATTGGTCTGATTTGCTTCCTTGGGCTGAGATTGCGTACAATAACCACATTAATGACTCTTCTACCAAATCACCCTTATTCATCGTTTATGGGCAACATCCTGGTGTCCCTCTGCTGGTACTTCCGGCCTTGGGTGTGCCAGCGGCCAATCTTCTGTCCGAGGAGTTCTCCAGGGTTTGGCAGGAGACCAAAGTCGCGTTAGAACAGGCACAGAACAGGATTAAGAGACATGCCGACAAAAGACTCCTGGATCCTCCGTTATACCAACCTGGAGATAAAGTGTGGTTGTTGTCCAGGTTCATCCGTCTTAAGATTCCTTCGTATAAATTAAGTCCATGGTACATTGGTCCATTTGGGGTTTTGGCTCGTATCAACGATGTTGTCTACAAACTGAAACTACCTCCTTCACTTCGCATTCCCAATTCTTTTCATGTCTCCCTTTTGAAACCTTTCATTTTCAATCAATTCCATGCTTCTCCTGGTCAATTAGCTCTGCCAGTTTCCGCTCAAGATGTCTTTGAAGTGAAAGATATTCTTGCCATGAAAAAGTCTCGAGGTAAGACTTTTTTTTTGGACGATTGGAAGGGTTTTGGTACAGAGCAGAGGTCTTGGGAACCCCGTGAAAACATACAGGCTCCTCAGATTTTGGCCAAATTTCTTTCCGGTTTTAGAAGGAGGGGATGTAAGGGGAGGAGTACTGTCTCGGCGCCACCTGCCACCACTCCTGCCGCCACGCCTACCGCTCTCTCTGCGCGCCGACATACTTACCCATCTCGACGCGCTCCAGCGGTGTGCGTGCGCCTTCTGGTCTCTTCTCCTGACTCGCCGCCGGTCCCTGGCTCTCGTCGGGTGCACGTGCGCCCCTCTCACTGCGCACGCGCACTTCCTCTCTATGGTCTGCAGACGCTCCGTTCCTCCACTCTATGATTCTGGAGGATCTTGACCCGGAAGTTCTGCAGCACTCGGTCTCTTTAAGGTAACTCCTTCCTCTGCTCCATGCCTGATTGTCATTTGTCCTCATTTGACCCATGTCCCTCTGTACCTTGCTCTGTCCTGTGCGTCCACCATACCTTGCTCTGTCCTGTGCGTCTGCCATACCTTGCTCTGTCCTGTGCGTTTGTCATACCCTGCCTTTCCTGTGTTTCCACCATACCCCACCTGTCCTGTGTTTCCACCATACCCCGCCTGTCCTGTGTTTCCGCCATTCCCTGCCTGTCCTGTGTTTCCGCCATACCCTGCCTGTCCTGTGTTTCCGCCATATCCAGTCTGTCCTGGGCGTCCGCCATATCCTGCCTATTCTTAGTCTCAGTCATTGCCAGTCTGTCCTGTGCCTCCGTTATAGCCAGTTCTGCATCTTTTCCGCTCCTACTTCCTGTCCCCGGGTATCAGCTTCTGCAGCAATAGTCTCCCTCCGGCCTGCCCCTAACACTCCCTGTATTGGGGGTGGTCCACCAGGCCAGCTCACCCTTGGGAGGTTCGTTGTCATGGTTCTGCGGGTTCACTTTAGGAGTTCCAAAAGATCTGACAAAGTATAATGGAAATTGTAACCTTACACTTCACTGTGCTGTCACTCTGTATTTTTTAGAACAAGTTGTAGTTTAGCTGTGTTTTTTTTCTTTTTGTGTGGATGGTGAATTTACTTGGCAGGGTGTGGGGAAAAATTGTTTAATATGTGTGGAGCGAAACATAATTCTCTGAAAAGCTATATAACATTTTTTTGATATTTGCCTAAATTATTGCTTTATGTAAAGTTTGGTGAACGTAGTTTGTTTAAATCCACAGTGCACAACATCTTTAGGTTTTATTCACACATCGGTATTTTTCATGAGTATTTCAACAGTATTTGTATGCCAAAACCAGAAGTGTCTCCAAAACACAGAACAATTGTCAATCTTTAAATTCTTTTTTTTCTTTGTAAGTTCCACTCCTGGTTTTCGCATACAAATACTGATGCAAAAAACTGACGTGTGAATAAGGTCTTACCGTGAATGTTTTTTTATCTAAAAAAGTTAGAACATCTATGCTTATTAAGTTCTTTATAAACTTTGAAGTTCTGGTAGAGACTTCCAAATCCCCTTAAAGGGAACCTGTCACCTGAATTTGGTGGGACTGGTTTTGGGTCATATGGGCGGAGTTTTCGGGTGTTTGATTCACCCTTTCCTCACCTGCTGGCTGCATGCTGGCCGAAATATTGGATTGAAGTTCATTCTCTGTCCTCCGTAGTCCACGCCTGCGCAAAGTAATCTTACCTTGCGCAGGCGTGTACTATGGAAGACAGAAAATGAACTTCAATCCAATATTTCGGCCAGCATGCAGCCAGCAGGTAAGGAAAGGGTGAATCAAACACCCGAAAACTCCGCCCATATGACCCAAAACCAGTCCCGCCAAATTCAGGTGACAGGTTCCCTTTAATGATATAAAAGTATGTCCAAATGCATCCACCAGTAGAGGGCGTTACTGAATACTGTTTATACATAGAACTCAATAATAAATCTGCTTGCAATTACCTGTCAGCTCTTCCTGAAGGTAAAATCTGTTAAATTATTACAAAATGGATGGAATGTAAGATCTTAAAACAACATGGTGAAGATAAAAACAAATTCTAATATCTGATAATATTCTGATAGTTACCTACATTTGGAGCTGCAATGTATACCGACAACATCAAGTTGTGTAAAATGTCCAATTAATTTTTAACCACCTGATCTCCTAGTCCTTATATTTTTTTCTTCTACTTCATACACTTTTCAGTATTACACAAGTCATGTCTTGGACAGGACACCACCTGGAGAACATTGACCATCACTGCACATTCTCTAATGACATGAAGATTTTCTGCTGTTACCAGAGGCGGCGGCACAAGATGATGGGGCTGTTAATTTCAGCATTTCATGGTGCCTGTCACAAACCTGAAAACAGAGGAAGAGGTGGGTTTGCGGGAGAAAATGGAGCATGTCCCAGCAGCGGAAGCACCTGTCTGCTTAGAACACTTCTTATTAGCTTGCTGGTCTCTAAAAGCAACCGGGGAGTGACAAGCTGGCAATGCCAGGACCTGCACAGTGTGACAGGCGCAGGCAGCCGGCCCTATTGTCTGCTCTTGATGAGCATGTCATTAATGGAAATAGGAGAATGTGAGGGACACATCAGTATTCAAATAGCCTCCATTCTCGATGCCATTCAGCTGCCGAGCTGCAGCTCTACACTTCCTCATACACATTAAATGTATTCTGACTGCATACAAAGTACCCTTAAATGTGACCAGGAGAACTTCTCGCTGGCCTCACAGATTACGTACAATTCTGGATGTGGTGTGCCGGCTTTTCAGTAGTTCACCATGGTAATATTTTTTTGTTTTACATTTTTTACCATTAATATAGATACTTAACATTAGTGAATATGATCTGATAAATGTTGTGCAATAATATAGTCACTACAATGTAACATTAAGTAGTATGAAAATGTACTAAATAAAATTACGTGCGTGTACATACTGAATTACCATGTTTTATACATCCTCCGCTACACCAAACAGGCCAGACATGGTAATGGGCAGTGATTGTTTAATCTCACTTAGGGTAAAAGAGTAGATTGTGAATCATTGCACATTCATTGATAGGTGGATCCTTGGGAGCACAGCTGGCCATGCCATATATAACTGTACAATAACCGGACCAATCTATAAAAGACAATATTTGCATGGTTGCCTGAATTTTTCATGTATACTCGTTCTCCTTGTGGAGACACATGGGGTCAGTAAAGCCAGGCATTGCTCCCTGGAAAAAAATAGTATGCAAATCAGCTGTCCTTCTGAAATCTCTAATTTCTATTATTGACAGTGGCCACCTTATTAGTCAGTGTCCAACCCTCTTGGAACATGACTTAGGCTAGGTTCACATTGCGTTAGGGCAATCCGTTAAGCGCATAGCGCTAGCGGATTGCGCTAACGCAATGTCTTTAGAGGGATCGCGTTTGCCGATCCCGCTAGCGCAGATCCCCTATCTGCGCTAGCTAGGAACGGACCTCGGACACACCTCGAGTGCTGCAAGCAGCGTCCGAGGTCCGTCACAAAATAACAGCACATGCCGAAAATGGCATGCGCTAGCGATGCGCTACAGATAAAAATCACATTGCCATCAATGGGTGCGCTAACGGACCTGCTGCATGGCGTTAATTGTGACAATTTCGCCGTGCAACGGAGTCCGTTAGCATTAACCCATTAACGCAATGCGAACCTAGCCTAAGGATATTAGTTAAGTCTTCATTGAAAACTGCAACTGCAGAAAGCTGTTCCAGGGTTTTTGCCCCTCATCAGTGATTAGCTGGATACCAGTTGGCTGTCTAAATGAGAAATCTTTGATGTGGGACTAGCTGTCATGGTGGCACTGTTGGTGGTCACCTGGCAGCTCAAAAATAGCTAACATGAACAGGTTTGGTACAAGCTGTCCGTTTCCCAGAACCCAGATATTGCCCTGGCCTTCACCCTTTAAACCATGTACAGGGATCTGGACTTACTTAGTGGTCCCTAAGTTAGGGCCCCGGAATCAACTGCTGTTTCGGTGGTGTAAGCTGGCAAGAAGGGTAGCCAAGTCAGATTCAGGACTTATGGGAGGTACAAAATCATCAGGCAAGAGAAACATCAATAAACTAGCCAAGTTCAAGAAACAGGACAAATCAAGATGAAACACTAGCAGCACAGAACACAGTTGAAACCAGGTAGCACAAATATTGACTGGCAGTGGCAAATGCCTCTCATAGGTTTATAGAGAAACAGCGCAACCCAGTGTTGACAGCAGGAAGAAACCCAAAGTAATAGGATTAATCCCATGGCTCCTGGACTGGACAGCGGCACAAGTCCCAGGCATAATGTAGGATTGATGCTGTCGAGCATCACCTGCAACAAAGGCACACTGTCACCTACCGACCGAAGCAGGTACCGGCCAGATGTAATACTAGCAAGGTACTGCAAGGATGCTAGTTGACGTATGGAAGTCTTATTAGCCAGGCTGTTCTCCAAAAGTAAGCAAGCGGTCTTTGTAGTTCTATCTATTGAAGCTAACTACCATTTTGGTAGCTCATAGAATCTCATGGCTTTCAGTATCACCTCTATGCTGACGACACACAGATCTACATCTCTGGACCAGATATCACCTCCCTTCTAACCAGAATCCCTCAATGTCTGTCCACTATTTCATCCTTCTTCTCCGCTAGATTTTTGAAACTTAACATGGACAAAACAGAATTCATCATCTTTCCCCCATCTCACGCGACCCCCCCAACGAACCTATCCATTACAGTAAATGGCTGCCCACTCTCCCCAGTCCCACAAGCTCGCTGCCTCGGGGTAATCCTTGACGCTGATCTCTCCTTCAAACCACATATCCAAGCCCTTTCCACTTCCTGCCGACTGCAACTCAAAAATATTTCACGAATCCGTTCATTCCTCAACCATGAATCTGCAAAAACCCTAGTCCATGCCCTCATCATCTCTCGCCTTGACTACTGCAACCTCCTGCTCTGTGGCCTCCCCGCTAACACTCTCGCACCCCTCCAATCTATTCTAAACTCTGCTGCCCGACTAATCCACCTGTCCCCCGCTATTCCCCGGCCTCTCCCCTCTGTCAATCCCTTCACTGGCTCCCCATTGCCCAGAGACTCCACTACAAAACCCTAACCATGACGTACAAAGTCATCCACAACCTGTCTCCTCCATACATCTGTGACCTCGTCTCCCGGTACTTACCTACCCGCAACCTCCGATCCTCACAAGATCTCCTACTCTACTCCCCTCTTATCTCCTCTTCCCACAATCGTATACAAGATTTCTCTCGCGTATCACCCCTACTCTGGAACCCTCTACCACAACACATCAGACTCTCGCCTACAGTGGGGCAAACAAGTATTTAGTCAGTCAGCAATAGCGCAAGTTCCACCACTTAAAAAGATGAGAGGCGTCTGTAATTTACATCATAGGTAGACCTCAACTATGGGAGACAAACTGAGAAAAAAAAATCCAGAAAATCACATTGTCTGTTTTTTTAACATTTTATTTGCATATTATGGTGGAAAATAAGTATTTGGTCAGAAACAAACAATCAAGATTTCTGGCTCTCACAGACCTGTAACTTCTTCTTTAAGAGTCTCCTCTTTCCTCCACTCATTACCTGTAGTAATGGCACCTGTTTAAACTTGTTATCAGTATAAAAAGACACCTGTGCACACCCTCAAACAGTATGACTCCAAACTCCACTATGGTGAAGACCAAAGAGCTGTCAAAGGACACCAGAAACAAAATTGTAGCCCTGCACCAGGCTGGGAAGACTGAATCTGCAATAGCCAACCAGCTTGAAGTGAAGAAATCAACAGTGGGAGCAATAATTAGAAAATGGAAGACATACAAGACCACTGATAATCTCCCTCGATCTGGGGCTCCACGCAAAATCCCACCCCGTGGGGTCAGAATGATCACAAGACGGTGAGAAAAAATCCCAGAACCACGCGGGGGGACCTAGTGAATGACCTGCAGAGAGCTGGGACCAATGTAACAAGGCCTACCATAAGTAACACACTACGCCACCATGGACTCAGATCCTGCAGTGCCAGACGTGTCCCACTGCTTAAGCCAGTACATGTCCGGGCCCGTCTGAAGTTTGCTAGAGAGCATTTGGATGATCCAGAGGAGTTTTGGGAGAATGTCCTATGGTCTGATGAAACCAAACTGGAACTGTTTGGTAGAAACACAACTTGTCGTGTTTGGAGGAAAAAGAATACTGAGTTGCATCCATCAAACACCATACCTACTGTAAAGCATGGTGGTGGAAACATCATGCTTTGGGGCTGTTTCTCTGCAAAGGGGCCAGGACGACTGATCCGGGTACATGAAAGAATGAATGGGGCCATGTATCGTGAGATTTTGAGTGCAAACCTCCTTCCATCAGCAAGGGCATTGAAGATGAAACGTGGCTGGGTCTTTCAACATGACAATGATCCAAAGCACACCGCCAGGGCAACGAAGGAGTGGCTTCGTAAGAAGCATTTCAAGGTCCTGGAGTGGCCTAGCCAGTCTCCAGATCTCAACCCTATGGAAAACCTTTGGAGGGAGTTGAAAGTCCGTGTTGCCAAGCGAAAAGCCAAAAACATCACTGCTCTAGAGAAGATCTGCATGGAGGAATGGGCCAACATACCAACAACAGTGTGTGGCAACCTTGTGAAGACTTACAGAAAACGTTTGACCTCTGTCATTGCCAACAAAGGATATATTACAAAGTATTGAGATAAAATTTTGTTTCTGACCAAATACTTATTTTCCACCATAATATGCAAATAAAATGTTAAAAAAACAGACAATGTGATTTTCTGGATTTTTTTTTCTCAGTTTGTCTCCCATAGTTGAGGTCTACCTATGATGTAAATTACAGACGCCTCTTATCTTTTTAAGTGGTGGAACTTGCACTATTGCTGACTGACTAAATACTTTTTTGCCCCACTGTACCATCGAAACCTTCAAAAAGAACCTGAAGACCCACCTCTTCCGACAAGCCTACAACCTGCAGTAATCACCGATCGACCAAACCGCTGCATGACCATCTCTACCCTCACCTACTGTATTCTCACCCATCCCTTGTAGATTGTGAGCCCTCGCGGGCAGGGTCCTCATTCCTCCTGTACCAGTTATGACTTGTATTGTTTAAATTATTGTACTTGTTTTCATTATGTATACCCCTCCTCACATGTAAAGCGCCATGGAATAAATGGCGCTATAACAATAAATAATAATAATAATAATAATTTTGGTACAAGGATCATTATTTGGCCCAACCCACACATGCTTAGATTCCACCTGGCATACCGCTGAACATCACACAGCCTGGATATTTTATTTGGTGACCAATACATATTGCCTATTTTAAGAGACAATCGAGCAGAGGTTAAACCAGGGCAACAATGTAAGAGTCCTAGCAATTTATTGAGCAATGCAGACGGTTTCCATTCTCCAGAGAGTCTCTCCCCATTTTTGATTCGTTTCCTGCCTCGAAAGTATTTTGAAGAAGCAATGAGGAGGTGATCCGGAGTGGAAAACAATATTCCAGGTAAATAAAACGTAGCATTTAATGGTATCTTTAAAAGATCCAGATATGAAATTGTCAATAGTGCAAGTGGGGGTGCTTGTAGCAGGACCTACGCGTTTTGGCCAAACTCATGGTGATAATATTGCAGTCGCTCTGACTTGATTTGTATGAGGTTTCATGCAGTTCTGGTCATACATCGCCCAGTTTAGTGAGCTGACCTTTCATCTATTTTTTCTCTAAAGTATTTTAGTGTATTAACAGGAGTGAGGGTGCCGGATTTATATTTGACAAAATTCATCCTGATGACAACTGAGATGGGTTTTCTGGGATATTACAAAATATGCAGTGGAGTAGGAAATGTCAGAATGTAACGAAATAACAGCAATTTACTCTCCCACGGCTGCATAGTATTGTCCATATAGTGGTCTTATTTCTAAACCCCAAAAGACTACTGCAAGAAAAGGATTACTTATGTGACCACCTAAAGGGACGACACGCAGGTCTATGGTGGCTGCTACCATCCAGCTGTGACCGATATTTATTTCAGCTATCAATAGGGTTATTACTCAATATGCATAACCCTTAAAGGAGTTGTCTAGTTTAGAAACCCAACTTTACGAAATAATTTATTTTTCCAATGATTAAAAGCATATATGTGCTGTACCCCTAGAATATAAAAAAATATATACTGGACCTCATGAATATACAAAAAAATATATGTTGTACAACCAGAATATAAAATAAACATTCCTCCTGGAGGCATAACACATTTATTAACAGGAAAAGACGCGCTATCCAAGTTTTATCTGTACACTACAAAGGTTTAAAATGATTTCCATTGGTGACACGACAGATGACACGGCGATAGTCCAGTTCGGTCAACGCATCCTCAGATATGGACAGAAGGAAGTTGAAAGGTGTTAGACCTGCTGATTGTGGAGGCCAGGACAACTTTGGTGAATTGTTGCTTCCGACGTGGCCAATCCACCATTCCAGCAGAGCTTCATCATCCAAATAGAAATGTGGAGGTGAGCATCCTGCTGATAGACTAAAATATACACCGTGTACTCTGAATATATAAAAACATACACTATACCCCCTAAACATAAAAATATACTCTGTTCCTCCTGAATATAAATCTGTATTAAAGGAAATTCATCACTAGGTTTTTCTATGTTATCTGAGAGCAGCATGATGTAGGGGAAAATACTCTGATTCCAGTGATGTCACTTACTGGGCTGCTTACGTCAGTTTTGATAAAAAATCATTTTGCAGTTTTCTGCTGCAGATCTAGCAGTACTCTGAATGCTAAGCTCTGTATAACCCTGCCAACAACACTGATTGGCAGCTTTCTGTTTTTACACTGTGCATAGGCAGAAAGCTGTTGGAGGTGGACGTATACAGAGCTGGTTTACTAATAGTCTAGTGATAATCTCTTGCTGATTATTATCAAAGAGAGGCCACATTGTCATCAGCTTGTAGTCAGAAGACAGGAGAGATTTGCAAATCGGAGAACCCTGTTAATGATTAACTCTAAATTTATTACATAAAAACACACCAGTTGTATCAATAAAATATTATTTGGTATTTCCTATTAGAAAAAAAAATGTAGCAGGTTTGAAATTAAATTATAAGTTGTAAAGTTACTAATTACAATTATACGAGCCATGCATTCCAGTAAAGGTGGACCCCCAATATTTCTTTAGTATCTTGTTCTGTAAAATAAAAGGAAAATTGTAGAAGTTGCTGATTTAAATTAAAATGTAATTCTCTTTCGAATCTCTCATGGCGAGGAGAAGGCTGAACTCGGAGGTCCTTTTCATGTACTTGGTTTTATTCAGAAGAGGCCTGTTTGGTTGCTCGGCCGAGCTTTTCTTTTGTATCTTAAACCCACCACAATCAACTTATTCCATTAAAATGATTGTAAACAAGGAGAAAAAGGGGCTTTTACAAGGCATTCAAGTGCAACAGTCAAAGAGCTAGAAAAATCAACACTGCAGCAGTCTAATTGATGCCGTTTTTGGATGAGACGACGAAAAGTAGAAATGCACTCATCTTCTTATTTGCGCAATCAGAGCTGTGCTAAAGCTAAATGGAAGTAAAAAGGGCCTGGCACTTTAATTGGGCTTTAAGGCACTACTTAAAACTACAAATAATAAGTTACAGGAATTACTCTTCAGTAAATTGGGAAGATGGTTATGCTATGATTCCAAGAACGAGATTCTAATGATGCCGTGGTCCACTCAGCCGGCTCTTAACATTCTCAATGAGGTTGTCATCTCTTTCTGCCGAGAGCTTGTTAAAACCTTTTCACTTGCATCGTTTCTAACCTGACAGAGCTCGGTCTAGTCTACCTGACCTGCTTTTAGGTGGATTTTTACAAAGGTAAAAATCAGCTTTTACTGGCAGATGAGAAACATATCAAAACATCAAATTCTGTTTATTTGTAGGTCAGAATTTAGGAAATGCGTAAACCCAAAGCAAACAATCAGAATTTATTCGTTCATAAAAATCCTCTCCATTCCCTGCTCAGCGAATCTTTTGCCTTTTCAACACAAGTGCTAGTCCCACAAGTAGCCAAGGCACGGGAGTGATTATAGTATATATTGTATAACATGATAGACAAGATATTTTATCTCTTGCTGTGTCAATTTGACACACATTAGCAAAGATAGACGCACCTCCTGAACAGACAGGTTTAGTCGTACCTGCACTGTGTACTTGACTGCAGTATTGTATAGGCTTCCCTTCCGACTGAACCTTCTACCATCTACCTTTGAACCTGACCCTTTTTCCTCGGATGCCTTCCCAATAAACAGAGAGACCACCGTTTCAGATTAATTTGGCCAAATCAGCCTTTATTATAGCAAACATTACAATACTAAATAACTTGAAGGTGAGGAGGTAATTTGAGCTCCAAAACCTGACGAAACCACTATATTAAATAAACCATCCAGCATTACCCCCTGCCACAACCATAGACTTTAACAGTGTTGTCTACATGCCATTTTAGCAGCTCCCATCCCCTTCCTAAATATATACATCCACCTCTATCTACCAACCACCCCCTTTTTTTCTCCCCTTAAACTTTTGACCCTACAAACGGCCACATTAAACTGGTTACTTCTCTTAACCCCTGCTTCCCCTACGAATCTGAGTTATGGGTCTGTGACGCCCAGGAGACCGGGATACCCAGCACCGGACCAATGGAGTCTGTCTCTTGAGGGGGATGTCACGGGTGGCTTGACCCGGTGCTGTGGCCTCAGGCAATGCACAGTGTAAGGGGTATCATGAGGGGACAGGCACTTACTTGATCAGCAGCAGGTTCTCCCAGCGGTGACGATCCCGATCCTGGATAGATGGCTATTGTCCAAATGAAAGACTGAGGCACTGAAACGTTTAACCAGTTTACTTTAACATAAAAGGATTTACAACCAGTCCTGTCACCGGAGTCTGTATGGGAACTCTGAGTTACTTTGACCCTGCCGGGGTCTTCGCCTCTTATTGTGCGCAATTTCTGTGTGGCCCTGCTGCTGTATGTGAACTGGCTGCCGGCCCAATCTGTCCCCTCTGGGTCCTGGTTCGACGGGCAACCCGAGTCCTTTTATCGGTTTACCCCCTCTGGGAGTACCGCTGAACTCTGTGTCTGTTGCTGCGTCCGGCCCTAGTGAAGCTGATATCACCTCACGTTTTTCCGGTTGCTGTATTATATATAATGAATACAGCCACGGATCCGGTATCCGTCTTTGCGCCTGTTCTGGGTAGTGATTAATGCTACCCGGTTCTCACAATGTCCTTTTTCTCTATCACTCTTCTCCTCAGGCCGGTGATTTAGGCCTGGTAACAGTCACAGGGCTGTTAGAGATTCAACTGTATGACCTCTCACTTTCAGCTCCTTAGCCCAACTGCCATTTCTTCTCTCAGACCAGAATGGATCAAGGGGAGTCTCTGGAGCTCCCCCTTCTGGCCGGAGGTGGTAGTGCAGTCTTGCTATTTTAGTATTTGTACTTACTGTCAGTAACTATTTTTGTGGCAAATACCCCTAGGGGTGCCACAGGTCACTATGCCCACGGCCCTGCTGGGGCTTAGTTTCTCCTTGACTGCAGTATTGTAGAGGCTTACCCTCAGACTGAATCTTCTACCATCTACCTTTAAACCCCAACTCTCTTCCCCAGATACCTTCCCAATAACCAGACAGACCATTGTTTTGGATTAATTTGGCCAAATTGGCCTGCTCACCTTTATTCTAGGCTTATTACTCTTTCAACATACAGGGCTGCGCACCATGTTTTCCTTGGCAAAATGTCCAATCACACCGTCCTCATATTCGGATAAGATGCCCATAGGTGCAGTAGACCATAGCAGATTTTGCTATTCAAATCTCTAAAGGGTAGAATCCCCAGATTATTATCCCCTAAATGCAATACCAGCACATTGGGGGAAATTATCTAAGGGTACCGTCACACACTGCCTTTTCGATCGCTACGACGGTACGATTCGTGACGTTCCAGCGATATCGTTACGATATCGCTGTGCCTGACACGCAGCAGCGATCAGGGATCCTGCTGAGAATCGTACGTCGTAGCAGATCGTTTAGAACTTTCTTTTGTCGCTGGATCTCCCGCTGGCATCGCTAGATCGGTGTGTGTGACACCGATCTAGCGATCTAGCGATGCGATCTAGCGATGCGTTCGCTTGTAACCAGGGTAAACGTCGGGTTACTAAGCGCAGGACCGCGCTTAGTAACCCGATGTTTACCCTGGTTACAAGCGTAAAACTAAAAAAAAACAAATAGCACATACTTACATTCCGGTGTCCGTCAGGTCCCTTGCCATCTGCTTCCCGCACTCAGTGACTGCCGGCCGTAAAGTGAAAGCAGAGCACAGCGGTGACGTGCTTTCACTTTCACTTTACGGCCGGCAGTCAGTGAATGCGGGAAGCAGACGGCAAGGGACCTGACGGACACCAGAATGTAAGTATGTGCTGTTTGTTTGTTTTTTTTACGCTGGAAACCAGGGTAAACATCGGGTTACTAAGGGCGGTCCTGCGCTTAGTAACCCGATGTTTACCCTGGTTACCCGGGTACCTCGGCATCGTTGGTCGTTGGAGAGCTGTCTGTGTGACAGCTCCCCAGCGACCACACTACGATTTACCTACGATCACGGCCAGGTCATATCGCTGGTCGTGATCGTAGGTAAATCGTATAGTGTGACGGTACCCTTACTGTGAAAAACAATGAAAATCCTATCATACCACGAACTCCAATCCACTTAACTGCAACCTCCCTTCTAGAAAAGCCCAGCTAATGCCCATTTTTCCACGCATCAGTCCTCAACGAACATAAATTCACAAAAGAATGCCCCAAAATCCAAAATAGTTATACTCCGCCTGTGGAGAAAAAAGAGAGAAGAGGGGAAGTTGGAGGAGAAGAGATGAAAACAAGCAACTGACTATGCACGGCTTTTTAAGAAGCAATTGCTTTTCAGTTTCAAAACAGCAAACTTAATGCTAATCCCAAAATAGGTATAATTTTTGGATAGCTTCTAAAACAAAAGCTATTGCATTTTCTCTTTCCAAACAGCAAACCTTACCCAAAGAATCCAAGTCCAAGAGGTTCATGTCTTCCAGATTACTTTTATCCAATTACTTTTATCCACCAGCGGAGGGCCGCACATAAAATCAAAATTTTGTGTGTAAATCATTACTATTGCGACACTGCTATCGTTTTTGTGATTTATGGCTCCAAGTATAATTATTTTTGTTATCACCACTAGGATGAGCAGTCCCCTGGATGTTCAGGTTCTATGGGTTCAGCTGAATTGGAGTTCTAAGTTCGGTTCGGCATCCGACTGTGACCCCGAACCCAATATAAGTCAGTGGAGATCCGAATTTTGGTGCTTTAAAATTGCTGTAAAATGTTTATAGTTACGTCAGGGCTGAAAAGGGAAGCTAAATTGGTGTAGGAGCAGGACTTTTGCTTTTTTCCTAGGGTTGTTATGCACGTTCATCTCTGGGACACAGAATCCGTCTTCTTCCCATCTTGTTTGTACTTGCGTATAATTGTACAGACGAATGAGGCACTTTCAGGTATCTTGAAATTGTACCCGAGGATGAGACAAACTTGTGCAAGTCCACAATTCTCTTTCTGATATCTTGGCTGATTTCTTGAGACTTTCCCATGATGCTACACAAATAAGCAGTGAGTTTCAGGTGTGCATTAAAATATATCCACAGGTGTGTCCCTAATTAACTCAGATGTTGCCAAAAAAAAAACTATCAGAAGCTTCCAAATACATGACATAATCATATGGGCAGTCCAAAATTGTTTAAAGACATAGTAATCTTAGTGTATGTAAACTTTTGTGATTGCAGAAAGTAATAAAAATACCTAAAAACATTCTCTCTCTCATTATTATGGCATTTGGCTAATAGTAATAATTATGGTAATGCTAATTGACCTAGAGCGGGAAAGGTTTATTCAGATTTCATGTCAGATATTGAAAAAACAGGCATATGTGTCTTTTGTATACAGTGTATGTAAACTTCTGGTTTCAACTTTATCTGCTGGCCAATCTCTCTATATAGTGTAATACTTTTTTGGCATGAAAACAATGAGCAGAGCATCATATAGGGGACGTGGCAATGTTGCTGCTGGTGGTGATGTAGTTGCTGCAGGGAGAGAGAAGACGTGGTCAATCTGTATCTGCTATGCTCCCAAATGAAACATCTTTCTCTGGTGCATGCAGGCAATAAGATGTTTGTTCTGTGTGTTTTTGTAGGCCCAAGTACCATTGGACGAATATACTAAATAACTTGAAGGTGAGGAGGTAATTTGAGCTCCAAAACCTGACGAAACCACTATATTAAATAAACCACCCAGCATTACCCCCTGCCACAACCATAGACTTTAACAGTGTTGTCTACATGCCATTTTAGCAGCTCCCATCCCCTTCCTAAATATATACATCCACCTCTATCTACCAACCACCCCCTTTTTCTCTCCCCTTAAACTTTTGACCCTACAAACGGCCACATTAAACTGGTTACTTCTCTTAACCCCTGCTTCCCCTACGAATCTGAGTTATGGGTCTGTGACGCCCAGGAGACCGGGATACCCAGCACCGGACCAATGGAGTCTGTCTCTTGAGGGGGATGTCACGGGTGGCTTGACCCGGTGCTGTGGCCTCAGGCAATGCACAGTGTAAGGGGTATCATGAGGGGACAGGCACTTACTTGATCAGCAGCAGGTTCTCCCAGCGGTGACGATCCCGATCCTGGATAGATGGCTATTGTCCAAATGAAAGACTGAGGCACTGAAACGTTTAACCAGTTTACTTTAACATAAAAGGATTTACAACCAGTCCTGTCACCGGAGTCTGTATGGGAACTCTGAGTTACTTTGACCCTGCCGGGGTCTTCGCCTCTTATTGTGCGCAATTTCTGTGTGGCCCTGCTGCTGTATGTGAACTGGCTACCGGCCCAATCTGTCCCCTCCGGGTCCTGGTTCGACGGGCAACCCGAGTCCTTTTATCGGTTTACCCCCTCTGGGAGTACCGCTGAACTCTGTGTCTGTTGCTGCGTCCGGCCCTAGTGAAGCTGATATCACCTCACGTTTTTCCGGTTGCTGTATTATATATAATGAATACAGCCACGGATCCGGTATCCGTCTTTGCGCCTGTTCTGGGTAGTGATTAATGCTACCCGGTTCTCACAATGTCCTTTTTCTCTATCCCTCTTCTCCTCAGGCCGGTGATTTAGGCCTGGTAACAGTCACAGGGCTGTTAGAGATTCAATTGTATGACCTCTCACTTTCAGCTCCTTAGCCCAACTGCCATTTCTTCTCTCAGACCAGAATGGATCAAGGGGAGTCTCTGGAGCTCCCCCTTCTGGCCGGAGGTGGTAGTGCAGTCTTGCTATTTTAGTATTTGTACTTACTGTCAGTAACTATTTTTGTGGCAAATACCCCTAGGGGTGCCACATTCCCCCTTAGTTAAGAACAGTACTCCGGGACTGTGGGACAATAACATTTTGAAATAACAATTAATATGTACAGAGTCTTAAAAATGAAAAGTTACAAAAACCACTCAAGGAAACAAAAATAGAGTTCTGTAAAAAGTCACTTCAAATAGCGTCCATTAATACAGTTCTATCCTTGAAGGTATTAGGAAAGGCACTGTACTTAGTGTCCAGGAATTTAGTTCCATTTTTCCAACGGAGTTATCAATATAAAGTCTAAAGAAAGTTCAAAAAGAGCAAAAAGCAAAGTTCAAAAAGCAGTCTTTCCGGAGCTTTGATTTAGTGCCTCCGGGCTGATAAAAAGTTCAAGAATATGCAATAAGTTCATACAGACAAGTCTCTGTAGGCACTGGGCTTAAACGTTGCAGACTGATAACAATGACTATACTACATTTTCTGTTTAACTATATACGGCATAACATATATACAATTCACATTATGAGCTTTATAGTTGGTAATCTGCATACCTGGCCGGTAATTGACCCTGGGTACTACGCTGTGATCTACGTAATAGCGGTGTCTCTTCATGTGGTGTACTACTGTCTACTGCGGATGTAGTATCTGCCCGCTCTGCTAAAGATAATTCCACGACTATGGAGTTGGCAAGTCCACCGTGAATGGGATTACTCTGACCAGGAATCTGTTCTTCCTGGCCTGGAACCTCCTGTAGTACGGGGTCAGCCTCTTCCTGTCTTGGGACTTCTGGTATTGGGTTCGGTGTTGGGTAAAAGGCCACCATGGGAACCACTACTGCACCATGGTATGTTAGTAGAGTTTTGGGAAAGTCTCCTATACAGGTGTGATACACTTCCTCTTCTTTTTCCTTTACTGGTTGAACCTGTATGGGTTGAATAACTTCTGGTTCTGGCTGGACAACGTCTGGCTCTTTCAATGCTTCCGGACATAATTTAAGATTGTCTCTTGACACTAGTACAGATGTTAAGCCTCCGTTTTTGCTAATGAGACACATTTTAGGATTATCCACTCTTGTTGGTAAAACTGTAGGGTACGGCTTCCCACTGATTGTCCAGTTTATTGGTTCGACGATTTCTCTTGAGCACTTGGTCACCCGGTCTTAATGGGGTTGCTAGAGCATTCTGGTTGAAAGTTCGCTCTTGTCTTTCTCTAGTTTGCTGAAGGCTTCTTTCCACACTCTCTTGCACTTGGCGATACTGCTTTTGCCGTATGATATCCCAATTGGAGTCTTGAACTTCTGCGTCTGGTTTCAGAATTCCCATTTCTAGATCGATTGGTAATTGGCCGGGTCTTGCACGCATAAGGTAAGCTGGGGTGCAGTTGGTGGAGCTCACCGGGACATGATTATACAGATCCACCAAGTCAGGCAATTTCTCTGGCCATTGATTCCTTTCTGTCTCAGGTAAAGTCTTTAGTAGGTCTATTACAATATGGTTCATCTTCTCGCATAAGCCGTTTGTTTGTGGATGATAGGCCGTCGTCCGGATCTTTTTGCAACCATACATATTACAGAATTCTCTGAAGATCTCTGATTCAAAGGCTGTACCTTGGTCGGTGAGAACCTGTTCCGGATATCCATGGGGTCTACAAAAGTACGTTTGGAACGCTTTGGCTGCTGTTTTTGCTGTCAGATCTTTTACGGGTACTACTACCAAGAAGCGTGAATAATGGTCCACGATGGTCAAGGCATAGACATAGCCGGACCGGCTTGGTGTCAACTTCACATGGTCCATGGCTACAAGTTCAAGTGGTTGTTTGGTGATTATGGGCTGCAGTGGTGCTCTTTGGTTCTTTTGATCGTTTCTTCTGAGGTTGCACGGGCCACAATTTCTGCACCACTGTTCGATTGATTTTCTCATCCCGACCCAATAAAATCTTTCTCTTAGAAGTACTTCTAACTTTTTCCAACCGAAGTGACCAGCACCATTATGGTAAGCTTCGAGGACCATCTTCACATCTTGTTTAGGCACAATAATCTGCCAAACCAATTCATGTGTTTTCGGATTGGTGTATCTTCTACAGAGCTTCCCTTGATACAGGAACATTTTGCCTCTCTCTTTCCAGAGTTGATGCGTCTCTTCTGGGGCATCCTCATCGGGATATGCACTTTGCTCAGTCAACAGTCCTTTCACCAACTTCACAGCCGGATTGCTGTCTTGGGTGTCAGCCCATCTATGGTGTGCTAACGGATTAAAATTCACCTCTTGTTGTTTCTGATAGGTACTTGACTGATGATGTTTTGCCTTGGGACGATGGAAGGCTGGTAGTTCAATTTCTTCAAGCTCCCCCGTTTCCTCTTCTACATCTCTCAAGTGTGGCATCCGGGATAGGGCATCGGCATTTCCATTCTTGCGACCTGCTCGATACTTGATTATGAAGTTGTAATTAGATAACCGGGCTATCCATCGCTGTTCTAACGCACCTAATTTAGCTGTGTCCAGGTGGGTCAACGGATTGTTGTCAGTATAGACAATAAATTCTGCAGCGGCCAGATAGTGTTTGAAACGCTCCGTCACAGCCCAAACTACTGCCAGTAGTTCCAATTTGAAGGAGCTGTAATTTTCTGAATTTCTTTCAGTAGGCCGGAGCTTTCTACTTGCAAAGGCGATGACTTTCTCCCGACCTTCTTGCTTTTGTGACAGCACCGCTCCTAGTCCCACATTACTGGCATCGGTGTAGAGGATGAAAGGTTTATGGTAATCTGGATATGCCAGAACCTCTTCTCCGGTTAGTGCCTTCTTTAGTTGTTCAAAGGAGTCTTCCCTTTCGTCGTTCCACTGAAAAGGAGGGTTTCGGTTTGAAGGTTTCTTTGTCTGCCCTACCAAGGTGTCTTGCAAGGGTGCTGCCAACTTGGTAAATCCTTTTATAAATCTGCGATAGTAACCCACCAATCCCAGGAATTGTCTCACTTCTTTTGCGCTGGTAGGTCTTGGCCAATCCCTTATGGCGCTTATTTTCTCGGGATCTGGTGCTACTCCCTCCGAACTCACGATGTGTCCCAGGTACTGTACCTTTGGCTTGAGAAGGTGACATTTGGATGGCTTGACTTTCATGCCATACCTGGATAAGGCTTCGAACACTTCTGCCAGGTCTATTAAGTGTTGTTCGTAAGTCTTCGAGTAGACGATCACATCATCTAGGTACAGGAGGACGGTCTCGAAGTTCTTGTGTCCGAGGCAGCATTCCATCAGCCGCTGGAAGGTACCGGATGCGTTGCAGAGTCCGAACGGCATGCGATTAAATTCACATAGACCCATTGGTGTGGTGAATGCCGTCTTTTCCTTATCTCTCTCAGCCACAGGGACTTGCCAATACCCGCTTGTTAAGTCTAAGGTGGAAAAATAATTAGCAGATTTCAAAGCAGTTAAGGACTCTTCTATCCTAGGCAAGGGGTAGGCGTCTTTATGGGTGATGTTATTAATCTTCCGGTAGTCTACGCACATTCTCATGGTTCCGTCCTTTTTTTTGACAATCACTAGAGGGGCCGCCCAGGGGCTACAGCTGTCTCTTATTACCCCGGCCTGTTTCATTTCCCTCAGCATATCTTTTGCACATTGATAGTGAGCGGGCGGTATGGGTCTATATCTTTCTTTTATTGGGGGATGGTCACCTGTGGGGATTGTGTGTTCTACCCCTTCTATCCGTCCGAAGTCCAATGGGTGTTTACTGAAGACTTGTTCATATTCCGTCACTAGCCTATACACCCCTTGTTTTTGATGGGTAGGTGTTGAATTTATGCCCACGTGTAGCTGTTGGCACCAATCCTCCATTTCTCCATCTGAGCCATTGCCTTCCACCTGACAGGTTGGTTCTAAGGGCTCAATGGTTGTGATGGCATTGTTGTCAACAGTATATAGCTTTGCCATTGTAGCATACCTTGGCAAAGTGACCTCTTCCTCTCCACAGTTCAAAAGTCGTACCGGCACTCGTCCCCGGTGTACCTCGACTATCCCTCGTGCTGTGAGTATAGTGGGCCTGCTGTCGGTGTACACTGGTTCTATTAAGGCTTGATAATCTCGTCCCTTAGTACCAATGGCTGCTGTACACCATACCAGCATTTCTGTTTTTGGTTGGATTACAATAGACGTTGGATCACTTACCCTCACACTGCCGATTTCTCCACCTGCAACTTCTACCTGTTGCCTTAACATCAATACTTTTATTTCCCTCCGGAGAACTCTCTGCTGGCAGGATTGGGCAGTTTCAGCAATTTGCTGTAAGACAGAAATGACTTCGGAAAAGCAGTTCTCTAACACATTCATTCCTATCAATACAGTTGGTTCACAGTTCCGCCGGTCAACATCAACAACAATTATACCCTGTTTCTTCAGTTCTACTTTACCAATCTTTATGGTCATCTCCCTGAATCCTAGTTTCGGTACCAACTTACCATTACTGGCCCATATATCTAGTTCAACATCAGAGGGCCCTTTATCAATATCTGCATCAGCCCAGTACCTCTTATAAAGGATATACGGTATAGATGAAATCTGGGAACCTGTGTCCAGCAAAGCGTTGAGGGGAATTCCGTCCAGCACGATCGGGATAATGGGTCGTCCTCCGATGTACCTGTCGTGCCAGGGTGTTGGGCCTTGAAAGTTCATTCCTGCGAAGCGGCCCGCATTCCCAGGGGATTCCCGTTTAAATCACAATCTCGTGCAAAGTGGCCTGGCTGCTGGCAACGGCGGCAAATGGGCTGTCCATCCGGTTGGTAGCGGTCGCGGGGTCGTCCTCTCCATGTCGGGTATCTCCGGGGTCTCATCCATGGAACATCCTCTCTACAGTTTGCCAACTCCATCTTGTGTCCTCTCATCTCCTGCATGGTTTTAGCCATTGAAGCAACAACATCAACTAAAGAGTCAAGCTTTTGTTGAAGAGCCTCATTAGTACTGGGCCCCAGGGGCTTAGCAATGGCCCCAGACATAGCTGATGTCACTGGCACTCCCTGTTGTTGAGGTGCCTCTGCCATGGGTTGCGCAGGATCCTGATCCCGAGGTGCCTCTGCCAGCTGGAGACGTATAGCGCTCTCCTTTAATTGGGCAAATGTCAATTCAGGGTTCTTAAAAACAAGCATGCTCACATGCCCCCGGTGAGAAGGGGTGTAGAGTCCCTCAATAAATTGATCTCTTAGCAGTTTATCCGCTCCGGTGTTAAAAATGGGTTCAGCCAGTGTAAGTGATTTAAGGGCTTCCTGCAGGTTTAAGGCAAAGTCTCTCACGCCCTCATTAGCTTTTTGTTTGCAATTAAAGAATCGTATTTTAGCTTTGCTGCTGGCCGTGGTTTCAAATGTAGCTTTTAATCCAGCAAATATGCGTTCAACAGTGCCTTTTAGATCAGCTGCCCATGCTGTGACTTCTCGCTTAGCATGGCCACTTAACTGCATCATCAGGAGACTAACACGCTGAACTTCACCCACAGGGAACATGTCAAAATGGGCCAGCATCTTTTCTCTGAAATCGTCAAGGGTATTAGGCTCACCTTCATACATTGGAAGCCATGGGCCACCCGGGGTATATGGCATCAGCACCGGCATGATGGGCGCCACTCCTTGCACCGCTGCGCTGCCGGACTCTCTATTGACACTCTGTCTTTCAGCTGCATTAGCGTTGCCGGGTGCTGCGGCGTCTCCGTGCTGCGACATACTGTGCCCCCTTAGTTAATCCGGACCCTTCCGGTCATCCGCTTCCGTCGGGATAGTGTAGATTCGTTCCGCTGTGCAGCAGGATTGATTTTCCCCTTGCTCTGATGTCAGAGCGCTCAGCTTGGTGCCGCCCACAATGACACGCCCCCTGCTGCTCCCACCCACCGCGCTCTGTAATGGCGGATTCTGAAGTTTTTCAGTTAGACTGGGGCTCAGGTGATGGCGTAGCTCAATTAACAGTCTCGTGCCTAACGGTTATGAAGTGATTACCTCAGGGGATGGCGGCCATCTTTACTCCATTATAACCAATGGGGAAAAGTCACTTTCAATAGTTTTCAATGGGGAATGGATTTTTCTTTAATAAAGTCAATTTTCAAGATTTTTCATCCCAGTTTTCACAGTTTTGGGCTCCAATCACGGCACACAATACCCGGTATACGGGCTGGCTAGATCCTGTTCGTGACGCCAATTGTGACGCCCAGGAGACCGGGATACCCAGCACCGGACCAATGGAGTCTGTCTCTTGAGGGGGATGTCACGGGTGGCTTGACCCGGTGCTGTGGCCTCAGGCAATGCACAGTGTAAGGGGTATCATGAGGGGACAGGCACTTACTTGATCAGCAGCAGGTTCTCCCAGCGGTGACGATCCCGATCCTGGATAGATGGCTATTGTCCAAATGAAAGACTGAGGCACTGAAACGTTTAACCAGTTTACTTTAACATGAAAGGATTTACAACCAGTCCTGTCACCGGAGTCTGTATGGGAACTCTGAGTTACTTTGACCCTGCCGGGGTCTTCGCCTCTTATTGTGCGCAATTTCTGTGTGGCCCTGCTGCTGTATGTGAACTGGCTGCCGGCCCAATCTGTCCCCTCCGGGTCCTGGTTCGACGGGCAACCCGAGTCCTTTTATCGGTTTACCCCCTCTGGGAGTACCGCTGAACTCTGTGTCTGTTGCTGCATCCGACCCTAGTGAAGCTGATATCACCTCACGTTTTTCCGGTTGCTGTATTATATATAATGAATACAGCCACGGATCCGGTATCCGTCTTTGCGCCTGTTCTGGGTAGTGATTAATGCTACCCGGTTCTCACAATGTCCTTTTTCTCTATCCCTCTTCTCCTCAGGCCGGTGATTTAGGCCTGGTAACAGTCACAGGGCTGTTAGAGATTCAACTGTATGACCTCTCACTATCAGCTCCTTGGCCCAACTGCCATTTCTTCTCTCAGACCAGAATGGATCAAGGGGAGTCTCTGGAGCTCCCCCTTCTGGCCGGAGGTGGTAGTGCAGTCTTGCTATTTTAGTATTTGTACTTACTGTCAGTAACTATTTTTGTGGCAAATACCCCTAGGGGTGCCACAGATCACTATGCCCACGGCCCTGCTGGGGCTTAGTTTCTCCTTGACTGCAGTATTGTAGAGGCTTACCCTCAGACTGAATCTTCTACCATCTACCTTTAAACCCCAACTCTCTTCCCCAGATACCTTCCCAATAACCAGACAGACCATTGTTTTGGATTAATTTGGCCAAATTGGCCTGCTCACCTTTATTCTAGGCTTATTACTCTTTCAACATACAGGGCTGCGCACCATGTTTTCCTTGGCAAAATGTCCAATCACACCGTCCTCATATTCGGATAAGATGCCCATAGGTGCAGTAGACCATAGCAGATTTTGCTATTCAAATCTCTAAAGGGTAGAATCCCCAGATTATTATCCCCTAAATGCAATACCAGCACATTGGGGGAAATTATCTAAGGGTACCGTCACACACTGCCTTTTCGATCGCTACGACGGTACGATTCGTGACGTTCCAGCGATATCGTTACGATATCGCTGTACCTGACACGCAGCAGCGATCAGGGATCCTGCTGAGAATCGTACGTCGTAGCAGATCGTTTAGAACTTTCTTTTGTCGCTGGATCTCCCGCTGGCATCGCTAGATCGGTGTGTATGACACCGATCTAGCGATCTAGCGATCTAGCGATGCGATCTAGCGATGCGTTCGCTTGTAACCAGGGTAAACGTCGGGTTACTAAGCGCAGGACCGCGCTTAGTAACCCGATGTTTACCCTGGTTACAAGCGTAAAACTAAAAAAAAACAAATAGCACATACTTACATTCCGGTGTCCGTCAGGTCCCTTGCCATCTGCTTCCCGCACTCAGTGACTGCCGGCCGTAAAGTGAAAGCAGAGCACAGCGGTGACGTGCTTTCACTTTCACTTTACGGCCGGCAGTCAGTGAATGCGGGAAGCAGACGGCAAGGGACCTGACGGACACCAGAATGTAAGTATGTGCTGTTTGTTTTTTTTTTTTACGCTGGAAACCAGGGTAAACATCGGGTTACTAAGGGCGGTCCTGCGCTTAGTAACCCGATGTTTACCCTGGTTACCCGGGTACCTCGGCATCGTTGGTCGTTGGAGAGCTGTCTGTGTGACAGCTCCCCAGCGACCACACTACGATTTACCTACGATCACGGCCAGGTCATATCGCTGGTCGTGATCGTAGGTAAATCGTATAGTGTGACGGTACCCTTACTGTGAAAAACAATGAAAATCCTATCATACCACGAACTCCAATCCACTTAACTGCAACCTCCCTTCTAGAAAAGCCCAGCTAATGCCCATTTTTCCACGCATCAGTCCTCAACGAACATAAATTCACAAAAGAATGCCCCAAAATCCAAAATAGTTATACTCCGCCTGTGGAGAAAAAAGAGAGAAGAGGGGAAGTTGGAGGAGAAGAGATGAAAACAAGCAACTGACTATGCACGGCTTTTTAAGAAGCAATTGCTTTTCAGTTTCAAAACAGCAAACTTAATGCTAATCCCAAAATAGGTATAATTTTTGGATAGCTTCTAAAACAAAAGCTATTGCATTTTCTCTTTCCAAACAGCAAACCTTACCCAAAGAATCCAAGTCCAAGAGGTTCATATCTTCCAGATTACTTTTATCCAATTACTTTTATCCACCAGCGGAGGGCCGCACATAAAATCAAAATTTTGTGTGTAAATCATTACTATTGCGACACTGCTATCGTTTTTGTGATTTATGGCTCCAAGTATAATTATTTTTGTTATCACCACTAGGATGAGCAGTCCCCTGGATGTTCAGGTTCTATGGGTTCAGCTGAATTGGAGTTCTAAGTTCGGTTCGGCATCCGACTGTGACCCCGAACCCAATATAAGTCAGTGGAGATCCGAATTTTGGTGCTTTAAAATTGCTGTAAAATGTTTATAGTTACGTCAGGGCTGAAAAGGGAAGCTAAATTGGTGTAGGAGCAGGACTTTTGCTTTTTTCCTAGGGTTGTTATGCACGTTCATCTCTGGGACACAGAATCCGTCTTCTTCCCATCTTGTTTGTACTTGCGTATAATTGTACAGACGAATGAGGCACTTTCAGGTATCTTGAAATTGTACCCGAGGATGAGACAAACTTGTGCAAGTCCACAATTCTCTTTCTGATATCTTGGCTGATTTCTTGAGACTTTCCCATGATGCTACACAAATAAGCAGTGAGTTTCAGGTGTGCATTAAAATATATCCACAGGTGTGTCCCTAATTAACTCAGATGTTGCCAAAAAAAAAACTATCAGAAGCTTCCAAATACATGACATAATCATATGGGCAGTCCAAAATTGTTTAAAGACATAGTAATCTTAGTGTATGTAAACTTTTGTGATTGCAGAAAGTAATAAAAATACCTAAAAACATTCTCTCTCTCATTATTATGGCATTTGGCTAATAGTAATAATTATGGTAATGCTAATTGACCTAGAGCGGGAAAGGTTTATTCAGATTTCATGTCAGATATTGAAAAAACAGGCATATGTGTCTTTTGTATACAGTGTATGTAAACTTCTGGTTTCAACTTTATCTGCTGGCCAATCTCTCTATATAGTGTAATACTTTTTTGGCATGAAAACAATGAGCAGAGCATCATATAGGGGACGTGGCAATGTTGCTGCTGGTGGTGATGTAGTTGCTGCAGGGAGAGAGAAGACGTGGTCAATCTGTATCTGCTATGCTCCCAAATGAAACATCTTTCTCTGGTGCATGCAGGCAATAAGATGTTTGTTCTGTGTGTTTTTGTAGGCCCAAGTACCATTGGACGAATGGTGAGGCCAGAACAAGTAGAGGTGGTACTAGATTGTTTGGCTGAGATGCCTTCAGTTCCTTCGCTTTATGTTCCACCTGATTCCCTTGCTGAAAGCACTGATTTTTTACTTGCTTCCCATGGGCATCTGTCTTCTACCTCACACTCTAGCAAATCAGGCAAGTGCAGCACCCCTAGGTAACCGGTTGCTGCAGTGATGTTGCTTTCCTTTCGGGGAGGGTGATATCACTCTTGGAGGCAAGGGAGATTCTATCTATCAGGTAAGGCATTCGTATTCAAAACATCTGAATCTTTGCCAGGAAGGGGAGCACCGGACCCAGATTCAGGGGAGCTCCCTTACACTTTATGTATCCTGTCTGGAGGAGGAGCTAGTTAGTTGGTCCAGGGAGACCAATGGAACAGTAGTGGAGAGGAGTAGTAGTGGAGAAGGACGTCTGGAGCAGACGTGGGGGCCGAGCAGCCACTAGGGAGCAGCTACCCCTGGAAAGTGAAGCAGAAGGAGAGTTGAATTGTGGAGGAGCTTAGAGGAAAGAAGCACAGAGGAGGAAAGGGCTCAGTAGGGGAACAGCGGAAGGACACCCTCAGAGTCAGAGCGTAGGAACTGGGTACCGGGAGCCCGAGGTCGTGTTGTTCTCCAGGATGCGCGACAGAACCGGAGGGCAAAGCCCTATATGTCAATTGACGGTAACAAGTCTTAGGTGAAGCAGTGACCTTAAGAGCCGGCTCATCTAAGAGATCCTATAAACAGGCTCAAACTGCCTATCGTACAGACATCTGTCTTAGGACAGGAGAGAGGAGACCTGCACTGAGCTTCAAGCAGCAGGGACCTAACCAACTAAACGGCGCTAGCAGGAAAGGCTTATGGGCATCACCTGGTAAAGGGATCTCTTATTGCCTCCAAGCCGGCTGGACCACAGCTACCCTGCACTTGGTACCCTGGACTGAGGACTACTACTGTAAACCAGGTAAAAGACTGCAAACTCTGTGTCCTCCACTTATTCGTCGGCATACACCATCTTTGACATACACCTTTGGAGCCCTGGGGACCCCGCTTCACCTGTGGGAAGCATTACCATCTTGCTGCAACAACATCACCCCAGAGGACTCCTTTAAGCAGCGTCGGTCCCTACTGACCGAACACCACAGGTGGCGTCACGAACATAGACATTACAAATCCTCTTAGAGACCTTTCCATTTAATTGGGCGCACAGCGACACGGACCGGGTTGCAGCCACCATGACATCCCCTTTAATCCCTTCCCGACCTTTGATGCACCATATGCGTCATGAAAACCTGTGCCAATCCGACCTGTGACGCAGCATGTGCGTCATGGTTGGATTGCGCTCCTGCAGGCCGGGTGAAAGGGTTAACTGTAATTTCACCCGGCCTGCAGGGACAGGGGGCGTTGTACTTGAGCCCAGGGGGGGGGGGGGGTGGCTTCGATACGATCGCTCTGATTGACTGTTGAAAGTGACATTTCACTTTCACTTTCAATCAGAGCGATAGTAATATTTCACCAATAGAAATTGGTGAAATATTACAATCCAGCCATGGCCGATGCTGCAATAGCATCAGCCATGGCTGGAGATCGCGATCTGCCCCCCCCTCCACCGCCACCGATCTCCTCCAATCCGTCCTCAGTCCTGTCATCTAGTGTCCTCCGGGCCCCTCCGTCCTCCTGTCCGCTCCCCCCGCAGTCCGATCTCCCCCCCACTGTCCGATACCACCCCTCACACTTACCGACCTCCTGTGTCCCTCCCAGTGTCCGTCCGTCTGTTCCATGGGCACCGCCATCTTCCAAAATGGCGGGCGCATGCGCAGTGCGCCCGCCAAATCTGCCGGCCGGCAGATTCGTTACAGGTACATTTTAATCACTGTGATAGGTTCTATCACAGCGATCAAAATAAAAAAATAATAAATAAACCCCCCCTTTATCACCCCCATAGGTAGGGACAATAATAAAATAAAGAACATTTTTTTTTTTTTGCCCCACTAGGGTTAGGGTTAGGGTTGGTTCACACTGCGTCTAAGCAGTCCATTAGACGGACTACGTTACACCGCGGCATAAATGCGGTGTAACGTAGTCCGTTACGGCTGCCATTGACAGCAATGTCGGACGCATCGCTAGCGCACACCCGCAATGGGCGTGCGCTAGGGATGTGCCGTCATTGAGTGATGGACCCAGAGACGCGGGCTGCAGCGTTTCCGGGTCCGTCACTGCTAGCGCAGATAGAGCTAGCAGATGCTCTATCTGCGCTAGCGTGATGCAAACGTCAGCACTTGCGCTAGCAGCAGCCCATTAACGTATGTGCTGAATGGGCTGCTGCTAGCGCAGTGTGAACCTGGCCTTAGGGTTAGGGTTACGGCTAGAATTAGGGTTAGAACTAGGGTTAGGGTTAGAATTAGGCTATGTGCACACGGTGCGGATTTGGCTGCGGATCTGCAGCGGATTTGGCTGCGGATACGCAGCAGATTGGCCGCTGCGGATTCGTAGCAGTTTTCCATCAGGTTTACAGTACCAGGTAAACCTATGAAAAACCAAATCCGCTGCGTCCATGGTGCGGAAAATACCGCGTGGAAACGCTGTGTTGTATTTTCCGCATCATGTCAATTCTTTGTGCGGATTCTGCAGCGTTTTACACCTGTTCCTCAATAGGAATCCACCGGTGAAATCTGCACAAAAAACACTGGAAATCCGCTGGAAATCCGCAGGTAAAACACAGTGCCTTTTACCTGCGGATTTTTCAAAAATGGTGCGAAAAATCGCACACGAATCCGCAACGTGGGCACATAGCCTTAGGGTTAGGGTTGGAATTAGGGCTAGGGTTGGAAATAGGGTTAAGATTAGGCTGTGGTTAGGGTTATGGTTAGGGTTAGGGGTGTGTTGGGATTGGGGTTAGGATTAGGGTTGGGATTAGGGTTAGGGGTGTGTTTGGGTTAGGGTTGTGGTTAGGGGTGTGTTGGGGTTAGGGTTGTGATTAAGGTAATGGCTAGAGTTGGGATTAGGGTTAGAGGTATGTTGGGGTTAGTGTTGAAGTTAGAATTGAGGGGTTTCCACTGTTACGGCACATCAGGGGTCTCCAAACGCAACATGGCGCCACCATTGATTCCAGTCAATCTTGCATTCAAAAAGTCAAATGGTGCTCCCTCCCTTCCGAGCCACGACGTGCGCCCAAACAATGGTTTACCCCCACATATAGGGTACCAGCATACTCAGGACAAACTGGGCAACAATTATTGGGGTCCAATTTCTCCTGTTACCCTTGTGAAAATAAAAAATTGCTTGCTAATACATAATTTTTGAGGAAAGAAAAATGATTTTTATTTTCACGGCTCTGCGTTGTAAACTTCTGTGAAGCAATTGGGAGTTCTAAGTGCTCACCACATATCTAGATA
Source organism: Ranitomeya imitator (assembly GCF_032444005.1). Taxonomy (NCBI): domain Eukaryota; kingdom Metazoa; phylum Chordata; class Amphibia; order Anura; family Dendrobatidae; genus Ranitomeya; species Ranitomeya imitator. Next base: position 114,911,029 of record NC_091282.1, read on the forward strand.
AGTTCCTTGTGGGTTTGTTTTTCCTAAATGGGGTCACTTGTGGGGGGTTTCTACTGTTTAGGCACATCAGGGGCTCTGCAAACGCAATGTGATGCCCGCAGACCATTACATCAAGTCTGCATTTCAAAAGTCACTACTTCCCGTCCGAGCCCCGACGTGTGCCCAAACAGTGGTTTACCCCCACATATGGGGTATCAGTGTATTCAGGACAAACTCGGCAACAACTATTGGGGTCCAATTTCTCCTGTTCCCCTTGTGAACATAAAAAATTGCTTGCTAAAACATCATTTTTGAGGAAAGAAACATGATTTTTTATTTTCACGGCTCTACGTTGTAAACTTCTGTGAAGCACTTGGGGTAAAAAGTGCTCACCATATATCTAGATAAGTTCCTTGGGGGATCTAGTTTCCAAAGTGGGGTACTTGTGGGGGGTTTCTACTGTTTAGGCACATCAGGGGCTCTGCAAACACAACGTGATGCCCACAGACCATTCCATCAAAGTCTGCATTTCAAAAGTCACTACTTCCCTGCCGAGACCTGACGTGTGCCCAAACAGTGGTTCCCCCCACATATGGGGTATCAGCGTACTCAGGACAAACTGGACAACAACTTTTTGGGTCCAATTTCTCCTGTTACTCTTGTGAAAATAAAAAAATTGTGGGCTAAAAATTAATTTTTGAGGAAAGAAAAAAGATTTTTGTTTTCACGGCTCTGCATTATAAACTTCTGTGAAGCACTTGAGGGTTTAAAGTGGTCACTGCACATCTAGATTAGTTCATTGGGAGGTCTAGTTTCCAAAATGGGGTCACATGTGGGGGAGCTCCAATGTTTAGGCACACAGGGGCTCTCCAAACGTGACATGGTGTCCGCTAACGATTGGAGCTAATTTTTCATTCAAAAAGTCAAATGGCGCTCCTTCCCGTCCGAGCCTTGCCTTGCGCCCAAAAAGTGGTTTACCCCCACATGTGAGGTATCAGTGTACTCAGGAAAATTGCCCAATAAATTTTAGGATCCATTTTATCCTGTTGCCCATGTGGAAATGAACAAATTGAGGTTAAAAGAAATTTTTTGTGAAAAAAAAGTACTTTTTCATTTTTACGGATCAATTTGTGAAGCACCTGGGGGTTCAAAGTGCTCACTATGCATCTAGATAAGTTCCTTGGGGGTCTAGTTTCCAAAATGGCGTCACATGTGGTGGAGCTGCAATGTTTAGGCACATAGGGGCTCTCCAAACGCGACATGGTGTCCGCTAACGATTGGAGCTAATTTTTCATTCAAAAAGTCAAATGGCGCTCCTTCCCTTCCGAGCCCTGCCGTGTGCCCAAACAGTGGTTTACCCCCACATGTGAGGTATCAGTGTACTCAGGAGAAATTGCCCAATAAACTGTAGGATCCATTTTATCCTGTTGCCCATGTGGAAATGAACAAATTGAGGCTAAAAGAAATTTTTTGTGAAAAAAAAGTACTTTTTCATTTTTACGGATCAATTTGTAAAGCACCTGGGGGTTCAAAGTGCTCACTAGGCATCTAGATAAGTTCCTTGGGGGGTCTAGTTTCCAAAATGGGGTCACATATGGGGAAGCTCCAATGTTTAGGCACACAGGGGCTCTCCAAACGCGACATGGTGTCCGCTAATGATTGGAGCTAATTCATTCAAAAGTCAAATGGCGCTCCTTCCCTTCCAAGCCCTGTCGTGCGCCAAAACAGCGGTTCCCCCCCGCATATGGGGTATCGGTGTACTCAGGACTATTTGTACAATAACTTTTGGTGTCCAGTTTCTCTTTTTATCCTTGGGAAAATAAAAAAAATTGTTGCTAAAACATCATTTTTGTGACTAAAAAGTTAAATGTTCATTTTTTCCTTCCATGTTGCTTGTGCTGCTGGGAAGCACCTGAAGGGTTAATAAACTTCATGAATGTGGTTTTGAGTACCTTGAGGGGTGCAGTTTTTAGAATGGTGTCACTTTTGGGTATTTTCAGCCATATAGACCCCTCAAACTGACTTCAAATGTGAGGTGGTCCGTAAAAAAATGGTTTTGTAAATTTCGTTGTAAAAATGAGAAATCGCTGGTCAAATTTTAACCCTTATACCTTCCTAGTGAAAAAACAATTTGGTTCCAAAATTGTGCTGATGTAAAGTAGACATGTGGGTAATGTTATTTATTAACTATTTTGTGTCACATAACTCTCTCATTTAACAGAATAAAAATTCAAAATTTGAAAATTGCGAAATTTTCAAAATTTTAGCCAAATTTCCATTTTTTTCACAAATAAACGCAAAAATTATCGACCTAAATTTACCACTAACATGAAGCCCAATATGTCACGAAAAAAACAATCTCAAAACCGCTAGGATTCGTTGAAGCGTTTCTGAGTTATTACCTCATAAATGGACAACGGCCAGGTCATTAAGGTCAAAATAGGTTGGGTCATGAAGGGGTTCAAACCGGACCCGGTACCGAGTTACCCGCTGCCCTGGTGGGGCGTTCCAACTTGGCGTCTCGAACAGGATGGACCGACCCAGCAAACTGGGTTATGTGCGTCTTAGAGACTGTGATTTGCTGAGAGACTGTGCACTATAAATTGCGCCCAAATAGCCGACATTATAGCATCATGTGGCGTGCAGGAGGATATGGGCATGTTGTCATGGGCGGCACCTGGAGAAACGGTGCAAAAACCATGGCCGCCCCTCATCAGTATTACTATGTCCGAGAAATATGACCATCAACTAGAGAGGTCCGCCTCCTGATTTGGGATGGCGGAGAGAAGAAAACGAATCACCCACGAAGACGGGCATGGTACTGTGAAACTGCGGAAAGCAACGCCGAGGAGGCAGAACCAGTAATCAAGATGGCGGAGGGAGCTCAGCAGACCCCGGAGCATGGGATGGAGCAAAAGGACTCTCCCAGCCGTGACCTGAAAGAACTGCACCGGTTGCTGACGATGAACCCGGACCTCCTGCGAAAAGAAGTGGAGGAGCTGACACGACAGCTCATGCGGTTACAGCAGGAAACCATGACCGGGTGGAGAGAAGCCTTGATCTAAAGTCTCGCCGGATGACCGCTGAATACCCTGACCGGTTGGGAGCCGAATAGGAGTTCCAGTGCTCTGGAGGCAGAGGTAAGGGGCATGACCCTGACAACCCCGACGGCGAAAGGCCCCAGTGACTTCCCCAACTCACCTCCCCTGCTGTATACACCCGACCAGGGTGATGAGGCCCTCGACGACACGCCTCCGTAACTTGAGGACATCCCGGCCGCCAGCTCGACACCATCTTCTGGGCCCGATGACACCCTGCTAGGCCCCTTTCTGATCCCGCCGACACCACTGGGCAGACGGACATGTCTCCGGATACCGCGGAACCCCAACGAACTGAGACAGTTGACAGCACCACTGATCCTTGTTAATGGGCCCCAGGCTAGCTCCCCGGAGCCCATGATTTTTGCAGACGGCCCTGTGGAGGAGGATATGATAGCCCTCCAGGGTGAGATCCCCATGATTACCTGGAGGGAGCACTGCAGACGCCGAGACGAGAGGAAGCAACAGGAATCCTTAGCTTGTGCAGCAGCATTTGAAGAAAAGAACCTTGCAGGAAAAGCCCACATGCGACAGGCCCCATGGTCAGCGAGAGGACCACTGCGGCTGGGGGAAGTCGTAATCTTTAAAGGGAACCTATCACCCCGCCAGGCGTTTGTAACTAAAAGAGCCACCTTGTGAAGCACTAATGCTGCATTCTGTCAAGGTGGCTCTTTTAGTTCTTGTTACTGCCAATGCTGAAATAATCGGTTTTAGAATTTGTCCCTCGTACCTTGAATTTGTCGGGGGGGCAGGTCTTTCCCCCACAGGCGCACCACAGCCGTCAGTTACTTCCTCATGTCTCCCTGGCGCCGCCGACTCAGCGTTACGGCATTTTCCCGGGGCCTGCACTGTAATCTTAGTCCTTGGGCATGCACAGTTAGCGCTGCCCGTCCACTGACATCACATGTCTTCCTTATTGCGCCTGCGTGGACGCATGGCCCGAGATCCCACCCCGCAGTCTCTTCTGATTTATTCACACTGCGGGGCTGGGAATCTTGGGCATGCGCAGTACTTATCTGCGGCTCTCCCTCATCTCCCTCCGCCTCTTTCCTACTGTGCAGCGACATAGGAATCTGACGATATCGATTTATCGATTCTGACGATACACCTCCCACCGAGAATAGCTTGTCATTAAGCAGGGCCGCGCTTAGTAACCCGATGTTTACCCAGGTTACAAGTGTAAATGGAAAAAAAAACAAACACTACATACTTACATTCCGGTGTCTGTCCCCCGACGCTCTGCTTCCCTGCACTGTCAGCGCCGGCCGGCTGTAAAGCACAGCGGTGACGTCACTGCTCTGCTTTACAGCCAGCCGGCGCTCACAGTCAGTGCAGGAAGCAGAGCGCCGGGGGACAGACACCGGAATGTAAGTATGTACTGTTTTTTTTTTTTTACATTTACACTGGTAACCAGGGTAAACATCGGGTTACTAAGCGCGGCCCTGCGCTTAGCAACCCGATGTTTACCCTGGTTACCAGGGGACTTCGCATAGTTGGTCGCTGGAGAACTGTCTGTGTGACAGCTCTCCAGCGACCACACAGTGACGCTGCAGCGATCGGCATCGTTGTCTAGATAGCTGCAGCGTCGCTAAATGTGATGGTACCTTTACTCTTAACAAACATAAAGTCTACTTATTACAGATAAACAGAAGAGAGGTGAAAAGTATTGCAAAATAAAAACAAGGTGAAAATCCTTAGATGAAAGCTCACGGACAGGCTCCAAATATCAAAACAATGTTAGAACCTCTAAATCTATCACCAGCAGGAAACGCTCGCGGGGGGGACAGAATATAAAGCTGCTCCCAAAAGGTGATAGGTGGACAAATGAAAACACATGCGTTAAGCTAGGCAGCCAGCAGCCAGAAAACAGAACCCAAACACCTAGAGACAAGATGTTTCTCCTGTTGCTCGGCAGAGAGAGAAGCTGACAACAAAAGACAAGCTCAAGGGATCAAATCCATGAGCATGACCGTTTCCACACCTTGGTGGAAGAGTATGTGTCAACACGTCTTCGCGTACTGAGTGATAGGTCTGGCCCATTTAACTTCTGGGTTTCCAAATTGGACACATGGCCTGAGCTTGCACTTTATGCCTTGGAGGTGCTGGCCTGCGATGCGGTAAGTGTACTGTAGGAATGTGTGGTTAGCATGGCAGGAGTATTCAGGTGCGAAGTACCTAATCAGTTACTTTCAAATGGTTAATCTCAGACACAAAAAATTGATAGCCCAGAAAATTGAATAACAACATTACTGATTCAAAGATTGGAATCTAAATACTAAGGTGCATGTAACTAGGTAGGGCCAATTAGAAAAGTGAGACAAACCAGCTCCATGTCTAAACAGCCACCGATAACAATAAAGTCTAGAATTCCTTCTGTAGACAAACAATTGAGGTAATATAGATTTTACCTGACAAGTGAATAGCTATGATGAAGGTCTTAGGAGTCACACCCCTCTGTCACAATGTGCAAGTTTCTGCTTCTTCAGGGGGCGTGTCAGATCAGGGTCATAGTTTAAATACCCTGATGGACAGGGGTGGATTAAGGGTAGCCAGGGCCCCGGGCTGTTCAGACACTGTGGGCCCCCCGGGTCATGTGACGGGGGTCATGTGACGGGGGTCATGTGACGGGTGACGGGGGTCATGTGACGGGGGTCATGTGCCATACCCGAGCCAGATTATTCCAGAAAAATGGCCGGGCCCTACTCTACTGTAGACACAAAAGAGAATGGTAAAACCAAAAACACTCAGTTTGAAAAAATGTTTGCAGTAATCCGCAAGTGCTAGTAAAAGATGTAAATAACAGGGTATTTGGTTGATACGTTTTTTGCAAAAAACGTATCAACCAAATACCCTGTTATTTACATCTTTTACTAGCACTTGCGGATTACTGCAAACATTTTTTCAAACTGAGTGTTTTTGGTTTTACCATTCTCTTTTGTGTCTTCAGGTTTCTTGGTGGTGTGTGAACATGTTCTTACAGACTTGTTCTCTGTGCAGGTAGCCCATGTGTTCCTGTTTCCTACTCTACTGTAACCTATTAAATATTTGTTAAAATCTGCAATACAATTTAGGTATATTTTGACCAATAATATCACATACAAGGAACAAATACCACCGCACCATGACCAGACCACAAATTACAACCACAGTGATCGAATAATATCACATACAAGGAACAAATACCACCGCACCATGTCAAGACCACATATTACCATTTGGTGACCAAATAGCACATACAAGGGACAAATACCACAACACCATTTCCAGACCACATATTACCACCACATAGTGACTGAATACTACAATACTGATCAGTAATAAAAAAGAAAACAAAAAACAAACAAACACAATACTATCACTATAAGTGCCAGTATTCACAGGAGATCTGTACTTAGTATGCAGTGTCTGTGTAGAGGTAATACAGAGATCACTGGTGGTATTATACACAGGAGCTCTGTATATAATGTATATATTCTAGGTGAAGTCCTTCATCTTTCATCCAGCAAAGACCGCCATCATTTTTTCTAGCCAGGACTCGTTTCTGCAGGAAATAACACAGTTATCTCGAGCTCCGCTTGCAGAACACATTACTTAATTTTTCACAACTTCTACATTACAACACGAAGAAAAAAAGGCGACAGTGTCACTCTGCACAGTAACAGGACCGCCCCCCCCCCATTTAAAACAGTATACTCAAAAAAATAAAATAAATACATCACTGCAGTAATAATATCTGTTGTGAATTCTGTGGCTGAGTTCACTTCTGTGGTCACAAGTGGTATTGCAGTCTCTGGGCTTCCTCCCTCAGGTGTTTTGGTGAGCTCGTTGGCTGCCTTGCTATTTAGCTCCACCTGAGTCTGTCTTCCTTGCTCCTTGTCAATGTTCCAGTGTTGGATCTGAGCTACTGCATCTTTCCTTGGGCCTGCTGCTCTGCTAGATAAGTGCTTCTAGTTTGTTTTCTGTTTTTTCTGTCCAGCTTGCTATTAACTTTTGCTGGAAGCTCTGAGAAGCAAAGGGGTGCACCGCCGTGCTGTTAGTTCGGCACGGTGGGTCTTTTTGCCCCTTTGCGTGGTTTTCGTTTTAGGGTTTTTTGTAGACTGCATAGTTCTCTTTGCTATCCTCGCTCTGTCTAGAATATCGGGCCTCACTTTGCTGAATCTATTTCATTCCTACGTTTGTCTTTTCATCTTGCTAACAGTCATTATGTGTGGGGGGCTGCCTATTCCTTTGGGGTATTTCTCTGAGGTAAGTCAGGCTTGTATTTCTATCTTCAGGCTAGTCAGCTCCTCAGGCAGTGCCGAGTTGCATAGGTAGTGATAGGCGCAATCCACTGCTGCTTATAGTTGTGTGAGGATAGATCAGGTACTGCAGTCTACAGAGATTCCACGTCTCAGAGCTCGTCCTATTGTTTTTGGTTATTGCCAGATCTCTGTATGTGCGCTGATTACTGCACGCTGTGTTGCCTGATTGCCGGCCATAACAAATATCCCTTAATTAGCCCCTATGGTAATAATATTCCCCACCCTGGCCCCGTGTGTCTCATTCCTGGCTCCAGCCATATGTTCTCCCATCCTGCACTCATGACTATCCATTCTACACCATATGATCTCCCCATCCTGCCCCATCTGTCTCCATCGTATCCATCCTGCCCCATGATCCAATCCTGCCCCGTGTCTCCAATCATGCCACGTGTCTACATTCTGCCCATGCCTCCAGTCCTGCCCCCAGTGTATCCAGCAATCTGCCCCAGTGTGTCCAGCATATTACCCCCAGTGTGTCCAGCAATCTGCCCCAGTATGTCCAGCATATTGCTCCAGTGTGTCCAGCATTGCCCCCAGACAGTGTGTCCAGCAATCTGTCCCAGTGTCTGACTCCAGCATATTGCCCCCAGTGTGTCCAGCAATCTGCCCCAGTGTCCAGCATTGCCCCCAGACAGTGTGTCCCGCAATCTGCCCCAGTATGTCCAGCAATCTGCCCCAGTGTGTCCAGCAATCTGCCACAGTATGTCCAGCATTGCCCCCAGACAGCGTCCAGCAATCTGCCCCAGTGTATCCAGCATATCACCCCCAGTGTGTCCAGCATATTACCCCCAGTGTGTCCAGCATATTACCCCCAGTGTGTCCAGCATATTACCCCCAGTGTGTCCAGCAATCTGCCCCAGAATGTCCAGCATATTGCCCCAGTGTGTCCAGCATTGCCCCCAGACAGTGTGTCCAGCAATCTGCCCCAGTGTCCAGCATTGCCCCCAGACAGTGTGTCCAGCAATCTGCCCCAGTGTGTCCAGCAATCTGTCCCAGTGTCTGACTCCAGCATATTGCCCCCAGTGTGTCCAGCAATGTGCCCCAGTGTCCAGCATTGCCCCCAGACAGTGTCCAGCAATCTGCCCCAGTGTGTCCAGCAATCTGCACCAGTGTGTCCAGCATATTACCCCCAGTGTGTCCAGCATATTACCCCCAGTGTGTCCAGCATATTACCCCCAGTGTGTCCAGCATATTACCCCCAGTGTGTCCAGCATATTACCCCCAGTGTGTCCAGCAATCTGCCCCAGTGTGTCCAGCAATCTGCCACAGTATGTCCAGCATTGCCCCCAGACAGTGTCCAGCAATCTGCCCCAGTGTGTTCAGCATATTACCCCCGTGTGTTCAGCATATTACCCCCAGTGTGTCCAGCATATTACCCCCAGTGTGTCCAGCATATTGCCCCCAGTGTCCAGCGCACGCCCGCACATCAATAGGAAACCGCCGCAGCGCCGGAAGGGGCCCGGTGAGCAGAGGAGAAGGGGCCCAATGCGGGCCCCCTCTCTCTGCCCACCGGATTCGGGGGCACATACATGCCGGCCCGGCGGTGGGCATTCAATCACAGACGATTAGTGGAGGGTCAATCTGTGCGGCAGCCCAGGGCCCCCCCAGACCACTGGGCCCTGGGCTACTGCCCATATTGACCCTCTGATAATCCGCCCCTGCTGATGGATCTATCAAATGACATGATCCACCCACGGGTGATGCAGCAAATGTGTCAGGTGACCAAGACTCGATGAATGAAAGTGACCTGGGATCACGGTCACGTAAATAATCCTGCAATCCACTCTGACTTTGGGCAGTAGAGGAGTTGTGGAGATCACTACAGTCTGCAGCATCACAAGGCAAAGAGAGCTTGCAGCCTGTGAATGCGCATTCCCAAAGGGATGGTGTCATGGTTGTGAACAGGGTTTCTTCCCTGTCCTCTCGGGGTTAATTTATATAGCCTCCTTCTGGTTTGGGGAGGGCTATATTTACCCGCCTTCATCTGGTGAGCCTTGTCAGTGATACATCTGTCTTGGCTGTGTGTCTGACCCCCTGATGTGCTTGCATACTGTTTAGTCTGGTTGCTTTCTTGAATATGACTCGGTCTGTTTTCTCGTTCTGTGCTTTGTCTTGTAACTCGGTGCTAATTGTCAGTTTCCGGCTCTGACCTTTGGCTTGGTACTCTAACTTCCCTCCTGTCTGCCAAATTTGTACTGCACCGCTACCTATTTGCTACGTCCCGACCACGCTCACGTCTCACCCTTTTGGCACTTCATCGACCTCCCGGCTTGACTTCTGCACGTTCAGACTACTCTCTGGCTCCATCGGTCACCACACTCTCTGCCCACCACTGGTCCAGTGACAATAAAATTAATAGAGGGTAGGTCTCCATATCTTAAAGGCATCTATGAGTTTGTGAGAACATAATCAGTGTTGATAAAAATCACTGTGACAAATGATGATTGCATAAACAATAAAATGAAATCTTAAAAGTGCAGGTTATGATAAAACTGTAGTCCACTGTGTAAAGAGGACAGTTAGAGGATTGAAGAACAAAATGCCAGAGGATCATAGATGCATCACCAAGAGAAGGAAAGTGAGTCAAAACGAATTCCCAGGTGAATCTCAACTTCTGAGGACATAGCGGGAGGACAAGAGCATTCAAGTCATAGGCCATCAGGTAAAAATGGTGAAACAGGGAAATAGATGAATAAAAAAATAAAGTAAAACCAATTAAAAATGACACTTTAAAAGGTTACCCCCTGCCTAGCTTAGCTCCCAAAATCATGTATTATAAACTTCATAGCCCAATTTCCAATGCAAATCACAATTACAAAAAAAGCCTCAAATCCCAAATTTCCATTGAGGCCTTGTGGTGCTAGTGTGCCTAACCTATAGATCCTTTGCTTTCTTGTTTTGCTAGGCTCTTCCCCAAGTCACTGTTGCGAACATGGCAAAGCAAACTTACTCCCAATAGTGGCGCATGTTGATTTGTGGACCCACTGTGCCACAGTCCTGGTCTTGTCCACGAAGGGGAGTAACTGTTACGGATCTGCAACACAGGACTAAGGTAGAAGGGGAAAACTGACCCTGCACTATGACTAGGCTGAAACCCTACGATGGAATGGGCGACCCATTCCTTGCGAATAGACCCACCGATGATCCTAAATTAATCTCAAGCGAAGACCTTTAGATAAGGGGAAGGGGGTCCCTAAAAGAACTAAGGACTGGGTACAAAAATGTGTCACCTCCTAATAGAAAACAAAGAGAAGGCTGCAGAAAACAATAGAAAACAGTAACTAAGGCTAGCAGAACCAGAGGTACCAGTACTGCACAAATAACACACACAGAACACTAAGCAAAGCACCAGGCTATAGCTCAAACAGAATAACACTGTTGTCCAGCAAGGACTGAGAGGCAGGTGCTGGTTAATAAAGAGTAAAACAAACATCTGACCCAAGACAACCCAGCACCAGAGAAAAAGACCAGCAGCCAGAACTCCACAAGAAAATGGCGGATAGTAACAAACTAAACAGATTCTAACAGTAACTAGGCAGATACCTGGTTTTCACTGGAGCTTCTGATGTTGCAGACAGACTAGGCTGCAGGTAGCTACCAGGTATCACACCTGGTCAGAGCCCGGTCCTATAGCTGCTTACCCCAATAGTCAGGTACAGTGGCACTGATTAGGGCTAGGTCTCCTTTCAGACTAGTAAGTTCTGGCACCTATACAGAATGGTTACTGACACGGATTCGGGCTCTGTTCAGACACGCCGGCACAGGATATTGGATCAGGGCTCGGCCGCACACGAACTGGGGGACAATGTTCAGTCACTGGCCACTCATGGACCAGGGGTTGAGGTTCAGGCACTGGCAACTCTGGGACCAGGGGACTTCGGAAGCAGGACTGGCCGCTTCGGGACCAGGGGACGTCCGGAACAGAACTGGCCAAATCAGGACCAGAGGACTTAGGATACAGGACTGGCCACACCGGGACTAGGGGACTGCAGTCAGGGCTGGCCACACCAGGACCAGAGATACAGGTTCAGGACACTGGCCGCATTGGGACCAGGGGACCTAACAACTCACTAATAGTACACCTTACTCACTAATGATGTATATAGGAAGAAAATGTAGTGGCACTCACCAGTCCTTTAAAATTCAATGTCTTTATTCAGACAAACATGTTTAAAACTGGCTGCAGAGAGTGAAGGAGCAGATATGCAGGACAACGATTGTTTCACACTTTCCCATGCTTCTACTGATCATTTTTCTGAATAAAAACATTGGATTTTAAAGGATCAGTGAGTGCCACTACTTTTTCTTCCTATATACATGTTTGCTTCTCATTTTGTGAGCACCTGATACCTGCATGCTTGATTACTCAGTCCAAAGTTTGGCTTAAGGACAAGTTCACACACACAGTTTGAATGGTGCCAGCTCTCTCCTTGTTTTTGTTTACTTTCTAAGGATTCTACATGTTGCTTAGTGACTCCCTAGGGGACAGGTAGTCTTTTATACAAGGTGCCTCCCAGCTATTGGCTGGGAGCCATCTTGCAGGTGCATTAAATTATATGAAATGGCTCTCAGCTACAAGCTGAGGGCATTTACTACATCCACGCTACCACTTTAAGAGCAGGGTAGTACACACACGTGTGCATTAGGCGCACCGCCAGAACTGAGGCGCGCATACAGGAAGCAGGAGCACGCCGAGGGCCAGAACAGTGAGTAACCCGACGTCCCTGCATGGAAGGTTACATCATGCTGGGGTTCCAGCAATAGTGCTACAGTCACTGATTCAAAAACCCATAGTCTCCACATCAATTTCTTTCATTTATTAAAATGTTTAGGAAGGGTTTTTAGGGTAGAGGCATCAGTCATATTTTTAGCCTTTTCAAGACAGTGCTCTCTAACTCTAATTTTTAATTCTCTGCAGGTGAAACCAATATATATTTTTTTTACATGGATAAATGACTTCTTTGGTAAAGCATGTGATATGTTTTCTAATCTCAAATGTTCTGGAGCCGTCATGGTTTTTAAAGGTTTTTCATGTTGACTAATTGGCACATGCTCTGCACAGCCCGCAAAGATAGAGGCCTATGTTCTCCATTTTGTTTTGTTGCTCTTGCCTCACTGGATCATGGTGGCTGTGAACTAAAAAAATCATCTAGATTACATGAGCTCCTTGCTACAATGGATGGGGTAGGTAATAGGACTTTTTTAAGTATTGGGTCTGTAAACAAAATTCTCCGATGTTTTCTAACAATATTTTTAAACTCATACCATTATTAGCCCATTATCTACCAATGTCCTTTTTTGGGACGCCTAATCTTTAGCTTCCAGCAACTAAGATTTTATAATTTTTATAATTAGGTCCAATTTTTTGTGTTGTGTTTGTGAAATTAATGTTTTCAAAATAGGAAATCATGTCATTGTCATTTTTAATTGAATATTGGGACGCCCTTTTCTGAAAAATCCGTACTTGTAAAAATTTTAACTTGGCAAGTAATGGGTTAAGCAAATATTCAAAGTACACATAATGAATCTATGGGGTCAGGAATTTATACAATGTAATGCCATTCCCCCATTATGGAAAGAATTTGAGTGGAGTACTCCTAAACAGTAATACCAAAGAGAAAAAATGGAGTAACCATGAACCACAGAGAGTGAGATAAAAGATGAAATATTAGCAAATGTTGGCAATTTTTATCAAAATACTTCTTTTGGTAGGAGACTTTCTCATTTGCCAGAGGAAAATTTTGTCGTTTTGAAATCAGTCAAGTATCATAACTACAAGGTTATCTTGTTTTTCACACTGAAAGCATTATTTTTTCAACTGGCTAACACAGTACCAAACCCCCTCACGTCACTGTCTGCAGTTTGCACTGCAGTGCGAGAGCTAATGATTTCTCACTTGTATTAATTATTCCCTCCCTTGCAACCCCCAACCAAAACTTATAAGCTACTGGATGACCATGCGTGCTGCTGCCTGATGTTGCAATTGGGCATTTGGTTTTGCATCAGCTTAGGGTCATGCAGTAGCTTATACATTCTGGTTGGGGATTACTGTATATACTCGAGTATAAGCCGACCCGAGTATAAGCCGACCCCCCTAATTTTGCCACAAAAAAACTGGGAAAACTTAATGACTCGAGTATAAGCCTAGGGCGGGAAATGAAGCAGCTACTGGTAAATGTCAAAAGTAAAAATAGATACCAATAAAAGTAAAATTAATTGAGACAACAGTAGGTTAAGTGTTTTTGAATATCCATATTGAATCAGGAGCCCCATATAATGCTCCATACAGTTTATAATGGGCCCCATAAGATGCTCCATATTAAAATATGCCCCATATAATCCTGCATAAAGGTTAATAATGGCCCATAAGATGCTCCATAGACACATTTGCCCAATATAATGCTGCACAAATGCTGATTATGGCCCCATAAGATGCTCCATACAGACACTTGCCCCATATACCGTAATGCTCCACAAATGTTAATTATGGCCCCATACAGACACTTGCCCCATATAGTGCTGCACAAACATTATGGCCCCTTATAGTGCTGCACAAACGTTATGGCCCCATATAGTGCTGCACAAACGTTATGGCCCCATATAGTGCTGAACAAATATTATGGCCCCATATAATGCTGCACCAATGTTATGGCCCCATATAGTGCTGCACAAATGTTATGGCCCCATATAGTGCTGCATAAATGTTATGGCCCCATATAGTGCTGCACAAATTTAATTGCCCCATATAGTGCTGCACAAATGTTATGGCCCCATATAGTGCTGCACAAATGTTATGGCCCCATATAGTGCTGCACAAATGTTATGGCCCCATATAGTGCTGCACAAATGTTATGGCCCCTTATTGTGCTGCACAAACCTTATGGCCCCATAGATGCTACATACAGACACTTGCCCCATTTGCTGTTGCTGCGACAAAAAAAAATAAATCACATACTCACCTCTCCGTCGCTCAGGCCCCCGGCACTTTCAATAGTTACCTGCTCCTTGTTCCGGTGCAGCTCCATCTTCCACACTGACGTTAAGCAGAGGGCGCGCACTAACCACGTCACCACGCCCTCTGACCTGAGCGTCACAGCTGAAGACAGAGCGGTGCCGGAACGAGGAAAGGTGACTATCGCACAGCGCTCCCCCTCCCTGTATACTCACCTGGTCCTGGCGCGGTGCAGTCCCTGCTTCCCCGATGCAGCAGCTTCATCCTGTACTGAGCGGTCACCGTTACCGCTCATTACAGTAATGAATATGCGGCTCCACCTCTATGGGAGGTGGAGCCGCATATTCATTACTGTAATGAGCGGTACCATGTGACCGCTCGGTACAGGAAGAATCTGCTGCTGCCAGTGCCGGGGAAGCCAGGGACCTGCAGGGACCGCGCCAGGAGTAGGTAAGTATAATTTCACAGCCCCCGCTCCCCCTCCCCTGCCGACCCCTGCGTATGACTCGAGTATAAGCCGAGAGGGGGATTTTCAGCCCAAAAAAGTGGGCTGAAAATCTCGGCTTATACTCGAGTATATACGGTATATCATACAATCACATTCTGAAATAGTGGACAAATACATGGACTCAAGTTATCTACTCAGTCAGTGGTACTGCCACGCCCAGTTAAAAAGAATCTAATGGTCTTCTCAACCTGCCCACCCCCACCTCAGCCTCCCTGCTAAATAAATGTAAACGGTGTATATTATTGGACATATTCACCGATTATCCACTACTATAAAATCTCTTCATTGGTATCTATTAAAAATCTATACATTCTAAAATGTATAACTACACCTCAAAACATAACTCAAAGTGATAATATAAAAAAAATCAATTAGTCAAGAGTAAAGGAGGATCACCCCATTTTTTTAAATTTTACTCACTTTTATAGCGTAATTAATTCTGCAAGCTTTACATTTGTCAACTATTCTTGTTCCTACATGTTCACAGAGGTTGGCACTCTCTTGAAACGCAATTGTCGACTAGCCCTGGTTGTCCTTGCCGCCTACTTAGCCTCCTCTTAGTAGCCTCCACCTACTGGATGCAGACTCCCCTCAGCACCCTTCCCCTACTAGCCTCCCCTTATTCCACTCAGTAGCCTCCCCTCACAGGACGAATACTCCCCTCACTAGCCTCCCCTCACTCCACTCAGCAACCTCACCCTGTGGGATACAGACTCCCTTTAGTAGCCTCCCCCTACAGGATGCAGACTCCCTTTAGTAGCCTGCATGTGCGGGATGCAGACTCCCTTTAGTAGCCTCCCCCTGCAGGACAAAGACACCTTTAAGCAGCCTCCCTGTGCGGGACAAAGACTCCCTTTAGCAGCCTCCCTTTGTGGGAAGCAGATTCACTTAGCAGCCTTCCCCTGCAGGACACAGAATCCCCTCAGCAGCCTCCTTTTGCGGGATGCAGACTCCATTTAGCAGCCTCCCTCTACGGGAAGCAGACTCCCCTCAGCAGCCTCCCTCTGCAGGATGCAGACTCCCTTTAGCAACCTCTCTCTGTGGGAAGCAGACTCCCCTCAGCAGCCTCACTGTGCAGGACGCAGACTCCCCTCAGCACCATTCCCCTACTAGCCTTCCCTTACTCCACTCAGCAGCCTTCTCTCACTATCCTCCCTTCACTCCTCTCACAAGCCTCCCCCTGTGGGACACAGACTCCCAGTCCCCTCACTAACCACAGACTCCCAGTCCCCTCACTAGCCTCCACCTGTTGGACACAGACTTCCAATCCCCACAATAGCCTCGCCCTGTGGGACACAGACTCCCAGTCTCCTCACTAGAATTCCCCTGTGGAACACAGACTCCCAGTCCCCTCACTAGCCCCCCCCCTGTGGGACACAGACTCCCAGTTCCCTCACTAACCTCCCCTGTGGGACACAGACTCCCAGTCCCCTCAGCAGCCACACACTGCCAGGTGCAGTCTCCCCTCACCGGATGTAGCCTCTTCACACATTACTCAGTGCCAAAGCCAGCCCGATAACAACACATATGGCACGCTGCTCTGCTCTGGAATGAGGAAGTACAATGAGGCACCCAGGCCAGCTACAGCTTAAAGGTACAATACCCATTTCCATCTGCCGGGTGCATTTGCAGCGCCCCAGAGACCTGGTCGTTGCAGTATGACGCTCTGCCACTAAGGGGAGTGATGGTACATCCGATGGCACTAAAGGAGTTCTCCTGACCAGGTATCACCAGAACACTTTACACTTCACACTCCGGCCACTAGGGGGAGCAAAAGGCTTTATTTATTGGGCCACTCCTCACACTGATAAAACTAGGGGACAGGGAGGAAGTTAGTCAGAAGCTGACTGGGCTGGATTCAGGCAACATCCCGTGGCAGGGGGTGTTGCAGGGAGAAGACACAGGGGGGTCCCTATCGGGCGTGGGAACCTGGCAGGTGCCTAGCGAACAGAACAGAACGTAATGGAACCGCGCCTGCACACCCCACGGCGGTATCCAAGAGAGAGACACGAAGGGTCAGGATATTGTGGAACAGTGTAAACGAGATCAAGCACAAAGGAGTACCAGTAGGAGTCGTGCCGTGAGACCGAGGCAACATCCTACTGAGGCGTGTAGCCGGTGGCCGGAACACCGCGGGAGTAACTGACTCTAGGCCTTACTCCGAACTCCGCAGGACAGTTAATTATAGGTTGGCTGTCTCACCTAAACACCTACGAAGACATAGGGGGCAACTGTGGGAGAGGTATTATGATCTGGTGGTTTATGAGCAACATGGAACGAGCTCTGAAGGAAGTGGTATCCCTAAGCTCAACACAACACTAGAAGTAGCCGTGGGATGCTCCTAACACTCCCTAGGCACCTCGTCACAGCCTGAGAACTAACTACCCCTAAAGATAGAAACAGGAAAACTATCTTGCCTCAGAGAAAATCCCCAAAGGATAGATAGCCCCCCACAAGTAATGACTGTGATTGGAGAGGGAAAAGACATACACAGAATGAAACTAGGATGAGCATAGGAGGCCAGTCTAGCTAGATAGATAGGACAGGATGGAATACTGTGCGGTCAGTATAAAACACTACAAAAAATCCACACAGAGTTTACAAAAATCTCCACACCTGACTAAAGGTGTGGAGGGTAAATCTGCTTCCCAGAGCTTCCAGCATCACAGAATTAATTCATACTGACAAGCTGGACAAACATAGAAAGCACAGAACGGATAAGTCCACAACCTGTGGACAGAAAAGAGCAAGGAAGGACTTAGCTTTGCTGAACTGGTCAGGATAACAGGGAAATCCAAAGAGATGTGAATCCAACCAGGAACCATTGACAAGTGGCACAAGCTGAAGGAAAGAGCCAGGCTAAATAGCCGAGCAGAAAAGACAATCAGTGGAAGCAGCTGCTGACAGCTAAATCCAAGGAGCAGCCATTCCACTTAAAACCACCGGAGGGAGCCCAAGAGCAGAACTCACAAAAGTGCCACTTACAACCACCGGAGGGAGCCCAAGAGCGGAATTCACAACAGTAACCCCCCCTTGAGGAGGGGTCACCGAACCCTCACCAGAGCCCCCAGGCCGATCAGGACGAGCCAAGTGAAAAGCACGAACAAGATTATATGCCCCTCGAAGGTCAATCTTAGTAAACCAACTAGCCTCCTTAATCTGAGCAAACAAATCAGAAAGCAAAGGCAAGGGGTATTGGAATTTGACCGTGATCTTATTAAGAAGACGATAATCTATACAGGGTCTCTAGGAGCCATCCTTCTTAGCAACAAAAAAGAAACCCGCTCCCAATGGTGACGAAGACGGCCGAATATGCCCTTTCTCCAAAGATTCCTTAACATAGCTCCACATGGCGGCATGCTCTGGCACAGACAGATTGAAAAGTCGGCCCTTAGGGAACTTACATCCAGGAATCAAGTTAATAGCACAATCACAGTCCCTATGTGGAGGAAGGTAACTGGACTTGGGCTCATCAAATACATCCTGGAAATCCGACAAAAACTCAGGGACCTCAGAAGAGGGGGAAGAGGAAATTGACATCTAAGGAACGTCACTATGTACCCCTTGACAACCCCAACTAGTCACAGATATAGTTTTCCAATCCAGCTCCGGATTGTGTTCCTGTAACCATGGAAAACCCAGTACAACAACATCATGCAGGTTCTGCAACACCAGAAAACGGCAATTTTCCAGATGTGCAGGAGCCATATACATGGTCATCTGCGTCCAGTACTGAGGTTTATCCTTGGCCAATGGAGTAGCATCAATGCCCCTCAAAGGAATAGGGCTCTGCAAAGGCTGCAAGGAAAAACCACAGCGCCTGGTGAATTATAAGTCCATTAAGTTCAGGGCAGCGCCTGAATCCACAAATGCCATGATAGAAAAGGACGACAATGAGCAAATCAGGGTCACAGATAAAAGAAATTTAGGCTGTACAGTACTAATGGTAACAGACCTAGCGACCCTCCTAGTACGTTTAGGGCAATCAGAAATAACATGAGCAGAGTCACTACAGTAAAAACACAGCCTATTCTGATGTCTGAATTCCTGCCGTTCTGTTCTAGTCAAAATCCTATCACATTGCATAGGTTCAGGACTCTGCTCAGAGGACACTGCCATATGGTGCATAGCTTTGCGCTCACGCAAACGCCGATCAATCTGAATGGCTAGAGACATAGATTCGCTCAAACCAGTAGGCGTAGGGAAGCCCACCATAACATCTTTAAGGGCTTCAGAAAGACCTTTTCTGAAAATAGCAGCCAGAGCATCCTCATTCCATTTAGTGAGCACAGACCATTTCCTAAATTTCTGGCAGTATAATTCTGCCGCTTCCTGACCTTGACACAAGGCCAACAGGGTTTTTTCTGCATGATCCACAGAATTAGGTTCGTCATACAATAATCCGAGCGCTTGAAAAAATGCGTCTACATTCAGCAATGCCGGATCCCCTGATTCCAGGGAGAATGCCCAGTCCTGAGGGTCACCATGCAGCAAGGATATGATGATTTTAACTTGCTGAATGGGATCACCAGAAGAACGGGGTTTCAAAGCAAAAAACAATTTGCAGTTATTTTTAAAGTTCAAAAACTTGGATCTGTCTCCAAAAAACAAATCAGGAGTAGGAATTCTAGGCTCCAAAGCCGGAGTCTGGACAACATAATCTTGGATACTCTGTACTCTTGCAGCAAGTTGATCCACATGAGAAAACAAACCCTGAACATCCATGCCAGAGCATAAATCCTGAACCACCCAGAGATCAAGAGGAAAAAAAGACAAAAGAGAGCACAGAAAAAAAAATGGCTCAAAATTTTTTCCTTCTTTTGAGATGCATTTAATTCATTTTTGGCCACTTGTACTGTTATGATCTGGTGGTTTATGAGCAACATGGAACGAGCTCTGAAGGAAGTGGTATCTGTACTGACCGCAGTCCCTAAGCTCAACACAACACTAGAAGTAGCCGTGGGATGCTCCTAACACTCCCTAGGCACCTCGTCACAGCCTGAGAACTAACTACCCCTAAAGATAGAAACAGGAAAACTATCTTGCCTCAGAGAAAATCCCCAAAGGATAGATAGCCCCCCACAAGTAATGACTGTGATTGGAGAGGGAAAAGACATACACAGAATGAAACTAGGATGAGCATAGGAGGCCAGTCTAGCTAGATAGATAGGACAGGATGGAATACTGTGCGGTCAGTATAAAACACTACAAAAAATCCACACAGAGTTTACAAAAATCTCCACACCTGACTAAAGGTGTGGAGGGTAAATCTGCTTCCCAGAGCTTCCAGCATCACAGAATTAATTCATACTGACAAGCTGGACAAACATAGAAAGCACAGAACAGATAAGTCCACAACCTGTGGACAGAAAAGAGCAAGCAAGGACTTAGCTTTGCTGAACTGGTCAGGATAACAGGGAAATCCAGAGATGTGAATCCAACCAGGAACCATTGACAAGTGGCACAAGCTGAAGGAAAGAGCCAAGCTAAATAGCCGAGCAGAAAAGACAATCAGTGGAAGCAGCTGCTGACAGCTAAATCCAAGGAGCAGCCATTCCACTTAAAACCACCGGAGGGAGCCCAAGAGCAGAACTCACAAAAGTGCCACTTACAACCACCGGAGGGAGCCCAAGAGCGGAATTCACAACAGAGAGGGGCGTCTCTAGGGTCCTGGAAGAACTCCAGGCCTTCCCGTCATACGGGTGCGTCCTAGCCATAACATACCTGGGGGACGTTGAACTAGTAACATCCGGAACTAAAGAGAGAGAGAGCTGTAGAGAACGAACGAGAACAGCAGTTGTGAGGACTATTCCGAATGCTCAGCAGGGTGGGACTACAACACAAACAGGCGCTAGTGGTAGGCAACGATTTCCATCTGCGAAGGAAACTCTGGATGTGCCCATCGGACCGGCCGGTCTCAGATAGCCCTGTTAAGCGTGCTCTGGATTGAGGATCCTGAAGTCTTCAGTAAAGAGGTAAAGAGAATGCAACCCTGTGTCCTCGTTATTGACTGCACCTCACACCATTACCATCTACCTTACTGGGAAGCCCTGGGGACATACTTCACCTGTGGGAAGGTATACCATCCAGCTGCCATTCCATCACCCCAGCGGACCCCACAGCAGCGTCGGTCACCCTGACCGAACACCACAGGTGGCGTCACGAACCCCTGACAAACTGCACCACCTTTATTGGATGCCCCTTAGCAGGGTCGCGGACCGGGTCTAGCCACCGTGACAGCCTCAGAACCGAACCAGAGAGGCCCAGTACCAAGAACTCGTGGCCCTGTGTCTGGGGGCGCTCCACATTAACAAAACAGTAGCTGTATCTTTAAATCACCACAGTGTTGTTATGCATCTGGTATGTGATGGCCTTGAACTGTTGTCCCTGGGGCCCGGTTAGCAAAAGCAAATAGAAGGGGGACCCGCCAGGGCCGGGTTGCCAGCGTGTCCATGCCCCTCTCTGTACTGTTGCTCACCGGGCCCCATACAGTAGTATGGGCAGTAATGTCATGATGGCAGCACTGCAGAGCACACACACTGGCTTTTTGGCACAGTACTTCCACAGGCAGGGGTGCAGAGTACATACAGATACTTTATTGCACAGTACTCCCACAGACCCACAAATGGCACAGACACAGTGGCAGAGTATAATTATTTTTTTGGCACACTACTTGTACTCACATGGTTGTTGATTGTAATTATTTTTTAGACACATTACTCGTACAGATGCAGCGGTAGAGTATACTTATTTTTTAGGCCCAGCAACAACTTGTACAAACACAGTGGTAGAGTATAATTATATTTTTATACCCACTACTCTTACAGACACAACTGCAGATTACACAGAGGCATTTTTGAACACTGCTCTTACAGGCAGGGGTGCAAAGGACACACAAAGGCTTAAAAGCACAGTATTCCCACAGGTAAGGTTGGAGAGTACACACAGAGGTTTTTTGCAAAGTACTCCCACAGATATGGGTTCAAAGTACACACAGTGGCTTTTAGGCACAGTACTCCCACAGGCAGGGGTGTAGAGTACACACCGACAATTTATGGCATAGTACTCCCACAGGCCCACAAATGGGACAGACACTGCAGCAGAGTAGAATTATTTTTCAATCACACTGCTCATACACACATGTCTGCAGAGTATAATTATTTAATAGACACATTACTTGTACAGACACAGCTGTATAGTAAAATTATTTTAGGCTCAGCCACAACTTGCACAGACACAGCGGTTGAGTAAAATTATTTTTTAGGCCCACAAATGACACAGACACAGAGGCAGAATAGAATATTTTTTAAGGCACACTACTCATACACACACAGCTGCATAGTATAAATATTTTCAGGTACACTATTTGTACAGACACAGCAGTAGAGTAGTGGCTTTTTGCCACAGTAGTACCACAGATATGGGTACAGAGTACACGCAGCAGCATTTTAGCACAGTACTCCAACAGGTGAGATGCAGAGTACAAACTGATGCTTTTTGGTACAGTACTACCACAAATATGGATGATGAGTACACACAGCAGCTTTTTGGCACAGTACTTCCACAGAAGGGGGTGCAAAGTACACACTGTGGCTTCTTGGCACAGTACTCCCACAGGTGGGGTTGCAGAGTACATACAGAGGTTTTTTAGCACAGTGCTCCCACAGATATGGGTGCAGAGAACACACAAAGGCTTTTTGGAGGAGTGAGCACACACCAAGTCTAATACTGTCCCTCACTCCAGCCGCATCCTGTCCCTACACTAATCAGTGCAGAATGGCGGTGGCACTCGTGATCCAGCATTCATACAGACCGTGTCACGTGGTGTGCCAGCCAATCACAACCATGTTAATACTTGGCATGGCTGTGATGGCTCAGGAAGTGCCCACAGCCTAAAAGCAAGTTGATTGGATGTGAGGAAGCTTTTTAACAAACTTTTTTCAGCATCCAGACCCGAACAGTAAATTGCATATCTGGTAAAAAGTCGGTGTTCAGGGTTCGGTAACGGAAGTGGTGTCCGGTACGAGCCCTGAACTTTACATTTCGGGTTCACTAATCTCTAATCACTACCATTCTTACTGTCTGTTCTACTTGGAAAGTTTTGTAAATACATGGTTAATATGATCTTGAATATGAAAATAACTCTTTTTTCAGTAAGCGACAAGACCATTCTGTGAAATGTTCACTGCTATTTTCCTTGCTGCATGTCAACACCTACAATTACTGTATATGGGAGCTAATTAGTCATTTTGCTAATGTAAATTCTATTCAACGACAAAATGACTGTGTACTAAAGCTCATTTAATGTCGGTGACATCCAGTGTGTTTTTTATTTTAACACAAAACTGCGGTAAATTAATGGAACTAATTACCCTGCTGCTTGGCATCATTTATAAGCTTTTTATTTCATCACTGACAAAGTACAGTAGTGTTGTGTGTTTGTCACGGTAAGTCTGCCGGCTGAAGAAGG
Organism: Ranitomeya imitator; assembly: GCF_032444005.1. NCBI lineage: Eukaryota > Metazoa > Chordata > Amphibia > Anura > Dendrobatidae > Ranitomeya > Ranitomeya imitator. Next base: position 114,934,337 of record NC_091282.1, read on the forward strand.
GGGAGAGAAGTGTTCTTGTTCCCATAGTGAACATCCAAGTAAAGTTCACTGATTAGGACATTGGATATCTAGCAGTTTCCTAATAATGTATAATTTTCACATTTTCACTATTGCTCCCTTCACATGTATGACAATAAAGCAGTAGATTTCTGCCATTATGAAACCACTCAAAGGCTTTGAGAGGCATAATATCATTTATATAGAGTTCTATCAAAATGACTCAGCCCCAACTGCAAATTAGGATTTTATCAAAATTTTAAAACTTTCTGCTGTTTGCAATAAATTAATTAAACAAGAACAACGATCAACACAATTAATACAACAAGTGGTTTCTCCAAATTTAGCACAAAACACCACTTTTACTGACTTTTGGAGTCTTAGATTTATTCACAATCTAGATGACAAGCGTCCTTTATTACTTAGAAGAGCATCTTTAACTGTTATATTATTTTATTTATTTAATGGCCTTAAGCTTGATCTCGAGCCATGGCGACTTGATCGATGAATGATCTGTAGGAATATCTCGTGCAAACCTAGCTAGATAGGTCCACCAGGGTCTTCTCAGCTGTTAAATTGACTGCATCAAGCCATCAGGTTGCTTGTCTTCCTCTTCGCCTTGTTCCCTCTATTCTTCTAATCATGATGTCCTGCTCCAGTGATTGCTCTCATCGTATGATGTGTCCAAAGTAGCTAAGTAGTAGCTAGGTGATCCTAAATCGTGTGACGTGTCTGGCTTGATTTGTTCCAAAATTGACTTGTTGGTTCTTCTTGCCATCCATGGTATTAATAACTTCCTTCTCCTGCACCACCTTTCAAAGGTGTCGAGTTGTCTGTCTTTGTTTCTTTGTCGTCCATGTTTCTAATCCGTATGTTACCACAGAAAAGACCAAAATATGCACAATCTGTGTATTCATCGCCAGTGAAATGTTCCTCGATTTGGAGACCTTGTCCAGTGACTTCATTATTGATTTGGCCATAGCTATTTTCCTGTTGACTTACGGTGTAGTCGCTGCATCTTGAGTGATAATTGATTCTCGTAGGTTGAAGTCCTTCATATCTTACATCTCGTCATTGTCCATCTCAAATGTGTTCCGGTAGTAGCCAATATCTTTGTGTTGAGTAGCAGTCAAGCTTTCCTTCTTGATACTCCGTGATAAATCATTTCATCTATGCTTGTTGTTATCAATGTTATTTTGACTGCATATTTAATATTGTTGATGATTTATCCATTTTGATTCCTTCTTCTTTTTCGGCAATGGGATGACTACTAGATAAAAGTTGAGAGGTAATAGGTGAGGGGGAGTACATACAGCACTACTTTCTATATCAACCTGACGGTGGCCCAAAATGTGCCTGGTGCATAATTTAGTTCAATGCTAGATTGTCATAATTTTCAAGCCAACTGGTGCAGAAATATTGTATCTTCACTGTAATAGGGGTCTTTATAATTGCTTGGAGTTTCTAAAGCCAATTTCATACACTGGACATTCACAATTCGACTATGGATTGGGATGTCTGGACCTGTCGCAGGTCTTCTGACCCGAAGTCTACAGCAAAATGAGCCCTGGCTATAAGAGATTATTACAATATGAAATATTTACTGCTATAATAAAAAAGTCTTAAAGGTACACACACCTGATTTTGATTATCGTTGTCACATAATAACTGATTGCAACTATTTCTCTTGGCAAGACTACAGATGCCAGATTACAGAATTTGATGAATTGGCACATTAAGTTGTCATGCCAGCCTTATATAATACAGATGTGGTTTTAATGTATTTTGTTTTCGTTTTTGTGTTTGATAACATCATATTATGCTCATTTTTTTTGCAATTTCTTGTTGATTAGTTTCATAATTGTTTTGCACATTAATATAGAAACAAATTAGTAAGTGTGAGCAAAAAAATGATGTTAATGAGGTTATTCATCACTATGATGCAAGAGTCACATTTCTTCTTTGCCATGTTATAGATATCAAAGCCAGAAAGAAAAAAGCAATCAGAAGTCCAATTATATGCAATTTAACAAAACATCTTTATTTAGAAAAATACAGGTGAACAAACAGCAGGGAATGGATTCCCCATAGTAGCCTCAACACGTATTGATAGGGCACAGATAGGTGTGCAAAGAAGTGCCCCTTGAAAAAGGCATCCGCCGAAACGCGCGTCGGGGTGGGCGCGATAGGGAGTGCTGAGTGACCTTTATTTCTGTTACGGGTATGTACCATCCATATATTTATGTTTTATTGTGATTTATGTCACTTGACCGCTATATATGTTTTTAAAGGGTGGTATATTGTCCCTTGTACCAGGCACTTCTTTGCACACCTATCTGTGCCCTATCAATACGTGTTGAGGCTACTATGGGGAATCCATTCCCTGCTGTTTGTTCACCTGTATTTTTCTAAATAAAGATGTTTTGTTAAATTGCATATAATTGGACTTCTGATTGCTTTTTTCTTTCTGGCTTTGATATTTCATTGAGTTGCAGTCTGTCCACTACAGTCTTATTCAGTACGTGGTTTTACTATTATTTATGTAATATGATTTATGGTAACTTGTACGTGTTATAGGTGCTGGTATGTTTTCTTTTGTTTATTTCATGTTATAGATAGAATATGATGTATCCTGGTCAAAGAATGTTAAAGGATTCTCGATATGAATTTACATGCGTGACAGTGACAGGATAGCCAAAATGTGTAAAATACACGCTGATTCATAAAGATTATTTATGAATACTGGAATACTGATATGAAGCTTTTACTGTGAACTGTAGAATGCTAAAAATTACAATTATAACCCACATATCCTCCTACAACAATCTAAAAAAAATCACAGACTCTTCAGATATTTTTATAGACCTTGTTTAACCCTAGAATGCATACCTGGGGTCTCGCAGGCCTGCCAGGTTACTTGTTTTCTATTTTCTGTAAAATTACTTTAGTTAGAATTTTGAAACTCTAGGTATTCCTCAGGTATATAGTTGTTAGTAATTTCCAGTTATTCATATATTTTTATGTTACAGACATTTCGGTATAACAACCTTTTTTTTTGGGACTACCCCATATTCACGCACCTGGGGCCTTTTAGGCCTGTACTAGGTTTACATGTGATACTCAGTCTTTTTGTCTGTAATGTTGCTGGGGAAGAACTTTTATGACTCTGCTATTGCTGGGAAGAGTGTGGATTCTGCATGACAACATGGTCATGTGATCTTGGAAGGGCAAAGAAGCTGATGCTCCAGTCCAGAAAGACCTATGTTCCGACATAGTAAAAACACTTGCTCTACCAATTTTCAATTCAGGAAAAAATATTACAATGGATAATTACTTTAGAAATTTTGAAATGGCCAACTTTTTGCTTCAAAAGCAACTTACACTTGTTGGTACTATGAGGCCAAACCGCCGCGAAATTCCTCCAATCATGAAGCACAATGCACAGCAAACAATCTACGAGAGTGGAAATAGCAAAGAAGAAAAAAAGCCAGCTCACCAAGTAGCCACCGCAGGAGCACGGAACCCAATGCTGATCCACGCGGTCATCTCATGAAGAAAAGAAAAAATAGTTCCAGCTCCAAATAGTAAAATCCAAATTCCAACTTTATTAAGCCAATATAAAAACAACGGTGGACATATGCTCTACATGTGCATATCAGGACACGAGCGACGCGTTTCGATCCTACACGGATCTTTATCAAAGCTACATATGAAATGGTCATCAACCAATATATAGACCCTATACACCAATGGCATTCAAATGAAAGGTCACATGATCGTATGGGCGGTCCTTCATGAATACACATAGTAATGAAAAAAAAAGGAAAAAAAGGAAGAGAAAGAAAAAAAAAGGAAAAAAAAAAAGAGAAAAAAAAAAAAAAAAAAGGAAAACACACTATGATAAAAACAAATCTGTGATAAACCACATAGCAACAACATATATAAACACATTCTAATAATGAAACATTAATTCGTTACGTCTATTCAAACCTGTGAGAGATCGAGTGCTGAGATGGTAAATCCAAAAGGCCTCACGGGTATGGAGGCAACGAATAATGTCTCCACCCCGTAGAGGTTTATTAACACGTTCAATCCCGTATGCCCGAAAGAATTTGGTGCTGCGAGCATGAGCAGTTACAAAGTGTCTGGAAGCCGCTGATAAGGTACGTGTAGATTCACCTGTATAACCTATATCATAAAGATGTTCATTGATACGAATTTTCAACTTTCGTGACGTACATCCAACATAGGACAACTGACATGCAGTACAATCAATTTTGTAAATAACACATTTAGTATTGCAGTTAATATACTGCTTGATATTAAAACATTGTGTGTTATTATAATTAGAAATTTTTTTGGTAATAACAGCATGTGCGCATGTTCTACAGTTATTAGTACCGCACTTGAAAAAACCATTGCACTCTAGCCATGTTTTATTTCTTTTTTTATCTGTGCAGAAAAAACTCGGTGAGACTCTGTTACCTATAGATGGTGCTTTTCTTGCAACAACATTGACACCAGTTTTCAAAATTTCTGCAAAATTTGCATCCTCATATAATACGGGAAGGAATTTATTTATGATCCCTTTAATTTGGTAAAATTGTCGACTGAATTGAAAGCACACATAGGGCTTTCTGTATGTGGGAGATGTCGATGTTGATATTTTCTTCTCTTTCCGTGCAATAAGATCTTCACGATTTTTATTATCGAGAATCTTTTTAGCTCTTTTGAGTGTCCAATCTGGATAGTTACGACGTTTCAATTTGCTAGAGACCAAATCTATCTCCGCATTTAAATCACCCTGATCGCTACAATTACGTTTAATTCTAACAAATTCACCAACCGACACAGACCGGATGGTGTGTCTGGGGTGGCCGCTGCTGGCATGTAGTATAGTGTTTCCACTTAACGACTTATGGTATGTGCTAGTAGAAATGAAACAATTATTTATACCTTTTAATTTTAAATCCAAAAATTGAATATGAGCCGGATCTTGCCTGTATGTGAAACGAATGTTGTATTGATTGGAATTCAAATATTCAATGAATTTAGGTATGGCAGATATATCGGACCCCCAAATAATTAGTAGGTCATCAATATATCTGCCATACCATATCAAACACGACAGAAAAGGATTGGATGCTGAAAAAATAAATTCGTACTCCCAAAAGGCCATTACAAGGTTAGCTAGAGATGGTGAGAATTTAGCGCCCATAGCCACGCCTGATTTTTGCAAAAAAAAATTACCATTAAACGAAAAAAAATTATGTGTCATCAGAAAAAGAATTGCCTGTAAAATGAAATTTTTTAAATCAAACGAATAATTACTGAAATGATCCAAATGAAATTGAATAGCATGCATAGCCAATTTGTGTGGGATACATGTGTATAATGAGATGACATCGCAGCATAGCCATGAATAGTTGGGCAACCATAATTTGTCAGAGAAGACTTTTAATACCTCTTTGGAATCTCTCAAATAACCAGGAATTCTACGTACCAGAGGCTGCAATACTGAGTCTACCCATTCACACAGGTGCTCATTTGCTGAGCCAATGCCTGACACTATTGGCCTCATGGACAGATTTCAGGAGATTGTGGAGAGAGAACTAAAAAAGCTGAGTGATAATCTCACCTCTGTTAATGGTAATTACCAGTCTGGCAATTTCTCCTATAGACAACGCAAAGCGCTACATGAACTCAAAGAAATGGATGACATTGTGATTAAGATGCCAGATAAGGGTGGATTGGTGGTTGTATTAAATTCTACAGATTATTGCTCTAAAATCATGGAATTGCTGTCTGACACACTAGTGTATGATAAACTGAGTTGTGACCCTTCGGTTAAATTTAAAGAAAAGGTGGACAAAATTATTGAGGAAGGGCACAGCATTGGTGTATTATCTGTGAAACAAAAAGAGTATATGATTGTGGACAATCCTGTGTGCCCAATCCTTCATGGTCTCCCCAAAGTCCATAAGAGCGATGTGATTCCACCCATGAGGCCAATAGTGTCAGGCATTGGCTCAGCAAATGAGCACCTGTGTGAATGGGTAGACTCAGTATTGCAGCCTCTGGTACGTAGAATTCCTGGTTATTTGAGAGATTCCAAAGAGGTATTAAAAGTCTTCTCTGACAAATTATGGTTGCCTAACTATTCATGGCTATGCTGCGATGTCATCTCATTATACACATGTATCCCACACAAATTGGCTATGCATGCTCTTCAATTTCATTTGGATCATTTCAGTACTTATTCGTTTGATTTAAAAAAAAAAAAATAATAATTTCATTTTACAGGCAATTCTTTTTCTGATGACACATAATTTTTTTTCGTTTAATGGTAATTTTTTTTTGCAAAAATCAGGCGTGGCTATGGGCGCTAAATTCTCACCATCTCTAGCTAACCTTGTAATGGCCTTTTGGGAGTACGAATTTATTTTTTCAGCATCCAATCCTTTTCTGTCGTGTTTGATATGGTATGGCAGATATATTGATGACCTACTAATTATTTGGGGGTCCGATATATCTGCCATACCTAAATTCATTGAATATTTGAATTCCAATCAATACAACATTCGTTTCACATACAGGCAAGATCCGGCTCATATTCAATTTTTGGATTTAAAATTAAAAGGTATAAATAATTGTTTCATTTCTACTAGCACCTACCATAAGTCGTTAAGTGGAAACACTATACTACATGCCAGCAGCGGCCACCCCAGACACACCATCCGGTCTGTGTCGGTTGGTGAATTTGTTAGAATTAAACGTAATTGTAGCGATCAGGGTGATTTAAATGCGGAGATAGATTTGGTCTCTAGCAAATTGAAACGTCGTAACTATCCAGATTGGACACTCAAAAGAGCTAAAAAGATTCTCGATAATAAAAATCGTGAAGATCTTATTGCACGGAAAGAGAAGAAAATATCAACATCGACATCTCCCACATACAGAAAGCCCTATGTGTGCTTTCAATTCAGTCGACAATTTTACCAAATTAAAGGGATCATAAATAAATTCCTTCCCGTATTATATGAGGATGCAAATTTAGCAGAAATTTCGAAAACTGGTGTCAATGTTGTTGCAAGAAAAGCACCATCTATAGGTAACAGAGTCTCACCGAGTTTTTTCTGCACAGATAAAAAAAGAAATAAAACATGGCTAGAGTGCAATGGTTTTTTCAAGTGCGGTACTAATAACTGTAGAACATGCGCACATGCTGTTATTACCAAAAAATTTTCTAATTATAATAACACACAATGTTTTAATATCAAGCAGTATATTAACTGCAATACTAAATGTGTTATTTACAAAATTGATTGTACTGCATGTCAGTTGTCCTATGTTGGATGTACGTCACGAAAGTTGAAAATTCGTATCAATGAACATCTTTATGATATAGGTTATACAGGTGAATCTACACGTACCTTATCAGCGGCTTCCAGACACTTTGTAACTGCTCATGCTCGCAGCACCAAATTCTTTCGGGCATACGGGATTGAACGTGTTAATAAACCTCTACGGAGTGGAGACATTATTCGTTGCCTCCATACCCGTGAGGCCTTTTGGATTTACCATCTCAGCACTCGATCTCCCACAGGTTTGAATAGATGTAACGAATTAATGTTTCATTATTAGAATGTGTTTATATATGTTGTTGCTATGTGGTTTATCACAGATTTGTTTTTATCATAGTGTGTTTTCCTTTTTTTTTTTTCTTCTTCTTTTTTTTTTTTCTCTTCCTTTTTTCTCTCTTTTTTTTTTCTCTTTTTTTTCTCTCTCTTTTTTTTTTTTTTCATTACTATGTGTATTCATGAAGGACCGCCCATACGATCATGTGACCGTTCATTTGAATGCCATTGGTGTATAGGGTCTATATATTGGTTGATGACCATTTCATATGCAGCTTTGATAAAGATCCGTGTAGGATCGAAACGCGTCGCTCTTGTCCTGATATGCACATGTAGAGCATATGTCCACCGTTGTTTTTATATTGGCTTAATAAAGTTGGAATTTGGATTTTACTATTTGGAGCTGGAACGATTTTTTCTTTTCTTCAATCTACGAGAGTGTATTCGGTTTCTGCAATCAAGCAACAATGGTGTCTTATAAAGCCAAGAAAGAAAAATCCGTCATATTACTGAGTACAATGCATCATGATGGAAGTATTGACACCAATGACAGGAAAAAAAAACCTGAAATCATACTGCATTATAATAAGACAAAAGGAGGTGTCGACAAGATGGACGAAATGATTGGAGAGTACTCGTGCAAAAGACAGACTAAACGTTGGCCTGTCGCCCTTTTTTCCAATATCCTTGATGTGTCAGCCCTCAATAGCAACATTGTTTATTGTCAAACTAATCCAGAATTCCATGCCAACAGGAAAGACAAGAGACGTCTATTTTTGACAGAACTTTGTTATAAACTTTTGATGACTACTATGATGGAGAGGAGCAGCATGATATGCTTATCAAGGCAAATTACGGAGGCAATGATCCGATGTGGAATACGCTTTCTAGAACATCCAGAGCAAAGAGAAAAAAAAGAAAGTGCTGCTATATTTGTCCAGCAAAGAAAGAAAGAAAATCGGAGCGTTTCTGTTCTACTTGCGGACAAAATGTATGCAAGGAACATTCATCCGAAAAAATAATATGCGAGAATTGTCAGGGGAATATGTAAAGTTACAAATATATATTCCTGCACCAAGTTTGCTACAACCAAAAAATGTTTTCATAACAAAATTGCGTATAGAATGCCTATATTTGGCGTGCCCATTTGCTTTCTTTTTTGTTGTTTTATGCACATAAGTATGTTTTGAAATATACACATTTTAGGCTGTGTTCCCAGTAGCGCTGTGGTTCGCCAGAAGGGGATCCATAATGGATCTGACCTCCTGGTAACTCCAGCTAAGGCTTCCGGAATGGCAGGATTTCGCCAGCCTTAGCTGGGGTCACCAGGAGGTCAGATCCATTATGGATCCCCTCCTGGCGGACCCCAGCGCTAGTTGGAATGCATCCTTACCTTGCAATTGTAAAATAAATTTTGAAAAGTATTTTTATTTGAGTTATTCCGTGTTATTTGCACACAGGCCTAAAAGGCCTCAGGTGCGTGAATATGGGGTAGTCCCAAAAAAAGGTTGTTATACCGAAATGCCTATAGCATAAAAATATATGAACAACTGGAAATTACTAACAACTATACACCTGAGGAATACCTAGAGTTTCAAAATTCTAACTAAAGTAATTTTACAGAAAATAGAAAACAAGTAACCTGGCAGGCCTGCGAGGCCCCAGGTATGCGTCCGCCAGCCTTAGCTGGGGTCACCAGGAGGTCAGATCCATTACGGAATCCCATCCTGGCGGACCCCTGCGCTAGTGGGAATGCATCCTTACTTTGCAATAAACTTTGAAAAGTATTTTTATTTGAGTTATTCCATGATAATTGTAAAGAGGCCTAAAAGGCCCCAGGTGCGTGAATGTGTAGATTTCTATGGGTATGCGTTCTAGGGTTAAGAGAACATGTCAGCAGGATTTAGCAATTTAAAGTAAAGTCATGGCTGTAATAGCGTTGGTATGCTGAATAAATTGATACCTTTGGTGAAGGAATTCGATCTGTGGTTCTTGTTTAATCAGGATTTGCAATTTTCGTCTAATGATATTTTAGTGCACAATGGCGGGAGTGTGGGTAGGGTCTACTCCTCCTGCTCTGTCCAAACCACATGCCGCTGATGCTTCAATGGCTGGTCATTGATTTTTCAGTGACTGGCCTCCCTTTTGAAATTTCACACTGCCGCCGTTACTGGCGTGGATAGAGTTTGCGCAGCTTGAAGACATGATTGAGTCGGGATCTCGATCTGCGAATGCGCCGCCTCAGGCATCATTTTATTGATGTCCAGAAATCCAGCCGTGAAATTAAACTGAGCATATGCCACCCAAGTCAACAACAGTGACGGCGAGAAATTTCACAAAGGAGGCAGGTCACTAAAGTATCAGTGATCTGCCATTGAAGCACTAGAGAGGGGTGGAGGCAGGAGGAGAAGACCTTACCCACAGGCCCACCCTTGTGCACAGAAATATGATTAGAAGAAAACTGATGAAACAAGAACCACAATGCAGATTTCTTCACTAAAGGTATCAATTTAGCCAGTATAACAACCCCATTATGGATATGCTGTTACTTGAAATTGCTAAATCCTGCTGACAGGTTCTCTTTAAAAGTGTTCTATTTTTAAAGACTGTCGAGGAGTTTCATGGCCGGTTTTAGGCAAAGTGGGGCCCTAGGCAAGTTTAAAATGGGGCCCCAAATGCTAATATATTGCACATCACACAGAAGCATTTCTGTTGTATTTACATCCGCTGAGTTCAGGCTGCTAAACGAGTGTGATCGACAATATTAAAGTCGTTCGACACTTGTTTCCCAGCCTCTTTACACCAATTGAGAAAGAATGGGAACAGAACAATCACTAATAGATCAATCTGTCTCCACACAGTATCATGTTATCAGCAGCACATCTACAGTTTACACCAGCGATGTGCTGCTGAGAACAATGATTTCTGTTCCGGTATAAACAATCTAATCACTCGATTAATATGCAGCATTTTGTGTGTTTAGTATAATACATCCTACAGTCCTCCATATATTATAATGTGCACCACATTCCTTCATAATTGTAAAATACACTCCTCAATATAGTATAATACACTCCCTATAGTCCTCCATATAGTATAATACACTCCCTATAGTACTCCATATATTAAAATACACTCCTCAGTCTTCCTTATAGTATTATACATTTCCAATAGTCCTCCATATATTATAATTATTATTATTTATTATTATTTATTTATATAGCACCATTGATTCCATGGTGCTGTACATGAAAAGGGGTTATATACAAATTACAGATATCATTTACAGTAAGCAAACTAACAATTACCGACTGATACAGAAGGGCGAGGACCCTGCCCTTGCGGGCTTACATTCTACAGGATGGTGAGGAAGGAGACAATGGGTTGGGGGGTTGCGGCAGCTCCGGTGTTGGTGAAGTGGTAGCTCCGGTAGTGGTGAGGAGGAAGCGGGGTCAGTGCAGATTGTAGGCTTTCCTGAAGAAGTGGGTTTTCAGGTTCCATCTGAAGGATCTGAATGTGGTTGATAGTCGAAAGTGTTGGGGCAAAAAATTCCAGAGGATGGGGGATATTGGGGAGAAGTCTTGGAGGCGGTTGGGTGAGGAGCGAATAAGTATGGAGGAGAAAAGGATGTTTTGGGAGGACTGGAGATTACATGAGGGAAGATATCGGGAGATTAGTTCAGAGATACATGGAGGACACAGGTTATGGATGGCTTTATAGGTCAGCATTAGTAATTTGAACTGGATACACTGAGGGAATGGGAGCCAGTGAAGAGATTTGCAGAGGGGAGAAGAGGAGGAGTAGCAAGGTGAGAGATGAATTAGTCAGGCAGCAGTGTTAAGGATTGACTGGAGAGGTTCAAGGGTGTTAGCAGGGAGGCCACAGAAAAGGATGTTGCAGTAGTTGAAGCGGGAGATGAAGATGGCATGCACATACATTTTATTAGATTGACGGTTGAGGAAAGGACAGATTCTGGAGATATTTTTGAACTGGAGGCGACAGGAGGTGGAAAGAGCTTGGATGTGCGGTTTGAAGGACAGGGCAGAGTCAAGGATTACTCCGAGGCAGCGAACTTCCGGTACGGGGGAAAGAGTGATGATGTTAACTGCGATACGGATGTCAGATAAGGAAGATCTACGAGATGGCGAAATGATGAGTTCAGATTTGTCCACATTGAGTTTGAGGAAGCGAGAGGAGAAGGAGGATATGGCTGATAGACACTCCGGAATTCTGGACAGCAGAGAGGTGACAACTGGGCCAGAGAGGTAGATCTGAGTGTCATCAGCATAAGGGTGGTTCTGGAATCTATGTGACTTTATGAGTTGTCCCAGGCCAAGTGTATAGATTGAGAAGAGTAGGGGTCCTAGAACAGAGCCTTGGGGTACTCAAACAGAGAGAGGGTGGGATGAGAAGGTAGTGTGGGAGTGGGAGATGCTGAATGTGCGGTTGGAAAGGTATGAGGAGATCCAGGATAGGGTGAGGTCTTTGATGCAAAAGGATGAGAGGATCTGTAGTAGGAGGCAGTGGACAACTGTGTCTAAAGCAGAGGACAGGTATAGAAGGAGGAGTATATAGAGTATCGTCCATTAGCTTTGGCTGTAAGTAGGTTGTTAGTAATTTTGGTCAGGGCTGTCTCAGTTGAGTGATGGGGCAGAAATCAGATTGTAGATTGTCAAAGAGCAAGATAGATGAGAGGTGGGAGGAAAGTTCAGTGTGGACGTGCTGCTCCAAGATTTTGCAAGCGAATGGGAGCAGCGATATTGGGCAATAGCTGGACATAGCAGTTGGATCGAGGGTTTGCTTTTTAAGGATGGGCGTGATTGTGGCATGTTTGAAAGCAGAAGGGAAGGTATACAGTCCCACCATACAATATAATGTAACCCCCCATAGAATCTAATACAGCCCCCTCATATATTATAATGCAGCCCCCCATAGAATATAATGTAGCCCCCTCATAGAGTATAATGAAACCCCATACAATATAATCTAGCCCCCATAGAATATTATGCAGCCCCCCATAGAATACAATGTAGTCCCCTCATACAGTATAATGTAGCCCCCTCATAGAGTATGATGCAATACTCCCTCATAGAATATAATACAGCACCCGATACAATATAATGTAGCCCCCATAGAATATAATACAGCCCATCTCCCCATAGAATATAATGTAGCCCTATCAAATAGTATGACGCAATCCTCCCTCATAGAATATAATACAGCCCCCATAGAATATACTGTAACCCCCCATAGAATATAATACAGCCACCATAGATTATAATGTAGCCCCCATAAAATATAATACAGCCAGCCACTCAATAGAATAAAATGTAGCCCCATCAAAGAGTATGATGCAACCCTCCCTCATAGAATATAATACAGCCCCCCATAGAATATACTGTTACCCCCCATAGAATATCATACAGCCCCCATAGAATATAATGTAACCCCCATAGAAAATAATACAGCCCCCCATAGAATATAATGCAGCTCCCCATAGCATATAATACAGCCCATCTCCCCATAGAATAAAATGTAGCGCCATCAAAGAGTATGATGCAATACTCCCTCATTGAAAATAATACAGCCCCCAATAGAATATACTGTAACCCCCATACAATATAATACAGCCCCCATAGAATATACTGTAACCCCCAAAGAATTTAATACAGCCCCCCATAGAATATACTGTAACCCCCAATAGAATATAATATAGCCCCCCATAGAATATACTGTAAACCCCTCGGCTCTGGTCTCAGCAGCTGCACACAGTGGGTGCACGATGAAGTGACATCATCGTGCACCCACAGTGTCAGATGCAGAGGGGAATGATGGGAGAGGGAGCATCATCTGACGCTCTCTCCTCCATCATTGCGTTGAACTGTACCGGCATCATAGACGCCGACACAGTTGAGTGCTGTCGGCATGCGGGACCCCCTGACTCATGGGCCCCATAGCGGCTGCGTGATTTGCCACTATTAGCGGCACGCTACTGGCTGGGGGCCACTGGGGGAGCAGGGGCCCTAGGCAGCTGCCTGGTCTGCCTGCCGCTAACGCTGGCCCTGAGGAGTTTTCTGGATCATTTACAAATGGAGGAGGTGAAAACTTTGTTCAGGGTCACATTTTCATAGAGCTCCCTCAGGTTTTTATAGCACCACTCCAGTGTGGATTTTTTTCAACTCTAATGTGGTGCTTCTAGTCGAAGGTTCCTGCCCCTTGTATTAAACTTACCTGCCACTGTCTTCACCTTTTTTCAGTGCTGCTTCAGACTGCCTGGAAGCCAGAAGTTATGTTACAAGCTTTCAATGCAAGTTTATGAGATCCAGAATGAAGCAAGTAATAAACTTGCAACCATAAATGACCTCTGCCTCCCCCAGCAAACCCTGGAGTGATCCAGCAGGTCACAAACTGCCGGAGACTGACGGGAGCGGCGGTGTTATACGGTGAAGTATACTGTAATACTCGAGTCAGGTACCTTAGATTAGAAACACCACTCTAGCGCTGCAATGAAAAAAAACATTTGAGTGGTACTTTAAATAACCCAATACAATGCAGATATTCCTAAGGTGGTCCCCATACACATGCATGCTTGGTCCAGTTGAGATTGCATCTGATTACAATGGAGTTAACAGACTCCTATTGTGGCCTCTTATCTCCCTCTGGAACAAAAGTATTGGGTGCTAAAATTTAACTTACCCCATCCTTTTGATTCTCCTTCTGGAGAGTCTGGAGGTTGGTACCACTGAAAATTGTCAGGCTCGTAGGATATTAATGATCTATTGTGTATGGCCAGCTATAGGGTGTTTTTATACTAATTAAATAATTTAATATTTGTAAGACCCCCATACATCTCAGATGGCTATCGACTGATGGCTGTCTCTCCCATCCCCAGGAGAGCTACTGTACTCTCTATGAGAGAGCCTATGCCAGACATCTCTGACTGCACTTTATGTCAGGGAGAGCAAAAAGGATCAGTATTAAAAATGTCCTCATCAGGCAAAATTAGAATTCACCTGTTTGCTCAGATTTTTCCGAGAAATTAAATTTGTGGAGAAGTTATTATGTCGAGTATTATTATTATTATTATCTTCTTTGGTGCCTTCTATGAGTTATTAGTGGAGAAGATGATTGTTTTATTACAGTGTTTGGTGAGTTATCAGCATTAAATGCTATTAAGACCCCAGATCATATACAGGGTATCATATGTAGCAGCATGTTGCATCTTTAGAATTATTCAGTAGCGCATAATGCATTCATCAGATAGACGCCTTATTTCTTATAATGGACAGTAAGCAGATACTTCAATTCATAATTCTCAGAAATAGAATCCGGTCTGTGTCTTGTATTGGATTCTAGCACCTGAATGTGATCAACTGATGCAAAACTATACTACTCCATGGCATCTGGTGTGAAATGGGCTGGAGAGCAGAGGAGACAGGTGGCCGTTTTACAATGAACTGCCTCCACAATAGACACCCTGTACGATAGACTCAGCATGAATGGTAGTGGGACAACCTCATTACTGTGACACACGGCCTATATTGATGAATGCAGACTAAGCATGGCACGCTTCCCACGTAGGTTGTATCACAGGCCTTTCTGTTAGCTATAGATTTATTGCCAGTACACACTAGGATTGGGATCAATTCAGCTCCTCTCGTCATTTATGTCCTGTATTACTGTCATTCTTTTTACAGCTTTGATTTCTTAATAGTAAAATATTAAAATGTGCAGGAAAAAAAACTATTTACAATGATATATCAGTAGGCAGTTTAGATAGTAGAAAGGTCACTCGTAGGCATCTAGGTGTCATATAATTATCATGGTCAATTCCACAACAGTATACATTTCCTTACTATTGTCAAGATCTGCACTTCACCATTACAGGAATAGCTACACAATGTCTACAGTTAATGATGTAAACACAGAGGCTTTGTAAAAAACAAAAACTAAAGTGTAAAATTTTTGTCATGCAAAAAAATCATGCCAAGAAGAATCATTTCAAAACTTTTCCACCTTTAATGTCCATATACTTTGACTAAATCCCCAGTTCCAGCTGTCAAAAAACCAGCCAAAACTTAATGCTGTCTCCACCAGGCTTTACTGTGGGTATGGTGTTCTTTTGATGATGCGCAGTGTTGGCTTTGCACCAAACATACCTTTTAGAATTATGGCCAAAAACTTCAATCTTGGTCTCGTCAGACCACAACCAATTTTCCCACATGATATTAGCATACCTACTATAGGTTTTGGCAAAACATAGGATGTTTTTGTTAGTAAGAAAAGGCTTCCATCTTGACACCTTACCCAACAGGCCAGACATTTGAAGAATATGGGAGACTGTTTTCCCATGCAGTATAGTGCAGTTCCTTTTATGCTGCTTTAAGTCTCTTAATAGCCTCCTGAACCAATTTTCTTTTAATCAATTTTTGTGGGACACACAGTTTTAGGTAATGTCACCGTAGTCCCAAAATTCATCCACTTCTTGATGATGTCTTCACAGTGTTTAAAGGTATATCTAATGCCTTGGAATTTGTTTTGCACCTTTCTCCTGAGGGATAACTTTTAACAATGAGATCCCTTTGCTACATTATAAGCTGTTTACAGACCATGGAGTTTGCTGTAAAATGCAACAAGGAAATGCCAGGAAAATCCTATTAGATCAGCTAACAGTATATGTAGTTAATCAGAATCTCTGTAAATGATTACAACTGTGTACTGGCTACTATGTAACCTGAGTTAAAATATGATTGACTAATTCTGAACACAGACACAT
The DNA here is from genome assembly GCF_032444005.1 of Ranitomeya imitator. Lineage (NCBI taxonomy): Eukaryota > Metazoa > Chordata > Amphibia > Anura > Dendrobatidae > Ranitomeya > Ranitomeya imitator. The sequence continues at coordinate 114,950,747 of NC_091282.1, forward strand.
CCCCAATCATAAGAGGGTGTTCACACTTAAGCAATCACATTATTATTATTTTTTTGAAAGTCGCAATTGATGAATCAGGCAAAAATAATTTGGAATCACTAAACTCTGACCACAAAGTAGAAAACAAGAAAAAACAGGTGAGTAAGGTGTAAGGTGCCTAAGCGAGGTAGTCATAGGCGAGCAGTTGCTGCTGGCCACTCACTGCTGGCCTGCAGACCTCCATTGGTTCCAAGCTTTCCTCTTCTGGACCCGCAGCAGCAAACAATCCAACAGACATGAAATTCATCAAAAAACTCAATCTTTTATTTGACAACTGTCAGTTTTTACATATAAGTTGAAAACAGTAAAGATTGCACCATGTTTTACCAAGAATGATTACTCTATAACATTGAAACTGCATTACTGTCATAGAAAATAGGAAAAAATGAAAAAAATAATGCTATATAACATATATATGAAATATTCATCTGCAAAATTTGCTATGAAAAATACAGGATGAACAAAGGTACTTAGCACACAGATTGGCCAAGATATGTGACCCCAATTGCCATGTCAAGGTGTCCTTCAAAAATTGGGTCCCTATCCTGATATGTCACTTCTCTTGGGCAAAAAGGCCTACAATTTATGGGGCAAGAATGGATCAGCTAACTACTTAAAATCACCTGTAGCTAATGGGAGTGGGAGTGCACATATAAAAAAAGGCTTTGCTACAAATAGAGAAATAGACCAGCACATCCAAGCTAATAGGAACAGGCGCAACCCCCCCCCCCCCCCCAAAAAAAAAAGCATATAAGTTGAAAAACAGTAAAGGTTGCACCATGATTTACCAAGAATGATTACTCTAGAACAGAAGTTCCCAACCTATAGCTCGGGAGCCACATGTGGCTCACGGTCCCATGAATTGTGGCTCGTGGCTGTCTGCCAGCTTGGTGCATTAGCTCCAGATTTAGTAAACTGGTATGAAGAGCACATCTCAAAATGGTGAACTTTGTGAGTAGCCCTGCATAGAAGAGCAGATTTCGGCGCACTTCTATTGGTCTTGGGGGTTTAGAGATAATTGATACTACTGGTCAGAGGAGGTGCTTGAAGATGGATGTGACTGTGTTGGGAGTGCATGATGGGAGAATGCTGAATGTATTGGGAACCTCTGGATCTTGGTAAACTGCTGGGTGATCTGTGTGGAAAAGCTTTGGTTATCATTATACCCGTAATGGGGGCTTTGGTTGCCACTACTGTGAGGGGGCAGTAGCTGGATGTGGCTCGCGACCCTCTTGCAAAGCCGAATGTGATTATCAAGGTCAGAAAGGTTGGGTACCTGTTCTGTTTGATGAATACTGTCATAAATCACACTCTGTATCTCCTGGCTCTTTATTCACATCATGTCTCAACCTCCATTACATGAATTCTGAGTACAACAACATCCAACAAGTTCCAAACAAAGAATATAGAACACACATAAAAGTAGTGAGACCCCTAGAGGCCACATGAACATATAACATATTGCTACATCCTTTCTCTTTTAACTAGAGGAACAATAAAAGATACTAAACTAATGTATACTATGACAAAGTTAGAAATTAACCTAGTACGTCCAGTTAGATATAATCTTTGAGGTGCGCCGGCTTTTGCTAATTCTGCCAGCTCTGGTAATATAAGATGTGTCACTTTCTACATCTGGTAGTTCTTCTGATATTGTCTGTCTCTGGCCAGAGTCCTCACCCTGATGGTCAGCTGTCACTGTTGGTGCCTGACTTGTACTTGCTGCCTCGTTGTCTTGGGTGTCTGGATACTGTTCAAAAGGCCATGAATCATCTCTTTCTTGCGTTTTCCTCAAATATCTTCGATTCCTCCTTAGTCTTCTTCCGTCGTCTGTTAGAATTTCGTAAGACCGAGGTCCCAGTTTCTGGACAACCTTTGCCTTTTGCCAGTGTTTGTCAAATGTGGTGCTTGGCTGCAGCCGAATGTTGTCATTTCTCTTGAGCTCTGGCAGATCCTTTGCAGATTTATTGTAATAGAAAGCTTGCCTAGCTTGATTCTTCTGTAATTTAGCTTCAATGTTTCCCAGCAGCTTTGGCTCTAACAGATGACACGCAGTTGGTACTAGTGTCTTTGTACGCCTACTCATGAGCCTCTGTGCCGGACTGCTGTCTAGGCCTTGGGTGGGTGTGTTTCTATGATCCAGTATAGACAGATATACATCAGCACCCGCCTGGTTTGCTTTCTGCATGAGTCTTTTGGCCGTTTTTACTGCTGACTCTGCTTTCCCATTACTCTGAGGATATCTTGGAGAAGACGTCTGGTGTTCAAATTCCCATTTCTTACTGAAAGTTTTGAATTCTTCCGACGTAAACTGTGCCGCATTGTCAGAGAAAACGATATCTGGAATGCCATACCTGGCAAAATGGGCCTTGAGTTTTTTAATCACTGTTCTCGCCCTTGTGTCTTGCACCAAATCAACCTCCCAGAAGTTAGAGAAATAGTCCACTGTAATCAGGTATTCTTTGTCATTCCATGTGAACAAGTCTGTTCCTATTTTTGACCAAGGCCTATGTGGAATTTCATGAGGTTGCAATGTCTCCTTTGGTTGCTTATCATTGCAGGATGCACATATTTCACATTGTGCTATGTAATTTTTTATGTGGTCATTCATTCCTGGCCAATAAACTGATTCTCGTGCACGACGTAGGCATCCTTCCATGCCTAAGTGAGAAGAGTGCAATGTCTTCAATATGCCTCTTCTGAGAACTTCAGGTATAACAGCCCTGTCTCCTTTAAAGATGATTCCTTGCTGCACTGACAATTCATCTCTTATGTGGAAGAATGGTGAGACTTCCCTCGGAGCATGCTGCTTGTATTTTGGCCAGCCCTGCAAGATGACAGTCTTTAAACTCTGGAGACTTTTATCCTTCTCTGTAAAAGTCTGGATTTGCTTGACCTTTTCTTTTGACACTGCAAGGTAGTTACACATATTGATGGTTTCAATGTCTTCCTCCTCATCATTTGTGATAGGAAGGTAAGCTCTGCTTAGCGTATCTGCAATCAGTAAGTCTCTTCCTGGACAGTACCCGATGTCAACATCATATTTCTGAAGTCGCAACAGCATGCGCTGTAGTCTCTTTGGGGCATTTAGTAATGGTTTCTTTGTAATGTTCTCCAATGGTTTGTGATCCGACTGCACTATTACCCGTCGACCATAGGTGTACTGGTGAAACTTCTCCATCCCAAATACCACAGCCAGTAGTTCCTTCTCAATCTGCGCATATCCCTGCTCTGTTGTTGTAAGGGCTCTGCTTGCAAATGTAATTGGCTGTCTGTTCTGCATTAATGTGGCTCCAAGGCCTTTTTCCGAAGCATCACATTGTACCACCAGTTCTCGATCTGGATCGAAATACTTTAGGGTTGCTGTATCTGCAATGGCATTCTTTACTGCTCGGAAAGCAGTCTCCTGGCTTTCTGTCCATTCCCAGCGCACATCTTTGTGGGTTAGCTGTCTCAGTGGCTCACACATGTCTGACAGATGTCTGCAAAATTTTGAGAGATAATTCACCATGCCCAAAAATCGTTGTACTCCAGAAACATCAGTAGGGGTAGGCAAATCTTGTATTGCTCTCACCTTTTCAGGATCCACTTTGACCTCAGTTGAAGTCAGTCGATGACCAATATAGGCCGCTTCTGTCATCTTCAATTTGAATTTGTCCAAATTCAGCTTTATGTTTTTTTCTCTGCATCTGTCCAAAAATTGTATCATCTTCTGATCGTGATCCTTGATTGCAGATTCCATATTTTCACCTTCTCCCACTACTAGGATATCATCCGCTATTGTCTTCACTCCAGTAAGTCCTTCCAAAGCCTGCATCAATTTCTGCTGGAACATCTCTGGAGCAGGTTTTAGTCCCATGGGCATTTTCAGCAATTTAAAGCGTCCAAATGGTGAAGAAAATGTTGTCAATAAACTTGAATCTTCAGTCAGGGCCACATGCCAGAATCCATTTTTACATCACATACAGAAAATATTTTAGCCTTTGATAAATCTGGTAGAACATCATCTAATGTTGGCATTGGGTAATGATTTCGTTTCAGCGCCTTGTTGAGTGGCTTAGGATCAATACATATTCTTAACTTGGTTTCTGCACTATGACCAAACTGCTGATCCAATCTGTGCTCTTATGGACTGGTGCTATCATGCCGCTTCTCTGTAGATCTTGCAGTTCTACTTTCAGCGGTTGCATTAAAGCTACAGGCACTCTTCTTGTAGGTAATCTGGTGGGCTGCACTGTGTTGTCAATTTCTAGCCTATATTTACCTTCAAAGCATCCATCACCTTCAAATACATCAGCATACTCAGCTTTTATTTTCTGCATGTCCAAGTTGTGCTCTGCATTTAGTTTTGGATTTTGTATATCCTGGGCAACTTCAACAGACATAATGTTCTGAGACTGTACTTTTATTAAGTCCATTGCCTGAACTGCTTTTACTCCCAGTAATGGTACATGGCTACCACCCCGTAACACGGTAAATTCAACTCTATAACTCTTTCTGTTACATGGGTTTCGTATTTTTAGCTTACATGTCCCCATTGGTTTCAGAACACTTTTGTTATACATCACCAGTACCTTGTCAGTTGGCTCAATAGAAACCTGCAGCTTGCTCCACAATCCAGCTGAAATCTAATGGGCTTCTCATCCAACAAGAATGTTGCATAAAGCTGCTTGGCATCCTTCACTACTGACTGCCCGACTACATTGACTTTCTCTGTTGTAGACTGCATTTGTAGCCATGTAATGTCCTCTGCACTGTCAGTGTCTGGTGTCACAGTGTGGAGCTGTCTGTACTGTTTGCCTCTTCCTTGCCTGCAGACAGCAGAGGAATGATTCTTCTTTCCACATGACCTGCAGGTTTCCCCATATGCTGGACACTTGGTTTTTGTCTCTCTCATGTCTTTTCCCACAATACTTGCAGTGGACAGTGTTTATAGGGTAGTCTGGTCCTGTCTTTCCTTTCATAGATACTGCATGTACCTTGTCATCATCATTCTCACTGGTGCCTGCCATTATCTTCAGGCTGTGCATTGTGAGCTCAGCAGCTCTGCAGATTTGCATACATTTCTCTAAAGTCATGCCTTCCTCTCTCAGTAATCTTTCTTTGAGATGACTGTCCTTTATGCCACACACCATTCTGTCCTTGATTAGACTGTCCCTGATCTCTCCAAAGCCACATGTTTCTGCAAGTCTCCTCAGCTCTGTCAGATATCTGTCCACATTTTCACCATCCTCCTGACGTCTTGTGAAAAACTTATATCTTTCCACTGTCTCATTCTTCTTTGGGTCACAGTGTTTATCAAATGCCTGCACAATGTCTGCTAGGAGGAGGTTGTCTGTGTCTGGGAGCAAGGTGTGGGCTAATTCTCTGCAATTTTCTCCAATTAGGTAATAAAACAGCTTTACTTTCCGTTTGTCATCAGTGGGGCCTACAGTCAGATCCACATACAGTGTAAACTCTTCCTTCCAATGTCTCCAAGTCTGGGACAGATTACATGAAGTGACATCCAGTCTCTGAGGGGGCTTCAGACCAGTCTCCATTTTTCTGTACTGTCAGGGAATCTGTACTTACAGTTGCAGTGATCTGTGCAGTTCCAGCCTCATATAAGCTCTAAGAATTTGCAGGTTCTGTGCCCGGCTGCCACCATTTTCTGTTTGATGAATCCTGTCATAAATCACACTCTGTGAGTATCTCCAGGCTCTTTATTCACATCATGTCTCAACCTCCATTATATGAATTCCGAGTACAACAACATCCAACAAGTTCCAAACAAAGAATATAGAACACACATAAAAGTAGTGAGACCCCTAGAGGCCACATGAACATATAACATATTGCTACAGTACCACTGGTCTAGAATATTGAAACTGCATTACTGCCATAGAAAATAGGAAAAAAGGGGAAACAAGCGCTATATAATGTACATATTGAATATTTATCTGCAAAAATTGCTCTGAAAAATACAGTAAGAATAAAGATACTTAGCGCATAGATTGGCCAATATACACTGTGTTCCAAATTATTATGCAAATTGGATTTAATTGTCATAAAGATTTAATTGTTTTGTTTTTCAAATAAACTTGTGGATGGTATTGTGTCTCAGGGTTCAATAGATAACTGAAATCAATCTTAAACACATGTGATAATTAGTTTTCCAGGTGATTCTAATTAAAGGAAAACTACTTAAAAATGATGTTCCACATTATTAAGCAGGCCAAAGGTTTCAAGCAATATGAAAAATAAAATGGATCTCTCTGCTGCTGAAAAGCGTTAAATAGTGCAATGCCTTGGACAAGGTATGAAAAAATTAGATACTTCACAAAAACTTTGTGATCATCATACTGTGAAGATATTTGTGACTGAAACAGAGCACAGACAGAGTTCATGCAGATAAAGGCATAATGAGGAAGGTTTCTCCCGGACAAATTCATTGGATTAAGAGAGCAGCTGCCAAAATACCACTACAAAGCAGCAAACAGTTATTTGAAGCTGCTGGTGCCTCTGGAGTTCCTCGAACCTCAAGGTGCATGATCCTTCAAAGGCTTGCTGTGGTGCATAAACCTACTATTCGGCCACCCCTAAACAGTGTTCATGAGCAGAAATGGTTGCAGTGGGCCCAAACATACATGAAGACTAAGTTTCAAACAGTCTTGTTTACTGATGAGTGTCGAGCAACCCTGGATGGTCCAGATGGATGGAGTAGTGGATGGTTGGTGGATGACCACCATGTCGCAACAAGGCTGTGATGTCAGCAAGGAGGTGGAGAAATCATGTTTTGGCCCGGAATCATGGGGAAACAGCTGGTGGGGCCCTTTAAGGTTCCTGAAGATGTGAAAATGACCTCTGTAAAGTAAATACCGTTTCTGAGTGATAACTTTCTTCCATGGTCTAAAAGCAGAAACTTGCCTTCAGGAGCAAAATCATCTCCATGCATGACAATGCACCATCTCATGCTGCACAGAATACCTCGGAGTCATTGGCTGCTATCGGCATAAAAGGAGATAAACTCATAGTGTGGCCAGCATCTTCCCCTGACCTCAACCCTATAGAAAACCTTTGGAGAATCATTAAGCAGAAGATCTATGAGGGTGGGAGGCAGTTCACATCAAAACAGCGGCTCTGGAAGGTGATTCTGACTTCATGCACAGACGTACAAGCAGAAACTCTCCAAAAACTCAAGAATGCAAGAATTGTGAAGGTGATATCATAGAAGGGGTCCTATGTTAACATGTAACTTGGCCTGTTAGGATGTTTTGGAGTTAAATAGCTTTTTTGTTCAGTGAATGTGACCTCCTAATACTGCAAATTCCATTAGCATTTTCAGTTCTTTAAAACATATCAAATGTTTAGAAATTCTACTGTGCCTAATAATTTGGAACAGTGCATTTTGAGTTTTTATTCATTTTGGAGATTATACTGTTATCATTGGGAGGTTTCTTCAATAAAATTTGATGTATACTCTAACGGGTGATGACTTTTATTAGACTGACTGTCATTTTGTCATTTGCACCGACCATTTAGGAAAATCCGAGAAAAATGTCATCTGCATAATAATTTGAAACACAGTGTTTGTGAGCCCAATTGCCATGTCAAGGCTATCTGTATATGTATTTTTATAGCAATTTTTGCAGATGAATAGTTCATATATACACTATATAGCCTTTTTTTCCCTTTTTTCCAATTTTCTATGGCAGTAATGTCTCCATCTGTGCTGCGCGGCTGACTCCTTTGGTGGAGGAGGAGCCTCCGGCCACTTCCTCCACCAATCAGCGTTTGAAACAGCTGTCGTGATTACGTCATTTCATCACGTCAGCTGTGTACTCCGGAGGCAGACAGAGAAGAGCGTCAGGGAATAGGACTGAGGTGAGTATGTGGTGTTCATTTTTCATGTGTATGGGATGTTTGGGTGGGCATAGGGAGGCTATGGGGGTGACATGGTGCCCCCACATGGTGCTGCACGTGGGGGGTGACATGGTGCTGCACATGGGGGGGCGACATGGTGCTGCACATGAGGGGTGACATGGTGCTGCACATGGGGGTGACATGGTGCTGCACATGAGGGGTGACATGGTGCTACACATGGGGGTGACATGGTGCTGCACATGAGGGGTGACATGGTGCTACACATGGGGGTGACATGGTGCTGCACATGCGGTGTGACATGGTGCTGCACCTGAGTGGGTTACATGGTGCTGCACATGAGGGTGTGACAGGGCGCTGCACATGTGGGGTGACACGGTGCTGCACATGGAAGGGTGACATGCTGCTCCACAAGGGGGTGACATGGTGCTGCACATGGGTGTGACATGGTGCTGCACCTGAGTGGGTTACATGGTGCTGCACATGAGGGTGTGACAGGGCGCTGCACATGTGGGGTGACATGGTGCTGCACATGGGGGTGACATGATGCTGCACATGGGGGTGACATGGTGCTGCCAATTGGGGTGACATGGTGCTGCACCGGAGTGGGTGACATGGTGCCGCACATGTGGGGTGACACGGTGCTGCACATGGAAGGGTGACATGCTGCTCCACAAGGGGGTGACATGGTGCTGCACATGGGTGTGACATGGTGCTGCACATGAGGGGGTGACATGGTGCTGCACATGAGGGGGTGACAGGGCGCTGCACATGTGGGGTGACATGGTGCTGCACATGGGAGGGTGACATAGTGCTGCACATGGTGCTGCACATGGGAGGGTGACATAGTGCTGCACATGGGGGTGACATGGTGCTGCCAATTGGGGTGGCATGGTGCTGCATATGGGGGTCACATGCTGCACATGGTGCTGCATATGGGGGCGACATGCTACACATGGTGTTGTATGTGGGGGTGACATGTTGCACGTGCATCCGGAGGGGAGGCTATGGGGACAACATGCAGTGCATATAGGGAGGTTCTGTGGGGGCTCATTCAGTGTATATAGGGAGGCTGTGTGGCGCTCATGCAGTCTATATAGGGAGGCTGTAATAGGCTCATGCCGTATATGGGGAGGCTGTAATGGGCTCATGCCGTATATGGGGAGGCTGTGATGGGCTCATGCCGCATATGGGAAGACTGTGTGGGGCTCATGCTGTATATTTTGGGGAGGCTGTGTGGGGCTCTTGCTGTATATGGGAGAGGCTGTGTGGGGCTCATGCCACATGTAAGGGGCTGTTGGGGGGGGGGCTCATACGATATACAGAAGGGGCTGTACTCAGGTTCAAACAATATATAGGGGGATGTCAGCATATTTAATTCTGCTCAATATTACGTGATACAATTAATATTAATAAAATTATCAATAATATAAGGCTATGTGCCCACTTTGCAGAAATGCTGCGAAAATGTCCACAGCATTTCCGCAGCTCAGTGCCGCGGGTAAAACGCATGCAGAATTCACATGAGTTTTCCTGCAAAACACAAGCGTTTTTAGCTTGCAGAATGCTTGCGCTTTTACAAGTGATTTGAAGCATCACTTGGAAAAGTGATTGACAGGTTGGTCACACTTGTCACACTTGTGACCGCAGCATCAATACTTGGAAAAGTGATTGATAGGTTGGTCACACTTATCACACTTGTGACCGCAGCATCAATAGTAAAAGATAGAATGTTAAACATAATAATAAAAAATATGGTTATTCTCACCTTCCGGCGGCCACCGATCTCCTCAGTGGCGCTCCCAGTACGTTCCGTTCTCAGGGATGCTTTGCGCAAAGGACCTTTGTGACATCATGGTCGCATGACCGCAACGTCATCCCAGGTGATTCGCGCAATGCATCCTTGTGAACGGGAGCCGCCGCGTGCACCACTCAGAGGCGGGAGGACTCCGGGGGCCATCAGAAGGTAAGTATAACCCTATTTTTTATTTTAATTCTTTTTTTTGCAGGAATATTGTACCCAGGGCCTGAAGGAGAGTCTCCTCTCCTCCAAACCCTGGGTACCATCAGCACATGAAGTGCTCACTTTACGAATGGTGGGCATAGCCACATGCGTAAAGTGAGTGTTTCAATGCAATCCTATGGCTGCGGAATTGCCGCGATTCTGCAGAAATAATGAACATGCTGCAGATTTTACCGCTATGCGATTCTGTAGTGGGAAAATCCACAGCATGGGCACAGCAACTGCGGAATCCCATAGGACTGCATGGGAATGCATTTTTAAGCATTTTTTAAAGCATTTCCACTCCGGCAAAAAAACACGGCGGAAATGCATAAAAAATGCAACACGGGCACACAGCCTAGTTATAATATATCAATATTGATATTGAGCATAATTAATTTTGGCCTTTTGGTTCAGCCCTCCACAACAGTCACTGTCTCTCATGTGGCCCCTCGGGAAAATGATTTGCCCACCCCTGTTCTAGAGTAATCATTCTTGATAAATCATGGTGCAACTGTGAGCAGGTAGCGGGATGCAGTAACGGACAAGAGGCAGACCAAGGGTTAACAAAGGGTTTAATTCACAGGAGGATACTCCTCGCAGGGAGATATTTAGATGAGGGGAAGAGTACTTCCCTAATACAAAGAACACTTCTAGGGGGTTTTAACTAATAGGGGAAGAAAATGTAAACTATGCATTTATCACTTTGCGCTTCAGTCACAGATGTGCCCCTCACTTTGACTGGGGCCACTTGGAATGAGCCACAATGGGGATCTGTTACAGTCTTGTGTAAAATGGGGAAAGCTTTTCTGGCATTGAGAATGTTCTCTTGTGGTCCTGACGGTGTTTTCTTTTCAATCCTGTCACTGGTGATGATTGCCCGGGGTTCTAGCATGGGCACTGGCCCCAACGGATGCAGGGTAGAAGGAGGGGCAGATTCTTTCCTCAGCGGTGAGAATTCTTGTACTATCGGAGCCTGGGAGACGGTCCCGAAACAGTTCACTGTGGTCTGTTCGGTCTGCTGAGTTGTACCATTGATCATCGGTATCCCTCACACAGACCTTGCCTTCCCCAGGCAGCACGGTTGACCGAGTTCGCAGTCTTGTCAAGGACCTTGATATAGGCGGGGACAACGATGTTAGCGGGGACAGTCTTGTGGAAAATGGGGGAAGCTTTTTTTTCAGCTCCTGTCAGCACATCCTCTCGTCTCCAGCTCCCCTAAGGCTTCTATCACACTTCCGTCGGTACAGAGTCGTCACAAAGTACGTTGTGCCGATGGACAGTGGTGATTTTCTGCACAACGTGGGTAGCGGACGCAGTGTTTCAACACGTCCTCTGCCCATAGTAAACTCCCAGGTAGGAGGGGGTGGAGTTACGGCCAGGCATGCGCAGTTTAAAATGCAGGACACAACATACGAAAAAACGTCCCCTTGAACGTTTTTTCGCTACGACGGTCCGCCAAATACCGACGCATCCAGTGCATGACAGACGCAACGTGTGGCCATACGTCGCGATCCGTCGGCAATACAAGTCTATGGGAAAAAACGCATCCTGCGGCACATTTGCAGGATGCGTTTTTTTCCCAAAATGACACATTGTGACTGATCTAAAATAAGACAGAAGTGTGAAAGTAGCTTTAGCTCCACCCCCTCATCTCACAGCAGAAATTACCATTCACGCACGCTCAGCATTCCCGCCTCCACAGTTTGAATATCTGCGCGTGCATTTTCTTCCTGCTTAGTCACGCCCCCTTTTCTTGAGCACAGGGACCATCCTGTTACTCTAAGCGCTACTTAAGCGCCTTGTAACTGAGGTGACAGACCCGATGGTTCTGAGCTCTTTATGGATGAGACAAGCCTGGCCTGCTTCTTCTCCTTACACAACCTTTACTGTTTTTCAACTTATATGCTTTTTTTTTGGGTTGGCGCCTGTTCCCACTAGCTTGGATGTGCTGGTCTTTTTCTCTATTTGTAGCAAAGCCTTTTTGTACATGTGCACCTCCACTCCCATTTGCCACAGGTGATTTTAAGTAGTTAGCTGGTCCATTCCTGCCCCATAAATTGTAGGCTTTTTTGCCCAAAAGTGACATATCAGGATAGGGACCCAATTTTCGAAGGACACCTTGACGTGGCAATTGGGGTCACATGTATTGGCCAATCTATGCGCTAAGTACCTTCTTTCTTACTGTATTTTTCATAGCAATTTTTACAGATGAATGTTTCATATATAAATTATATAGCTCTTTTTTTCCCCTTTTTTACTATTTTCTATGGCAGTAATGTAGTTTTTACAAACAAGCATAAAGGATAAGGCCCAGTGGGTTTTACCCTTGACAACATACATTGATAAAAAATAAATTTAACCATTTGGGGTAGCAAAGAGTAGACCATCATCAGGGGGCATTCTTTGCGTCTGGAGGAGAGAAGGTTTTTCCACCAACATAGAAGAGGATTCTTTACTGTTAGGGCAGTGAGAATCTGGAATTGCTTGCCTGAGGAGGTGGTGATGGCGAACTCAGTCGAGGGGTTCAAGAGAGGCCTGGATGTCTTCCTGGAGCAGAACAATATTGTATCATACAATTATTAGGTTCTGTAGAAGGACGTAGATCTGGGTATTTATTATGATGGAATATAGGCTGAACTGGATGGACAAATGTCTTTTTTCGGCCTTACTAACTATGTTACTATGTTACTATGTTACTTCCACCACTCCTACACACATATAAAAGACAACCAGGTGCAAATAAAATAATGAATTGGGTGCAAACAAAAACAAAGTGCAAAACACACAAAACTAGAAAAAAAACAGAAGCAAATGCAAAAATGCCATAATCAGAGAACTGATGTCTACTATAGGCAGAAGAAGAAACTGCAGCAGCATGGCAAGTGACAGACTCAGTTCTGCTATATTTTAAAACTTGATAGAAATATCTAGCGTTTCTCTTGTTCCATTGTTCTAATATAAAATGTTCTAAAATTTAGCTTTCAAAAGTAGCAAAATTTTAAGCAATTTTACTCCATTCCCATCCTGGTGCATTTTTGGGTATACCAGCAGTTTGAAGCATTTATTTTTGCTATTTTTTGGCCCAAAATTGCTACTTTGGCAGTTCAAGATAGGAACAAGGTCCTAGTTTAACTTTGTGCCAAATTCATGAATCATAAGCTCCATTTTGATGAATATGGGCCAAAAATGGCAGCTAAAATCTCAAAGCAAAAAATACAGTGACTTTAATAAAAACAGATGATGAATCAGGGCCTACAACTTGTTTGAATGCAGAAAATATCAGGGGAAAACCTACAGATGACAACTGCTGGATAGTCCATGTGCTGATAGGGGAGCACAAACAAAGCTTTATATAATATTAAGGCAAAAGAGGAGTTCACAGGATGACTATTGAATCACTGGTAAAATATTGCAAAGTAATAACTGTTCACACCATCATTATGCTACATAGTGGTGACCATAGTACTCGTGTTAGAACAGCTCACCCATTTTCATGAACAGATCCTTTGGCAACGTGCTATGAAGGCATATACCTTATTTTCACTGGATCCAAAATAACAAGGTCCACAAGACTAAATAAACTGGGCATATTACTGGCCCTGGCAAACAACCATTGCATATTCCTTGCTTCATCTGTTTGTTCGCGGCTTCCAGTAACCTCGCCAGCTGTCTGTAGTTTCCAGGACTTCACCTGTTTGTCTGCACCTTCCAGTAAACCTGCTACCTGTCAGTGACCTAAAGGACTTCACCTCTTCACTTGTTAGTGTGCGATTTCCATTTAAACCTGCTAGTTCTCAGTAACCTCCAGAACTTCACCTGTTTGTCTGTGGCTTCCAGTAACCCTGCTTTATGTCTCCCTGCAGTCTCCAGAATGTCTCATGTCCGCTTGCAGCTTCCAGGACTTTATTAAGACTTATTTTGCCTATGCTACATATTCACCTGCGGCTTCCAGGATGTCTTCTGTTTGCTAGTGGCTTCCAGGATTTTATTAAGACTTTTAGTATACCTTTGCAACGTGTCCACCTGCGGCTTTCAGAATGCACCTGTATGCTGCACCGACGCCCATGTGCCCACCTGGATCTTGGGCTTAAGGAATCCACCTCACCCAGTGAGCCTACATTATGTAACATCTCTTTTAACATTGAGGTGAGGTGCATATGCTTGACCAATGCTCAATTCATTCCCTATGGGTCTGCGATGCACTGTATTCGGCGTTCTTTAACGGTCCCATAGGGAATAAATGCAATGGAGGTCAATCATCCTAACGGGCATAAATGTTCCTCGTTCTGGTGATCAATTAATGGTCCTACTGGATAGGTGAGGACTGCTTTTACCTTTATGATGATCTAATCTTTCCTCACTGTCTTTTAAATTGTCTGATAGAACTCCTCATATTTTTTTCCAGGTCCTTCAGTACTGTCATGAACATAGTTTTATAGTGCTCTTTATCAGCCCCCTTATTTATTTTTGGCTCACACCTATAAACAGATGTTACTAGGACGAAGGAGGAAATGAATGAAGCGGGTGACATTGGACTCAGCAGTATCAACAACCCATAACTTTGCCCAGAAGTTCTGCGCCACTCCTCTTGTGTTCGGTGATCTTGTTTGCTTATGTTGAGATTTCAGGCTGGTTGGTATGATGAATCTTCTCGGGCGCACTGCCATGCCCACGTTCCCACTGCCAGAACACCATGTGTGAACATCATTTGTGATTCCTTTGAGTTTCAGTCAAGAATACAAAACGGCTATCGATGCTGACATGATCCGTCCATGCTTAGGATTATGTGCCACAGCTAATTCTCTCCCTTGCTGGCAGAACAGTAAGATTATCTGCTGGATGCTGGAGCCTGATGGACAGTTACAGCCGAGAACACACATTATGATGAACTGGATATTATTTTGACATGTTGCTTCTCTCTAGAAGCATTATATTGTCACTCTGAAAAGATAACCTCTATATGGGATTTATTCTTTACCAAAGTAAGTGAATCAAACACATGTTCTTACAAATTTCCAGAATTTGAATTTACCAGAATCCACATTTTTAAATTTGCACATTTTTTTCCAATGTCAAATATGTAAAAAAAAAATACATTACACAAATATAGGCCTATTTCTGATGATACATTCGCTTTAACCCCTTAGTGACAGAGCCAATTTGGTACTTAATGACCAGGCCAATTTTTGCAATTCTGACCACTGTCACTTTATGAGGTTATAACTCTGGAACGCTTCAACGGATCCCGCTGATTCTGAGATTGTTTTTTCATGACATATTGTACTTCATGTTAGTGGTAACATTTCTTCGATATTACTTGCGATTATTTATGAAAAAAACGGAAATATGGCGAAAATTTTTAAAATTTTGCAATTTTCAAACTTTGTATTTTTATGCCCTTAAATCAGAAAGATATGTCACGAAAAATAGTTAATAAATAACATTTCCCACATGTCTACTTTACATCAGCACAATTTTGGAAACAAAATTTTTTTTTGTTAGGGAGTTATAAGGGTTAAAAGTTGACCAGCAATTTCTCATTTTTACAACACCATTTTTTTTTAGGGACCACATCACATTTGAAGTCATTTTGAGGGGTCTATATGATAGAAAATACCCAAGTGTGACACCATTCTAAAAACTACACCCCTCAAGGTTCTCAAAACCACATTCAAGAAGTTTATTAACCCTTTACGTGCTTCACAGGAACTGAAACAATGTGGAAGGAAAAAATGAACATTTAACTTTTTTTTGCAAACATCTTAATTCAGAACCATTTTTTTTATTTTCACAAGTGTAAAAACAGAAATGTAACCATAAATTTTGTTATGCAATTTCTCCTGAATACGCCAATACCCCATATGTGGGGGTAAACCACTGTTAGGGCACACCGCAGAACTTAGAAGTGAAGGAGCGCCGTTTGACTTTTTCAATGCAGAATTGGCTGGAATTGAGATCGGACGCCATGTCACGTTTAGAGAGCCCCTGATGTGCCTAAACAGTGGAAACTCCCCACAAGTGACACCATTTTGGAAACTAGACCCCTTAAGGAACTTATCTAGATGTGTGGTGAGCACTTTGAACCCCCAAGTGCTTCACAGAAGTTTATAACGTAGAGCCGTGAAAATAAAAAATCGCTTTTGTTTACACAAAAGTGATCTTTTCGCCCACAAATTCTTATTTTCACAAGGGTAACAGGAGAAATTAGACCACAAAAGTTGTTGTGCGATTTCTCCTGAATACGTCGATACCCCATATGTGAGGGTTAACCACTGTTTGGGCGCACCGCAGAGCTTGGAAGTGAAGGAGCGCCGTTTTACTTTTTCAATGTTGAATTGGCTGGAATTGAGATTGGACACCATGTCGCGTTTGGAGAGCCCCTGATGTGCCTAAACAGTGGAAACCCCCCACAAGTGACACCATTTTGGAAACTAGACCCCTTAAGGAACTTATCTAGATGTGTGGCGAGCACTTTGAACCCCCATGTGCTTCACAGAAGTTTATAACGTAGAGCCGTGAAAAAAAAAAATATTTTTTTTTTCTACAAAAATGATCTTTTTGCCCACAAATTTTTATTTTCACAAGGGTAACAGGAGAAATTAGACCACTAAAGTTGTTGTGCAATTTCTCCTGAGTACATCGATACCCAATATGTGGGGATAAACCACTGTTTGGGCGCACCGCAGAGCTTGGAAGAGAAAGAGTGCCGTTTTACTTTTTCAATGTAGAATTGGCTGGAATTGAGATCGGACGCCATGTCGCGTTTGGAGAGCCCCTGATGTGCCTAAACAGTAGAAATCCCCCACATGTGACCCCATTTTGGAAACTAGACCCCCCATGGAACTTATCTAGATGTGTGGTGAGAACCTTGAATGCCCAAGTGCTTCACAGAAGTTTATAATGCAGAGCCGTGAAAATAAAAAATATTTTTTTTTTCCACAAAAACGATTTTTTAGCCCCCAAGTTTTTATTTTCACTAGGGTAACAAGAGAAATTGGACCCCAAAAGTTGTTGTCCAATTTGTCCTGAGTATGCTGGTACCCCATATGTGGGGGTAAACCACTGTTTGGGCGCACGGCAGAGCTCGGAAGGAAGGAGCGCCGTTTTGGAATGCAGACTTTGATAGAATGGTCTGCGGGTATTATGTTGCGTTTGCAGAGCCCCTGATGTACCTAACCAGTAGAAACCCTCCACAAGTGACCCCATTTTGGAAACTAGACCCCCCAAGGAACTTATCTAGATGTGTGGTGAGAACTTTGAATGCCCAAGTGCTTCACAGAAGTTTAGAATGCAGAGTCGTGAAAATAAAAAATATTTTTTTTTTCCACAAAAAAGATATTGTAGCCCCCAAGTTTTTATTTTCACAAGGGTAACAGGAGAAATTGGACTGCAATATTTGTTGTCCAATTTATCCCGAGTACGCTGATGCGCCATATGTGGGGGTAAACCACTGTTTGGGCGCACGGCAGAGCTCGGAAGGGAAGGAGCGCCTTTTTGGAATGCAGACTTTGATAGAATGGTCTGTGGGCATTATGTTGCGATTGCAGAGCCCCTGATGTACCTAAACTGTAGTAAACCCCCCCACAAGTGACCCCATTTTGGAAACTAGACCCCCCAAGGAACTTATCTAGATGTGTGGTGAGAACTTTGAATGCCCAAGTGCTTCACAGAAGTTTAGAATGCAGAGTCGTGAAAATAAAAAATATTTTTTTTTTCACAAAAAAGATTTTGTAGCCCCCAAGTTTTTATTTTCACAAGGGTAACAAGAGAAATTGGACCCCAGAAGTTGTTGTCCAATTTATCCCGAGTACGCTGATGCCCCATATGTGGGGGTAACCCACTGTTTGGGCGCACGGCAGAGCTCAGAAGGGAGGGAGCACCATTTGACTTTTTGAGCGCAAAATTGGCTGTCGTGTTTGGAGACCCCCTGATGTACCTAAACAGTGGAAACCCCCCAATTCTAGCTCCAACCCTAACCCCAACACACCCCTAACCCTAATCCCAACCTGATCCATAATCCTAATCACTAACCCTAACCATAATCACAACCCTTACCCCAAAACAACCCTAATGTCAACCCTAACCATAACCCTAATCAAAACCCTAAATCCAACACACCCCTAATCCTAATCTCAACCCTAACCTCAAACCTAACCCTAATCCCAATACACCCCTAATCACAACCCTAACCTTAACCCTAATCCCAAACCTAACCCTAATCCCAAGCGTAACCCTAATGCCAACCCTAACCCTAATACCAACCCTAATCCAAACCCTAACCCTAATCCCAGCTCTAACCCTAACTTTAGCCCCAACCCTAGCCCTAACTTTAGCCCCAACCCTAACCCTAGCCCTAAGGCTACTTTCACACTTGCGTCGTTTGGCATTCCGTCGCAATCCGTCGTTTTGGACAAGAAACGGATCCTGCAAATGTGCCCGCAGGATGCGTTTTTTGCCCATAGACTTGTATTGCCAACGGATCGTGACGGATGGCCACACGTCGCGTCCGTCGTGCACTGGATCAGTTGTGTTTTGGCGGAGCGTCGGCACAAAAAAACGTTCAATGAAACGTTTTTTTGTACGTCGCATCCGCCATTTCTGACCGCGCATGCGTGGCCGTAACTCCGCCCCCTCCTCCCCAGGACATAGATTGGGCAGCGGATGCGTTGAAAAACTACAGCTGCTGCCCACGTTGTGCACAATTTTCACAACGTGCGTCGGTATGTCGAGCCGACGCATTGCGACGGCCCCGTACCGACGTAAGTGTGAAAGAAGCCTAACCCTAAATTTAGCCCCAACCCTAACCCTAAATTTAGCCCCAACCCTAACCCCAACCCTAGCCCTAACCCTACCCCTAACCCTACCCCTAACCCTACCCCTACCCCTAACCCTAGCCCTACCCCTAACCCTACCCCTAACCCTACCCCTAACCCTAACCCACCCCTAACCCTACCCCTACCCCTAACCCTAGCCCTACCCCTAGCCCTACCCCTACCCCTAACCCTAGCCCTACCCCTAGCCCTACCCCTACCCCTAACCCTAACCCTACCCCTAACCCTACCCCTAACCCTAACCCTAACCCTACCCCTAACCCTACCCCTAACCCTACCCCTAACCCTACCCCTAACCCTAACCCTAATTTTAGCCCCAACTGCTGTTCTCCTGCCGGCCGGCAGATGGAGACAGATGGCGGGCGCACTGGGCATGCGTCCGCCATGTTCTTCTGCCGGCGGCCAGGAGGAGCAGCAAGAGGATCCAGGGACCTAGGTGAGTATGCTAGGGTCCCCGATTCCCCCTATTTCTCTGTCCTCTGATATGCGATCACATCAGAGGACAGAGAATTACACTTTACTTTTTTTTTTTTTTTTGCGGTCGCCGGTAAACAGTTAATTACCGGCGATCGCAAAACAGGGGTCGGTAATACCGACCCCGATCATGCTCTTTGGGGTCTCGGCTACCCCCGGCAGCCGAGACCCCAAAGATTCCCCCGGTGCCGGCCGGCGGGCGCACTGCGCATGCGCCCACCATTTTGAAGATGGCGGCGCCCACCGGAAGACACGAGAAGCATCGGGGGAGCTAGGTGAGTATTGGGGGGCCACCTGGGACCCCTTTGCTCTGTCCTCCGATGTGCGATCACATCAAAGGACAGAGAAATTAAAAAGAGACCTTTTTTTTTGTTTTTTTTTTGCGATCGCCGGTAAACGGTTAATTACCGGCGATCGCAAATGCGGGGTGGGTTAAAAACCCCCCGAATCATGTTCTCTGGGGTCTCGGCTACCCTCGGCAGCCGAGACCCCGGAGAAAATCGGCCTCTGGGGGGCGCTATGGACTTTTTCCACAGCGCCGTTAATTAACGGCGCTGTGGTTTAAGTACCCTTAGCGGCCGCCGTTAAAAGGCGTATCGGCGGTCGCTAAGGGGTTAAGCTAATCTGTGCTATGTGTACAAAATGTATTTTTTGTATGTTCATCTGTTGAGTCATTAATTGATTTTTTTTGTAAATCAGTTCCTAGAAAAGAATAAATAGTTTTGTTCCAAATCTGAAGTATCCATGGAAATGTTCTTCCTTAATGACTGATGCATTTTACAAGAAAAAAAAAACACAAGTACGGTATTTAACGGACTGTGTATTCACTAAATTGAGAATCAAGAGCTCGTCTTTGACTTCCATATTTCATACCTAAAAAGGAAGATAAAAATCAAAGCTAACAATCATTTTGAAGAAGATACATGTGTGATAATGTGTGGATTCTCATTCCTTTAAATAAGTATTATAATGACTGTTTTTTCACTGTTAGCTAAAGTTACAACATAAAGCTCATAGGCCCCTATGCAAAAAGGTGTGCATGCCCCAGAAGTGCACTAGATCAGAATGTTATACAGCATGTGAAATAAGTATTGAACACATCACCAATTTTATAAGCAAATATATTTCTAAATGTGCTATTGACATGAAATTCTCACCAGATGTCCGTAAGAACCCATCCAATCCACACAGGCAAATGAGAAATGACACAGGGAAAAAAGTATTGAACACTCTTAGGCCAGTCTCACACGTCCAGATAATTCCGGTACCGGAAAAATCGGTACCGGAATTATCCGTGTCCGTGTGTCCGTGTGCTTACCGTGAACATCAGTGTGGCACACGTGCGGCAGCCGTGTGCCACCCGTGTGCCAACTGGGTACCACACGGACCGTGCAGGAGACAGCGCTACAAGTAAGCGCTGTCCCCTGCATCTGGTGCTGAAGCCGCCATTCATATCTTCTCTCCAGCAGCGTTCACTAGAGAGAAGATATGAAAAATCCTTTTTTTTGTTTTTGTTCGTGTTTAAAATAAAGATCCCTGTCCCCACTCCTCTCCCACCCCCTGTGCGCCCGGCCGCTGTTACTAAAATACTCACCCGGCTCCCTCGACGCGTCCTCTCCGCACCGCACCTTCTCCTGTATGAGCGGTCACGTGGTGCCACCCATTACAGTCATGAATATGCGGCTCCACCCCTATGGGTACATTCATGACTGTAATCGGCGGCACCACGTGACCGCTCATACAGGAGAAGCTGGTGCTGAGAGGACGCTGCGAGGGAGCCGGGTGAGTATTTTATTAACAGCGGCTGGGCGCACAGGGGGTGGGGACAGGGATCTTTATTTTAAACACGAAAAATAATAAAAAAAAGGATTTCTCATATCTTCTCTCCAGCGAATGCTGCTGGAAAGAAGATATGAATGGCGGCTTCAGCACCATGCTGGGGGGACAGCGCTTACTTACGGACTGCACATGGACAGCGTCCGTGTGCGGTACGTGTTTTACACGGACCCATTGACTTCAATGGGTCCGTGTAATCCGTGCGCTCCCACGAACACTGACATGTCTCCGTGTTTTGCACACGGACACACGGTCTGTGAAAACACGCTGACATGTGCAGAGACACATTGATTTCAATGTGTCTACGTAAGTCAGTGTCTCCGGTACGTGAGGAAACTGTCACCTCACGTACCGGAGTGTTATGACCCCAATGGCGAGGGTCTCAGAGGAACGTGGAAGTCTGCAAGATACAAAAATCCAGCTCATAGGGCAGTGGTAACTGGGTTGACCATATATCTACTCCTAACGCCAACACTAGAAGTAGCCGGGGGTCATACCTACGTTGATCCTAGATGACTCGCGCCAGCCGGAGAATCTAAATACCCCTAGTAGAGGAAAACAAAGACCTCTCTTGCCTCCAGAGAAAGGGACCCCAAAGCAGGATAGAAGCCCCCCACAAATAATAACGGTGAGGTAAGAGGAAATGACAAACACAGAAATGAACCAGGTTTAGCACAGAGAGGCCCGCTAACTAATAGCAGAATATAGAAAGGTAACTTATATGGTCAACAAAAAACCCTATCAAAAATCCACACTGGAAATTCAAGAACCCCCGAACCGTCTAACGGTCCGGGGGGAGAACACCAGCGCCCTAGAGCTTCCAGCAAAAGACAGAATACAGATTAGGAACAAGCTGGACAAAAATACAAAACCAAAAACAAATAGCAAAAAGCAAAGTAAATGACTTAGCTGAATAACCGGACCAGGATCAGTAGACAAGAGCACAGCAGATTAGCTCTGATAACTACGTTGCCAGGCATAGAACTGAGTGTCCAGGGAGCTTATAAAGCAACGCCCCTAACTAACGACCCAGGTGCGGATAAAAGGAAAGACAGAAAAACCAGAGTCAAAAAACTAGTAACCACTAGAGGGAGCCAAAAAGCAAATTCACAACAGTACCCCCCCCTTAGTGAGGGGTCACCGAACCCTCACCACGACCACCAGGGCGATCAGGATGAGCGGCATGAAAGGCACGAACTAAATCGGCCGCATGAACATCAGAGGCGACCACCCAGGAATTATCCTCCTGACCATAGCCCTTCCACTTGACCAGGTACTGAAGTCTTCGCCTGGAGAGGCGAGAATCCAAGATCTTCTCCACCACGTACTCCAACTCGCCCTCAACCAACACCGGAGCAGGAGGCTCAGCAGAAGGAACTACAGGCACAACGTACCGCCGCAACAAGGACCTATGAAATACATTGTGAATAGCAAACGACACAGGAAGATCCAGACGAAAAGATACAGGATTAAGGATTTCCAATATCTTGTAAGGACCAATAAAACGAGGTTTAAATTTGGGAGAGGAGACCTTCATAGGAACAAAGCGGGAAGAAAGCCATACCAAATCCCCAACGCGTAGTCGGGGACCCACACCGCGGCGGCGGTTGGCAAAGCGCTGAGCCCTCTCCTGTGACAACTTCAAGTTGTCCACCACATGATTCCAGATCCGCTGCAACCTATCCACCACAGAATCCACCCCAGGACAGTCAGAAGACTCCACATGACCTGAAGAAAAGCGAGGATGGAAACCAGTGTTGCAGAAAAAAGGCGAAACCAAAGTGGCGGAACTAGCCCGATTATTAAGGGCAAACTCAGCCAACGGCAAGAATGTCACCCAATCGTCCTGATCAGCAGAGACAAAACACCTCAAATAAGCCTCCAAAGTCTGATTGGTTCGCTCCGTCTGTCCATTAGTCTGAGGATGGAAAGCAGAGGAAAACGACAAATCAATGCCCATCCTACTACAAAAGGATCGCCAGAACCTGGAAACGAACTGGGATCCTCTATCTGACACAATATTCTCAGGGATGCCGTGCAAACGAACCACGTTCTGGAAAAACACAGGAACCAGATCGGAAGAGGAAGGCAGCTTAGGCAAAGGAACCAAATGGACCATCTTGGAGAAGCGATCACATATCACCCAGATAACAGACATGCCCTGAGATAGCGGAAGATCAGAAATGAAATCCATGGAGATATGTGTCCAAGGTCTCTTCGGGACAGGCAAGGGCAAGAGCAACCCGCTGGCACGAGAACAGCAAGGCTTAGCTCTAGCACAAGTCCCACAGGACTGCACAAATGACCGCACATCCCTTGACAAAGAAGGCCACCAAAAGGACCTGGCCACCAGATCTCTGGTGCCAAAAATTCCCGGGTGACCTGCCAACACCGAGGAATGAACCTCGGAAATGACTCTGCTGGTCCACTTATCCGGAACAAACAGTCTGTCAGGTGGACAAGACTCAGGCCTATCAGCTTGAAATCTCTGCAACACACGTCGCAGATCCGGAGAAATAGCTGATAAGATAACTCCATCCTTAAGAATACCAACAGGATCAGCGACTCCAGGAGCATCAGGCACAAAGCTCCTAGAAAGAGCATCGGCCTTCACATTCTTTGAACCTGGTAAATACGAGACAACAAAATCAAAGCGGGAGAAAAACAATGACCAGCGGGCCTGTCTCGGATTAAGGCGTTTAGCAGACTCGAGATACATCAGATTTTTGTGATCAGTCAAGACCACCACACGATGCTTAGCACCCTCGAGCCAATGACGCCACTCCTCAAATGCCCACTTCATGGCCAACAACTCCCGATTGCCCACATCATAATTTCGCTCGGCAGGCGAAAACTTCCTAGAGAAAAAGGCACAAGGTTTCATAACAGAGCAACCAGGGCCTCTCTGCGACAAAACGGCCCCTGCTCCAATCTCCGAAGCATCCACCTCAACCTGAAAGGGAAGTGAGACATCGGGCTGGCACAAAACAGGCGCCGAAGTAAACCGGCGTTTCAACTCCTGGAAAGCCTCCACGGCAGCAGGAGCCCAGTTAGCTACATCGGAGCCCTTCTTGGTCATATCCGTCAAAGGTTTCACAACGCTAGAAAAATTAGCGATAAAACGACGGTAGAAGTTAGCGAAACCCAAGAACTTCTGAAGACTCTTAACTGACGAGGGCTGAGTCCAATCAAGAATAGCTCGGACCTTGACCGGGTCCATCTCCACAGCAGAAGGGGAAAAAATAAACCCCAAAAAGGGAACCTTCTGTACACCAAAGAGACACTTTGAGCCTTTGACAAACAAAGAATTTTCACGCAAAATTTTAAAGACCAACCTGACCTGCTCCACATGCGAGTCCCAATCATCAGAAAAAACCAAAATATCATCCAGATAAACGATCAAAAATTTATCCAGATACTTCCGGAAAATGTCATGCATAAAGGACTGAAAAACTGAAGGCGCATTGGAGAGCCCAAAAGGCATCACCAAGTACTCAAAATGACCTTCGGGCGTATTGAATGCGGTTTTCCATTCATCACCTTGCTTAATGCGCACAAGGTTGTACGCACCACGAAGGTCTATCTTGGTGAACCACTTGGCACCTTTAATTCGGGCAAACAAGTCAGACAACAGCGGCAGAGGATACTGAAATTTGACAGTGATCTTATTTAAAAGCCGATAATCAATACAAGGCCTCAAAGATCCGTCCTTTTTAGCCACAAAAAAGAATCCTGCACCAAGAGGGGAAGAAGACGGACGAATATGTCCTTTCTCCAAAGACTCCTTGATATACGAACGCATAGCGGTATGTTCAGGTACCGACAGATTAAAGAGTCTTCCCTTAGGAAATTTACTGCCTGGAATCAAATCTATAGCACAGTCACAGTCCCTATGAGGAGGCAATGCACTGGACCTGGACTCGCTAAAGACATCCTGATAATCAGACAAATACTCCGGAACTTCCGAAGGCGTAGAAGAAGCAATAGACACAGGCAGGATATCCCCATGAATACCACGACAGCCCCAACTAGAAACTGACATAGCCTTCCAGTCCAGGACGGGATTATGGGTCTGTAACCATGGCAGCCCTAAAACAACCAAATCATGCATTTTATGTAAAACAAGAAAACGTATCACCTCGCGGTGTTCAGGAGTCATGCACATGGTAACCTGTGTCCAATACTGCGGTTTATTTGCTGCCAATGGCGTAGCATCAATACCCCTAAGAGGAATAGGATTTTCTAATGGTTCAAGAGTAAAACCACAGCGCTTAGCAAATGACAGATCCATAAGACTCAGGGCAGCACCTGAATCTACAAACGCCATGACAGGATAAGACGACAGTGAGCAAATCAAAGTTACAGACAGAATAAATTTAGGTTGCAAATTTCCAGCGGTGACCGGACCAACAACCTTAGCTATACGTTTAGAGCATGCTGAGATAACATGTGTAGAATCAC
Source organism: Ranitomeya imitator (assembly GCF_032444005.1). NCBI lineage: Eukaryota > Metazoa > Chordata > Amphibia > Anura > Dendrobatidae > Ranitomeya > Ranitomeya imitator. The sequence goes on from NC_091282.1 coordinate 114,976,253, forward strand.
CACAGTAGTAGCACAAGCCATTCCGGCGTCTATGAATTTTCCGCTCATTTCTGGTCAGGATTCTATCACATTGCATTAAATCAGGTGTCTGTTCAGACAACACCATAAGGGAATTTGCGGTTTTTCTATCACATTGCACCGAATTAGGTGTCTGTTCAGACAACACCATGAGGGAATTTGCGGTCTTGCGCTCCCGCAATCGCCGGTCAATTTGAATAGCCAGTGCCATAGCATCATTCAGACCTGTGGGAATGGGAAAACCCACCATAACATCTTTAATGGCATCAGAAAGACCATTTCTAAAATTAGCGGCCAGTGCACAGTCGTTCCAATGTGTCAGCACGGACCATTTCCGAAATTTTTGGCAATACACTTCAGCCTCGTCCTGCCCCTGAGACATAGCCAGCAGGGCCTTTTCTGCCTGAATCTCAAGATTGGGTTCCTCATAAAGTAAACCGAGCGCCAGAAAAAACGCATCAATATCAGCCAATGCCGGATCTCCTGGCGCCAGCGAAAAAGCCCAATCTTGAGGGTCACCCCGTAAGAACGAAATAACAATTTTTACTTGCTGAGCGGAGTCTCCAGATGAACAGGGTCTCAGGGACAAAAACAATTTACAATTATTCTTGAAATTCCTAAACTTAAACCTGTCTCCGGAAAACAGTTCAGGAATCGGTATCTTAGGTTCTGACCCAGGACTTCTGATAACATAATCTTGTATGCCCTGCACACGAGTAGCCAGCTGGTCCACACTTGTAATCAAGGTCTGGACATTCATGTCTGCAGCAAGCATAAGCCACTCTGAGGTAAAGGGGATGAAGGAAAAAAAAAAAAAAAAAAAAAAATGAGAGAGGAAAAAAAAAAAACTCAGAATCTTCTTTCTTATAATCCCTCTTTTGCAATGCATTAAACATTTAATATAGGCCTGGCAAACTGTTATGACCCCAATGGCGAGGGTCTCAGAGGAACGTGGAAGTCTGCAAGATACAAAAATCCAGCTCATAGGGCAGTGGTAACTGGGTTGACCATATATCTACTCCTAACGCCAACACTAGAAGTAGCCGGGGGTCATACCTACGTTGATCCTAGATGACTCGCGCCAGCCGGAGAATCTAAATACCCCTAGTAGAGGAAAACAAAGACCTCTCTTGCCTCCAGAGAAAGGGACCCCAAAGCAGGATAGAAGCCCCCCACAAATAATAACGGTGAGGTAAGAGGAAATGACAAACACAGAAATGAACCAGGTTTAGCACAGAGAGGCCCGCTAACTAATAGCAGAATATAGAAAGGTAACTTATATGGTCAACAAAAAACCCTATCAAAAATCCACACTGGAAATTCAAGAACCCCCGAACCGTCTAACGGTCCGGGGGGAGAACACCAGCGCCCTAGAGCTTCCAGCAAAAGACAGAATACAGATTAGGAACAAGCTGGACAAAAATACAAAACCAAAAACAAATAGCAAAAAGCAAAGTAAATGACTTAGCTGAATAACCGGACCAGGATCAGTAGACAAGAGCACAGCAGATTAGCTCTGATAACTACGTTGCCAGGCATAGAACTGAGTGTCCAGGGAGCTTATAAAGCAACGCCCCTAACTAACGACCCAGGTGCGGATAAAAGGAAAGACAGAAAAACCAGAGTCAAAAAACTAGTAACCACTAGAGGGAGCCAAAAAGCAAATTCACAACACCGGAGCCACTGACGTGTGAAACCGGCCTTACTGAAATTTGTTTAATACTTCATATATAAGCCTTTGTTGGTGATGAGAAACGCCTCCTGTAGAGAGAAACTAGTCTCATGCCTTGCTGCATTGCCGAGGTGTGATTGTGGCCCATTCTTCCACACACTCTTCACATCCTGAAGGTTCTGTTGGCTCCTTCTATGAAATCTGAGCTTTAGTTCCGTCCATACATTTTCTGTTGGATTCAGGTAGGTGATTGGCTGGGTCGTTATAGCAGCTTTATTTTCTTTCTCTGAAACCAATTCAGAGTTTCCTTGGTTGTGTGTTTGGGATCATTGACTTACTGAGATGTCCACCCTCATTTCATCTTCGTCATCCTAATAGATGGTAGCAGATTTTTATCAAGAATGTTTTGGCACATTTGTCCATTTATACTTCCTTCAATAACATGAAGTTTTCCAGTGCTGTATGCTAAAAAACACCGGCACACCATGATGTTCCCATCTCCTCCTTCATGATATGATGGGGTGATATGCAGTGCCTTTTGGCCTCCAAACATGGTATGTATTATGGCATCCAAAGAATTCAATTTTGGTCTCATCTGACCAGACTAAATTCTCTAATTTCTTTGCCTGTGTTGATTGGATGGGTTGTTCTGTGCCATAATTCTATGGACTACTAAATGGGCTGAAATTAGAAGTTATCATGTGGCTAATGCCACCTGAAGTCCCTAAAAAACCTGCGGGGCACAGAAACCATCGGTAGGACCCAAGGAAGTCACAACCTGGGTATGGTGCAGCAGGCGGAAGCTGTGATTGAGTAGAGACGGGTTGGAGAGCAATGCTCTGGGCTGAGTTAAAAGAGACAACCAAAGATAACTCTGCATAGCAATGGAGCATTACTGTATAGACGCTTGTAGGCTGAGGGTTTGTAAGTGAAGGCTGGATAAGGTCACTTATCATGTGCGCACAATAATTGCTCCAAATGGCTGAAAGAAGTTGGATTTGTTCAGATGATTTATCATTCCCCCAAAACTGAATGATCTGATGTCTTTATTCATTGAGAATGTCTGACTCATTCCTAATGTATATAAGCACCTTGAAGTAAATACCATTTTCTCATTTAACAATATTGTCTCTGACAATTTCTCTATACATCTGTCATGCCGTTGCTGCCGCCGCCTCTCCCCACTGCAGCTCGCCGGGTGCGCGCACGCGTCGCATTCAGCTCTGCGCGTGCGCACATCTGATTCCTCTGTTGGCGCTCTTTCCTGTCCTCTCCGTCATCCTGGAGGACTGTACCCGGAAGTAGCTCCCATGCTGCTATGTAAACTGCTTCCTGCTGCTTCTCTGTGCCTGATGTTCATTTGTGTTTACAAGTGCTTCTGGCCACCTGTGGTCTCTGTGCGTTCCTAGCTCTCTGACTTTGGGTCTCCTCCGCCCTCTGCAGTGCCTGCCTGTTTCCTGTGTTCCTGCCTTGTTCCTTCAGTTCCTTTTCCTCTGCGGTACCTGCCCGGCTCCTATATCTTTTCCTTGCTCCCGTCAGCCTCGGTGTCTCCATATTGTCCTGCCAGCCTCCGTGCCTCCGTAGCGTTCGCATCTTCTCCCTTGTCTCAGTAGTTCCTTTCTGTTCCCTCTTTCCCTTTGTGCCTGCTGTGTTCCCTTCTGTTCTTAGTCGACCCTCCAGCTTCCGTGGCGATAGTCCCTCACGGGCCTGCCCCTAACTCTCCCTGTATAGGGGGCGGTCCACCTGGTCAGCTCGTCCGAGAGGGGTTCGTCATCACGGTCCAGTGGGTCCACTCTCCATTTTTCACTGTTTGAATCTACATGCTCTAATAGGACTGCACTCGGGTGACATCCGAGTGCAGCCAGATTCTTACAGCATCACAGTAACATCAGGCCATGGACCCCGCTGGAGTCTCCGCCACTCAAAAGGAGTTACTCTTTTTGCGTGAAAACCAGACTAGGATCATGTCATTTTTAAAGAATATGGAGTCTCGCCTAGCGGCTTTACAGCCTTCTGATCCTGGTATTGCTCCGCAGTTGGTTGCCCTTCAGCAGGAGCTAGGTCAACAACGGGACACTCGGTCCCATATTTTGAATTTTATGGCCTCCATTAATGATCGGCTTCTCTCCCTCCAGAATGTGGCCTCTGTTTCCACTCCTGTCTCTGCGCCACAACCCTCGCCCCGACTTGCTAGACCTCCTCGGTATGGTGGGGATTCTAAAGCGTGCCGCGGCTTTCTTAATCAATGCCAGTTGCATTTTGAATTGTCTCCGCTACTTTATCCTACCGACCGAGCTAAGGTTGCTTTTACAGTATCCCATTTGGAGGGTGAGGCTTTGGCATGGGTTAATCCCCTCTGGGAGCGTGATGATCCTTTGGTCTCCCAACTCAATCCGTTCCTGGATACCTTCCGTAAGGTTTTTGATGAACCTGGTCGTCTGGTCTCTACCACTGAGTCCCTCTTTAACCTTTACCAGGGTACTCTCTCAGTAGCCCAGTACGCCATCCGTTTCCGGACTCTGTCCTCAGACCTTGGGTGGAATAATGAGGCTTTGGTTGGAGCGTTTTGGCGTGGTTTGTCTTCACGGATTAAGGATGAGTTGGCGGGACAGGACACTCCCACCTCTTTGGATGATCTTATCTCCTTGGCCATACGCATTGATCTGCGCTTTCAGGAGCGCACTCGTGAGCTTGCCAGAGAGAGGAGACCTCTTCGCCAGACCACTGTTGCTCGAGGGACTTCTTTTTCTCAAGCAGCCCCGGTGGCTTCTTCATCTTCTCCTGAACCCATGCAGGTCGATCGCCTTAAGTCTTCTGAGCAACGCCGCAAGGAGAGACTCGCACAAGGTCTTTGTTTTTACTGCGGCAATGCCTCTCATCTCTTACGCGCTTGTCCTCAGAAGCCGGGAAACGCATCCGCCTAGGACAGGTAAGAGAGGCCTTCCTAGGTGGTTATGATTCCTCTCCGCCTCTGGTTTTGTCTGTTATTCTACATTTAGGTTCCCGTCACTTTTCTCTGGAGGCTTATGTTGATTCAGGAGCGGCTGGGAACTTTGTTCAGCTCGAGGTTGTTAACAGGCTTGGGATACCTGTTAGACCCTTGGAGACTCCTAGACAAATAGCTTCCGACGATGGTCAGCCTTTGCGGGAGACCGTCAACTTGGTTACGGAGGAAGTCGAACTTCAGATTGGAGCTCTTCATCGTGAGAAACTGGCCTTTTATGTTTTACCTTCTTTGTCTCATTCTTTCCTTTTGGGTCTTCCATGGTTGAGAGATCACGAACCCACGCTGGACTGGCGTACTGGAGATGTTCTACGGTGGGGACAGTCTTGTCTGAACAGGTGCCTGCTTCCCGTCAAGCCTGCGTCCTCCTCTCGGTCTGCTTCGGAATCCGTGGGAATTCCTCCAGCCTATTGCGCTTTCTCGGACGTCTTTAACAAGAAGGAAGCGGAGATTTTGCCCCGCACCGCTCTTATGACTGCCCGATAGACCTTGTTCCTGGTTCTACTCCACCTAGGGGTCGTATTTACCCATTGTCTCCTACCGAGACTCAAGCCATGTCCGAATATATCCAAGAGAATCTGGCCAGAGGCTTCATTCGAAAGTCTTCCTCACCTGCAGGGGCTGGGTTCTTCTTCGTTAAAACGAAGGACGGTTCTCTTCGCCCATGTATAGACTACCGGGGTCTCAACACCATCACGATCAATAACAAGTACCCACTGCCTCTCATACCAGAACTCTTTGATCGTCTGCGTGGAGCACGAATCTTTACCAAATTGGATCTCAGAGGAGCTTATAATTTGATCCGTTTCCGTTCTGGTGACGAGTGGAAGACTGCGTTTAATACCAGAGATGGTCATTATGAATATTTGGTTATGCCATTCGGTTTATGCAATGCACCCACAGTCTTCCAGGAGTTCGTAAATGATGTTTTTCGGGATCTACTTTACACCTGTGTTGTAGTGTACTTGGACGATATCCTTGTGTTCTCTCCAGATCTGTCTACTCACAGAAGAGATGTACAGCAAGTACTTCAGCGTTTGAGAGAGAATCGGCTGTACGCAAAACTGGAGAAATGTGTCTTCGAACAGTCATCTCTACCCTTCTTGGGTTTCATCATTTCCGACGCTGGTTTGTGTATGGATCCGGGAAAAGTTTCTGCCGTGCTCAACTGGCCGCGTCCTCTTGGAGTGAAAGCAATTCAGCGATTTCTTGGATTTGCTAACTACTATCGGCAGTTTATACCTCACTTTTCCTCTCTTTCAGCTCCAATCTCCTCCATGATTCGGAAGGGTGCCAATCCTCATCTGTGGTCGTCTGAGGCCGAAGAGGCTTTCCGGTCCATCAAGCAAGCCTTTGCCTCAGCTCCTATTCTTCATCGTCCAGTGGCCAATAAACCCTTCATCCTTGAAGTAGATGCTTCTGCAATTGGAGCTGGAGCTGTGCTCTCGCAGAAATCCTCTTCTGGTCGTCTTGTGCCCTGTGGTTTTTTCTCAAAGATCTTCTCCTCCTCAGAAAAAAATTATTCCATCGGTGATAAAGAACTTTTGGCAATCAAGTTGGCATTAGAGGAGTGGCGGTACCTCTTAGAAGGGGCTTTACATCGTTTTATAATCTACAGCGATCACAAGAATCTGGCATATATTCGTTCTGCGCAAAGACTTAATCCTCGGCAGGCCAGGTGGGCCTTGTTTTTCGCCAGGTTTGACTTCGAACTTCGTTTCTTGTCATGAAATTAAAACTCCAAAGCCGACGCTCTGTCTAGGTCATTCCAGGTGGTGGATTTGGAGGACGAGCCTGCACACATCATTGATCCTGCCAGAATCATCACACTTGCTCCAGTCTCTCTCACTTCGTTGCCTCCGGGTAAGACCTTTGTCGCTGAAGGGAACAGGAGACGTGTCTTACTTTGGGGTCACGCCTCCAAACTGGCTGGACATGTTGGTTTCAAAAAAACCTTTCGTTTGATCTCTCGTTTTTACTGGTGGCCAACGTTGTCTAAGGATGTCCAAAGTTTTGTCGCCTCTTGTCTTTCCTGTGCCAAGAATAAGATTCCCAGGCAACTACCTTCTGGGCTTCTACATCCTTTGCCAGTACCTTCCTCTCCGTGGCAACATTTATCTATGGATTTCATCACTGATCTGCCTCATTCTTCTGGTTCCACCGTCATCTTCGTGGTCATGGACCGTTTCTCCAAGATGGCTCATTTCATCACTCTCCCAGGTTTACCTTCTGCTCCCGAATTGGCAAAGATTTTTGTTCACCATATTTTTCGTCTTCATGGTCTTCCTTTACATATTGTTTCTGACCGAGGTGTTCAATTCACCGCCCGCTTCTGGAGATCCCTCTGCAGATCTATGAACATTTCGCTTGATTTTTCTTCGGCCTACCATCCACAGTCCAATGGCCAGGTGGAACGTACTAATCAGACCTTGGTAACTTATCTCCGTCATTTTTCCAATTCTCATAAGAATGATTGGTCTGACTTACTGCCATGGGCTGAGTTTTCTTACAATAACCATCCCAGCGAAGCCACTAACAAATCTCCATTTTTTATCGTCTACGGCCAACATCCTGGTCTTCCTCTTCCAGTTCCTCCTGTCTCTACTGTACCAGCGGCTGATCTTCTGTCTAGAGAGTTCTCCAGGGTCTGGCAGGAGACCAAGTCCGCCCTTGAGTTGGCTCAAGTTAGGATGAAGAGACATGCGGACAAAAGACGTCTTGATTCTCCTATATTCCATCCTGGGGACAAGGTTTGGGTTTCTTCTAAATTAATCCGTCTCAAAATCCCTTCACATAAGCTCGGTCCTCGCTATATCGGTCCATTCGAAGTTTTGTCTCGTATTAATGACGTTTCTTACAAACTTAAGTTGCCTGCCTCTCTGCGTATTTCTAATTCTTTTCATGTGTCTCTCCTTAAACCTGTAGTTTTTAATCAGTTTCATAATTCTAACCTTTGTTCTCCTTCGCCTGTTTCCGAGGATGATGTCTTTGAAGTTAGGGACATTTTAGCCATGAAAAAACTTAGAGGGAGAACTTTGTTTTTGGTTGACTGGAAGGGTTTTGGTCCTGAGGAGAGGTCCTGGGAGCGTCGAGAGAACATTCGGGCTCCTCGTATTTTGTCCCGGTTTCTTTCTAGTCTTAAAAAGGAGGGGCGTAAAGATGGGGGTACTGTCATGCCGTTGCTGCTGCCGCCTCTCCCCACTGCAGCTCGCCGGGTGCGCGCACGCGTCGCATTAAGCTCTGCGCGTGCGCACATCTGATTCCTCTGTTGGCGCTCTTTCCTGTCCTCTCCGTCATCCTGGAGGACTGTACCCGGAAGTAGCTCCCATGCTGCTATGTAAACTGCTTCCTGCTGCTTCTCTGTGCCTGATGTTCATTTGTGTTTACAAGTGCTTCTGGCCACCTGTGGTCTCTGTGCGTTCCTAGCTCTCTGACTTTGGGTCTCCTCCGCCCTCTGCAGTGCCTGCCTGTTTCCTGTGTTCCTGCCTTGTTCCTTCAGTTCCTTTTCCTCTGTGGTACCTGCCCGGCTCCTATATCTTTTCCTTGCTCCCGTCAGCCTCGGTGTCTCCATATTGTCCTGCCAGCCTCCGTGCCTCCGTAGCGTTCCCATCTTCTTCCTTGTCTCAGTAGTTCCTTTCTGTTCCCTCTTTCCCTTTGTGCCTGCTGTGTTCCCTTCTGTTCTTAGTCGACCCTCCAGCTTCCGTGGCGATAGTCCCTCACGGGCCTGCCACTAACTCTCCCTGTGTAGGGGGCGGTCCACCTGGTCAGCTCGTCCGAGAGGGGTTCGTCATCACGGTCCAGTGGGTCCACTCTCCGTTTTTCACTGTTTGAATCTACATGCTCTAATAGGACTGCACTCGGGTGACATCCGAGTGCAGCCAGATTCTTACAGCGTCACAACATCTTTCGAGAATTCTTTATTTTTTTGTTACATTATGTCAACACTAGAGGAAGGTTAGGATTGTATGGCATACTATTTGTCCATTGGACATAACAATAACACTGCCTACACAAAGCTCCCCCTAGTGGTGCTGACAGACATGCAGAATCCTTTTTTACTCTGTCAAAATGGAAAATGTAACGTTCTGTATTATAAAATAAAGCTATAACCAATTTAAAGGTATATTTAAATATTGTTTAGCACATACAGTTAGATCTAAACACTAATTTAAGGGTAGAAATTCACTTTAAGTGATTTACTGCAAAGAAAATACTTTTATGTGAAGGCATCATGTGAGCAAAATTGTTTCAACAGAATGTGCATTCATTTCTGCATGCCCGACGTCAGCTGCCGGCCTCTGATTGCTTGGTGGCTCCTATTGCAGGAAACGGGTCCTTCAAGGCAAGAGATTTCAACTGAACATGTGTCTTAGGACGTCCGCTCAGTTATTGAGCAAGATGCCGAACCATGCCGAACCGGGAGGCCTGGAAGTTGATCAGGTTTTCTTATTTTTCCAACAAAACTTACAAAACCATTTTTTGGGGGGACCACCTCACTTTGAGTGGTCTATATTACAGAAAATACCAAAAGGTGACACAATTCTAAAAACTGCACCCTTCCAAATCACATTCAAGAAGTTTATTAACCCTTTACGTGCTTCACAGGAGTTAATGGAATGTGTAAGGAAAAAATTAACATTTTACTTTTTTCACAAAGATTTTATTTAGCCCGCAATTTTTTACTTTCACAAGGGTAACAGGAGAAAATGAACCCCAAACACCTTTTGACTTTTTATATGCAAAAATAGCTGAAATCGAGAAGGGCTGCCTGATGATGTGGTGGTCCAAGGAGGCTCCTCGCCTCCACACTGATAGTCCCGTTCTCTGAGCCGGCTGTCAAATTGACAGCCGACTCAGAGAAAGTGCTGCACGTCGAATCCCAGCGGCGTAACTACCCCACAGCAGAGCCCCTCCACCGCAGAGAGCTGCACACCACAGCTGTTGCTGCCGCTGCTCTGTGCGCACAGGACCTGTGATGAGGTCACAGGAGGGGAGGAGTCAGGAGTCACATGATGTAGGGCCTCCATGTAGTGCAGGACTCGGCTGTCATGGTGCTGGAGGAGGGTAAGCTTTTGTGTGGGGTCAGGAGTGGTTTGTGTGGATGTAGCAGAACTATGTGTGTGTGAGGTGTACAGAGCAGAAGCTGTGTGTGCAAGGTGTATGGAGCGGAGCTGGGTGTGTGCAAGGTGTATGGAGCGGAGCTGGGTGTGTACAAGGTGTACAGAGCGGAACTGGGTGTGTGCAAGGTGTAAGGAGAGGAGCCGTGTGTGTTCGAGGTGTATGGAGCGGAACTGGGTGTGTGCAAAGTGTATGGAGCGGAGCCGTTTGTGTACGAGGTGTACGGAGCGGAACTGGGTGTGTGCGAGGTGTATGGAGCGGAGCCGTGTGTGTATGAGGTGTACGGAGCAGAACTGGGTGTGTGCAAGGTGTATGGAGCGGAGCCGAGTGTGTTAGAGGTGTACGGAGCAGAACTGGGTGTGTGTGCAAGGTGTATGGAGCGCAGTGGCGTATCCAGGGGGAGGGCATCCGGGGCATGTGTCCCGGGCGCAGCTGACAGGGCGGCACCAGCGGGCCGCCTGATGATGCGGCGGTCCAAGGAAGCTCCTCGTCAGCAGCATTCTGCCGCCCCCACACTGATAGTCCCGTTCTCTGAGCCGGCTGTCAAATTGACAGCCAGCTCAGAGAGAGTGCTGCGCGTCGAATCCCAGCGGCGTAACTTCCCCACAGCAGAGCCCCTCCACCGCAGAGAGCCGCACACCACAGCTGTTGCTGCCGCTGCTCTGTGTGCACAGGACCTGTGATGAGGTCACAGGGGGGGAGTCAGGAGTCACATGATGTAGGGCCTCCGTGCAGTGCAGGACTCTGCTGGCTGTCATGGTGCTGGAGGAGGGTAAGCTTTTGTGTGGGGTCAGGAGTGATTTGTGTGGATGTAGCAGAGCTGTGTGTGTATGAGGTGTACAGAGCGGAAGCCGTATGTGCAAGGTGTATGGAGCGGAGCTGGGTTTGTGCAAGGTGTATGGAGCGGAGCTGGGTGTGTTCGGAGTGGAGCCGTGTGTGTACGAGGTGTACAGAGCGGAACTGGGTGTGTGCAAGGTGTATGGAGCGGAGCCGTGTGTGTACGAGGTGTACGGAGCAGAACTGGGTGTGTGCAAGGTGCATGGAGCGGAGCGTGTGTGTATGAGGTGTACGGAGCGAACTGGGTGTGTGCAAGGTGTATGGTGTGGAGCAGTGTGTGTATGAGGTGTACGGAGTGGAACTGGGTGTGTGGAAGGTGTATGGAGCGGAGCTGTGTGTGTACGAGGTGTATGGAGCAGAGCCGTGTGTGTATGAGGTGTACGGAGCAGAGCCGCATGTGCACGAGGTGTACGGAGCAGAGCCACGTGTGTACGAGGTGTACGGAGCGAAGCCATGTGTGTACGAGTTGTACGGAGCCGAGCCGCGTGTGTACGAGGTGTACGGAGCGGAGCCGCGTGTGCAAGGTGTACTGAGCTCAGCTGCATGTGTTGGAGTAACTAGGTGTGGCCATTATACTGTACGCAATGTGTGTGCGTGTGTTTGTGCGTGCATGCGTAGCGCTGCGGGTGAATGTGCAAAGACGTAAATTTTTTTGTATGTGTGTGTACGGTGAGGCGAGGCGAGGACAATAATGGGACTGACGGGGAGAGGGCAATAATTGGGATGGAGGGGGAGAGGAAATGATGGATGTGGTGGAACGGGCAACGATGGAGGTGGAATGGGCAATGATGGGGATGGGGGAGGAAATGATGGAGGTGGTGGAATGGGCAATGATGGGGGTGGGGGAGGCAATGATGGAGGTGGAAATTGGAATGGGCAATGATGGTGGTGGGGGGAGAATGCAATGATGGTGGGGAGGAGGAAATCATATAGGTGGTGGAAAGGGCAATAATGAAGGGGGGAAGAAATGATGGAGGTGGTAGAATGGACAAGGATGGTGGTGGTGGAAAGCACACTGATGATATTGGAGGGGGAGAAAATGATGGAGGTGGTGGAATGGGCAAGTATGGTGATGGCAGCGGAAAGGACAATGATGATGGTGGTGGAAAGGGTAATGATGGGGATGGTGGGGAAGAGAAAATGATGGATATGGTGGAAAAGGCAAAGGAGGAAATGATGGAGGTGGTGGAATGCAAAATTATGGGGTGGTGGGGGAGAAAGCAATGATAGTGGTGGTGGAGAAGGCAAAGATGGAGGTGGTGAAGAGAGCAATGATGGGGTGGGGTGGAGGAAAATAATGGGCATATATGAGGAAACAGTACAGGAGAATGGGGGGCATATCTGAGGAAACAGTATGGGGGATGGGTGCAGGCAGTATGAGGAGTGAACGGGGGAATGTATGTAGACACAGTATGAGTAGCGATGTGAAAAATGTATGTGGACAGAGTACAGGGAGTGAGGGTGATGGGATGTGTGCAGACACAGTATGGGGACTCAGGTGAGCAGGCAGTATAGAAAGTGATGGTGTAAATATATAAGGAGACAGTATGTGAACAGGGGGATGTGAGAAGAGACCGTATGAGGAGGGAGGGGAATAGTGTGAGGAGACAGTATGGGGGAGAAAAGTGAGTGGGCACAGAATAGAAACTGAGTAGTGGGGGCGTAGCATGGGGGGACAGTGTAAGGGCACAGCCAGGAGGGGACAGTGTACCAAGAAGGGGGAGTGTGATGGGAGAGTACAGTATAAATACTGGGCCCTATAGAGAGGGACACAGTGCGAGAGGACAGTGTGAAGAGGGGGGCCGGTATGGAAAGGAAAGGTCAGTGTGAAGAGCATGTACCATAAGAGGGACAGTGTGGGGTCATATTTTGTGCAGACAATATAGTGAGGGGCAATTTTTTATTCAGGAGCATTATAATGACACTTGTATCTTTAAGGGCATCATGTGGAGATTTTCTGCAAAAGAGCGTAGAAAATGGAAGTCTGCAGAGACGGCTGTGGATGAGAAAACTCATCATTGGGTCTGGACAAGATGAAGAAAAGGAGAACGACTCCAGAGACGACGTCATCTATAAGGTACCTGGATGTAAATGTTATTTGTGATACTGACTAACTCTCATGTTTTTATTTATGTTAGGAGCATTAATGGGGATGTCCAGGTTTGTGATGAGTCTGCAGTCATTCTTTGTGACAGCAGACTTCTGAGTTCTCACAGTGCGCCCTGCAGCTGTCAGGATTCTCTCGTGCTGGCGATTTACATTAATGCGGTCACATGCTGACTAGATATGTTTGACCTCAGTCAATGAAAATGAACTGAGAGAGTCCGGGCACGTCTAGTCGGAATCTGGTCAGAAGTATACAAATCACATGCTTGTGCTGACATGACTGTCCACCGGCAAGGGAGAATCCTAAAAGTGTGCAGTGCATTAGTTGTGAGAATTCAGACGCTGAGATGTCAGGATTCAGCTCTGCAGGTTCCAGTAGTCGTCACATGGACACTTCACTCATATGCGATTTTCACACTTGTGGTCCTGTGACAACAAGCTTCTCTTCTGCTTGACTTCTGACCTTCCCATCCGTCTTCCGTTCCTGCTTTGGATTGTTCCATCTGGCTCTGACCTTTGGTGTGTTTCTGGCTATGTTTTCATCTCATCCTCATGTTACTGCGCTCCTGACCAGCTTTTTGAGATCTGGTTTGCTTCAAACCTTGCTCCTGCCTTCTCCTCTGACACTGCGTTCCTGGCTGTTGCTTATTTAGCTTGTACGTCTTCTCTACCGCCCCCTAGCAGAGTTTTCTCAGCTCTACAGGTCTTCGCTTGAGATGAGCTCCTGTTACCTCCTTTCCTCGCCCCCTGGTGGTTGTCCCTGTATTGTACGACTGCAAGCACTTGTGCTCAACAGTAGTCGTCATATTGTCATTTTTGTTAACTTTTGAAAAAACCCTAAGCCCAAACCTAAGCCCAACACTAACCCTAAGCCCAACCCTACCCCTATCAGCCCAACCCTAACCCTTTAATGCATATGGGTGGTCATTAAAGGGTTAACGTCAGGTAGGCCCAGCATTAATTAAAAACAATTTTAGGCTGATGGGAGGAGTACTCAGCCAAATATAGAGATAGGCACCATTTGCAATAGCATACTACAAAAAAATAATAAAAGTAACCACCACCTCCGAACAGAATAAAGCAAGTGAGAATAGGTGCAAGCTGCTATGGCTGCATAACATACAAATGGGAGAGGCATGTTTGATAAATTTTAGGTTTAGGTTCCCATCACAGCTGCTGGTGTAGGTCTACTGTGTTTTATCAAGACCAAAGTCAGTGCAGCCGTGTACCAGGAAATTTTAGAGCACTTCATGCTTCCCTCTGCCGACAAGCTTTTTGGAAGTGGAAATTTCATTCTCCAGCAGGACTTGGCACCTGTCCACACTGCCAAAAGTACCAATACCTGGTTTAAAAACAACAGTATCACTGTGCTTGATTGACTAGGAAACTCGCCTGACCTTAACCCCATAGAGAATCTATGTCATCTAAGTCAAGAGGAAGATGAGAGACACCTGACCCAACTATGCAGATGAGCTGAAGGCTGCTATCAAAGTAACATGGGCTTCCATAACACCTCAGGAGTGCCACAGGCTGATCACCTCCATGCCACGCTGCATTGATGCAGTAATTGATGCAAAAGGAGCCTCAACCAAGTATTGAATGCATTTACTGAACATACATTTCAGTAGGCCAACCTTTTTTTCATTTTAAAATCATTTTTCAAGCAGGTGTTATAAAGTATTCTAATTTAGTGGGATAATGACTTTTGGTTTTCATTGGCTGTAAGCAATAATCATGATTCATCAACATTAAGAGAAGTAAACACTTGAAATAAATATATATACAGTTAAGGCCAAAAATATTTGCAGTGGCACCCTTGAAGTTGTTCCAGAAAATAAAGTATTTCTCCCAGACACTTATTGCATTTACATATGTTTTGTTATACAAATGTTTATTTCCTTTGTGTGCATTGGAAAAAACACAAAAAGAGAAAATTGGACATAATTTCACACAAATTCCCATAAAATGGTCTGGACAAAATTGTCTGCACTTTTCCAAAATTGTGTGTAAACAACTTTGTTTCAAGCATGTGATGCTCATTCAAACTCACCTGTGGCAAATAAAGAGTGTGGGCAATATGAAATTCACATCTGAAACCAGATAAAAAAGGGAGAAGTTGACTCAATCTTTGCATTGTGTGTCTGTTTGTGCCACACTAAGCATGGAGAACAGAAAGAGGAGAAGAAAACTGTTGGAGGACTTGAGAACTACAATTGTTAAAAATGGCACAGTAGATAATCACCCTGAACATGGACGGCAGATAAAAATTGATGATAGGATGCAATGCTGGAAAGTCTGGATGGTGGATAAGCCTCACCGATCAAGTTCCAAAGAAATTCAAGCTGTCCTGCAGGCTCAGGGTGCATCAGAGTCAGCACAAACTAACCGTCAACATTTGAATTCAATGAAGCGTTATGGCAGAAGACCCTGGAGGACTTCTGACACAGAGACATAAAAAAGTCTAGACTGCAGTTTGCAAAAATGTACATGAATAAGACAAAATCCTTCTGGGAGAGCATTTTGTGGATAGATGAGACCAAGATAGAGCTTTTTGGTAAAGCACATTCTACTGTTTATCTAAAATGGAATAAGGGAATGGGGTCTGCAAAGAAAATAACACAATACCTACAATCAAATATGGTGGAAGTTCAAAAATGTGTTGGGGTTGTTTTGCTGCCTCTGGCACTGGAGGACTTGACTGACAAATCTACAGTGCCTTGCGAAAGTATTCGGCCCCCTGGAACTTTTCAACCTTTTCCCACATATCATGCTTCAAACATAAAGATACCAAATGTAAATGTAAATTATTGGTGAAGAATCAACAACAAGTAGAACACAATTGTGAAGCTGAACAAAATTTATTGGTTATGTTAAATTTTTGTGGGAATTCAAAAACTGAAAAGTGGGGCGTGCAATGTTATTCGGCCCCTTTAACGTAATACTTTGTTGCTCCACCTTTTGCTGCGATTACAGCTGCAAGTTGCTTGGGGTATGTCTCTATCAGTTTTGTACACCGAGAGACTGAAATTCTTGCCAATTCTTCCTTGGCAAAAAGCTCGAGCTCAGTGAGGTTTGATGGAGATCGTTTGTGAACAGCAGTTTTCAGCTCTTTCCAGAGATTCTCAATTGGAATGAGTAGGGTTGAGCGAAACGGGTCGGCCATTTTCAGAAGTCGACGACTTTTGGCAAAATCGGGTTTCATGAAATCCGACCCGACCCCTGTGTGGGGTCGGCCATGAGGTCGGCGATCTTCTGAATCTGGTATCGGAATTCCGATACCGAGTTCCAATATGTTTGCAATATCGGAAAGGAAGGAAGACTGCCGGAAATAGGAATATACTCACCCTCGGATGCGCCCTGCTTCTTTCCGGCAGCCTTCCTTCCTAAGAATAAGCGCTTGAAGGACCTTCGGTGACGTCGCGGCTTCTGATTGGTCGCGCGAGCGGTCACATGGGCGGTCGCGCGACCAATCACAAGCCGCGACGTCATCTAAGGCCCTTCACGCTCTGATTCTAAGGAAGGAAGGCTGCCGCTTAGTACCAGGGCGCGTCAGAGGGTGAGTATAGCAATATTTTTTATTTTAATTCTTTATTTTACACTTAAATATTGATCGCAGGGCTTGAAGGAGAGTTTCCGCTCCTTCAGACCCTGGGAACCATTGGAAACCCAATGCACTGCATTGGGTTCCGAGTTTCGGCCGACCCCGACCCCGACTTTTTTATAGGATCGGCCGATTTCACTCGACCCGACTTTTGAAAAAGTCGGGTTTCGTGAAACCCGACCCGATCCTATAAAAGTAAAAGTCGCTCAACCCTAGGAATGAGGTCTGGACTTTGACTTGGCCATTCTAACACCTATTTGTGAACCATTTAATTGTAGATTTTGCTTTATGTTTGGGATCATTGTCTTGTTAGAAGACAAATCTCCGTCCCAGTCTAAGGTCTTTTGCAGACTCCAACAGGTTTTGTTCAAGAATGGTCCTGTATTTGGCTCCATCCATCTTCCCATCAATTTTAACCATCTTCCCTGTCCCTGCTGAAGAAAAGCAGGCCCAAACCATGATGCTGCCACCAGCATGTTTGACAGTGGGGATGGTGTGTTCAGGGTGATGAGCTGATTTGCCTTTACGCCAAACATATCGTTTGGCATTGTTGCCAAAAAGTTCGATTTTGGTTTCATCTGAACAGAGCACCTTCTTCCACATGTTTGGTGTGTCTCCCAGGTGGCTTGTGACAAACTTTAAACGACACTTTTTATGGACATCTTTGAGAAATGGCTTTCTTCTTGCCACTCTTCCATAAAGGCCAGATTTGTGCAGTGTACGACTGATTGTTGTCCTATGGACAGACTGTCCCACCTCAGCTGTAGATCTCTGCAGTTCATCTAGAGTGATCTTGGGCCTCTTGGCTGCATCTCTGATCAGTCTTCTCTTTGTTTGAGATGAAAGTTTAGAGGGACTGTTAGGTGTCGAGTTCCCGCTTCTGCACAGGGGGAATCTCGGGCCGCTTCTGCTGCGGTCTCCCATTCCTCTCCTGCCGCAGGTAAACCTGCTCAGCAGAGACGACGGTCCTTGCGTCTGGCTCAGTCTCACTCGGTGCTTAGGCTTGCTGTTGCTTCTCCAGCTTTTGCCATTAAAGCCAGTGCTGGGCAGCAGCGAGCGGGCTTCTCTGGGACTAAGTCCTTATTTGCACACACTGAGCATGCCCAGGGCAAGATCTCCCGTTGGAGATCGAGGGTCACATGCTCAGGCACTGCAGCACATCCCATTGGTCCTCTTGGCAGGTCCTGAAAGGGCAAAACTTCTGTAGCTACTTCCTGTGCTGCAACTATATAAACTGCGCATGACCGCACGGCCATGCGCTAGTGTACAATTGTATACGTGTGTTTGTTGTGAGTGCAAGTCGTTCATTAAATACCCCTACCCTATTGTATGACTGTTCGTGTATGGAGTATGGCTGCTATCTAGCGCCCGACTAACCACTCAACGTGTCACACACGTATCAGCGTCTATTGCTGTGACCGCCAGTGCGGCGCCACGCGCCAGTAGTGCGCTTCCTGACCCACGTCTGGGTTCTTAGTGGTGTCTGCCAGCACGGCACAGTTCGCACTTCGGTGCTCTAATTACTATAGTTGCCTAACACACCCAGTTGCGGTGTTGTGTCAGCAAGTGGTCTACTCGGACTTCAATCCTTTGTCTTGGGGTTGTGTTCGCTGACTCCTTGCTTGCACTCTTTAGTGCGGTATTGCGGACCTGTGGCTTTACCGGGTTCACTTCCACCGCCATATTACGCTGCCATTTACTAGCAGCAGGTTTTCACCTGCACGGTGGACCCCGGACTGCGAACGCATCTATTACATCTTTCTTGGTGCGTTCCGCCAGTCCTAACAGAACACTAGCGCCAGGGTCTGGCTAGTAAATGGCGGACGATCAGCGTTTACAGCGGTACATCCAGCAGCTGGAGGGAAGGTTGGCGGCTCTTGAGCGTTCAACCTCAGCTGTGGATGTCACTGCTGTCGCTGTTCAAGCTGCAAGTGTAGCCGCAGCCAGTTTGTCCGCTGCCACCCCTGCTCCGACTTTATCCCGTCTCCCGCTTCCTGACAAGTTTGCTGGCGACAGTAAACTATGTCGCGGATTCGTGAGCCAGTGCTCCATACACCTTGAGCTCCTGGCGTCACATTTCCCTACGGAACGGGCGAGAGTGGGATTTATTCTATCTCTCTTGTTGGGCAGGGCGTTGGAGTGGGCAACGCCACTTTGGGAGCGAGATGATCGTGTGGTACAGAGTGCTCCTCTCTTCCTGGACGCTCTGAAGCAGGTCTTTTTAGGACCTCGTGTTACCCACGATACCGCGCTCCAGTTGTTGACTATTACTCAGGGCTCGTCCGTGGTCAGCCAGTTTGCCATCCAGTTCCGGACTCTAGCTTCAGAGTTAGAGTGGCCAGACAAAGTTCTTATTCCGGTGTTCTGGAGGGGACTGGCAGACCACGTGAAGGACGCCTTGGCCACCAGGGAGATACCAGCCACACTGGAGGAGCTTATTTCTGTATCTACCCGCATCGACCTCCATTTTCACGAGCGGAGGTTAGAGCGGACCCAGTGTAGGCAGAGGTTTCAGCTGGCTCCCACCTTCGCCAAACCTCTAGAATCTCCTGTCTTGGCGTCCGACTCCCATGAGGCCATGGAGGTTTCTCGAGCGGGACCTAAGTCTCAGGCCGCTCAAGTACTCATGGTTTGTAAAAACTGTTATCAACTAGGACATTACGCCAATAAATGTCCACGGCGGTCGGGAAACGATCGCGTCTAGTAACCATTGGGGGAGGTTCACTAGACACAGCTGCATTTTCCTCCAAACTGTCCTTTAAAGGGACAATCCTGTTAGGCTCCTCCACTCTATCAGTCGAGCTTTGTGTGGATTCAGGAGCAGAGGGAAACTTCATGTCCTCTGCTTTTGCTCTACGCCACGCTATACCACTAGTCATGCTCGCCAAACCTGTTACAGTTAGAGTTGTGAATGGGGCGACACTTCCACTGCAAATCACACACCAGACAGTTCCATTCTCGCTGTCCATGTCCCCTTCCCACCAGGAGATTATTTCCCTTCTTTTTCTTCCCGAGGGAATGGATGAGATTTTGCTGGGAATACCCTGGCTCCGTTTCCACTCCCCACATATTGAGTGGTCCTCAGGGAGAATATTGGGTTGGAGTAAGTCTTGTATGGGCAGGTGTGCGAGTGAGTGTGTACAGGTTTCTACTACCGAGGTACCCGCAGACCTTTCTTCTCTTCCCAAGTGCTATTGGTGCTATGCTGACGTATTCTCTAAAAAGGCTGCTGAGACTCTACCGCCTCATCGCCCCTACGACTTTCCTATTGACCTCTTGCCTGGAGCTGAACCTCCTCGGGGAAGGGTATATCCCCTCTCTCTCCCAGAGACGGAGGCTATGTCTCAATATATTCAGGAGAATTTGGCAAGAGGGTTCATTAGGAAGTCAGTGTCTCCTGCAGGGGCGGGATTCTTCTTCGTACAGAAGAAGAGCGGGGAATTACGTCCTTGCATCGATTACAGGGGTCTTAATGCTATCACCATTAAAAATAAATACCCGTTGCCCCTGATATCTGAGCTCTTTGACAGGCTAAGGGGAGCGAAGGTTTTCACCAAACTAGATCTGCGGGGTGCCTACAACCTGATTCGCATCCGTGAGGGGGACGAATGGAAAACGGCTTTTAATACCAGGGATGGGCACTATGAGTATCTGGTGATGCCCTTCGGGCTCTGTAATTCCCCAGCCGTTTTTCAGGACTTTGTCAACGATATCTTCCGGGATATGCTTTCCACCTCGGTTGTAGTCTATCTGGATGATATCCTCATCTTCTCTCCAGATATTGACTCCCACCGGAGAGATGTTGGCAGAGTCTTCGAACTCCTACGGGCGAATTCCTTTTATGCTAAGTTGGAGAAGTGTGTGTTTGAGCAGGAGTCCTTACCTTTCCTGGGCTATATCATCTCGGCCCAGGGATTGGCTATGGATCCTGCCAAACTACAGGCTGTGATGGACTGGCAGGAACCCCATTCTCTTAAAGCGGTGCAGCGCTTTATGGGGTTCATAAATTACTATCGCCAGTTCATCCCCCACTTCTCAACTTTGGTAGCTCCCTTGGTATCCCTCACCAAGAAGGGAGCGAATCCCAAATTGTGGTCGGAAGAGGTCTCCAAGGCCTTCACTTCTATAAAGTCCCATTTTGCTAGCGCTCCCATCTTACATCGTCCCGATGTGGATAAGCCATTCCTTATGGAGGTGGATGCCTCATCCGTTGGTGCTGGAGCAGTCCTCTATCAAAAGGATGCTCAAGGTCGGAAGCATCCATGCTTCTTCTTCTCAAAGACCTTCACACCAGCGGAGAGAAATTACTCCATCGGGGACAGGGAGTTGCTAGCAATGAAGTTGGCCTTTTCGGAGTGGAGACATCTTTTGGAAGGTGCTCAGTTTCCCTTCCAAGTCTTCACGGACCACAAAAATTTGGTCTATTTGCGTACAGCCCAGCGGCTGAATTCTCGTCAGGCTAGATGGTCCTTGTTTTTCTCCCGGTTCCACTTCACTCTCCATTATCTCGCCGGGGAGAAGAACATTCGTGCTGACGCTCTCTCTCGCTCCCTTGTGTCAACTGAGGAGGAGGAAGAGGAGCCTCGGCTTATTGTCCCTTCAGAGAGTCTGAGAACCGTAGCTCCGGTTTCGCTAGAGTCTGTGCCTCCGGGCAAGACTTTTGTTCCCATCAATTTGCGACCGGAGGTTCTCTCTTGGGCTCATTCGTCCAGAGTGGGTGGACACTTTGGGGCAAAGAGGACATCTGAGTTGCTGGCGAGAATGTACTGGTGGCCGCATATGGTTCGTGATGTCGGAGACTATGTCCGGGCATGTGTCTCCTGTGCCAAAAATAAGTCTCCTCGTCAACGGCCAGCTGGATTGTTATATCCTCTGCCGGTGGCAGACAGGCCCTGGGAGATGGTCGGGATGGACTTTGTGGTGGGTTTGCCCAAGTCTCGTGGCTGTACCATCATTTGGGTAATCACCGACCATTTTTCTAAAATGGTGCATTTGGTGCCGCTTCCTCGGCTACCTTCTGCACGGGCCTTGGCAGTGTTGTTTATTAAACACATCTTCCGCCTTCACGGTATGCCAGACAAAATTGTCAGTGACCGGGGTCCCCAGTTTGCGTCTCGGTTCTGGAGAGAGCTTTGTCGTCTTCTCAGTATTGAGTTAAATCTCTCTTCGGCATATCATCCCGAGACGAATGGTTTGGTGGAGAGAGCCAACCAGACCTTGGTCACATATCTGCGACATTTTGTCTCTGCTAGGCAAGATGACTGGGCATCTTTGCTACCGTGGGCGGAGTTTGCTCTAAACAATGCTGTAGCTGACTCCACTGGACAGACCCCATTCTTCCTTAACTATTGTCAGCATCCGCGGGTACCTGTGCCCATGCCCGTGTCTTCCGCCGATTCCAGGGTGGCAGACTGGGCTGTGGAGGCACGGGACATTTGGGATCGCACTCAGGATGCCATTCGGGCTTCCAAGGAGAGAATGAGGTCCTCCGGCGACGCACATCGGCGCCCCGCTCCAACCTTTGCTCCTGGCGACTTAGTGTGGCTCTCCGCCCGTAACATCAGGCTGAGAGTTGAGTCTACTAAGTTCGCACCTCGCTACTTAGGTCCTTTTAAGGTCCTCGAACAGGTTAATCCTGTGGTTTACCGTCTAGCCCTTCCTCCACGCCTAGGTATCACCGACACCTTTCATGTGTCCCTCCTTAAGCCCGTGTACATGTCCCGGTTTTCTGAGTCATCTACTGGGACGTCGGGTTCGTCTACGGACGATTACGAGGTGAATGCTATCTTGGGGTACAAGGTGGTTCGTGGCAAAAAATTTTATTTGGTGGACTGGAGGGGTTACGGTCCTGAGGATAGATCCTGGGAGCCTGCTGAGCACATTCGGGCTCCGCAGCTCATTGCTGCCTTCGAACGTAGCGAGGCCCAAGGAGGGGGGGCCCTAGGAGGGGGGGTAATGTTAGGGGTCGAGTTCCCGCTTCTGCACAGGGGGAATCTCGGGCCGCTTCTGCTGCGGTCTCCCATTCCTCTCCTGCCGCAGGTAAACCTTCTCAGCAGAGACGACGGTCCTTGCGTCTGGCTCAGTCTCACTCAGTGCTTAGGCTTGCTGTTGCTTCTCCAGCTTTTGCCATTAACCCCTTTCTGCCATTAGACATACTATTCCGTCCATGTGGGGTGGGCTTTACTTCCCAAGGACGGAATAGTACGTCATAGGCGATCGGCCGCGCTCATGGGGGGATCGCGGCCGGGTGTCAGCTGCTTATCGCAGCTGACATCCGGCACTATGTGCCAGGAGCGGTCACGGACCGCCCCCGGCACATTAACCCCCGGCACACCGCGATCAAACATGATCGCGATGTGCCGGCGGTGCAGGGAAGCATCGCGCAGGGAGGGGGCTCCCTGCGGGCTTCCCTGAGACCCCCGCAGCAACGCGATGTGATCGCGTTGCTCCGGGGGTCTCCCACCTCCTTCCTGCAGCAAGTCCCGGATCCAAAATGGCCGCGGATCCGGGTCCTGCAGGGAGGGAGATGGCTTACCAAGTGCCTGCTCAGAGCAGGCACTTGGTAACGCTGCACTGCTCTCAGACAGATCGGTGATCTGTCAGAGTGCTGTGCAAACTGGCAGATCACCGATCTGTATTGTCCCCCCCGGGACAAAGTAAAAAAGTTTTAAAAAAATTTACAAATGTGTAAAAAAAAAAAAAAAAAAAAAAAATCCTAAATAATGAAAAAAACAAAAAAATATTATTCCCATAAATACATTTCTTTATCTAAATTAAAAAAAAAAAACAATAAAAGTACACATATTTAGTATCGCCGCGTCCGTAACGACCCGACCTATAAAACTGTCCCGCTAGTTAACCCCTTCAGTAAACACCGTAAGAAAAAAAAAAACGAGACAAAAAACAACGCTTTATTATCATACCGCCGAACAAAAAGTGGAATAAGGGTACCGTCACACTATAACATTTCGATCGCTACGACGGTACGATTCGTGACGTTCCAGTGATATCGTTACGATATCGCTGTGTCTGACACGCAGCAGCGATCAGGGATCCTGCTGAGAATCGTACGTCGTAGCAGATCGTTTAGAACTTTCTTTCATCGCTGGATCTCCCGCTGTCATCACTAGATCGGTGTGTGTGACACCGATCTAGCGATCTAGCGATGCGATCCAGCGATGCGTTCGCTTGTAACCAGGGTAAACATCGTGTAACTAAGCGCAGGACCGCGCTTAGTTACCCGATGTTTACCCTGGTTACAAGCGTTAAACTAAAAAAAAACAAACAGCACATACTTACATTCTGGTGTCCGTCAGGTCCCTTGCCGTCTGCTTCCCGCACTGTGACTGCCGGCCGTAAAGTGAAAGCAGAGCACAGCGGCTGTGCTTTCACTTTCACTTTACGGCCGGCAGTCACAGTGCGGGAAGCAGAGACGGCAAGGGACGTGACGGACACCAGATGTAAGTATGTGCTGTTTTTTTTTTTTTTAGTTTAACGCTTGTAACCAGGGTAAACATCGGGTAACTAAGCGCGGTCCTGCGCTTAGTTACCCGATGTTTACCCTGGTTACCCAGGGACCTCGGCATCGTTGGTCGCTGGAGAGCTGTCTGTGTGACAGCTCCCCAGCGACCACACTACGATTTACCTACGATCACGGCCAGCGCTGGTCGTGATCGTAGGTAAATCGTATAGTGTGACGGTACCCTAACACACGATCAAAAAGACGGATATAAATATCCATGATACCTCTGAAAGCGTCATCTTGTCCCGCAAAAAACGAGCCGCCATACAGCATCATCAGCGAAAAAATAAAAAAGTTATAGTCCTGAGAATAAAGCGATGCAAAAATAATTATTTTTTCTATAAAATAGTTTTTATCATATAAAAGCGCCAAAACATAAAAACATAAAAAAAATTATATAAATGAGGTATCACTGTAGTCGTACTGACCCGAAGAATAAAACTGCTTTATCAATTTTACCAAACGCGGAACGGTATAAACGCCTTCCCCAAAAGAAATTCATGAATACCTGGTTTTTGGTAATTCTGCCTCACAAAAATCGGAATAAAAAGCGATCAAAAAATGTCACGTGCCCGAAAATGTTACCAATAAAAACGTCAACTCGTCCCGCAAAAAACAAGACCTCACATGACTCTGTGGACTCAAATATGGAAAAATTATAGCTCTCAAAATGTGGTAACGCAAAAAATATTTTTTGCAATAAAAAGCGTCTTTCAGTGTGTGACGGCTGCCAATCATAAAAATCCGCTAAAAAACCCGCTATAAAAGTAAATCAAACCCCCCTTCATCACCCCTTTAGTTAGAGAAAAATAAAAAAATTAAAAAAATGTATTTATTTCCATTTTCCCATTAGGGTTAGGGCTAGGGTTAGGGTTAGGGCTAGGGTTAGGGCTAGGGTTAGGGCTAGGGTTAGGGTTAGGGTTAGGGCTAGGGTTAGGGCTAGGGTTAGGGCTAGGGTTAGGGTTAGGGCTAGGGTTAGGGTTAGGGCTAGGGTTAGGGCTAGGGTTAGGGTTAGGGCTAGGGTTAGGGCTAGGGTTAGGGCCAGGGTTAGGGCTAGGGTTATGGTTAGGGCTAGGGTTAGGGTTAGGGCTACAGTTAGGGTTAAGGCTACAGTTAGGGTTGGGGCTAAAGTTAGGGGTAGGGTTTGGATTACATTTGCGGTTGGGAATAGGGTTGGGATTAGGGTTAGGGGTGTGTCTGGGTTAGAGGTGTGGTTAGGGTTACCGTTGGGATTAGGGTTAGGGGTGTGTTTGGATTAGGGTTTCAGTTATAATTGGGAGGTTTCCACTGTTTAGACACATCAGGGGCTCTCCAAACGCAACATGGCGTCCGATCTCAATTCCAGCCAATTCTGCGTTGAAAAAGTAAAACAGTGCTCCTTCCCTTCCGAGCTCTCCCGTGTGTCCAAACAGAAGTTTACCCCAACATATGGGGTATCAGCGTACTCAGGACAAATTGGACAACAACTTTTGGGGTCCAATTTCTCCTGTTACCCTTGGGAAAATACAAAACTGGGGGCTAAAAAATAATTTTTGAGGGAAAAAAAAAGATTTTTTATTTTCACGGCTCTGCGTTATAAACTGTAGTGAAACACTTGGGGGCTCAAAGTTCTCACAACACATCCAGATAAGTTCGTGGGGGGGGGGGTCTAGTTTCCAATATGGGGTCACTTGTGGGGGGTTTCTACTGTTTAGGTACATTAGGGGCTCTGCAAACGCAATGTGACGCCTGCAGACCATTCCATCTAAGTCTGCATTCCAAATGGCGCTCCTTCCCTTCCGAGCCCTCCCATGCGCCCAAACGGTGGTTCCCCCCCACATATGGGGCATCAGCGCACTCAGGACAAATTGGACAACAATTTTTGGGGTCCAATTTCTCCTGTTACCCTCGAGAAAATACAAAACTGGGGGCTAAAAAATAATTTTGGGGGGAATTTTTTTTTTAATTTTCACGGCTCTGCGTTAGAAACTGTAGTGAAACACTTGGGGGCTCAAAGTTCTCACAACACATCTAGATAAGTTCCTTGGAGTGTCTTGTTTCCAATATGGGGTCACTTGTGGGGGGTTTCTACTGTTTAGGTACATTAGGGGCTCTGCAAATGCAATGTGATGCCTGCAGACCATTCCATCTAAGTCTGTATTCCAAATGGCGCTAGGGTTGAGCGAAACGGGTCGTTCATTTTCAAAAGTCGCCGACTTTTGGCAAAGTCGGGTTTCATGAAACCCGATCCGACCCCTGTGCGGGGTCGGCCATGCGGTACGCGACTTTCGCGCCAAAGTCGCGTTTCAATGACGCTAAAAGCGCCATTTCTCAGCCAATGAAGGTGAACGCAGAGTGTGGGCAGCGTGATGACATAGGTCCTGGTCCCCACCATCTTAGAGAAGGGCATTGCAGTGATTGGCTTGCTGTCTGCGGCGTCACAGGGGCTATAAAGGGGCGTTCCCGCCGACCGCCATCTTACTGCTGCTGATCTGAGCTTAGGGAGAGGTTGCTGCCGCTTCGTCAGAAGCAGGGATAGCGTTAGGCAGGGTCCATTAACCACCAAACCGCTTGTGCTGTAGCGATTTCCACTGTCCAACACCACCTTCGGTGTGCAGGGACAGTGGAAGCTACATTTTTTTTTTTTCTCAGCGCTGTAGCTCATTGGGCTGCCCTAGAAGGCTCCCTGATAGCTGCATTGCTGTGTGTACGCCGCTGTGCAAACCAACTGCTTTTTTCAAAGCACAAATCCTCTTGTTCCTTCCTTTCTGCACAGCTATCTTTTTTGTTTGTCCACACTTTTTATTTAATTTGTGCATCAGTCCACTCCTTATTGCTGCCTGCCATACCTGGCTGAGATTACTGCAGGGAGATAGTAATTGTAGGACAGTCCCTGTTTTTTTTGTTTTTTTTTTGTGGGAGATTAAGATTGGCATTTCTGCTAGAGTGCCATCCCTGTGTGTGCCATCTCTAACTCAGTGGGCCATAGAAAGGCTATTTATTTTTTTGCTTGATTTGGGTTCTAAAATCTACCTGAAAAAATCACTACATCAATCAGTGGGAGAAAAATATTGGCCTCAGGGCTTGTGTGCCACTCCTGACTCCTGTGTGTGCCATCTCTCACTCAGTGGGCCATAGAAAGCCTATTTATTTTTTTGCTTGATTTGGGTTCTAAAATCTACCTGAAAAAATCACTACATCAATCAGTGGGAGAAAAATATTGGCCTCAGGGCTTGTGTGCCACTCCTGACTCCTGTGTGTGCCATCTCTCACTCAGTGGGCCATAGAAAGCCTATTTATTTTTTTGCTTGATTTGGGTTCTAAAATCTACCAGAAAAAAATCACTATATCAATCAGTGGGAGAAAAATATTGGCCTCAGGGCTTGTGTGCCACTCCTGACTCCTGTGTGTGCCATCTCTCACTCAGTGGGCCATAGAAAGCCTATTTATTTTTTTGCTTGATTTGGGTTCTAAATCCTACCTGAAAAAATCAATAAATCAATCAGTGGGAGAAAAATATTGGCCTCTGGGCTTGTGTACCACTCCTGACTCCTGTGTGTGCCATCTCTCACTCAGTGGGCCATAGAAAGCCTATTTATTTTTTTGCTTGATTTGGGTTCTAAAATCTACCTGAAAAAATCACTACATCAATCAGTGGGAGAAAAATATTGGCCTCAGGGCTTGTGTGCCACTCCTGACTCCTGTGTGTGCCATCTCTCACTCAGTGGGCCATAGAAAGCCTATTTATTTTTTTGCTTGATTTGGGTTCTAAAATCTACCAGAAAAAAATCACTACATCAATCAGTGGGAGAAAAATATTGGCCTCAGGGCTTGTGTGCCACTCCTGACTCCTGTGTGTGCCATCTCTCACTCAGTGGGCCATAGCCTATTTATTTTTTTGCTTGATTTGGGTTCTAAATCCTACCTGAAAAAATCAATAAATCAATCAGTGGGAGAAAAATATTGGCCTCTGGGCTTGTGTGCCACTCCTGACTCCTGTGTGTGCCATCTCTCACTCAGTGGGCCATAGAAAGCCTATTTATTTTTTTGCTTGATTTGGGTTCTAAAATCTACCTGAAAAAATCACTACATCAATCAGTGGGAGAAAAATATTGGCCTCAGGGCTTGTGTGCCACTCCTGACTCCTGTGTATGCCATCTCTCACTCAGTGGGCCATAGAAAGCCTATTTATTTTTTTGCTTGATTTGGGTTCTAAAATCTACCAGAAAAAAATCACTACATCAATCAGTGGGAGAAAAATATTGGCCTCAGGGCTTGTGTGCCACTCCTGACTCCTGTGTGTGCCATCTCTCACTCAGTGGGCCATAGAAAGCCTATTTATTTTTTTGCTTGATTTGGGTTCTAAATCCTACCTGAAAAAATCAATAAATCAATCAGTGGGAGAAAAATATTGGCCTCTGGGCTTGTGTACCACTCCTGACTCCTGTGTGTGCCATCTCTCACTCAGTGGGCCATAGAAAGCCTATTTATTTTTTTGCTTGATTTGGGTTCTAAAATCTACCTGAAAAAATCACTACATCAATCAGTGGGAGAAAAATATTGGCCTCAGGGCTTGTGTGCCACTCCTGACTCCTGTGTGTGCCATCTCTCACTCAGTGGGCCATAGAAAGCCTATTTATTTTTTTTTGCTTGATTTGGGTTCTAAATCCTACCTGAAAAAATCAATAAATCAATCAGTGGGAGAAAAATATTGGCCTCTGGGCTTGTGTGCCACTCCTGACTCCTGTGTGTGCCATCTCTCACTCAGTGGGCCATAGAAAGCCTATTTATTTTTTTGCTTGATTTGGGTTCTAAAATCTACCTGAAAAAAATCACTACATCAATCAGTGGGAGAAAAATATTGGCCTCAGGGCTTGTGTGCCACTCCTGACTCCTGTGTGTGCCATCTCTCACTCAGTGGGCCATAGAAAGCCTATTTATTTTTTTGCTTGATTTGGGTTCTAAAATCTACCAGAAACAAATCACTACATCAATCAGTGGGAGAAAAATATTGGCCTCAGGGCTTGTGTGCCACTCCTGACTCCTGTGTGTGCCATCTCTCACTCAGTGGGCCATAGAAAGCCTATTTATTTTTTTGCTTGATTTGGGTTCTAAATCCTACCTGAAAAAATCAATAAATCAATCAGTGGGAGAAAAATATTGGCCTCTGGGCTTGTGTGCCACTCCTGACTCCTGTGTGTGCCATCTCTCACTCAGTGGGCCATAGAAAGCCTATTTATTTTTTTGCTTGATTTGGGTTCTAAAATCTACCTGAAAAAATCACTACATCAATCAGTGGGAGAAAAATATTGGCCTCAGGGCTTGTGTGCCACTCCTGACTCCTGTGTGTGCCATCTCTCACTCAGTGGGCCATAGAAAGCCTATTTATTTTTTTGCTTGATTTGGGTTCTAAAATCTACCAGAAAAAAATCACTACATCAATCAGTGGGAGAAAAATATTGGCCTCAGGGCTTGTGTGCCACTCCTGACTCCTGTGTGTGCCATCTCTCACTCAGTGGGCCATAGCCTATTTATTTTTTTGCTTGATTTGGGTTCTAAATCCTACCTGAAAAAATCAATAAATCAATCAGTGGGAGAAAAATATTGGCCTCTGGGCTTGTGTGCCACTCCTGACTCCTGTGTGTGCCATCTCTCATTCAGTGGGCCATAGAAAGCCTATTTATTTTTTTGCTTGATTTGGGTTCTAAAATCTACCTGAAAAAATCACTACATAAATCAGTGGGAGAAAAATATTGGCCTCAGGGCTTGTGTGCCACTCCTGACTCCTGTGTGTGCCATCTCTCACTCAGTGGGCCATAGAAAGCCTATTTATTTTTTTGCTTGATTTGGGTTCTAAATCCTACCTGAAAAAATCAATAAATCAATCAGTGGGAGAAAAATATTGGCCTCAGGGCTTGTGTGCCACTCCTGACTCCTGTGTGTGCCATCTCTCACTCAGTGGGCCATAGAAAGCCTATTTATTTTTTTGCTTGATTTGGGTTCTAAATCCTACCTGAAAAAATCAATAAATCAATCAGTGGGAGAAAAATATTGGCCTCAGGGCTTGTGTGCCACTCCTGACTCCTGTGTGTGCCATCTCTCACTCAGTGGGCCATAGAAAGCCTATTTATTTTTTTGCTTGATTTGGGTTCTAAATCCTACCTGAAAAAATCAATAAATCAATCAGTGGGAGAAAAATATTGGCCTCTGGGCTTGTGTGCCACTCCTAACTCCTGTGTGTGCCATCTCTCACTCAGTGGGCCATAGAAAGTCTATTTATTTTTTTGCTTGATTTGGGTTCTAAAATCTACCTGAAAAAATCACTACATCAATCAGTGGGAGAAAAATATTGGCCTCAGGGCTTGTGTGCCACTCCTGACTCCTGTGTGTGCCATCTCTCACTCAGTGGGCCATAGAAAGCCTATTTATTTTTTTGCTTGATTTGGGTTCTAAATCCTACCTGAAAAAATCAATAAATCAATCAGTGGGAGAAAAATATTGGCCTCTGGGCTTGTGTGCCACTCCTGACTCCTGTGTGTGCCATCTCTCACTCAGTGGGCCATAGAAAGCCTATTTATTTTTTTGCTTGATTTGGGTTCTAAAATCTACCTGAAAAAATCACTACATCAATCAGTGGGAGAAAAATATTGGCCTCAGGGCTTGTGTGCCACTCCTGACTCCTGTGTGTGCCATCTCTCACTCAGTGGGCCATAGAAAGCCTATTTATTTTTTTTGCTTGATTTGGGTTCTAAATCCTACCTGAAAAAATCAATAAATCAATCAGTGGGAGAAAAATATTGGCCTCTGGGCTTGTGTGCTACTCCTGACTCCTGTGTGTGCCATCTCTCACTCAGTGGGCCATAGAAAGCCTTTTTTATTTTTTTTAATTTGGTTTCTAAATTGTCATTGAAAAAATCATTTTATTTTATTTGGTTTCTAAATTCTTCCTGAAAAAATCATTTTATTTGATGTTGTTTCTAAAGTCTCCCTGAAAAAAAATAAAAAGTAAAACAGTGGGAGATTAATATTGCCCTTTCTGCTTGTGTGCCAGTCTTGACTCCTGGGTGTGCCATCTCTCTCTCTCTCAAATTGTGGGCCATAGAAAGCCTATTAATTTTTTTGCTTGATTTGGATTCCAAAATCTACCTGAAAAAATCACTACATCAATCAGTGGGAGAAAAATATTGGCCTCAGGGCTTGTGTGCCACTCCTGACTCCTGCGTGTGCCATCTCTCACTCAGTGGGGCATAGAAAGCCTTTTTTTATTTTTTTTTATTTGGTTTCCAAATTGTCATTGAAAAAATCATTTTATTTTATTTGGTTTCTAAATTCTTCCTGAAAAAATCATTTTATTTTATTTTGTTTCTAAAGTCTCCCTGAAAAAAAAAAAAATAAATAAAACAGTGGGAGATTAATATTGCCCTTTCTGCTTGTGTGCCAGTCTTGACTCCTGGGTGTGCCATCTCTCTCTCTCTTTCTCAAATTGTGGGCCATAGAAAGCCTATTAATTTTTTTGCTTGATTTGGGTTCCAAAATCTACCTGAAAAAATCACTACATCAATCAGTGGGAGAAAAATATTGGCCTCTGGGCTTGTGTGCCACTCCTGACTCCTGTGTGTGCCATCTCTCACTCAGTGGGCCATAGAAAGCCTTTTGTTTTTTTAATTTGGTTTCTAAATTGTCCCTGAAAAAATCATTTTATTTTATTTGGTTTCTAAATTATTCCTGAAAAAATCATTTTATTTTATTTTGTTTCTAAAGTCTCCCTGAAAAAAAAAAAAAAAAAAAATAGGTGGGAGATTAATATTGACATTTGTGCTTGAGTGACAGTCCTGCGTGTGTGGCATCTCTGTGATTTGGTGCCACAGAGAACAGAGTGTGTAACATTGTGCCTGATTTTCCTTGTGAACAAAGCCAAACAAATAGGGCAGCACACTGCAGCGCCAAAACATGCAAACTTGAAAAAACGAAATTTGAACTGCATTACTGCACTAGAAATATGAAAAATGAGAGCTTTTAGCGCACAAAAATGGCCAATTTTATGTGTACCTCGTAGCCACGTTAAGGCATCTCTCTTATACGAGGTCCTACGTTTGACCTACCTCACTGAGAATAAACGTCTCCATCTGAATGGGTACATGTAAAAACCTCTTCTTGGACTCAAATTCTCTCTCTATGTGGAGGGGTATTGGACCTACTATAATTAAAACACCTGAAGCTAGGAGGCGGGGAGTGCACGATCAGAAGGCTAGAGAATACATTTCAAAAAACCTGATCTGCACATCCAAACATAGACTGAGTGTGAACAGGTGCTGAACCCAGAGTCGCCAACTCGCACATAGCCAAACAAATAGGGCAGCACACTGCAGCGCCAAAACATGCAAACTTGAAAAAACGAAATTTGAACTGCATTACTGCACTAGAAATATGAAAAATGAGAGCTTTTAGCGCACAAAAATGGCCAATTTTATGTGTACCTCGTAGCCACGTTAAGGCATCTCTCTTATACGAGGTCCTACGTTTGACCTACCTCACTGAGAATAAACGTCTCCATCTGAATGGGTACATGTAAAAACCTCTTCTTGGACTCAAATTCTCTCTCTATGTGGAGGGGTATTGGACCTACTATAATTAAAACACCTGAAGCTAGGAGGCGGGGAGTGCACGATCAGAAGGCTAGAGAATACATTTCAAAAAACCTGATCTGCACATCCAAACATAGACTGAGTGTGAACAGGTGCTGAACCCAGAGTCGCCAACTCGTTTTTTGAAATGTTTTTTGAAATGATTTTCCTTGTGGTCTCACCAACCTGTAAAGGGATAATGAAATCATACTGAAGTTATAGGTCACCGTGTAAGTTGTTTGACAGCAACAAATAGTTACTTTGGTTAAGTTTTTAAAACAATGAGGAAGTCTGGTGCAAGTGGTAGTGGAGCATCAGGTGGTCGTGGGAAAAAAAATATTCCACCTAAGTCTGGAGCTGTGGAGCCAGGTTCGTCGTCTGGCTACACAAGGCCTCGAACGCTCTCTTTTCTGGGAGTAGGAAAACCGCTTTTAAAGCCGGAGCAGCAACAGCAAGTTTTGGCTTACCTTGCAGACTCAGCCTCTAGCTCTTTTGCCTCCTCTTCTGGAACTGGTAAATGTAAAAGCAGCGCGTCGCTTGTGGATGTTCACGGTCAGGGACAAGTCGCTTCCTTGTCCTCTTCAGCAAAAACAACAACAAGAGAGAAGGATGCAGCAGGCGACACAACGGGTTACTCCATGGAGCTCTTTACACATACCGTCCCTGGCTTAGAAAGTGAAACACTTAACAGGCCATGCCCATTACAAGTAGATTCTGACATGGAGTGCACTGATGCACAGCCACAGCCAGACTACTATGCTGGTCCTTTGACTCAGACCACAACATTGCCCTCTCAGGGTACTGATCCACAATCAGACCCTGATGAGACTATGTTGCCCCGTCACGAACGCTATACCACCGACCGACACGGTGACACAGACGAAGTTGCACACGAGCTAGAAGAGGAGGTAATAGATGATCCAGTTGTTGACTCCGATTGGCAGCCATTGGGGGAACAGGGTGCAGGCGGCAGTAGTTCAGAAGCGGAGGTGGAGGAGGGGCCGCAACAGGCATCAACATCGCAACAGGTTCCATCTGCCGGGCCCGTATCTGGCCCAAAACGCGTGTCAAAGCCAAAACCTGTTGGAGGACAGCGTGGCCATCCGGTTAAAGCTCAGTCTGCAATCCCTGAAAAGGGATCCGATGCTAGGAAGAGTGCAGTCTGGCATTTTTTTAAACAACATCCAATTGATCAGCGCAAAGTCATCTGTCAAAAATGTTCAACTAGCTTAAGCAGAGGTCAGAATCTGAAAAGTCTCAATACAAGTTGCATGCATAGACATTTAACCACCATGCATTTTCAAGCCTGGACTAACTACCAAACGTCCCTTAAGGTTGTAGCACCCTCGGCCAATGAAGCTAGTCAGCAACGCAACATCCCTTCCGTCACTGTAAGGCCACCATTTTCCGCACCACCGGCAGTATCTGTGCAGGTTTCTTTGCCAGCCAAAAGCAGTCAGGGTCAGGGAATCACCAGTTTTGTAGGAGGAAATATTGCATCTAGGGCACCGGCGGAAACAATACCGTCTCCAACCGTCTCTCAGTCTGCCATGTCCACCGGCACACCCGCAAGTTCCACGATCTCCAGCTCTCCAGTCCAGCTCACCCTACATGAGACTCTGGTTAGAAAAAGGAAGTACTTATCCTCGCATCCGCGTACACAGGGTTTTAACGCCCACATAGCTAGACTAATCTCGTTAGAGATGATGCCCTACCGGTTAGTTGAAAGCGAAGCTTTCAAAGCCCTGATGGAGTACGCTGAACCACGCTACGAGCTACCCAGTCTACACTTTTTTTCCAGAAAAGCCATCCCAGCCCTGCACCAGCATGTTAAACAGCGCATCGTCCATGCACTCAGGCAATCTGTGAGTACAAAGGTGCACCTGACTACAGATGCATGGACCAGTAGGCATGGCCAGGGACGTTACGTGTCCATCACGGCACACTGGGTGAATGTGGTGGATGCAGGGTCCACAGGGGACATCAATTTTGGGACAGTTGTGCCTAGCCCACGGTCTAGGAAACAGTTGGCTGTAGGCGTTCGCACCCCCTCCTCCTCGTCCTCCTGCAGAAGCGACAGCTCTTCCACAGACCGCAGTCGGCCAACCACTCCATCGGCAGCTGACACTGTTGCACACCAGTTGTCCCATTATAGGGCAACTACTGGCAAGCGTCAGCAGGCTGTATTGGCTATGAAGTGTTTGGGCGACAACAGACACACCGCGGAAGTTCTGTCCGAGTTCTTGCAACAAGAAACGCAGTCGTGGCTGGGCACAGTAGATCTTGAGGCAGGCAAGGTAGTGAGTGATAACGGAAGGAATTTCATGGCTGCCATCTCCCTTTCCCAACTGAAACACATTCCTTGCCTGGCTCACACCTTAAACCTGGTGGTGCAGTGCTTATTGAAAACTTATCCTGGGTTCTCCGACCTGCTCCTCAAAGTGCGTGGGCTTTGCTCACATATCCGCCGTTCGCCTGTACACTCCAGCCGTATGCAGACCTATCAGCGGTCTTTGAACCTTCCCCAGCATCTCCTAATCATAGACGTTGCAACAAGGTGGAACTCAACACTGCACATGCTTCAGAGACTGTGCCAACAGAGGCGGGCTGTTATGTTTTTGTGGGAGGATACACATACACGGGCAGGCAGTAGGATGGCAGACATGGAGTTGTCAGGTGTGCAGTGGTCGAAGATACAAGACATGTGTCAAGTCCTTCAGTGTTTTGAGGAATGCACACGGCTGGTTAGTGCAGACAACGCCATAATAAGCATGAGCATCCCCCTAATGTGTCTGCTGATGCAAAGTTTGACGCACATAAAGGATCAGGCGTCTGCACCAGAGGAAGAGGAAAGCCTTGATGACAGTCAGCCATTGTCTGGTCAGGGCCTTCGAAGCCTGTCTGCGGCCCGTTCTTTCTACTACTACTACACTGACCAGTCTACTGCTGCCCGTGTACCCCTGGAACCAATGTTAAAGTGCCTACAGTCCAATATTTTTTTATGTTAGGCCTTCGAAGCCTGTCTGCGGTCCCTCCTTCCACTAGGCCTCCACTGACCTGTCTACTGCTGCCCGTGTACCCCTGGAACCAATTTTAAATTGCCTACAGCCAGCCCATTTTATTATGTTAGGCCTTTGAAGCCTGTCTGCGGCTCGTTCTTTCAACTACTACTACACTGACCTGTCTCCTGCTGCCCGTGTACTCCTGGAACCAATTATAAAGTGCCTACAGCCTGTCCAATTTTATTATGTTAGGCCTTCGAAGCCTGTCTGCGGTCCCTCCTTCCACTAGGCCTCCACTGACCTGTCTCCTGCTGCCCGTGTACCCCTGGATCCAATTATAAAGTGCCTACAGCCTGTCCAATTTTATTATGTTAGGCCTTCGAAGCCTGTGTGCGGTCCCTCCTTTCACTAGGCCTCCACTGACCTGTCTACTGCTGCCCGTGTACCCCTGGAACCAATTATAAAGTGCCTACAGCCTGTCAAATTTTATTATGTTAGGCCTTCGAAGCCTGTCTGCGGTCCCTCCTTCCACTAGGCCTCCAATGACCTGTCTACTGCTGCCCGTGTACCCCTGGAACCAATTTTAAATTGCCTACAGCCAGCCCATTTTATTATGTTAGGCCTTCGAAGCCTGTCTGCGGCCCGTTCTTTCTACTACTACTACACTGACCTGTCTACTGCTGCCCGTGTACTCCTGGAACCAATTATAAAGTGCCTACAGCCTGTCCAATTTTATTATGTTAGGCCTTCGAAGCCTATCTGCGGTCCCTCCTTCCACTAGGCCTCCACTGACCTGTCTACTGCTGCCCGTGTACCCCTGGAACCAATTTTAAATTGCCTACAGCCAGCCCATTTTATTATGTTAGGCCTTCGAAGCCTGTCTGTGGCCCGTTCTTTTAACTACTACTACACTGACCTGTCTACTGCTGCCCGTGTACTCCTGGAACCAATTATAAACTGCCTACAGCCTGTCCAATTTTATTATGTTAGGCCTTCGAAGCCTGTCTGCGGTCCCTCCTTCCACTAGGCCTCCACTGACCTGTCTCCTGATGCCCGTGTACCCCTGGAACCAATTATAAAGTGCCTACAGCCTGTCCAATTTTATTATGTTAGGCCTTCGAAGCCTGTCTGCGGTCCCTCCTTCCACTAGGCCTCCACTGACCTGTCTCCTGCTGCCCGTGTACCCCTGGAACCAATTATAAAGTGCCTACAGCCTGTCCAATTTTATTATGTTAGGCCTTCGAAGCCTGTGTGCGGTCCCTCCTTCCACTAGGCCTCCACTGACCTGTCTACTGCTGCCCGTGTACCACTGGAACCAATTATAAAGTGCCTACAGCCTGTCAAATTTTATTATGTTAGGCCTTCGAAGCCTGTCTGCGGTCCCTCCTTCCACTAGGCCTCCAATGACCTGTCTACTGCTGCCCGTGTACCCCTGGAACCAATTTTAAATTGCCTACAGCCAGCCCATTTTATTATGTTAGGCCTTCGAAGCCTGTCTGCGGCCCGTTCTTTTAACTACTACTACACTGACCTGTCTACTGCTGCCCGTGTACCCCTGGAACCAATTATAAAGTGCCTACAGCCTGTCAAATTTTATTATGTTAGGCCTTCGAAGCCTGTCTGCGGTCCCTCCTTCCACTAGGCCTCCAATGACCTGTCTACTGCTGCCCGTGTACCCCTGGAACCAATTTTAAATTGCCTACAGCCAGCCCATTTTATTATGTTAGGCCTTCGAAGCCTGTCTGCGGACCGTTCTTTCTACTACTACTACACTGACCAGTCTACTGCTGCCCGTGTACCCCTGGAACCAATGTTAAAGTGCCTACAGTCCAATATTTTTTTATGTTAGGCCTTCGAAGCCTGTCTGCGGCCCGTTCTTTCTACTACTCCTACACTGACCAGACCACTGCTGCCCGTGTACCCCTGGAACCTATTTTTTATTGCATAGAGCATCCTTTTTTTAATAGTAGGCATACAAAGTCTGTCTGCGGTCCACTATTGAAATTGTCCTCCACTGCCCAGAGCAATGCTGCCTGTGTACCCCTGTAACCTTTTTTAAGCTGCAGTGAGCCACATTTTTGGTTTAAGGCCTACTACCTGTGTCTGTCTGCGCCACTCAATTCAGCTGTGTTCCTTTGAAAAAAGCTGAGCGTCAATAGTCTTGTTTTCAGCCTCTAGGAATTTTAAAACTGCATTGGGGGTACAACTTTGGTAGGGCCTACTAACGGTGTCTGCCGCCCCAAGGTGTGCTCCAGGTTTCGTCCACATTGCTTCGGTCT
Source organism: Ranitomeya imitator (assembly GCF_032444005.1). Taxonomy (NCBI): domain Eukaryota; kingdom Metazoa; phylum Chordata; class Amphibia; order Anura; family Dendrobatidae; genus Ranitomeya; species Ranitomeya imitator. The sequence goes on from NC_091282.1 coordinate 115,014,015, forward strand.
TCCGACTCTCGTTTAGTAGTTGTTGGAAACTACGCTGCATTAGGCCTACAAATTGGGTATGGGGTGTAGAGAGATGGTGTGTTGCACTCCAAGGTGTTCCCCAGGTTTCCTCGCCATTGCTTCGATCTTAATGCTCTCGTTTAGTAGTTGTTGGAAACTACGCTGCATTAGGCCTACAAATTAGGTATGGGGTGTAGAGAGATGGTGTGTTGCACTCCAAGGTGTTCCCCAGGTTTCCTCGCCATTGCTTCGATCTTAACCCCTTCATGACCAGGGGATTTTTCGTTTTTCCGTGTTCGTTTTTCGCTCCCCTCCTTCCCAGAGCCATAACTTTTTTATTTTTCCGTCAATTTGGCCATGTGAGGGCTTATTTTTTGCGGGACGAGTTGTACTTTTGAACGACATCATTGGTTTTAGCATGTCGTGTACTAGAAAACGGGAAAAAAATTCCAAGTGCGGTGAAATTGCAAAAAAAGTGCAATCCCACATTGGTTTTTTGTTTGGCTTTTTTGCTAGGTTCACTAAATGCTAAAAATGACCTGCCATTATGATTCTCCAGGTCATTACGAGTTCATAGACACCAAACATGACTAGGTTATTTTTTATCTAAGTGGTGAAAAAAAATTCCAAACTTTGCTAAAAAAAAAAAAAAAAAAATGGCGCCATTTTCCGATACTCGTAGCGTCTCCATTTTTCGTGATCTGGGGTCGGTTGAGGGCTTATTTTTTGCGTGCCGAGATGACGTTTTTAATGATAGCATTTCGGTGCAGATACGTTCTTTTGATCGCCCGTTATTGCATTTTAATGCAATGTCGTGGCGACCAAAAAAACGTAATTCTGGCGTTTCGAGTTTTTTTCCCGCTACGCTGTTTAGCGATCAGGTTAATACTTTTTTTTATTTGATAGATCGGGCAATTCTGAGCGCGGCGATACCAAATATGCGTAGATTTGATATTTTTTTTATTGATTTATTTTGATTGGGGCGAAAGGGGGGTGATTTAAACTTTTATGTTTTTTTTATTTTTTTCACATTTTTTTAAACTTTTTTTTTTAACTTTTGCCATGCTTCAATAGCCTCCATGAGAGGCTAGAAGCAGGCACAAGCCGATCGGCTCTGCTACATAGCAGCGATCTGCTGATCGCTGCTATGTAGCAGAATTGCACGTGTGCTGTGAGCGCCGACCACAGGGTGGCGCTCACAGCGACGGGCAATCAGTAACCATAGAGGTCTCAAGGACCTCTATGGCTACAATGGAGACGCATCGCCGACCCCCGGACATGTGACGGGGGTCGGCGATGACGTCATTTCCGGCCGCCCGGCCGGAAGCGGTAGTTAAATGCCGCTGTCTGCGTTTGACAGCGGCATTTAACTAGTTAATAGGTGCGGGCAGATCGCGATTCTGCCCGCGCCTATTACGGGCACATGTCAGCTGTTCAAAACAGCTGACATGTCCCGGCTTTGGTGCGGGCTCACCGCGGAGCCCTGCATCAAAGCAGGGGAGCCGGCATCGGACGGTATAGTACGTCCGATGCCGGTAAGGGGTTAATGCTCTCGTTTAGTAGTTGTTCGAAACTACGCTGCATTAGGCCTACAAATTGGGTATGGGGTGTAGAGAGATGGTGTGTTCCACTCCAAGGTGTTCCCCAGGTTTCCTCGCCATTGCTTCGATCTTAATGCTCTCGTTTAGTAGTTGTTGGAAACTACGCTGCATTAGGCCTACAAATTGGGTATGGGGTGTAGAGAGATGGTGTGTTGCACTCCAAGGTGTTCCCCAAGTTTCCTCTCCATTGCTTCGATCTTCTGGCTCTCATTTAGTAGTTGTTGGAAACTACACTGCATTAGGCCTACAAATTGGGTATGGGGTGTAGAGAGATGGTGTGTTCCACTCCAAGGTGTTCCCCAGGTTTCCTCGCCATTGCTTCGATCTTAATGCTCTCGTTTAGTAGTTGTTGGAAACTACACTGCATTAGGCCTACAAATTGGGTATGGGGTGTAGAGACGGTGTGTTCCACTCCAAGGTGTTCTCCAGGTTGCCTTTCCTGAGCTTCTATCTTCAGGCTCTCGTTTAGTAGTTGTTGGAAACTACACTGCATTAGGCCTACAAAATGGGTATGGGGTGTAGAGAGATGGTGTGTTCCACTCCAAGGTGTTCCCCAGGTTTCCTCGCCATTGCTTCAATCTTAATGCTCTCGTTTAGTAGTTGTTGGAAACTACACTGCATTAGGCCTACAAATTGGGTATGGGGTGTAGAGAGATGGTGTGTTCCACTCCAAGGTGTTCCCCAGGTTTCCTCGCCATTGCTTCGATCTTAATGCTCTCGTTTAGTAGTTGTTGGAAACTACGCTGCATTAGGCCTACAAATTGGGTATGGGGTGTAGAGAGATGGTGTGTTGCACTCCATTGTGTTCCCCAGGTTTCCTCTCCATTTCTTCGATCTTCTGGCTCTCGTTTAGTAGTTGTTGGAAACTACACTGCATTAGGCCTACAAATTGGGTATGGAGTGTAGAGAGATGGTGTGTTCCACTCCAAGGTGTTCCCCAGGTTTCCTCGCCATTGCTTCTATCTTCAGGCTCTCGTTTAGTAGTTGTTGGAAACTACACTGCATTAGGCCTACAAAATGGGTATGGGGTGTAGAGAGATGGTGTGTTCCACTCCAAGGTGTTCCCCTGGTTTCCTCGCCATTGCTTCGATCTTAATGCTCTCGTTTAGTAGTTGTTGGAAACTACGCTGCATTAGGCCTACAAATTGGGTATGGGGTGTAGAGAGATGGTGTGTTGCACTCCAAGGTGTTCCCCAGGTTTCCTCTCCATTGCTTCGATCTTCTTGCTCTCGTTTAGTAGTTGTTGGAAACTACACTGCATTAGGCCTACAAATTGGGTATGGGGTGTAGAGAGATGGTGTGTTACACTCCAAGGTGTTCTCCAGGTTTCGTCCACATTGCTTCGGTCTTCCGACTCTCGTTTAGTAGTTGTAGAAAACTACACTGCATTAGGCCTACAAATTGGGTATGGGGTGTAGAGAGATGGTGTGTTCCACTCCAAGGTGTTCCCCATGTTTCCTCGCCATTGCTTCGATCTTAATGCTCTCGTTTAGCAGTTGTTGGAAACTACACTGCATTAGGCCTACAAATTGGGTATGGGGTGTAGAGACGGTGTGTTCCACTCCAAGGTGTTCTCCAGGTTGCCTTTCCTGAGCTTCTATCTTCAGGCTCTCGTTTAGTAGTTGTTGGAAACTACACTGCATTAGGCCTACAAAATGGGTATGGGGTGTAGAGAGATGGTGTGTTCCACTCCAAGGTGTTCCCCAGGTTTCCTCGCCATTGCTTCGATCTTAATGCTCTCATTTAGTAGTTGTTGGAAACTACACTGCATTAGGCCTACAAATTGGGTATGGGGTGTAGAGAGATGGTGTGTTCCACTCCAAGGTGTTCCCCAGGTTTCCTCGCCATTGCTTTGATCTTAATGCTCTCGTTTAGTAGTTGTTGGAAACTACGCTGCATTAGGCCTACAAATTGGTTATGGGGTGTAGAGAGATGGTGTGTTGCACTCCAAGGTGTTCCCCAGGTTTCCTCTCCATTGCTTCGATCTTCTGGCTCTCGTTTAGTAGTTGTTGGAAACTACGCTGCATTAGGCCTACAAATTGGTTATGGGGTGTAGAGAGATGGTGTGTTGCACTCCAAGGTGTTCCCCAGGTTTCCTCTCCATTGCTTCGATCTTCTGGCTCTCGTTTAGTAGTTGTTGGAAACTACGCTGCATTAGGCCTACAAATTGGTTATGGGGTGTAGAGAGATGGTGTGTTGCACTCCAAGGTGTTCCCCAGGTTTCCTCTCCATTGCTTCGATCTTCTGGCTCTCGTTTAGTAGTTGTTGGAAACTACACTGCATTAGGCCTACAAATTGGGTATGGGGTGTAGAGAGATGGTGTGTTCCACTCCAAGGTGTTCCCCAGGTTTCCTCGCCATTGCTTCGATCTTAATGCTCTCGTTTAGTAGTTGTTGGAAACTACACTGCATTAGGCCTACAAATTGGGTATGGGGTGTAGAGACGGTGTGTTCCACTCCAAGGTGTTCTCAAGGTTGCCTTTCCTGAGCTTCTATCTTCAGGCTCTCGTTTAGTAGTTGTTGGAAACTACACTGCATTAGGCCTACAAATTGGGTATGGGGTGTAGAGACGGTGTGTTCCACTCCAAGGTGTTCTCCAGGTTGCCTTTCCTGAGCTTCTATCTTCAGGCTCTCGTTTAGTAGTTGTTGGAAACTACACTGCATTAGGCCTACAAAATGGGTATGGGGTGTAGAGAGATGGTGTGTTCCACTCCAAGGTGTTCCCCAGGTTTCCTCGCCATTGCTTCGATCTTAATGCTCTCGTTTAGTAGTTGTTGGAAACTACACTGCATTAGGCCTACAAATTGGGTATGGGGTGTAGAGAGATGGTGTATTCCACTCCAAGGTGTTCCCCAGGTTTCCTCGCCATTGCTTCGATCTTCTTGCTCTCGTTTAGTAGTTGTTGGAAACTACACTGCATTAGGCCTACATATTGGGTATGGGGTGTAGAGACGGTGTGTTCCACTCCAAGGTGTTCTCCAGGTTGCCTTTCCTGAGCTTCTATCTTCAGGCTCTCGTTTAGTAGTTGTTGGAAACTACACTGCATTAGGCCTACAAAATGGGTATGGGGTGTAGAGAGATGGTGTGTTCCACTCCAAGGTGTTCCCCAGGTTTCCTCGCCATTGCTTCGATCTTAATGCTCTCGTTTAGTAGTTGTTGGAAACTACACTGCATTAGGCCTACAAATTGGGTATGGGGTGTAGAGACGGTGTGTTCCACTCCAAGGTGTTCTCCAGGTTGCCTTCCTGAGCTTCTATCTTCAGGCTCTTGTTAAATAGTGGTTAAATGGAACAACTGCATTTGGCGTACTCATTGGTTTGGGGCCTACTAACAGTGTCTGCCGCTCCTTGCTGTTCTCCTGGTTTCCTGTCCTGAAATTCCATTTTCAGGCTCTCGTTACGTAGTTGTTAATGTTAGACTGCATTTGGCCTACTAGTTGGTTTGGGGCCTACTATCGGTATCTGCCACTCCTTGCTGTTCTCCTCCACTGAACAAAGCTGTGCCGCCTGTTTACTACGGTTGCCAATTTTGAACTGCATTTCGACTACTTACTGATTTGGGCCTACTCTCTGTGTCAGCCTCTCATTCCAGTTGTCCTCCACTGCAATGCCCCCCTGGTTAGTCCTGTGTTACCAATTTTGAACTGCATTTAGCCAACTTTATTCTTTGGGCCTATATCTGTGTTTCCTCCTCATCCTGCCCATTGCCCAGCCAGTGATAGATGAGTCTGCTGGTACATTGACCCATAACGCAAAATTCCCCATGCACGCTACACAGCAAGATTGTGACCCTGCTGAAAGTTAGGTTCCTCCTCCCGCATACCATACCACCTTACACGGGGACAAAGAGGAAGGTGCAGATGAAAGTGCAGGTTCCTTCATCAGGTGGGGGGGAGGAATACTAGTTGGCGACGTCACTGGCACAGGGCCTCTCATAGTACGCAAAAGTGTTGCTGCCGGTGGGAGGCGCCCCCGCCGTGCAAACACACCGCTGTACTTTGAGGGGCCCTGTGCCAGTGCCAATGCCAACTAGTGGGCCCCCCCTGCTTGCTCAGGATCACAGCACTTGCAAAGTTTAAATACTTACCTCTCCCTGCTCCACTGCCGTGACGTGTTCCAGATTTCCTGGGCCCACTAATTACTTGAACCAGCCCTACCCCCCACAACTTTAGCCAAATGACCCCCAATTTCAAATGCCTTCCAATTATTATAAGCTAAATTATGATTGACAAGCTTCTGTAACAAGAATGGATGTTTTTGCCATTAAAATGGGCTGTGTAGGTGTTTTCCTGGCCTCCACTCACTGCCGACTATGCTCCCCCATTGACTTGCATTGGGTTTTGTGTTTCGGGCGATACCCGACTTTTCGCGATAATCGGCCGATTCCACTCGACTCGACTTCTAAGATAGTCGGGTTTCGCGAAACACGACTCGACTCTAAAAAGGTCAAGGTCGCTCAACCCTACCCCCCACATATGGGGTATCAGCGCACTCAGGACAAATTGCACAACAACTTTTGGGGTCCAATTTCTCCTGTTACCCTCGGGAAAATACAAAACTGGGGACTAAAAAATAATTTTTGTGGGAAAAAATGTTTGTTTTATTTTTACGGCTCTGCATTATAAACTTCTGTGAAGCTCTTGGTGGGTCAAAGTGCTCACCACACATCTAGATAAGTTCCTTAGGGGGTCTACTTTCCAAAATGGTGTCACTTGTGGGGGGTTTCAATGTTTAGGCACATCAGTGGCTCTCCAAACGCAACATGGCGTCTCATCTCAATTCCTGTGGATTTTGCATTGAAAAGTCAAACGGCGCTCCTTCCCTTCCGAGCTCTCCCATGCGCCCAAACAGTGGTTTACCCCCACAAATGGGGTATCATTGTACTCAGGACAAATTGTACAACAACTTTTTGTTTCCAATTTCTTCTCTTACCATTGGGAAAATAAAAAATTGGGGGCGAAAAGATAATTTTTGTGAAAAAAAATGATTTTTTATTTTTACGGTTCTGCATTATAAACTTCTGTGAAGCACTTGGTGGGTCAAAGTGCTCACCACACCTCTAGATAAGTTCCTTAGGGGGTCTACTTTCCAAAATGGTGTCACTTGTGGGGGGTTTCAATGGTTAGGCACATCAGTGGCTCTTCAAACGCAACATGGCGTCCCATCTCAATTCCTGTCAATTTTGCATTGAAAGGTCAAACGGCGCTCCTTCCCTTCCGAGCTCTCCCATGCGCCCAAACAGTGGTTTACCCCCACATATGGGGTATCAGAGTACTCAGGACAAATTGTGAAACAACTTTTTGGTTCCAATTTCTTCTCTTACCATTGGGAAAATAAAAAATTGGGGGCGAAAAGATAATTTTTGTGAAAAAAAATGATTTTTTATTTTTACGGTTCTGCATTATAAACTTCTGTGAAGCACTTGGTGGGTCAAAGTGCTCACCACACCTCTAGATAAGTTCCTTAGGGGGTCTACTTTCCAAAATGGTGTCACTTGTGGGGGTATTCAATGTTTAGGCACATCAGTGGCTCTCCAAACGCAACATGGCGTCCCATCTCAATTCCAGTCAATTTTGCATTGAGAAGTCAAATGGCGCTCCTTCGCTTCCAAGCTCTGTCATGCGCCCAAACAGTGGTTTACCTCCACTTATGGGGTATCGGCGTACTCAGGACAAATTGTACAACAAGGTTTGGGGTCCATTTTCTCCTGTAACCCTTGGTAAAATAAAACAAATTGGAGCTGAAGTAAATTTTTTGTGAAAAAAAGTTAAATGTTAATTTTTATTTAAACATTCCAAAAATTCCTGTGAAACACCTGAAGGGTTAATAAACTTCTTGAATGTGGTTTTGAGAACCTTGAGGGGTGCAGTTTTTAGAATGGTGTCACGCTTGGGTATTTTCTATCATATGGACCCCTCAAAATGACTTCAAATGAGATGTGGTCCCTAAAATAAAATGGTGTTGTAAAAACGAGAAATTGCTGGTCAACTTTTAACCCTTATAACTCCCTAACAAATAAAAATGTTAGCTCCAAAATTGTGCTGATGTAAAGTAGACATGTGGGAAATGTTACTTATTAAGTATTTTGTGTGACATATCTCTGTGATTTAATTGCATAAAAATTCAAAGTTGGAAAATTGCGAAATTTTCAAAATTTTCGGCATATTTCCGTTTTTTTCACAAATAAATGCAGGTAATATCAAAGAAATTTTACAACTATCATGAAGTACAATATGTCATGAGAAAACAATGTCAGAATCACCGGGATCCGTTGAAGCGTTCCAGAGTTAGAACCTCATAAAGGCACAGTGGTCAGAATTGTAAAAATTGGCCCGGTCCATAACGTGCAAACCACCCTTGGGGGTAAAGGGGTTAAAGCCAGTGCTGGGCAGCAGCGAGCGGGCTTCTCTGGGACTAAGTCCTTATTTGCACACACTGAGCATGCCCAGGGCAAGATCTCCCGTTGGAGATCGAGGGTCACATGCTCAGGCACTGCAGCACATCCCATTGGTCCTCTTGGCGGGTCCTGAAAGGGCAAAACTTCTGTAGCTACTTCCTGTGCTGCAACTATATAAACTGTGCATGACCGCACGGCCATGCGCTAGTGTACAATTGTATACGTGTGTTTGTTGTGAATGCAAGTCGTTCATTAAATACCCCTACCCTATTGTATGACTGTTCGCGTATGGAGTATGGCTGCTATCTAGCGCCCGACTAACCACTCAACGTGTCACACATGTATCAGCGTCTATTGCTGTGACCGCCAGTGCGGCGCCACACGCCAGTAGTGCGCTTCCTGACCCACGTCTGGGTTCTTAGTGGTGTCTGCCAGCACAGCACAGTTCGCACTTCGGTGCTCTAATTACTATAGTTGCCTAACACACCCAGTTGCGGTGTTGTGTCAGCAAGTGGTCTAATCGGACTTCAATCCTTTGTCTTGGGGTTGTGTTCGCTGACTCCTTGCTTGCACTCTTTAGTGCGGTATTGCGGACCTGTGGCTTTACCGGGTTCACTTCCACCGCCATATTACGCTGCCATTTACTAGCAGCAGGTTTTCACCTGCACGGTGGACCCCGGACTGCGAACGCATCTATTACATCTTTCTTGGTGCGTTCCGCCAGTCCTAACAGGGACGGCCGGGTCTTGGTAGATTTGCAGTGGTATGATACTCCTTCCATTTCAATATGATCGCTTGCACAATGCTCCTTGGGATGTTTAAAGTTTTGGAAATCATTTTGTATCTAAATCCAGCTTTAAGCTTCTCCACAACAGTATCACGGACCTGCCTGTTGTGTTTCTTGGTCTTCATGATGCTCTCTGTGCTTCAAACAGAACCCTGAGACCATCACAGAGCAGGTGCATTTATACGGAGACTTGATTACACACAGGTGGATTATATTTATCATCATTAGGCATTTAGGACAACATTGGGTCATTCAGTGATCCACAATGAACTTCTGGAGTGTGTTTGCTACACTGAAAGTAAAGGGGCCGTATAATATTGCACGCCCCACTTTTCAGTTTTTGAATTTCCGCAAAAATTTAAAATAACTAATACATTTTGTTCAACTTCACAATTGTGTTCCACTTGTTGATTCTTCACCAAAAATTTACATTTGGTATCTTTATGTTTGAAGCATGATATGTGGGAAAAGATTGAAAAGTTCCAGGGGGCCGAATACTTCCACAAGGCACTGTATATACAGTATATATAACACATGTTTTGTTATACAAATGTTTATTTCCATCACTTTCATTATTTTTCACCACTTAAATGAAAAAGAACCTATACATTTTTGGTATCTGCGCACTTGTACTGACCTAGAGAATCATATTTGCCTGGTCAGTTTTAGCTTTTAGAGAACATGCTAAATTAACCCCTTCCCGACCTGTGACACAGCGTATGCGTCATGAAAGTCGGTGCCAATCCGACCTGTGACGCATATGCTGTGTCACAGAAAGATCGCGTCCCTGCAGATCGGGTGAAAGGGTTAACTCCCATTTCACCCGCTCTGCAGGGACAGGGGGAGTGGTAGTTTAGCCCAGGGGGGGTGGCTTCACCCCCTCGTGGCTACGATCGCTCTGATTGGCTGTTGAAAGTGAAACTGCCAATCAGAGCGATTTGTAATATTTCACCTAAAAAAATGGTGAAATATTACAATCCAGCCATGGCCGATGCTGCAATATCATCGGCCATGGCTGGAAATACTAATGTGCCCCCACCCCACCCCTCCGATCGCCCCCCCAGCCCCCCGATCTGTGGCCCGCTCCCCTCCGTCCTGTGCTCCGCTCCCCCGTCCTCCTGTCCGCTCCCCCGTGCTCCAATCACACCCCCCCGTGCTCCAATCAAACCCCCCCGCACTCCGATCCCCCCCCGTGCTCCGAACCACCCCCCCTGCACACCGATCCCCCCCCCCTGCACACCGATCCACCCGCCCGCACACCGATCACTCTCCCCCATGCTCCGATCCCTCCCCCCCCGTGCTCCGACGCCCCCCCGTGCCCTGATCTCCCCCCCCTGTGCCCTGATCTCCCCCCCTTATACTTACCGATCCTGGCGGGGTCCGTCAGTCTTCTTCCCCGAGCGCCGCCATGTTCCAAAATGGCGGGCGCATGCGCAGTGCGCCCGCCGAATCTGCCGGCCGGCAGATTCGTTCCAATGTGAATTTTGATCACTGTGATATAATCTATCACAGTGGTCAAAATAAAAAAACAGTAAATGACCCCCCCCATTTGTCCCCCATAGATAGGGACAATAATAAAATAAAGAATTTTTTTTTTTTTTCACTAAGGTTGGAGTTAGAACTAGGGTTAGGGTTAGGGGTAGGGTTAGGGGTAGGGTTAGGGTTAGGGTTAGGGTTAGGGGTAGGGGTAGGGTTAGGGGTAGGGTTAGGGGTAGGGGTAGGGGTAGGGTTAGGGGTAGGGTTAGGGTTAGGGTTTCGGTATGTGCACACGTATTCTGGTCCTCTGCGGATTTTTCTGCAGCGGATTTGATAAATCCGCAGTGCTAAACCGCTGCGGATTTATGGCAGATTTACCGCGGTTTTTCTGCGCATTTCACTGCGGTTTTACAACTGCGATTTTCTATTGGAGCAGTTGTAAAACCGCTGTGGAATCCGCAGAAAGAAGTGACATGCTGCGGAATGTAAACCGCTGCGTTTCCGTGCAGTTTTTCCGCAGCATGTGTACAGCGATTTTTGTTTCCCATAGGTTTACATTGAAATGTAAACTCATGGGAAACTGCTGCGGATCCGCAGCGTTTTCCAAAGCGTGTGCACATACCTTTAGAATTAGGCTATGTGCACACGGTGCGGATTTGGCTGCGGATCCGCAGCGGATTGGCCGCTGCGGATCCGCAGCAGTGTTCCATCAGGTTTACAGTACCATGTAAACCTATGGAAAACCAAATCCGCTGTGCCCATGGTGCGGAAAATACCGCACGGAAACGCTGCGTTGTATTTTCCGCAGCATGTCAATTCTTTGTGCGGTTTCCGCAGCGTTTTACACCTATTCCTCAATAGGAATCCGCAGGTGAAATCCGCAGGTAAAACGCAGTGCCTTTTACCCGCGGATTTTTCAAAAATGGTGCGGAAAAATCTCACACGAATCCGCAACGTGGGTACATAGCCTTAGGGTTAGGGTTGGGTTGGAATTAGGGTTGTGGTTAGGGTTAGGGGTGTGTTGGGGTTAGGGTTGTGGTTAGGGGTGTGTTGCGGTTAGGGTTGTGGTTAGGGTTACGGCTACAGTTGGGATAAGGGTTAGGGGTGTGTTGGCGTAAGAATTGAGGGGTTTCCACTGTTTAGGCACATCAGGGGGTCTCCAAACGCAACATGGCGCCACCATTGATTCCAGCCAATCTTTTATTCAAAAAGTCAAATGGTGCTCCTTCCCTTCCGAGCCCCGACGTGTGCCCAAACAGTGGTTTACCCCCACATATGGGGTATCAGTGTACTCAGGACAAACTGGGCAACAATTACTGGGGTCCAATTTCTCCTGTTACCCTTGAGAAAATAAAAAATTGCTTGCTAAAACATCATTTTTGAGGAAAGTAAAATGATTTTTTATTTTCACGGCTCTGCGTTGTAAACGTCTGTGAAGCACTTGGGGGTTCAAAGTGCTCACCACATATCTAGATAAGTTCCTTGGGGGGTCTAGTTTCCAAAATGGGGTCACTTGTGGGGGGTTTCTACTGTTTAGGCACACCAGGGGCTCTGCAAACGCAACGTGACGCCCGCAGACCATTCCATCAAAGTCTGCATTTCAAAACGTCACTACTTGACTTCCGAGCCCCGACATGTGCCCAAACAGTGGTTTACCCCCACATATGGGGTATCAGCGTACTCAGGACAAACTGGGCAACAATTACTGGGGTCCAATTTCTCCTGTTACCCTTGAGAAAATAAAAAATTGCTTGCTAAAACATCATTTTTGAGGAAAGAAAAATGATTTTTTATTTTCACGGCTCTGCGTTGTAAACGTCTGTGAAGCACTTGGGGGTTCAAAGTGCTCACCACATATCTAGATAAGTTCCTTGGGGGGTCTAGTTTCCAAAATGGGGTCACTTGTGGGGGGTTTCTACTGTTTAGGCACACCAGGGGCTCTGCAAACGCAACGTGACGCCCGCAGACCATTCCATCAAAGTCTGCATTTCAAAACGTCACTACTTGACTTCCGAGCCCCGACATGTGCCCAAACAGTGGTTTACCCCCACATATGGGGTATCAGCGTACTCAGGACAAACTGGGCAACAATTACTGGGGTCCAATTTCTCCTGTTACCCTTGAGAAAATAAAAAATTGCTTGCTAAAACATCATTTTTGAGGAAAGAAAAATGATTTTTTATTTTCACGGCTCTGCGTTGTAAACGTCTGTGAAGCACTTGGGGGTTCAAAGTGCTCACCACATATCTAGATAAGTTCCTTGGGGGGTCTAGTTTCCAAAATGGGGTCACTTGTGGGGGGTTTCTACTGTTTAGGCACACCAGGGGCTCTGCAAACGCAACGTGACGCCCGCAGACCATTCCATCAAAGTCTGCATTTCAAAAGTCACTACTTCCCTTCTGAGCCCCGACGTGTGCCCAAACAGTGGTTTACCCCCACATATGGGGTATCAGCGTACTCAGGAGAAACTGGACAACAACTTTTGGGGTCCAATTTCTCCTGTAACCCTTGGGAAAATAAAAAATTCTGGGCTAAAAGATTATTTTTGAGGAAAGAAAACGTATTTATTATTTTCACTGCTCTGTGTTATAAACTTCTGTGAAGCACTTGGGGGTTCAAAGTGCTCACCTCACATCTAGATAAGTTCCTTTCGGGGTCTAGTTTCTAAAATGGGGTCACTTGTGGGGGGTTTCTACTGTTTAGCCACATCAGGGGCTCTGCAAACGCAACGTAACGCCCGCAGAGCATTCCATCAAAGTCTGCATTTCAAAATGTCACTACTTGACTTCCGAGCCCCGACATGTGCCCAAACTGTGGTTTACCCCCACATATGGGGTATCAGCGTACTCAGGAGAAACTGTACAACAACTTTTGGGGTCAAATTTCTCCTGTTACCCTTGGGAAAATAATAAATTGCAGGCTAAAAGATCATTTTAGAGAAAATAAAATTTTTATTTTATTTTCATGGCTCTGCGTTATAAACTTCTGTGAAGCACTTGGAAGTTCAAAGTCCTCACCACACATCTAGATTAGTTCCTTTGGGGGTCTAGTTTCCAAAATGGGGTCATATGTGGGGGATCTCCAATGTTTAGGCACACAGGGGCTCTCCAAACGTGACATGGTGTCCGCTAATGATTGGAGCTAATTTTCCATTTAAAAAGCCAATTGGCGTGCCTTCCCTTCCGAGCCCTGCCGTGCGCCCAAACAGTGGTTTACCCCCACATATGGGGTATCAGCGTACTCAGGACAAACTGGACAACAACATTTGCGGTCCAATTTCTCCTATTACCCTTGGCAAAATAGGAAATTCCAGGCTAAAAATCATTTTTGAGGAAAGAAAAATTATTTTTTATTTTCATGGCTCTGCATTATAAACTTCTGTGAAGCACCTGGGGGTTTAAAGTGCTCAATATGCATCTAGATAAGTTCCTTGGGGGGTCTAGTTTCCAAAATGGGGTCACTTGTGGGGGAGCTCCAATGCATAGGCACACAGGGGCTCTCTAAACGCGACATGGTGTCCGCTAACAATTGGAGCTAATTTTCCATTCAAAAAGTCAAATGGCGCGCCTTCCCTTCCGAGCCCTGCCGTGTGCCCAAACAGTGGTTTACCCCCACATATGAGGTATCGGCGTACTCGGGAGAAATTGCCCAACAAATTTTAGGATTCATTTTATCCTATTGCCCATGTGAAAATGAAAAACTGAGGCGAAAAGAATTTTTTTGTGAAAAAAAAAAGTACTTTTTCATTTTTACAGATCAATTTGTGAAGCACCTGAGGGTTTAAAGTGCTCAATATGCATCTAGATAAGTTCCTTGGGGGGTCTAGTTTCCAAAATGGGGTCATTTGTGGGGGAGCTCCAATGTTTAGGCACACGGGGGCTCTCCAAACACGACATGGTGTCCGCTAACGATGGAGATAATTTTTCATTCAAAGAGTCAAATGGCGCTCCTTCCCTTCCGAACCTTACCATGTGCCCAAACAGTGGTTTACCTCCACATGTGAGGTATCGGTGTACTCATGAGAAATTGCCCAACAAATTTTAGGATCCATTTTATCCTGTTGCCCATGTGAAAATGAAAAAAATTGAGGCTAAAAGAATTTTTTTGTGAAAAAAAAGTACTTTTTCATTTTTACGGATCAATTTGTGAAGCCCCCGGGGGTTCAAAGTTCTCACTATGCATCTAGATAAGTTCCTTGGGGCGTCTAGTTTCCAAAATGGGGTCACGTGTGGGGGAGCTCCAATTTTTAGGCACACGGGGGGCTCTCCAAACGTGACATGGTGTCCGCTAAAGAGTGGAGCCAATTTTTCATTCAAAAAGTCAAATGGCGCTCCTTCCCTTCCAAGCCCTGCCGTGCGCCCAAACATTGGTTTACCCCCACATATGAGGTATCAGCGTACTCAGGACAAATTGGACAACAACTTTCGTGGTTCAGTTTCTCCTTGTACCATTGGGAAAATAAAAAAAATGTTGCTAAAAGATAATTTTTGTGACTAAAAAGTTAAATGTTCATTTTTTCCTTCCATGTTGCTTCTGCTGCTGTGAAGCACCTGAAGGGTTAAAAAACTTCTTGAATGTGGTTTTGAGCACCTTGAGGGGTGCATTTTTTAGAATGGTGTCACTTTTGGGTATTTTCATCCATATAGACCCCTCAAACTGACTTCAAATGTGAGGTGGTCCCTAAAAAAAATGGTTTTGTAAATTTCGTTGTAAAAATGAGAAATCGCTGGTCAAATTTTAACTCTTATAACTTCCTAGCAAAAAAAAATGTTGTTTCCAAAATTGTGCTGGTGTAAAGTATACATGTGGGAAATGTTATTTATTAACTATTTTGTGTCACATAACTCTCTGGTTTAACAGAATAAAAATTCAAAATGTGAAAATTGCGAAATTTTCAAAATTTTCGCCAAATTTCCGTTTTTATCACAAATAAACGCAGAATTTATTGACCTAAATTTACCACTAACATGAAGCCCAATATGTCACGAAAAAACAATCTCAGAACCGCTAGGATCCGTTGAAGCGTTCCTGAGTTATTACCTCATAAAGGGACACTGGTCAGAATTGCAAAAAACGGCCAGGTCATTAAGGTCAAAATAGGCTGGGTCATGAAGGGGTTAAAAAAAAAACAACAATTTGTGGAATTGCACTTTTTTTTTGCAATTTCACTGCACTTGGATTTTTTTTTCCTGTTTTCCAGTACGCTATATGGTAAAATCAATGGTGTCATTCAAAAGTAAATCTCGTAACACAAAAAACAAGCCATCATAAGGTTATATTGACAGAAAAATAAAATGCTATGGTTCTGGGAAGGTTGAAAACACAAAAAAAAGCATGGTAAAACCAAAAACACTCTATTTTTTCCATCTTTTTACTAGCACTTGCTGTTCACTGTGATTTTTTTGCAACAGTGTGTTTTTGGTTATACTGTGCTTTTTTGTGTTTTCAAGTCTCTTGGTGGTGTGAACATGTCTCTACAGGCTTGTTCACCGTTCCCACGGCTCATGTGTTCCTGTTTTACATAATTGGCTCTGGGAAGGTTGAAGGTTTGGGTAATTAGCTGCAATTCTTCCATGAAGAACACTTCTAGTTAAACTTTTCCAAACTGTAGATGGGTGTAGCTGGGGTCTACTGATTGCTGCCAGTTATGAACTGATGATTTTGAAGGGAAGTAAGCAAGATGTGTATTTCATCTGCTATACTAAGTTTCCTTGGCCGACTACTGAGTCATCAACATTGTCCATTTCTTAGTGTTTCTTCAAAATTACTTTACCAGCGCATCTTGAAACCTTTGTTTGGTTTGAAGACTTTGCCCAGAAGAGACCTTGCTGATGCAGTATACCTGCCGTGCGTCTTGTTGCTTTGCTCAGTCTTGCCATGGTGTATGACCTATGGCATGAAATGACAAGAAAAGGATACAGCACCAATCTGTAAGGGCCAAGATATATGCAAACACTAAATATTTAAGATCTAAACTGCAGTTTTGCTAAACAGAATGTATTTATTGAAATGAAGGTTTATAGCACATAAATTGGCCAATTCAAGTATGCCTAACAACCATGGCAAGGTGACCTTTCTGTGATGGGTACCTAGCCTAATACTAATACTTATCAAACATGCCTCTCCCAGGCTATAAGCCTACAATTTGAATGGGCAGGTAGGAACAAACACTAATTAAAAGTACCCTTGGGCTGATGGGAGAAGTGGAGAGTCAGAAAAGGAGGCAGTCACAACCTCCAATATTAAACTGGAAAAACACTTACCAGCACCTCCATATTGTGCGAACAGATGCAAGCTGTATAGTGTATTCAGTGTTTGCATACAGTACAGACCAAAAGTTTGGACACACCTTTTCATTTAAAGATTTTTCTGTATTTTCATGACTATGAAAATTGTAAATTCACTTTGAAGGCATCACAACTATGAATTAACACATGTGGAATTATATACTTAACAAAAAAGTGTGAAACAACTGAAATTATATCTTATATTCTAGGTTCTTCAAAGTAGCCACCTTTTGCTTTGATGACTGCTTTGCACACTCTTGGCATTCTCTTGAGGAGCTTCAAGAGGTAGTGAAATGGTTTTCACTTCACAGGTGTGCCCTGTCAGGTTTAATAAGTGGGATTTCTTGCCTTATAAATGGGGTTGGGACCATCAGTTGTGTTGTGCAGAAGTCTGGTGGATACACAGCTGATCGTCCTACTGAATAGACTGTTAGAATTTGTATTATGGCAAGAAAAAAGCAGCTAAGTAATGAAAAACGAGTGGCCATCATTACTTTAAGAAATGAAGGTCAGTCAGTCCGAAAAATTGGGAAAACTTTGAAAGTGTCCCCAAGTGCAGTTGCAAAAACCATCAAGCACTACAAAGAAACTGGCTCACATGAGGACAGCCCCAGGAAAGGAAGACCATGAGTCACCTCTGCTTCTGAGGATAAGTTTATCCGAGTCACCAGCCTCAGAAATCGCAGGTTAACAGCAGCTCAGATTAGAGACCAGGTCAATGCCATACAGAATTCTAGCAGCAGACACATCTCTACAACAACTGTTAAGAGGAGACTTTTAGCAGCAAGCCTTCATGGTAAAATAGCTGCTAGGAAACCACTGCTATGGACAGGCAGCAAGCAGAAGAGACTTGTTTGGGCTAAATAACACAAGGAATGGGCATTAGACCAGTGGAAATCTGTGCTTTGGTCTGATGAGTCCAAATTTGAGATATTTTGTTCCAACTACCGTGTATTTGTGCGACGCCGAAAAGGTGAATGGATGGACTCTACGTGCCTGGTTCCCACCGTGAAGCATGGAGGAGGTGTGATGGTGTGGGGGTGCTTTGCTGGTGACACTGTTGGGGACTTACTCAAAATTGAAGGCATACTGAACCAGCATGGCTACCACAGCATCTTGCAGCGGCATGCTATTCCATCCGGTTTGTGTTTAGTTGGACCATCATTTATTTTTCCACAGGACAATGACCCCAAACACACCTCCAGGCTGTGTAAGGGCTATTTGACCAAGAAGGAGAGTGATGGAGTGCTACGCCAGATGACCTGGCCTCCACAGATGGTTTGGGGTGAGCTGGACGCAGAGTGAAGGCAAAAGGGCCAACAAGTGCTAAGCATCTCTGAGAACTCCTTCAAGATTGTTGGAAGACCATTTCTGGTGACTACCTCTTGAAGCTCATCAAGAGAATGCCAAGAGTGTGCAAAGCAGTCATCAAAGCAAAAGGTGGCTACTTTGAAGAACCTAGAATATAAGACATATTTTCAGTTGTTTCACACTTTTTTGTTAAATATATAATTCTTCACATGTGTTAATTCATAGTTTTGATGCCTTCAGTGTGAATGTACAATTTTCATCGTCATGAAAATACAGAAAAATCTTTAAATGAGAAGGTGTGTCAAAACTTTTGGTCTGTACTGTATATCTTGGCCCTTACAGAGTGCTGCTCTGCTCTTTTTTGTATGTTGTGCAGTCATTGCACCTGCCCATTTAAATTATAGACTTATAGCCCGGGAGAGGCATGTCTGATAAGTATCAGAATAGGTACCCATCAGAGGAAGGTCACCTTGCCATGGTTGATGGGCATACATTAATTAGGCAATTCATACGTTAAGAGCCTTCATTTTTGTAAGTACATTCTATTTAGCAACAATGCTGCTATGACATGAAACTGTCCTCTACTCCTCAATATTGTAGCAGAGTTTTGGTGTTCCTCACCCAGTTGTAAGTCCCCTACTCAGCTGTTTCTGTTTCAGTGAATGATTATGTTTCAACTTACATATGAAAATGATGATCATAATTACGTTTGGTATAATTGGTTGCACATACACCTGACTATAATCCTACAAAATCCCTGACAATGTGCAAGTGTAACTAGAAGAATTGATGCTAATTTAAAGGCAAAGATATTGATTTGATTTAAAATTCATTAACTTTCATTCAATTTGCATTTTGTTAATTAGTAAAAGTAAAATATTAACACTTCTATTTTTTAAAAATATTCTTATAAAGATTTCCTTTGATATTTATTCCAAATATTGTCTTTAGAAAATGAGAAAAGTTTTATTTCTGATATGTATAGTAATATTTTTCCTTAAAGTGTGTTAGATGAAGAGTCTGTCTGCCCATTGTCGCAGACACTGGTGCCCTGGTCTGACATCGCCCGCTGGTAAGGTTCTGTGCTGCGAGTGCTGCACTCTCAGGGGTATTCTCTGTTTTTATTGTGAATGCTGTGCAATCGCCACTTTTGAGAAGGTTTTGAAAAGCCACATTAACACCCCCGATTAATTAGCATGATCAGTGAGAGCAGAAAATGAAGGAGAATGGTCTGAAGTCATGTTTATATGATTAAATGCTTACCCCCTCCCTCCCGCCAGAGTCTGGCCCAATCTCTGGCCCTTTGTTATTCTTATTGCATGGACAAAGAGTGCAGTGACCATGGTAAATCCCAATGTTCATGGCGTGGGAGCTGATCGCTATTTCTTTGGCATAATGATGTGCCGTATCCCATATACTGATTAAATATGTCACCAAGAGCCCATTAGCTGAGAATTAAAGTGACATTACAACCTGCTAAAGAAAAAGTGGATACAAACTGTATTAAAATGGTGATTCTGGCACAGGATAGGATGGAGAGGATGGCCTCAATCTGGGGTTAGTCTTTTATGTCAAAATTAGTTACAACTGGGAGACATAATTAGGACATATATACAACGTGATAGCCCAGCTTTTATTGGGTATAATTTACTAACCCTCTCCAATATTTAGACAGAGCAAATTTAGACGAGAAAGTCTGAAAATGCACAAAATGCATCACAGAGGCTTGTGCTGGATGATAAACTTAGCACATCTGTAGACATGTTTTTGGTTGCCACACTTTGGGCCACTTTTTGTTCCTAAGCTTCAACGCAAATCGGCGCATATACGATATGATACACTTTATTGATCCCGAGGGAAATTATGGTATTATGGCAGCGTTACAAACAGCATTTTAAACATTACAACATTACAAATAGCATTACAAAAAGTAATTACTAGACACAGATCTTGCACATGACTAACCACATTACGTTACAAACAAATGTGGGTAAATGTAGGTACTTAAATCTCTGATCATTGCTATTAGTGCACCAGCCATAGGTCATTGTCGTCTTTCGCCCTTAGGAAATTATTATACATCCCCATAGAAGTAGGTACAAGCGATTTCCTGAATTTCTCCTTTTTGCACCTAAGTAGGATTAGACGACTGTTGAATGTGCTCTTTTGCTTCAAGAACAGCTCGTATGATGGGTGTGTATTATTGATCATTATAGCCCTACACTTCTTCTGAATTCTATCCTCCAATACCTCCTCAAAAGAGTCCAGATGGAGGCCAACAGCCGCGCTTGCCTTCTTGATAAGTTTGTTGAGCTTATTAGCGTCAGCTACTCGCACACTACTGCCCCAACAAATGATAGCAAAAAAGATGGCGCTTGCCACAAAGGACTGGTAAAACATTTTGAGCATTTTACTGCACACATTGAGCAACCTGAGCTTCCGTAGAAAGTACAGTCTGCTCATTCCCTTCTTATAAACCTTCTCCGTATGATACCTCCAATCAAGGTTGACGTCAAGGTGAACCCCCAAATATTTGTAGCTCTCAGCCATCTCCACCTCCTGGCCAGCAATAGCGATCGGTAAGTAGTCATCCTTTTGTTCTTCTATAACTCACCACCCTCTCCTTGGTTTTCTTCACATTCAGTTCTAGACAGTTAGTCTGGCACCAATCCACAAAATGCGTTTTAACTTACATTCCTTTCTGATCTGTCATGGCACCTTGTTAAATGAGGCTCAAAAAGTGTCTGAAAGACGGAATTAATATGTCTGAAATGATGCGACATTATGCTGGAAATATGACCACCGATGAATAAACATTTTCCGAATGGTGGTCATTAGAAATGACCATTTACACAGACAGATCCATACCAGATCACTCAGTGGTCATAGGCCGCCATGGTTCTCCTGTTTACACAGGATGATGTTCCATTAAGATCTGCTGCACAAAAGATCATTTCACCCAATAAACAAGCATTTTGCTTATTCACCTGGTTATCAGCAGCCTGTTTATAAGGCAAAATAATCACAAAGTGAACATATTTAACAACGCTCATTCTGGATTACCTTGCAGTGTAAATGGGGCATATGATTAGTGTAGGGCGGTGATTTTCCAACCTGTGGCTCTCCAGCTGTTGCAAAACAACAAATGTATCTTCCGACAGACGGTCATTTATTTGTCACGTTTAATTGCCCAAATCTTGAATGATAATAAAAATAATAATAATAATACAGGACATTGCAAATATCTTTCAAATGTGCACACAATGAAGCAAGCGTCTGGCCTCTTATGGACAAGACAATGTCCATGTCTCATAATATCAAAGCCCAGAGAGCTGAAGGTCTATCTGACAATATTTTTCTGTACTTAGGATGCATTAATAATGGCTGACCCACTGTTTAGACATGACGATGTGCTGACGCTACCAATGATTTTAAAGCAAGCTTAAATATATTTTTACACAGGGGTTTTGTTTATTTGTCATGTGGTTAGTAATTTGTTTATTAAGTACCATTATCAGAAAACGAGCACCCCTAGGCCAGTGTAGCTATCACATTTCGATGAGTAGTGGCACCCCAAATCCTATTTTGTCGGTTGCTTATTTAGATCTTGACATTTGCTTTATAGAAAGGTGGAATGTTTGGTCCTGCCAACGGTTCTGAATTTTAGGTATCTTCTGAAAAGGAAATTAAAGACAGTCACTTTAAGTCCTGGTGCAGTTGACCGTGATGACCGTAGTTTCCACTCTGATCGCAGCCTGCATGATTTGCCTCCGATGGCACTCACCAATTCATGTCTATGGATCCATTGAAAACATTGGATTCCACTCGGATGACATCCAATCTAATAGACTGAATGGAGGAGATGGAGGATTTTTTTTTTTAATTCTCCATAACCGAGAAAATTGGATCAAACAATGATCGAACTCTGATCAGACTCTGACCAGAGTCTGATCAGCATTCGATTAGCATAATTAGACCAATTTTCATAGATGGAGAACATACAGTCATCTGCGCCTGCCCTAAAGGGAATTAATTATGCTCCATCCAAAGCAAAATCACCACCCCACAGTGCACATTTACTTGTAGCATCATGAGTAAACAGTTGTCCTTAAAATGTCATTGTCGTGACTAAATTGACCAACAGGCACAGTACAACTGTTTGTATCCTTAATCCCTTCCCGACATTTGCAGTGTATATTCGTCACGGTTGGGAAGTACTTTACGACCAATGAAGTATATATACGTCATGATGATCTCCATCGTACAGGAGAACGGGTGATCAGTCCCAGGTGTTCATCTGATATGACAGCTGAAACCGGCACTCACTGCTACGAGCGGTGCTCGCACTGCTGCTGGGAGTTTAACCCTCTAAATGCTGAGATCGATATAAGTCACAGCATTTGCAAGGCTGCGACGTCACTGCGAGGGAATTATCGTTGTTATGGTGACCCGTTTTGGCATCCGGGTCACCAGAGCTAGCAACCTAGCATGGGGTAGCTCAGACCATGGTGTATCAAGCTTGTGTGTCATTGCAGCACTAACAGTTTATAAAGCATTGTGCTTTTCTATGCTTTATAAGCGATCAGAAGCAATCAGGGTTAAAAACTGAAAATCCCATAGAGGAACTAAGCAAAAAAGTATAAAAAAAAGTAAAATTATGCAACAAAAAGATAATCACAAAATAATAATAATACAAATATACTGTACATAGAAATTAATACTTTTGAGAAAAAAAACGAAAAAAGTTAATTTGGTGTTGCCATGTTCAGAATCACCTGATCTATAAACTGTCCCACCAGTTAATCTCTTCAGTGAAAATCGTAAAAAAAAACAAGGCAAAAAAAATTATTTATTATCAAGCCGCCAAACAAAAAGTGAAATAAAACACAACAAACTAGACACAAATGTAAATTAAAATGGTATAGCTGAAAAGGCATCTTGTCCCGCAAAAACAAGCCGACATACAGCTCCATCAGCGGAAAAATAAAAATGTTATAGCTTTCAGAATAAAGCAATGCAAAAATAATTATTTTTTATTATTTTTTTCTATAAAATAGTTTATATTGTGTAGAAGCACCAAAACCTAAAATAATATTATAAATGTGGTATCGCTGTAATTGTAGTGACCAGAAGTATAAAGCTGTCTTATCAATTTTACCGAAAGCGCAATGGCACAAAAAAAAACAATGCCTGAATTGGTGGTCTTTGTGCATTCTGCCTCCCAAAAATCGGAATTGAAAGTGATCAAAAAATATCATGTGACCGAAAATGATACCAATAAAAACATCAACTTGTCTTGCAAAAAACAAGCCCTCACATGACTCTGTGGGCTGAAAAATAGAAAAATTATAGCTATCAAAATTGCACCGACCCAAATAATTAAGTTGTCTAATCACTTATACCACACGAGGAAAGGCGTAAAAAATAAATAGAACCAATTCTTGACCTATTATTGAATTTTTCATTCTGTCTCCCAAAGATCGCAGTAACGCTCAGCTTAAATTTATCCTGCACTCTGCTCTGAGCACTTACACCGGAGGTTCCGTGTAAATATCTGAAATACATGATTCAAACAGAACCCCCTGGAGGAAGATTCCCTATAATGAGGCAGATGGAGGCACTGTGGACGCTGTCTGGCCTATGATCCCGCGGTGTCCGTCTTTTTAGGCTTGTATAAAAGTGTGGTCGACCACTGTTTTGTGCACTTCTGAAAAGAAGGGCAACACTAAACAGAGGCCAGACTGAGTCTAGTATAACTCTGCTGCCTCATTATAGTGAATGGAAGGGGGTTTCATCTGAATCACGTCACTCGGAGATTTAGATGGAAACCCTGATGTAAGTGCTCAGCATACAGAACAAAATAAATGTGATCCAAAATGTTATGTAAAATGTTCACAATAAAAGCTTCAACTAAATTCACAAAAAAAAAGGCAGCAAATTTTGTGCTCCCAAATCCAAAAGCCTCCCTCCCTTCTGAGCCCCAGTGTGCCTAAACCCCATTTAGCATCCACATGTTTGGCATTTCTGTAGCGATGAGAGACCATCACATTTATGGGTGTGTGTCTGCAGAATCATAAGCTGGGCATTACCACGTACCGGGCACTACAACGTACTGGTGACTACAACGTACTGGGCACTACAATGGCAACTACAATCTTTACAGCTGCTTGTTTCTGGAAAGCACTCATGGAGTCAAAATCGTCACAACACCTGGAGATAAATTCCCAAAGGGGTATAATTTACAAAATGGGGACACTTGCATAGGGAGTCTGCAGACTATTCTAGGAAAATCTGTGCTCCAGGAGGGAAAAAACGCTCCATCCCTCCCAAGACTCGTTATATGGCTAAGTAGTACTGTAGAGCCACATATCGGGTATTTCTACATTCAGCAGAAATTGTGGGACAAGTTTTGGTGCCATTTTTACTCCTTTTCCAGTGTCAAAATGTAAAATCTGGGGCTAAAACTAAACCTTGGTGGTGACAATGTAATTATTTTTCTTCACTGCACAATGGTATAAAATTCTGTGACACACCTGTGGTATCAATATAATCACAGCACCCATAGAGAAGTTTATTGAGAGGTGTAGTTTGTAAAACAGAGTTACTTATAGGGGGTTCTGCTCTTTTGGCACCTCAGAGGCACTGCCAATGTAACATGGTACCTTCAAACCAGTCCAGCAAAATCTGAACTCCAATATGGCACTCCTTCCCTTCTGGGCTTTGCACTTTTCCTCAAAAGTAGTTTTCGACCACGTATGGGGTATCGGTGTAATGAAGAGAAATTGCACAACACGTTTTGGGGTCTATTTTCTCCTGCTATCTTTGTGAAAATGAAAAAAATGTGGGGCTAAAACTAAATTTTTGTTAGAAAAATGATTTTTTCTAAGGCCGGCGTCACACACAGCGTAAAACAATACGGTCCGTATATTACGGCCGTAATACGCTGAAAAGTCCCGAAAAAAGTGGTCCGTAGCTCCTCCGTAGGCAGGGTGTGTCAGCGTTTTTTGCGCATGGCATCCTCCGTATGTAATCCGTATGGCATCCCTACTGCGTGGTTTTCTCGCAGGCTAGCAAAACCAACATACCGCTATAGAAGTGATCCATGTGTCCCAAAAAGAAAAGAAAATATATATATACTGTATATATATATATATATATATATATATACAGTGGGGCAAAAAAGTATTTAGTCAGTCAGCAATAGTGCAAGTTCCACCACTTAAAAAGATGAGAGGCGTCTGTAATTTACATCATAGGTAGACCTCAACTATGGGAGACAAACTGAGAAAAAAAAATCCAGAAAATCCCATTGTCTGTTTTTTTAACATTTTATTTGCATATTATGGTGGAAAATAAGTATTTGGTCAGAAACAAAATTTCATCTCAATACTTTGTAATATATCCTTTGTTGGCAATGACAGAGGTCAAACGTTTTCTGTAAGTCTTCACAAGGTTGCCACACACTGTTGTTGGTATGTTGGCCCATTCCTCCATGCAGATCTCCTCTAGAGCAGTGATGTTTTTGGCTTTTCGCTTGGCAACACGGACTTTCAACTCCCTCCAAAGGTTTTCTATAGGGTTGAGATCTGGAGACTGGCTAGGCCACTCCAGGACCTTGAAATGCTTCTTACGAAGCCACTCCTTCGTTGCCCTGGCAGTGTGCTTTGGATCATTGTCATGTTGAAAGACCCAGCCACGTTTCATCTTCAATGCCCTTGCTGATAGAAGGAGGTTTGCACTCAAAATCTCACAATACATGGCCCCATTCATTCTTTCATGTACCCGGATCAGTCGTCCTGGCCCCTTTGCAGAGAAACAGCCCCAAAGCATGATGTTTCCACCACCATGCTTTACAGTAGGTATGGTGTTTGATGGATGCAACTCAGTATTCTTTTTCCTCCAAACACGACAAGTTGTGTTTCTACCAAACAGTTCCAGTTTGGTTTCATCAGACCATAGAACATTCTCCCAAAACTACTCTGGATCATCCAAATGCTCTCTAGCAAACTTCAGACGGGCCCGGACATGTACTGGCTTAAGCAGTGGGACACGTCTGGCACTGCAGGATCTGAGTCCATGGTGGCATAGTGTGTTACTTATGGTAGGCCTTGTTATATTGGTCCCAGCTCTCTGCAGTTCATTCACTAGGTCCCCCCGCGTGGTTCTGGGATTTTTGCTCACCGTTCTTGTGATCATTCTGACCCCACGGGGTGGGATTTTGCGTGGAGCCCCAGATCGAGGGAGATTATCAGTGGTCTTGTATGTCTTCCATTTTCTAATTATTGCTCCCACTGTTGATTTCTTCACTCCAAGCTGGTTGGCTATTGCAGATTCAGTCTTCCCAGCCTGGTGCAGGGCTACAATTTTGTTTCTGGTGTCCTTTGACAGCTCTTTGGTCTTCACCATAGTGGAGTTTGGAGTCAGACTGTTTGAGGGTGTGCACAGGTGTCTTTTTATACTGATAACAAGTTTAAACAGGTGCCATTACTACAGGTAATGAGTGGAGGAAAGAGGAGACTCTTAAAGAAGAAGTTACAGGTCTGTGAGAGCCAGAAATCTTGATTGTTTGTTTCTGACCAAATACTTATTTTCCACCATAATATGCAAATAAAATGTTAAAAAAACAGACAATGTGATTTTCTGGATTTTTTTTTCTCAGTTTGTCTCCCATAGTTGAGGTCTACCTATGATGTAAATTACAGACGCCTCTCATCTTTTTAAGTGGTGGAACTTGCACTATTGCTGACTGACTAAATACTTTTTTGCCCCACTGTATATACCTATTCTATGTGTACACATTTATTCTACCTATTGGACTGTAAGCTGTCAGTGTGATTTTACTGTACACCGCACTGAATTGCCGGCTTTTCTCTCTAACAGCGCTGCGTATTTCTCGCAAGTCACACTGCTTGTCCGTGTGTAATCCGTATTTTTCACGCTTCCATAGACTTTCATTGGCGTATTTCTTGCGCAGTACGGTGACAAACGCAGCATGTTGCGATTTTGTACGGCCGTAGAAAGCCGTATAATACTGATCAGTAAAATACGGCAAATAGGAGCAGGGGCATAGAGAATAATTGTGCCGTATTTTTTGCGAGTTTTACGGACGTAGATTCTGCGCTCTTACGTCCGTAAAACTCGCAAGTGTGACGCCGGCCTAATTTTCACAGATAAAAGTAAAATTCTGTGAAGCACCTGTTTGTTCAAGGTGCTCACCACACATCTAGATAAATTCCTTGAGGAGTCTAGTTTCCAAAATGACGTCAATTGTGTTTTTTTCACTGCTTAGGCACATCAAGAGCTTTCCAAATGCAGCATGACACAGGCAGACCATTCCTTCAAAGTCCATGTTCTAAATTGTCACTTCTTCCTTTCTAAGCACTGCCATGCACCCAAACAGTAGTGTTCCCCCACAATTGGTGTATCTGTGTACTAAATAGAAATTGCACAACAAATATTTTGGTCCATTTTCTCCTGTTACCCTTGTGAAAATAAAAAAAATTGGGGCTAAAAACATTTTTGTGGGAAAAATTAGATTTTTTTTATTTTCACAGCTCTACGTTATAAACTTTTGTGCAGAACCTGGGAGTTGAAGTTGCTCACCACACATCTAGATACAGTTCTTGAGGGGTCTAAATTCCAAAATAGGGTCACTTGTGGGGGGTTTCCACTGTATAGGGATATCAGGGGCTTTACAAAATGCAACAGGGCCTCCGCTAGTTATTCCAGCAAATTTTGCAGTCAAAAAGTCAAATGGCGCTCCTTCCTTTCCGAGCCCCGCCATGAGCCCAAACACTACATTTCTATGTATAAAATGAGATTGTCAGCTCACCTCTTCCTCTGGCTAATGTGTCCTCCAGGCTGCACGGATCCACTGGGTGAAAGTTGATGTGCATCCAATAGTTAACATCCAGCGTCTCTTTGGACGAATGATCCCAGGAAATCCAGGGTTTCTTAAAACATCTATTTATTTCTTCATATTACCTCCATAACTAAGACCCGTTCGGGTCGAAACATGTTGGTTTCTATGCCTTTTTTAAAATCATGCGTGTGTCCAAACTGCCTGACTTTTTTGTTTTGCTTTTGAAACAAAGAAATAAATAGACTTTTTATTAAGAAACCCTGGATTTCCTGGGATCATTCGTCCAAAGAGGCGCTGGATGGTAACTATTTGATAAACACTACTTTTCCTCCACATACTTACTCAGGAGAAATTCCAAAAGTTTTGGGTCCATTTTCTCCTGTTACCCTTGTGAAAAAAAAATTGTGTCTTAAGTAAACTTTTTGTGAAAAAAAATAAATGCTTATTTTTTCCTTCCACATTCCATTAAAGGGAACCTGTCACCCCCCCCCCAGGCGTTTGTGACTAAAAGAGCCATCTTGTGCAGCACTAATGCTGCATTATGACAAGGTGGCTCTTTTAGTTATTGTTTGTTGCACTGCAGAAATAATCACTTTTGAATTTGGTCCCTCATACCTGTGAAATCGCCAGGGAGGCAGGTCTTTCCCCTCATCCAAACGCCTCCCAGCCATCACTCTGCGATACTCGGCGTTATTCAGTTGTTCAGGCACCTGCGCGGTCATATTCTGCCTTGGGCATGTGCAGTTTGCACTACCCGACAACTGACATCACTTGATGTCTTGTTTACTGCACCTGCGTGCACCTGCGGGATCTCGGGCCGCGCGTTCATGCCCTGCCCTCTCAGGGTTAATTGTATCTGGCCTCCTTTTGAATCTGGGAGGGATATTTATACCCACTCTGAACCTGGATTCCCTGTCAGTTATATTTTCGTTCTGTGTGTCTGACCCCCTGGTGTGCGTGTGCATACAGTGTTTGTTTGACTATTTTCCTTGGTTCTGACCCCTTCGCCTGGCTGTTTTGACTTCGGCACCTCGCGTCTCTTTCTGTACTTTATTGCTTGGTTCGGCTTCCTGATCTTCGGCTTTCACCTGACTATCCTTCCGTCTCACCCCCGGTACCTTATTGACCTCCCGGTTTTGACCTCGGCACGTTTGACTTCTCTCCGGTGCCGTCCGTCTCCGTGGCACTCTGGTGCCTGTCTCCGCCCTCGGCCACTGCCCCTCAGTCATGTGGTTCAGGTCCTGCTTGTTGCCCGGTGAGTTCTCTGCTGCTCTTCTCATGTCTTCCTTACTGCGGCGCACTGCCCGCCTTGCGGCAGGTACACCCAGGATTTGTGACAGTAAAATCCTAAGTGACAATCTCCTTCCTTCCATCAGGGCCTTAAACATGGGTCGTGGTTGGGTCTTCCAGCAAGACAATTACCCAAAACATACAGCCAAGGCAACAAAGGAGTGGCTTAAAAAGAAGCACGTTAAGGTCATGGAGTGGCTTAGCCAGTCTCCAGACCTTAATCTCATAGAAAACTTATGGAGGGAGTTGAAGCTCCGAGTTGCCAAGCGACAGCCTCAAAATCTTAATGATTTAGAGATGATCTGCAAAGAGGAGTGGACCAAAATTCCTCTTGATATGTGCGCAAACCTCATCATCAACTACAAAAAAGTCTGACCGTGGTGCTTGCCAACAATGGTTTTGCCATCAAGTATTAAGTCTTGTTTGCCAGAGGGATCAAATACTTATTTCTCACTGCAAAATGCAAATAAATTTATATAATTTATACAATGTGATTTTCTGGATTTTATGTTTGATATTCTATCTCTCAATGTTAAAATTAACCTACCCTTAAAATTATAGACTGTTCATGTCTTTGTCAGTGGGCAAGCTTACAAAATCAGCAAGGGATCAAATACTTATTTCCCCCACTGTAACTCTCAGATAAAAACTTAAATTTAGAAAATTGCAAAATAAATGCAAATAATATCGAAAAAATGTTACCACTATCATGAACTACAATGTGTCACTAAAATATATTCTTAGAATCCGTGGGATCCATTGAATCGTTCCAAAGCTATTACTACAAAAAGTTACACTGGTCAGAATTGTAAAATTTAGCTTGGTCATGAAAGTGAACATAGGCTTGTGGGTAGTGTTGAGCATTCCGATACTGCAAGTATCGGGTATCGGGCGATACTTGCTGTATCGGAATTCCGATACCGAGTTCCGATATTTTTGCGCTATCGGACATCGGAATCGGTGTGTGCGGTGCGTATGGTTCCAAGGGTCTGGAGGAGAGGAGACTCTCCTTCAGGCCCTGGGATCCATATTCATGTAAAAATAAAGAATAAAAATGAAAAATATGGATATACTCACCCCTCCGGCGAACCCTGGCTGTCACCGCTGCTAGCGTGTTGCCTCCGTTCCTAAAAATGCAGAGAGTGAAGGACCTTTGATGACGTCACGGTCAAGTGAGTGGTCAGGTGACCGGTGAGTATATCCATATTTTTTATTTTTATTCTTTATTTTTTACATGAATATGGATCCCAGGGCCTGAAGGAGAGTTTCCTCTCCTTCAGACCCTGGGAACCATCCAGGATACCTTCCGATATTTGTGTCCCATTGACTTGTATTAGTATCGGGTATCGGTATCGGCAATATCCGATATTTTTTGGATATCGTCCGATACCTTTGAATATAACGTAAGGTATCGCTCAACACTACTCGTGGGTGAAGGGGTTAAAAAGTCTTGTTGCTTTGCCTCTAGAGTTGATGCCTTTTGGAAGCACCATCATTTACACAGTGTTGTGTGCTTTCGATAAGAATGATTTTTACAATCTAATAAGACGATGAATGAGTATGGCATATTGACCAATTTTTGACCATTGTACACAAAGCCTTTCATGCCTACGCGTCCACAGAACAGCTTGATGGGGCATAATGCATACATGGTCTCACAATGGACAGATGTGCTACAGATTTTGTGTTCGAATTTGCTGGAGGAAAATTCTCAATAATTAACAGAAGCAGCAAAGTGGATGTAATTTTATAGAATCTCACATTTGTGCTACAAAAACAATTGCTAGGATCCTTGCAGTAATTGTCCCATGGTGTATTTTTTTTATATCCCCAGCATGGCAATATATGTCTCAGATATCAGCATGGACTTTGCGTTTTTAAAAAAAATTCTTTATTCAATGATTTTTGTGATAACAATAACATTGACTTTGCTTTTGACAATGATTGTTGAGAAATCAATTTCAAAATACGATTTTCCACTGTCCATTCCACAGTGAATCTACAATAGATTTTTTTTCTGCTTAATTTGGGTCCCAAATGGAGGAACCCTAAGAAAATGCCCTTTGAGTGAGGTCTCATGTCACTAAAGCCCTGTACAGTAAATCACAGAATCATTAACACTTAGTAGTTATAGGACTGAAAATTAGTATAAAATAATATTTGATCCTTAACAAGAAGAATTTTGCCTTTCGCTTTTTTCCTATTTCCAAGTAGAAGAACTGAGTTGAATTCTTTTTTGTGTATGCGCCATGTAAACCATACACATACATATACTGAATTTCCCATACAGTATTGTTTTCAAGATGTCACTATTACAGATAGCACCCAAATAGAATGACCTTCCGCACTCCCTGGGCTCATGCTGTCCCTCCTTTGGGAGAATGGGCAAGTGAGCTTTTCCAGACAGGTTTGTGCACCAGCATCTTTAATATCCCCTTCCTTTCAAAAGCAAATAGACCATGCACTTATCTGAATGCTAATTTCCTAGTTAAAAACCCTCCCTCCCTGACAAGGGAATGAAAGAGTTTTAAATCACAGATGTAGAGTATCAAATGCAATAATGCTCTTGCAATAGTGCACTGAAGCTTCAATTAATTAACCCTTGGGCTAAGTGGGCAGGTACCTATTGGTGGGCACAGGCGGTGGATGGGAAAGATTTAAATGTGCATCTCATTTCCCCAGCACGGACTGTGCTGTTTGGTTCAAAAGGGAGTCAGATTTGGTCTCCTAGCCTCATTTCTTGGCTGTTTAATCCTCCTAATTCCACCTGAGACCTATCTAAGAATCTAGAAGGAGCTGCTGGTGTCTGGGGTCTGCCAGTACTACCCATAGCAGTGTATTTAACCCCAATTACCCACCAGCACACGGCATTACTCCGCGCATATACTAAACCTCACTTGTATCATAAGATGTATTGTAAGTGCATAAAAGATAAGTCTAATACATGTCCTCTACTTACCATGTATCTAAAATAAATCACTTATTTATCTGCTATATACTATGTATCTATTATTTTCTATGTATCTATTATGTATTTTTACATACCATATATCAAATATATCTCTCTCTTAATTATCACGTATCCGATATGAATCTTTTATGCATTATGTGCCTCTCATACGATGAGTTTTTGATTCTGCGTAATTTTGCAGTGTGAAAAATGCAACGTTTTACAGATCCAGCAACGTGGATGAAATTTATAGAAATCTCATGACTATTAGGTTTTTTTTGTACTCAGCGTAAACTGTCCTGCGGTGTGTGTGTTTCAAATCGGCAACATGTCAATTTCTCTTGTGGGTACGCTGAGTTTTATGGGTAGATTTTTCCCATAGACTTGGATTAGATGCAGAAAAACTGCAGGTAAAAAGCACACATGCATTGTTAGCTCGTTTCCTAGGTTAAAACTCAACAAAAATGTAAATCCACACATGATTGTACATGACTGTCAAAGCCAAATGCCAAGAAGTATTAAAAACAATGCAGCATTATTTAAAACATGACACACCAGCAAGACATAAAAACACATGTCAAAAACTGGATAAAAACACATGTAAAATATGCACTAAAAAGTGCAATGAAAAAATGAAAGTAACCAAATTTTCTTAAATGGTGCAGAAATGCTACACAAAACATCAAAAGCTCATTGTGGGAAACGGAGCCGTACAAGTCAGATCTACATCTGAATCATGGAAGAAGCATCACGTGAAATGAGAAACGTCAGTTGTGCTGGTTGTGGAGCTTTCTTTGTGCCTGTGGCAAAAACATTTTGTGTTTTGTTTTTGTTGAGAGCCGTTCCTATCCCTACTTCTGTGGACATCTTTTGCCGGACCGTGCTTTTTACTACATGGTATTGAGCACTACTACACTAAATTGCATCTTATATGGAATTTAATTATTAAAAGTAGAGCTTGAATGTAGCTCTGGTGATTTCTATATATTTGAATTCCCCGCAGCAGCG
Organism: Ranitomeya imitator; assembly: GCF_032444005.1. Taxonomy (NCBI): domain Eukaryota; kingdom Metazoa; phylum Chordata; class Amphibia; order Anura; family Dendrobatidae; genus Ranitomeya; species Ranitomeya imitator. The sequence goes on from NC_091282.1 coordinate 115,046,982, forward strand.
ATTCTTGCCATATCCAATACGTTAAATAGAACTAGGATCCACAGTTAACAAAATGAGTAAAGCGTCGTATACATGGCAGACCCGTTCTATGCAGTTGTGGGCAATTCTATATTGAGGATTTTAAGAATACAGTGGGGCAAAAAAGTATTTAGTCAGTCAGCAATAGTGCAAGTTCCACCACTTAAAAAGATGAGAGGCGTCTGTAATTTACATCATAGGTAGACCTCAACTATGGGAGACAAACTGAGAAAAAAAAATCCAGAAAATCACATTGTCTGTTTTTTATTTTCATATTATGGTGGAAAATAAGTATTTGGTCAGAAACAAAATTTCATCTCAATACTTTGTAATATATCCTTTGTTGGCAATGACAGAGGTCAAACGTTTTCTGTAAGTCTTCACAAGGTTGCCACACACTGTTGTTGGTATGTTGGCCCATTCCTCCATGCAGATCTCCTCTAGAGCAGTGATGTTTTTGGCTTTTCGCTTGGCAACACGGACTTTCAACTCCCTCCAAAGGTTTTCTACAGGGTTGAGATCTGGAGACTGGCTAGGCCACTCCAGGACCTTGAAATGCTTCTTACGAAGCCACTCCTTTGTTGCCCTGGCGGTGTGCTTTGGATCATTGTCATGTTGAAAGACCCAGCCACGTTTCATCTTCAATGCCCTTGCTGATGGAAGGAGGTTTGCACTCAAAATCTCACGATACATGGCCCCATTCATTCTTTCATGTACCCGGATCAGTCGTCCTGGCCCCTTTGCAGAGAAACAGCCCCAAAGCATGATGTTTCCACCACCATGCTTTACAGTAGGTATGGTGTTTGATGGATGCAACTCAGTATTCTTTTTCCTCCAAACACGACAAGTTGTGTTTCTACCAAACAGTTCCAGTTTGGTTTCATCAGACCATAGGACATTCTCCCAAAACTCCTGTGGATCATCCAAATGCTCTCTAGCAAACTTCAGATGGGCCCAGACATGTACTGGCTTAAGCAGTGGGACACGTCTGGCACTGCAGGATCTGAGTCCATGGTGGCGTAGTGTGTTTCTTATGGTAGGCCTTGTTACATTGGTCCCAGCTCTCTGCAGTTCATTCACTAGGTCCCCCCGCGTGGTTCTGGGATTTTTGCTCACCGTTCTTGTGATCATTCTGACCCCACGGGGTGGGATTTTGCGTGGAGCCCCAGATCGAGGGAGATTATCAGTGGTCTTGTATGTCTTCCATTTTCTAATTATTGCTCCCACTGTTGATTTCTTCACTCCAAGCTGGTTGGCTATTGCAGATTCAGTCTTCCCAGCCTGGTGCAGGGCTACAATTTTGTTTCTGGTGTCCTTTGACAGCTCTTTGGTCTTCACCATAGTGGAGTTTGGAGTCAGACTGTTTGAGGGTGTGCACAGGTGTCTTTTTATACTGATAACAAGTTTAAACAGGTGCCATTACTACAGGTAATGAGTGGAGGAAAGAGGAGACTCTTAAAGAAGAAGTTACAGGTCTGTGAGAGCCAGAAATCTTGATTGTTTGTTTCTGACCAAATACTTATTTTCCACCATAATATGCAAAAAAAATGATAAAAAAAACAGACAATGTGGTTTTCTGGATTTTTTTTTTTCAGTTTGTCTCCCATAGTTGAGGTCTACCTATGATGTAAATTACAGACGCCTCTCATCTTTTTAAGTGGTGGAACTTGCAAATACTTTTTTGCCCCACTGTATACCAATGCGAAAGTGTCAATATTGATCATCTCCATCAATGTAAAAGCCATATCTGTCCAATTAAAGGAGCTAACTAAAATAGGCACAATAACACAGACAATGAATGATGTCAAATCTGAATTTGAGATGCTCGGATCACAGAAAAGACAATTTGTGTAGAGCAGTTAAAAAGATACTGAAAACGGTATGATGCCATGTGTTGTGGTGGGGTAAATGGGGAGACTAAAGGTACCATCACACTAAGCGACGCTGCAGTGACACCAACAACGATGCCGATCGTTCCAGCGTCGCTGTTTGGTCGCTGGAGAGCTGTCACACAGACAGCTCTCCAGCGACCAACGATCCCGAGGTCCCCGGGTAACCAGGGTAAACATCGGGTTACTAAGCGCAGGGCTGCGCTTAGCAACCCGATGTTTACCCTGGTTACCGGCGTAAAAGTTAAAAAAAACAAGCACTACATACTTACCTTCCGTTGTCTGTCCTCCGGTGCTGTGCTCTCCTCTGCACTGTGTAAGCACAGCAGCCGGAAAGCACAGCGGTGACGTCACCGCTGTGCTCTGCTTTTCGGCTGGCCGGCGCTCACAGTGCAGACTGCAGAGAAGCACAGCACCGGGGACAGACAGCGGAAGGGAAGTATGTAGTGTTTTTTTTTTTTTACTTTTACGCTGGTAATCAGGGTAAACATCGGGTTACTAAGCGCGGCCCTGCGCTTAGTAACCCGATATTTACCCTGGTTACCAGTGAAGACATCGCTGGATCGGCGTCACACACGCCGATTCAGCGATGTCAGCGGGAGATCCAGCGACGAAATAAAGTTCTGGACTTTCCCCAGCGACCAACGATCTCCCAGCAGGGGCCTGATCGTTGGTCGCTGTCACACACAACGATTTCGTTAATGATATCGTTGCTACGTCACAAAAAGCAACGACATCGTTAACGATATCATTCAGTGTGACGGTACCTTAAGGGACGATGTTCCCTGCAGGAGTATTGAGTTCCTAGGAACACTCTGATGGACAATCAACTGACGAATGGGCAAACGTTTGTTCGTCAAGTGAAATTTTTTTTTGTACAGCACAAAACATCTTTGTTCTTGGTGGCACATTGTCCGGTGTAAACAGGGCTTAGTCTGACTTTCGAGAACAATGACAGTCTATGCGCGCTGAGTGATCTACTACAGAATGCTCCGTGCGAATCTGAGTCGCGGCCTAGCTGAGTAAGCAGGTTATTAAATTACCACCAACCAAGAGTGTTTTGCTGGTCAGAGATTGATTAATACCGTGCACTGCGCAGTATGAACGGACCAGTAGTGTTGGTAAAGTGGAAAGTCTGCAGTAGGTAAAAGGATTCTTAGACAAGGAAGACTACATCTTGTAAATTCATGTACAAAGTGTAACTGACTATAAAGTTTCAGGAACAAAATCACTGTTTTGTTTTTGACTGAATATACTCATCTCCTTGATGATTGCTCTTCGTGTGCCATAAACAATATGAGAACCACTTATCTGGACTGAGACGTTCACAAATGTTCTTCTATTGTCTTGTTTCAAACCTTAAGGAAGTGTATACTCATTTTTAGGAAAGTAAAGTAATGAGAACACAGAGAATATACTATCTCATAGGGCATTAGCAAACAACACAGTTACATATATCTCAGCTAGTGGCTCCAGCATCAGACCCGGGTTCCTTGGGTTTGTAAGGATGATGGAGTGTGCTGTTGCGTTCCTACCCATGAAAACACCAATCGTGTTGTGTTGTATTGTAGTGTGTATTATGTCATGCGTCTTTGTATATTTCGTGTGATGTGAATTGTGCTATAATTGTGCTATAATGTACAGTGTGTAGTAGTACTATAAGTAATGTATAGTATAGGATATGATAATGTAAGGCATAATGTAAAAGATAGGTAGAATAGGGATAAACAGTTGACTGTAGCAGAGGTATTGACATTAGGGTATGTTTGGGACTAACCCACATGAGGTGGGGTTAGTGTTAGGACAAGTGACTTCCTGTTAGTGAGTGAGAAAGCGTTTGGAGTGCAAAGTGAGCAGTGCTGCTTCATACTGTAGAGGAAATTTCCAGAAGACTTTGTACTCACTACTCCTTGTATATAAGCCTTGCCAAGTTACCGTTCAGTAAAGATTTTATTTTTGAATGGTGGTCTCCCTTATTGAGCTGTGGAACCTATGGCCAACCCACACCACCGGCTACATGCGGCCTGCACGGGCGTAATGACCTCACAGCACAAGTCCACACACCCAGCCAGGACCCACACTTTCATGTAGCGCTCCAGGTCATAAAAGGAGACAAATGCTTCACCCGCGGCTACTGCCCCATGCTGCGCTATAAGTTCATCATTTGCAATGATTCTGAGGGCCTGTCCTTTATTTGTACAGAATATGTACCCATGAACCTTTAACTGCATCTTAACCTCTTTAGGACAGCAGCATCTAAATATTTAAGCAGGGATTGGATTTAGCACCTGCCTTGTACTAAGCGGCCTCAGCTCCTGAGCTTGCTCCATACACTGATACTGACAACATGTACGTCAAGGTATAGAATAAATTTATAGCACTCTTATATCTAATCAACAACATCTAATATTTTATTTGTTGTCAATCCATAAGAAGTAAATCATAGAGACAAGTGATGTATTCCAAAGTCATCTCAAAATAGGGTTGTTTTTTCTTTAGTGTTAGATCCTGGGCCCTGTGACTTTTTTCTGGTACACAAATAAGCCAGTCAGTGCCAGGATTGAACATAAGCCTCACGCCCATATCTACAGCTTTCCACTGTTATCCCCTCTGGAGTGGTAGTGAAAATCTGAAGAGAAAGCTAAAGAGACTCAATCGATGTATGGGAACCCAGCTTTACGGAAAGGAGAAGAAAGGTCAAGGTCACCGCACTTTGTAGACCTGACAATGGACAACACTGTGGGAAAATGTCTGATAAAGTTGTGTCCAAGGAAATGGCGTAACATAGGTGGAGCCACTTGAAACTCATGAGCCCCAAACAAAATATCCAAGACCCCGGATATTGCGGGTCTTTAATAACGGTGGTCTTCACATATGGACTGAAGGGAACTTTTGGGGCCGGTAAGGGAGCCTGGATGTGACTGCAATCCCTGCACACACTATTGTCATGTCCCTGTGAAACATAAAATTGTCATTAACGTAATGTAATTACTACTGGGGCTTCATGTTTTATTGTTTATTGCTCTTGAGTAGTTTTTTTTAACTTATATGGATGTGTGAGCAAAACAGACTTATCAATGAATTATTTACTATAAACTATATCATCAACATCACCAATCAGCAATCCTTACTTGTGCCTTCGGGTGCATGAACCTGTAGGGTAACCGAGGACATTTAGCATTTTTTTTTCAAAGTGCGCCCCCCTCGAAGAGGTAGCGGTCTACTCAGGGGTCTCCCCTGGCTGCCCCTAGTCCTGACCATGCCCACATTATACAGTATATATAGTGAATATACACAGCAAAACCCATTGTGAAGGAAGCCATACCATATAGTGGACAATAATGAGGTCTGGGGACTGTCTTCATTTATTGTTTATTGTTTTTGAGTAGTTTTTTTTTTATCTCATAAGAAATTATAATGGGATATGTGAGCAAATCAGACTTATCAATTAATTACTATATTCTAAGTGATCAACCTGACTCACTAGTAATGAATTAAATTTTCTTTTTTTCTTTCTTGCTCTTTCCTTTTCTTTCTTTCCTTTCTTCTGTTTCATTTTTCTCTCTTTTGCACCCTTTCTTTCCTATTCACTCTTTTTCCTTTTATCTATCTATCTATCTATCTATCTATCTATCTATCTATCTATCTATCTATCTATCTACAGTATCTATCCTTCAGGTTAGGCTACTTTCACACATCAGGTTTTCAGTGTCAGGCTAAATCCGGCGAATGTTGGAAAAACTGGATCCGGCGCAGATTGTGAAAAACTGATGCGACGGATCCGTTTTTTTCACGGATCCGGCTAGCCTATCTAGATTATTGGATAAAAAAAAATTGGAGCATGCTCAGTTTAAAAAACCAGATCAGGCCGCCGGATGCGCCTTTTTCCGGATCCGGCACCTTCTGGCTCCCATAGGCTTCCATTCTAGCAAACAGCCGGAAGAGCCGATCCGGCGCTTCAGGCTTTTTCACCGGAGACAAAAAACGTTGCAGTGGATGTTTTTTCAAGAAACGGGAAGCGGCAGATTTGCCGGATCTGGCAAAAACTGGACGAAACGCAATGTCATCCGATGCAATCCGGCACTAATACAAGTCTATGGGAAAAAAACCTGCGGCAACAATCGCCTGATCCGTTTTTTTTAAATTTAGCCGGATTTAGCCTGACGTTGAAAACCTGATGTGTGAAAGTGGCCTAAGCAGTCCTTTAAGTGCACCTTTTGGGCACTTTTAGGCTCTAGGGCCTGGGTGTAACCTCAACCCATACACTCACTACAGTCATAGCGTAACTACTACTATTATTCTTCTAGCTGCTCGTAGACGATGGCTTTGTTATTACCTCCATGTTGTTATTACCACTATGTGTGTATTGTATATGGATCAGGCTATTAGCAGCTGGGCGGTGAGACGGGGCAGTGCTGCAATGTGTTGGGGGTCTCGGCAGGGTTAATTGTGTGCTTTGTTGACACATTTGCTCCTCAGGGGCCACTGCTTGTGAGTCTCTAATCCCCAGTGAGCCGCCTTTTAATTGCTGAGGTCTCTAATCAGTTGTCATATGGAGCTGTTTAAACAGAGATTATGCCGAACTCTTCAGCCTAATCCACTCCGTTTAAAGAATAGGCAGCTTTGTGTGCCGCGCCAGGAAGCAGGGATTACATGATTGTCCTATTTCCACAGTCATTTTATACAATCGGATTAGTAGATCCATTTTCCTGGCAGGGAAACACATTTGATGTTATTTTGCAGCAGCTTCCACTAGGCTGCTGAGAACAGAGGAGATGATAGCACTTCTCTGGCAGAGGTACTTGCCTATATAACAGACACTTTACTGTTCCCAAATGATAGGACTTATAGGAACCCCAGATGTACAAACACTCTGCAATTACCAGGCCGGCGCCACACATTTACACCACACCTGGTTAGATATTGACTGCCGACGAATCACACATCAATGCTAACAAGATCTGACTCCTTTATTATAACCAGAAATCTGTTCTGCTAAATGAAAGACATCGAAAAGGAGCCAGACATGAGCCAGATACCGTGGGTAAGGCATTTTTCCCCCTGTGTTATTTTTCCCACTGTGTTGTATCCTTATGTCCCATTGTAAAAAAAAGAATGTACACAGACACACAGAAAATACTGTATGGAATAACACATTCTGCGGCCTATTTCTTATGGAAGAAAAATGAAATCCCAATGATTAATAATGACTGAACAGAGGCTGATTTGGTAGAATGAAGGTCTGTTAAGCTAGAAGGTTCCCCCAGGGCCCACCTTCAAGGCCGGGACAAAGTATTTTAGTGCCCTAGGCAGATGAAGCACATGGCGCCTTCCCGCCCCGAAGCTAAGAATGGCTAAAGCCCCCGTCACACATAGCGAGATCGCTGCTGAGTCACAAGTTTTATGACGCAACAGCGACCTCAGTAGCGATCTCGCTATGTGTGACACGTAGCAGCGACCAGGCCCCTGCTGTGAGATCGCTGGTCGTGTCAGAATGGCCTGGACCGTTTTTTGATCGTTGAGGTCCCGCTGGGTAGCACACATCGCTGTGTTTGACACCTTACCAACGACCTCGTTGACAGGACGTCCCATTGAATCGTCATGAAATAGCATCGTTGTACAGGTCGCTACAGGTCGCCGCATCGCTGCTGCGTCGTTGGGGAGATCTCACTGTTTGACATCTCACCAGCGACCACATAGCGACGCAGCAACGATCCCTGACAGGTCGTATCGTTGTCGGGATCGCTTAAGCGTCGCTATGTGTGACGGGGCCTTTAGAGGCAAAGATAACAGGACCCCTAATGTACATTTCCCTTTCCCTCCAATGGGTTAGGTAGCAAACTCTGATGACTGCTTCCACTAGAATTGTTACCTTTATCACAAAATTCTACATGAATACTTCAACAAAACCATCAATAGTACATGAATGCATCACTAGATTCATAATCAGTACATTAACACATCAACAGACCCACCATCATTAGTTTACTACATCACCAGAACCCCATCAGTAAATTAATACATCACCAGAACCACTGTAAGTACATAAATATATGACCAGAACCAAAAGCGCTTAAATATAACAACTAAGTGTCACGATCCATGTTTGGATTCGCAGCAGCTTTCACAATGCCGCAAAAACTCATCCACTGATTGCAAAGATGGTGTTTCGGTCGGCAGGGAGAAGGCCCAGAATTGGGGATCACCCTTGAGAAGAGAGACTTTAATCCCAACACGCTGCTCCTCACTCCCTGAAGAACGAGGACAGAGCCTGAAATACAAATTACAGGCCTCCTGAAAAACCATAAATGTATTTCTCCCTCCAGAGGACTGTCTGGGAGAAATATCTTGGGTTCCTCAAAGAGTTCACCATCTTGTGGCAAACGCATGCGTGGAAATAAATGTTCAGGTCTGGACCTGGGTGTGATTGAGTACGTGTGGGTGTCCACCAAAAACATTGGGTGGAAGTATGCTTCTGGGACCTGGAGTTCTAGGGCGATCGGGCTGTATTGGGTGTCAGCCATTCTCAGCCCGGGGACTTTCCAGCTGGAGTAAACCCCCAGTAATGCACGTACATAACGTATTCCCCAGGTTGGCGCTCTGGAGATTTATGGCGCCTCCAGAGTCTACGTTATTACCATCTCCATTGGGCTGTGTTTGCTGTAAACCTGAGGACCAAGTGACTGCAGAGGTGAACACTGGTGGATCGAGGCAAACTCTCCGTACATCGTTTCTGGTGAGGTCTAGTGTTGAGGGTCCAGAGGCCCCTCATTGAAAGGAGGATACTGCCATGATCCATGTTTGGAATCGTGGCAGCTCTGGTTTCACTTTGTTTTAAATATAGCTTTTTCCTTTCAGGACCAGGGGATAAAATATCAGTTTCACCCCCCCGGCATTGGGCTGCAACTACGGTGTGGCTAGGTCAGCTGACGTGGGTGGTGACCACTCCTACCATCCCTTAAATGGTCATCTAATGCATCAGCTGACTGTCAGTTATCAAGCAATCTACAGTGACCAAGCCTGGAGGAAGGAGCTTGCTGGCTACTGTGGTGTATCACCTGGTTTCGTGAGCTCGTGATCCTGGTGACTTTATTCTGCTGTGCGGTGAACTGCAGCAGAGGAAGTTGAAGCTAAGTAGTGTTTTTGCCCCGTATCTTTCATGACTGTCACTGGCCCCTTTGTGGTATTATCAGCAGTGATGAGGCTAGCGTCCTTTGCCGGCCAGTGCACTAGCCAGGGCAGTATTAGGTGACAGCGAGGGACGAGGCTCCTGATGGTGGTGAGTGGAAGGACCCACTTAGGGCATTAGGGGAGTGCAGGGACAGGCTTAGGTTTGAGCTCAGATGGTGACCACCCCCCATTTCCCTATCAGTAGGGCCTTCCACTCCCCATTTCCATCCCATTGTTTGTGTGTTGCGCCGTCCGTTGACCGAACCACTGTTGGGTCATATCACATCATGACACAACAACCACTTAGTACACTTAGTACAATGTTGTGAATTCTGCTCTTGGGTTCCCTCCAGTGGTTGTAGGTGGGAATGCAGTTGTCTCTGAGTCACAGTCCTAGCCAGGTGTATCTGCTGATTGCAGTTCTGACTGGGATATTTAGGTGTGCAGGATTCATTAGTCCTTGCCAGTTGTCAATGTTTCTTGTGAAGTGTTGGATCACTTTCTGGCTTCTCCTGCTTAGCTACCAATTCAGCAAAGATAAGTGTCTGGTTTTTGTTTCTGTGGCACACATGCAGTGTGCTTATATTCTGTGCTATTCATTTGTTTTTCTCTTGTCCAGCTTAGACTGTGTCAGTGTTTTCTCAGTCTTGTTGGATTCTCTGGAGTTGCAGATATACGCTCTACATCTTTAGTTAGATGGTGGAGGTTTTGTATTTTCTGCTGTGGATATTTTTGGAAGGATTTTTAATACTGACCGCTTAGTATCCTGTCCTATCCTTTCCTATTTAGCTAGTGTGTGCCTCATTTGCTAAATCCTGTTTCCTGCCTGCGTGTGTCTTTTCCTCTACTACTCACAGTCAATATTTGTGGGGGGCTGCCTATCCTTTGGGGTTCTGCTCTGAGGCAAGGTAGAAATTCCTATTTCCATCTATAGGGGTACTTAGTCCTCCGGCTGTGTCGAGGTGTCTAGGTTTTGTTAGGCACACCCCACGGCTACTTCTAGTTGTGGTGTTAAGATTAGGGTTTGCGGTCAGTATAGTTACCACCTACTCCAGTGAAAGTTATTCATGCTGCTCCAAGGTCACCTGATCATAACAGTACAACAACCAATTGTAATATTAAGTCAGCAACAAAAACAATTGTATCAACCCTACAACTCCCAGTATGTACCTTATAGATGACATATGCTTTGGAGTCATCTCCTTATTTGTTTTAGTCACTTATATAGCCCCATTAATTCTACAGCGCTCTGCAGACATTATCGGCACTGTCCCCATATAGGCTCATAATCTAAATTCTCTATCAGTATGTCTTTGGACTGTCGGAGGAAACCAGAGTACCCAGAGGAAATCCACACAAACATGGGTAGATCATACAGATGTCTTTCAGATGTTGCCATTGTTGGGATTTAAACTGAGGACCCCTTCCCCATATATAATTAAAATACATAAAAATACATATAGCACATTGTCATATATATATTATATATATTTATATATACTGTATACATGTTGTGACAACGTCACTGACAAAGTACTAAAGGGAAGATATGTTTCACTGAGGCTATTAGCTTCAGTGATTTGAAACCTGGAAGTTTGCTCCAGCACACTAAGTGCTGAGAGGGGTTAATTGGCCATTTTAAGGGCTGGGTTTTTAAAGGAACAACTAAACAGTGGGTGGGAGGTTGTCGACCATATCTGTTCCCCAGGGTGGGGTTGAGAAGGTAAACAGTCAGATTTCTGAGTCATTTGTATATATATGTATATATATACTCTGTGAGCTTTCTCGCATAATTCCACGTTACACTCACAAAGCCAAATGCACTTCATTTGTCTCTTTCTTTTCATCTCCATCTTGTTTAGATGCCATAATGACTACACATTCACAGCTGTTTTCTGCAGACCTCCCTCTTCTCTGGTCTTTTGCAGTCTTTTAAAAATGTCCTCTGCATAAAAATGTCTGTCCATATTATGACTTTAAATAAGCCTCCAATGGTACTGTCTACAATTATCAGCTGTAACCACCACACCATCCACTCTTATGAACCATGACCTATACCATGGCCGTCCCCTCTCTAATTTTCCATTACACTTTCTATATCTCCACACTGTCCCCCCACCATGCTAACCCCTCTCCATATTGTGCCTCCATTTCATGCTGTCTCCACTCCATATCCATTCCGTGCCTCTTTTCACACACTGCCCTCTTATTGCCCACCATGCTGCCCTCTTCAAACTAACAACACCTCACAGTGTCCCCCTACACAGTATCCTGGTCCCCACAGCCGCCCATATGGTATGATTTCCACAACAACTTCCAGCCTGCATCTTGATGGAGATACCGGAGGAGCAGGGGAGATTATCATGGACATCGCACACAGCAATTGTGTTCTCGTCTGACAGACGTGGATACAATTGAATGTGGGGAGGGAGCGACAACAGGAGACTGGGTCAGTTACTGACATCGCTCACTTCCATAGCTGCACCCCAGCAGTCACTGTGCTGAATGTCTATGGCTGCAGGAAAATATTGGGCGACCGCAGACATTCAGCAATGCAATTTTTTTTCAAAGTGTGTCACCCTCGGGGAAGCAGGAGGTAGCGCCCCAGGCACTTGTCTCCCCTACCTTCCCCTCGTCCCAACCCTGCTTACATTAAACAGTATATACAGTGAACATACACGGCAAACCCCAGTGTGAAGGAATCCATACCATATAGAGGAGGATAAAGAGGTCTGGGGACTTTCTTCTTTTACTGTTTATAGCTTTTTGTGAAGGACTAAATTAAGAAAAATTAAAGTGGGCTTCATTTTGTGCTTTTCAACTCCATTTTGTTGTTTACGAGATAAATTCTGTTACTGGGCTAAAGTTCATAGCTGTTATGAGACCTTGATTGTTTCAACCTGAATAAGATATGAGACTGAGGGTGTATGCTTCTACGAGACCTTGACGTACAGGCTGTTATGTTTTTTGCTATGCCACGTAGACACGACCATATATGTAGTTTCCAGTTTTTCTGCATTCTGTGAGCGTGTTCTTATGTTAATTGGCTGAAGTATAATCTGCAAAAATTATAAAAGAGATGACACAATAAACGGGGGTTTAGAGATCTGCTTTTGATCCCCCCAAACAGAGATACATCTCCGATATTGATATTCTCAGTTGCCGGCAACGCCCTGTGGATCAATTTGAAAATCACTGAGTCACCGTGAAGGGTCACTTCAGATCCTCCCCCAACATTTTGAGTAGGGTTTTTCTTCAATCTCATGGAATAATATACGATACGATACACTTTATTGATCCCGGGGGAAATTACGGTGTTACAGCAGCAATACAAACAGCAGAACATAAAATATTAGGACACAAATCTTGCACAAGTATACCAACATTACATAACAAATAAATGTGGGTAGTTCAGGTATATAAGTCACTGTTAATTGACATTAGTGCACCTGCAATCAGTCATTGTTGTCTACCACCCTTAATAAATTATTATACATCCCCATAGCAGTAGGTACAAACGATTTCCAGAATTTCTCCTTCTTACACCTTAGTAGGATTAGGCGACTGCTGAATGTGCTCTTCTGGTTCAAGATCAGCTCGTATAATGGGTGTGTATTATTGTTCATTATAGCCCTACACTTCTTCTGAATTCTATCCTCCAATACATCCTCAAAAGAGTCCAGATGGAGGCCAATGGCTGCGCTTGCCTTCTTGATAAGTTTGTTGAGCTTATTAGCGTCAGATACTTGCACACTACTGCCCCAGCATATGATAGCAAACAAGATGGCTCTTGCCACAACGGACAGGTAGAACATTTCCAGCATTTTGGTGCACACATTGAACGACCTGAGTTTCCGAAGAAAGTACAGTCTGCTCATTCCCTTCTTGTAAACCTTTTCTGTATGACACCTCCAATCGAGTTTACTCTCAAGGTGAACCCCCAAATATTTGTAGCGCTCAACAATCTCAGCCTCCTGGCCATATGGGATGTGTGAGCAAATCAGACTTATCAATTAATTACTATATTCTATTTGATCAACCCCACAAATCCCCAGTAGTAATTCTACTTTTGAATTTTCTTTTTTTTCTTTCTTTCTGTCTTTTTTCTTTCTTTCTGTTTTTTTTTTTTTGCTTTTTCTTTCATTTTTTTTTCTGATTTCCTTAATTGCGCCCCTTTTTTGTCAGCTTATTAGTTTATCTTCCTTCCTTCCTTTCTTTTTCCCTTTTCATTCTTTTCGTCATCGTCCTATCTCTGTTGTTTATGTCTGTATCTGGTGAGTAACCAGCACTTGGCATCGTTTTGCTGCAGTGTGTATACCACTAAACGTATTGCTACACCTCATTTCTCTCCCTGCGATTTACCATCTGTGAGCCGCTCTTTAACCTAATAAAAGTCATTCAGCTTTTGACTAACAAGAAAGGGAAACAGTGTTCATTGTGGGGCTTTAGGAGAATGGCCTGACTAATCTCGGGGATGAGAATGGAGTGATTTATAGGCGGATTACACTGCAGGCTATGATGAGGGGGCTGGTAGTAAGTGCATTAGGTGTCTAAGTGTGGCAGTAGAGTAAATAGGCGTTTTATTTATCGCAGTGCCAGGGGCCTCTTAGCGGAAGAGCGCTTCTCCAAATTGAAATATAGCAGAGTTTACACTCCTGATTAGGGTTCCCAGCACAGAGCCCAAGGCACAAACAGCAAAGCTCTGCCACCTAATTGTTGCTGGATTAATGGACCCCAGCAGCAACAAATAACCCAGTGACACAGCTAATGGTGCCACTGGACACTTCCAAAGGCTGCTTTATGTAGCCAATCTAATGGGCAAAGGATGTGATTCTCCACCAGGCTACCAAATGGAGGAGCATGTGCAACTTTCATGCGATACAGGGAAAATATTAGGAAACATTTTTTCCTCAATTACACTTTCATGGTTAATTTTTGGAAGCAGCGAACCACTATCTATCTATCTATCTATCTATCTATCTATCTATCTATCTTCAAACAAAATATATCAGCCTTTGTAAGTAAGTGCTAAAATGAATGCAAACATCAAATATATGAAATATGAGCTGTATTATTTCTATATAGAATATACTAATAAAAATGAAGTTACTTAGTGTATAAATTTGCCAACTCATGAGAACCCATCTGCCACAACAAGGTGACCTTTCTTACAAGGGTCCCACGAAAAAAAAGGTACATGGCTGATGAGCTCTAATGCATTGGCCAATTTATGCACTAAGTACCTTCATTTTTATAAGTATATTCTATATAGCAGCAATGCAGTCCAACTTTCATATATTAAAGGGAACCTGTCACCCCGTTTTTTGAGATTGAGCTATAAATACTGTTAAATAGGGCCTGCGCTGTGTGTTCCTATAGTGTATGTAGTGTACCCCGATTCCCCACCTATGCTGAGAAATAACTTACCAAAGTCGCCGTTTTCGCCTGTCAATCAGGCTGGTCAGGTCGGGAGGGCGTGGTGACATCGCTGGTTCTTCCTCAGCTTTACGTTGGTGGCGTAGTGGCGTAGTGGTGAACAAGCAGCGCGCGATCTGCGCTGTCATCCCTTTCGTCGGTGGGGGCGGCCATCTTCCTGGGGCCGCGCGTGCGCAGATCGAGTGCTCTGCTGCACGGGGCTTCAGGAAAATGGCCGCGGGATGCCGCGCGTGCGCATTAGAGATCGCGGCGGCCATTTTCCCAAAGCCGAGTTTGCATCTCGGCTTTGGGAAAATGGCCGCCGCGATCTCTAATGCGCACGCGCGGCATCCCGCGGCCATTTTCCTGAAGCCCCGTGCAGCAGAGCACTCGATCTGCGCACGCGCGGCCCCAGGAAGATGGCCGCCCCACCGACGAAAGGGATGACAGCGCAGATCGCGCGCTGCTTGTTCACCACTACGCCACTACGCCACCAACGTAAAGCTGAGGAAGAACCAGCGATGTCACCACGCCCTCCCGACCTGACCAGCCTGATTGACAGGCGAAAACGGCGACTTTGGTAAGTTATTTCTCAGCATAGGTGGGGAATCGGGGTACACTACATACACTATAGGAACACACAGCGCAGGCCCTATTTAACAGTATTTATAGCTCAATCTCAAAAAACGGGGTGACAGGTTCCCTTTAAATGCAAACATTTTAGTGCTAACAGAATGCAGCTGTATTCTTTTTTTGCATATAATGCAGACACAGCAGTTTCAAATTGTTCACACTAGCTTTATTCTCTTTGGAGTTGATGTTCAGCTTTTTATACTATCTATCTATCTATCTATCTATCTATCTATCTATCTATCTATCTATCTATCTATCTATTGTGAAAAAATGGAACAGCACAATACCAACTGGTGGGTGCCCATGTCTCCTTAGCAATGCATCCAACACTTACCCAAATCTAGATAAACATAAAAAAGGAAGGCAGCACTCCATAGAATTCAAGGTGAAACAAATATACTTTATTCAAACCCACATAGCATGGCGACCAAGTATGGGATTGACAAGCAACAGTTAGGTGGATTCATAACTGCCTGAGTGACTGTACTCAAAGAGTAGTAATAAAATGGTTGCACATCCAATTGGAAGAGTGTTTCAAGTAGGGTACCTGGTCCCAGTGTTGTTCAGCATTTTTATAAATTATCCAGAAAAGGGAACTGAAGGTAAACTCATCAAATTTGCAGACAATGCAAAGCTAGGGAAGGGGAGATAGCTAACACTAGAGAAGATGGAGAAAGGATTTGGAAGAATCTATATAACCTTGAAAAATGGGCAGTGACTAAGGGTACCGTCACACAGTGGCATTTTGATCGCTACGACGGCATGATCCGTGACGCTCCAGCATCGTAACAATATCGCTCCAGCGTCGTAGACTGCTGTCACACTTTGCAATGTACGACGCTGGAGCGATAATTTCATGACGTATGTGCGATGGAGATGCCGTTGGTTACTATGCGCACATCGTATACAATATCGTGCACACCTTTGTTACACGATGCGATCATGCTGCCACAGCGGGACACTAGACGACGAAAGAAAGTTTCAAACGATCTGCTACGACGTACAATTCTCAGCAGGGTCCCTGATCGCAGGAGCGTGTCAGACACTGCGAGATCGTAACTATATCGCTGGAACGTCACGAATCGTGCCGTCGTAGCGATCAAAATGCCACTGTGTGACAGTACCCTAATACAATGGTATTTAACAGGGAGAAATGCAAGATTTCACATCTAGGCAAGAAAAATGAAATTGACATGTACAAAATTGGAGGAATAGAACTAAGTAACAGCACGTGTGAAAAAGACTTGGGTATACTAACAGATCACAGGCTTCAGAAGAGTCAACAGTGTGATGCAGCAGCAAAAAAGCAAATAGTTCTGGGAAGTATTAAGAGAAGCATTCAGTCTAGATCAGGGCCGTATTTAGAGTTTCTGCTGCCCTAGGCACTTTTAGTGCTGCCTTCCCCTTTGGTGAGTATGACACTATCGGTAGTGACTTTGGCAAAAATCGCTGATGTGAAGTAGCCTTTTGCAACAGATGAGGCAGTTTTTCTGCATCTGCCATGTAACGGATCACTTACGGCAACACTGCGTTCGGCCTCATTCATTCCTTATGGGACTTGCGGACATGTGCGGCACTTGCGGTTTTGCCGCAATCCGGCAAATGCGGTACTTGCAGAAATAGAAAAAAAACGCTGCTAGCAGTGTTTTTTTTGTCTCACCGCAAGTGCAAAATCGCAAGTGCCGCACTGTTGAGAATTCCGCTCTTGGGCTCCCTCCGGTGGTTGTAAGTGGCACTTTTGTAAGTTCTGCTCTTGGGCTCCCTCCGGTGGTTTTAAGTGGTATGGCTGCTCCTTGGATTTAGCAGTCAGCAGCTGCTTCCACTGATTGTCTATTCTGCTCGGCTATTTAGCCTGGCTCTTTCCTTCAGCTTGTGCCACTATTCAATGGTTCCTGGTTGGATTCACATCTCTTTGGATTTCCCTGTTATCCTGACCAGTTCAGCAAAGCTAAGTCCTTGCTTGCTCTTTTCTGTCCACAGGTTGTGGTCTTATCCGTTCTGTGCTTTCTATGTTTGTCCAGCTTGTCAGTATGAATTAATTCAGTGTTGCTGGAAGCTCTGGGAAGCAGATTTACCCTCCACACCTTTAGTCAGGTGTGGAGATTTTTGTAAACTCTGTGTGGATTTTTTGTAGTGTTTTATACTGACCGCACAGTATTCCATCCTGTCCTATCTATCTAGCTAGACTGGCCTCCTGTGCTCATCCTGGTTTCATTCTGTGTATGTCTTTTCCCTCTCCACTCACAGTCATTACTTGTGGGGGGCTATCTATCCTTTGGGGATTTTCTCTGAGGCAAGATAGTTTTCCTGTTTCTATCTTTAGGGATAGTTACTTCTCAGTCTGTGACGAGGTGCCTAGGGAGTGTTAGGAGCATCCCACGGCTACTTCTAGTGTTGTGTTGAGCTTAGGGACTGCGGTCAGTACAGGTACCACTTCCTTCAGAGCTCATCCCATGTTGCTCCTAAACCACCAGATCATAACACCGCACATTCAAAATAATGCAATGGCGGCCGACAGCAATACCGCAGCATAAAATGGTTGCTCGTCCTAACTCCACAGGACCCAAGTGGAGAGGTACATACCAACGTATTGAAGTGAAGGACAGCATCCAATCCAGGTGAAGACAAGAAACACTTTATTGTGCCATATGTGCAACGTTTCAACCTCAGGGGGTCTTTGTCAAGCATGACAAAGACCCCCTGAGGTTGAAACGTTGCACATATGGCACAATAAAGTGTTTCTTGTCTTCACCTGGATTGGATGCTGTCCTTCACTTCAATACGTTCATAACACCGCACATGTCTGCAAGTAGCCATCACTACCTGTCCCTGCATCTTGCTAGCTCATCCCAAACCATCCCTCTGACCTAAAACTACACTATAAAGCTTTAGAAAAATAATTTATTACCTGACATATTCCTACGATAATGAGGGCTCCAGGCTACGGTGAAGACATGGACGGGCAGTCTCCAGGTCTCCATTCTCTGTGCACACCCTCAGTCCCTGCCTCACTGCCTGTGCTGCACTGTGCACAGACATCCCTCTACCGGACCTCTACCGGACCGCTGTGCAAACCAGCTGCTGTTTTAAAAGCAAAAATCCTGTTGATCCTTTCTGCAGTTATCTTGCTTATTTGTCCACACTTTTGTGTGCAGCAGTCCTTTTTTATTGCTGCCATACTTTTCCTGAGATCATTGTAGGGAGATTGAAATTGTACTGCAGTCCTTGTATTTTTTCATATATTTTCCAGCCACTTTCTGCCACTGCATCGATTCAAAGTAACAGGAGACAGCATTTGTCCAGTATGGTTACAAACTACTTCTCCTCCCTTATCGATGTTCTCCCTCACAGGTTATTCCCCTTTGATTACTAGGCATCTAAAATAGACACCTGGCCTGAATTGGCAGAATATGCATTACAGGAGCTCGCTTGCCCTGCTTCTAGTGTGCTATCAGAAAGAGGCTTCAGTGCTGCTGGTTCAATACTGACCGAAAAAAGGACTCGTCTGGCTACCCAGAATGTTGATGATCTAACCTTCATTAAAATGAACCAATCATGGATTTCAAATTATTTTGCCCCACCTTCTCCTGCTGACACGTAGCTTGCCTGAAAAATGTCTTGCTTTTGGCCTCCTCTTACTGACTTCTCCAAATTCCGCCATTTGCAGCTGCTGAATGTCCACCATAGGCCATTTTTACACCTCCCTAAATGGTCTGACTCGCCCCACAGGGCCGTGGTCACCACCTGGCGCAAGCACCCGTGCGAGTGCCATTTGCCTGGACAGGTGGGTGCGCCCACTCTTGGGCGACGGCACTGGCACAGGGTCCCTCATAGTACAATGAAGTGTCTCTGACGGTGGTGGTGCACAACCAACATCAGACGCACCGTCGTAATATGAGGGGCCATGTGCCAGTACCGCCATCCACGAGAGAGTTTTCCCCCCCAGCTCGAACAGTGCTCTACCACTTGCAATACTTACCTCTCCCTGCTCCACCACTGTGTAGTCTGTGCTGTTAAATCCTATAATGGCACTGCCAATACAAATTTGTTGAAATGATAGATGATAGTTAAAATATACAGGGGCCCTGGCCTCCATTTAGACCAGTTAATACTTTGCGCCTACTACCACTGACTGCTACTCAGCAGAGGAGCCCATCCCTGTACCTAGCTATGCCACCTGTTTAGTCCTGTTACCAATTTTGAACTGCTTTTAGCCTACTTTTGTATTTGGGCTTACTAACCGTGTCTGCGCCACTCATTACAGTTGTCCTCCACTGAACCAAGCTAGGCCGCCTGTTTAGTCCTGTTACCAATTTTGAACTGCATTTAGCCAACTTTTTTATTTTGGGCCAACTAACTGTGTCTGCGCCACTCATTACAGTTGTCCTCCACTGAACAAAGCTATGCTGCCTGTTTAGTCCTGTTACCAATTTTGAACTGCATTTAGCCTGCTTTTTTATTGTGGGCCTACAAACTGTGTCTGCGCCACTCATTACTGTTGTCCTCCACTGAACAAAGCAATGCCACCTGTTTAGTTCTGTTACCAATTTTGAACTGCATTTAGCCTACTTTTTTTTATTGTGGGCCTACAAACTGTGTCTGCACCACTCATTACAGTTGTCCTCCACTGAACAAAGCAATGCCAGCTGTTTAGTCCTGTTACCAATTTTGAACTGCATTTAGCCTACTTTTTTATTTTGGGCCTACTAACTGTGTCTGCGCCACTCATTACAGTTGTCCTCCACTGAACAAAGCTATGCCGCCTGTTTAGTCCTGTTACCAATTTTGAACTGCATTTAGCCTACTTTATTATTTGGGCCTATATCTGTGTTTCCTCCTCATCCTGCCTATTGCCCAGCCACTGCTAGATGAGTCTGCTGGTACACTGACCCAAACCACTGCATTCCCCTTGCAGTCTACACAGCCTGAATTTGACCCTACTGAAAGTCAGGTTCCCCTTCCCGCATACTATACCACCTTATACGGGGACAAAGAGGTATGTGCAGATGAAAGTGCAGGTTCCTTCATCAGGTGGGGGGGCATACTCATTGGCGACGTTACTGGCACAGGTCCCCTCATAGTACGAAAAAGTGTCTCTGGCAGTGGGAGGCGCCACTTGCCATCAAACACACCACCGTACTATGAGGGGCCCTGTGCCAGTGCCAAGTGCCAACGAGTGGGCCCCCCCCTGCTTGCTCAGGATCACAGCACTTGCAGAGTTGAAATACTTACCTCTCCCTGCTCCACCGCCGTGACGTATTCCACGTTTCCTGGGCCCACGAAAATCTTGAGCCAGCCGTACCCCCACAACTTTAGCCAAATGACCCCCTGTTTTCAATGCCTAACTATTATTATAAAGTAAATTAAGATTGACAAGCTTAAGAAATAAGAATTGATGTTTTTGGCATTAAAATGGGCACTGTAGGTGTTTTCCTGTCTTCCACTCACTGCCGACTTTGATTCCCCATTGACTTGCATTGGGTTTCGTGTTTCGGTCGGCCGATTTCACCCGACTCAACTTTTGACAAAGTCAGGTTTTGCAAAACCCGACTTGATCCTAAAAAGTAAAAGTTGCTCAACTCTGCTCACAACTAATGCACTGCACACTTTTAGGATTCTCCCTTGCCGGCAGACAGTCATGTCAGCACAAGCATGTGATTTGTATACCTCTGGCCACATTCCGACTAGACATGCCTGGCCTCACTCAGTTCATTTTCATTGAGTGGTGCCACACATGTCTAGTCAGCGCATGACTGCATGTATGTAAATCGCCAGCATGAGAGAATTCTGACAACGTTCAGTGCGTACTATGAGAATTCAGAAGTCTGCAGTCACAAAGAATGACTGCACTCATTGCAAACCTGGACATCCCCTGTAATGCTCCTAACATAAATAAAAACATGAGAGTTAGTCAGTATCACAAATAACATTTACATCCAGGTACCTTATAGATGACGTCGTTTCTGGAGCCGATCTCTTTCTTTTCTTCATCTTGTCCAGACCCCATGATGAGTTTTCTCATCTACAGTTGTCTCTGCAAACTTCCATCTTCTCCGCTTTTTTGCAAAAAATTTCCACATGACGCCCTTAAAGATACAAGTGTCATTATAATGCTCCTGAATAAAAAATTGCCCCTCACTATATTGTCTGCACAAAATATGACCCCTACACTGTCCCTCTTATGGTTCATGCTCTTTACACTGACCTCTCCTTTCCATACCGGCCCCCTCTTCACACTGTCTTCTCATACTGTGTCCCCCTCTATAGGGCTCAGTATTTATACTGTACTCTCTCATCACACTCCCCCTCCTTGGTATACTGTCCCCTCCTGGCTGTCCCCCCATGCTACGCCCCAACTACTCAGTTTCTATTCTATGCCCACTCACTTTTCTCCTCCCATACTGTCTCATCACACTATTCCCCTCCCTCCTCATATATTTACCACCTCACTTTCTATACCGCCTGCTCACAAGACTCCCCATACTGAGTCTGCACACATCCCATCACCTTCACTCCCCGTACTCTATCTACATACATTTTTCACATCTCTACTCATACTGTGTCCACATACATTTCCCCGTTTGCTACTCATACTGTCTGCACCCATCCCCCATACTGTTTCCTCATACGCACCCCCATTCCCCAGTACTGTTTCCTCATACATGCCCCCATTCCCCCATACTGTTTCCTCATACATGCCCCCATTCCCCAGTACTGTTTCCTCATACATGCCCCCCATTCCCCAGTACTGTTTCCTCATACATGCCCCTCATTCCCCAGTACTGTTTCCTCATAGATGCCCCTCATTCCCCTGTATTGTTTCCCCATCTCCCCCTTTGCTCTTCATTTTGTGTCCTCAAATCTCCCGCACACATTAAATCCCCCCATCCCCACTACAAATCTCCCCACACACATTAACTCCCCCCATCCCCACTCCAATTCTCCCCACACATAATAAATCCCCCTATCCTCACTCAAATTGTCCCCACACACAATAAATCCTTCCATCCCCACTCCAATTGTCCTCCCCCCGTGCACTTAATCTTCGGTGTCTTCAGCTCCACTGGAGCACTTACCACCAGTGTTCACCTCTGCAGATCACGCTGCTCATGTTGCTCTGACAGGCAGTCAGAGCCTCAATTGTACTCACTTCTGTTGTGAGAACAATTGATCCCTGGGCAGGAGCGGACACTGGCTCTGCTTCCCCCTTCCCATCTTGTATGCATGGCTCTGCCTCCCCCTTCCATCTTATATGCATGGCTCTGCTTCCCCCTCTCCCATCTTGTAGGTATGGCTCTGCAGCCCCCCATCTTGTATGCATGGCTCTGCTTCCCCCATCCCATCTTGTATGTGTGGCTCTGCTTCCCCCCTCCCATCTTGTATGTGTGGCTCTGCTTCCCCCATCCCATCTTGTATGCGTGGCTCTGCTTCCCCCCCTCCCATCTTGTATGCGTGGCTCTGTTCCCCCTCCCATCCTGTATGCGTGGCTCTGCTCCCCCCTCCCATCTTGTATGCGTGGCTCTGCTTCCCCCCTCCCATCTTGTATGCGTGGCTCTGCAGCCCCCCTCTCCCATCTTGTATGCGTGGCTCTGCAGCCCCCTCTCTCATCTTGTATGTGTGCCTCTGCAGCCCCCCTCTCCCATCTTGTATGCGTGGCTCTGCAGCCCCCCTCTCCCATCTTGTATACGTGCCTCTGCAGCCCGCCTCTCCCATCTTGTATGCGTGCCTCTGCAGCCCCCCTCTCCCATCTTGTTTGCATGCCTCTGCAGCCCCCCTCTCCCATCTTGTATGCATGCCTCTGCAGCCCCTGTCCTCCCTCATCCTCCTCCCCTGTCATACTCACCTTTCTCACACCTGCGCACTGCGCCGAAAGTCCCTGCATCTTGGTCCCGGCGCTCAGCTTCTCCCTGAGTGAGTGGTCATGTCGTACCGCTTATTAAGGTCATGAATATGCACCCATATTCATGACCTTAATGAGCGGTACCATGTGACCGCTCAGCACAGGAAGAAGCTGCCGGTGCTGAGACCATTGGAGTTGCAGGCACTGCTGGAGCCGAGGAGGGTGAGTATGATGAGTTCAAGGAGGCGGGGAGACGGGGAGGTAGGCAAAAAAAAACAACTTCCTCAGGTGCCACCCCCCGCATCCTGCCACCCCAGGCACCTGCCCTCAAGTGCCTAGTGACAAATACGGCCCTGGTCTAGATCACATGGAGTAATCATCCCCCTCTACTCCTCCTTGGTCAGGCCTCATCTCGAATACTGTGTCCAGTTCTGTGCACCACATTTTAAAAAAGACATCGAAAAACTGGAGCACGTTCCAATATGGTGAGCGAACTACAAACTATTTCCTACAAGGAATGGTTAAAGGATCTGGGAATGTTTAGCTTGCAAAAAAGAAGGCTAAGAGGGAAGCAAAAGGCCAAGGAAACCATACACTGATCAAATACTATTGAGAACTCTGCTATTAGAAGTGGAAAGGAAGAACAAATACAAAAAAAATCTGAAAAATAAAAATATTGGAGAAAAAGAAACCGATCACAAACTAAGGCTAGGGTCACATTGCGTTAGTGCAATCCGTTTAGCGCTAGCGCTAGCAGATTGCGCTAACGCAATGTATTTACCGGGGCCGCGTTCCGGGGTCGCGGTAACGTCCCCGCTCTCGCAGATCCCTGATCTGCGAGAGCGGGGAACGGACCGCGGGCGCGCCTCGGACGCTGCAAGCAGCGTCCGCGGCGCGCCACAAAACACCGGCGCGTCGCTAGTGCGTGCCGAACATGGCACGCGCTAGTGCTGCGCGTTCCCATTGCCGTGAATGGGTGCGCTAACGGACGCGTTGCACGGCGTTAATTTCGCCGTGCAACGCTGTCCGTTAGCGCGTTCCCATTAATGCAATGGGAACCTAGCCTAAGATGTTTCTATACCAATGCACAGAGCATCGGTAACAAACAAGAATGATGACCGGTCTGCAAACAATGTCCTATGAGGAACGGTTAAAGGATTTGGGAATGTTTAGCTTGCAAACGAGAAGACTGAGAGAAGACTTACCATAATAGATGTCTACAAATATCTCAAGGGCTGTCATAGTATAGAGAGATCAGATTTATTCTCATTTGCACAAAGAAAGACTAGAAGGAATGGGATGAAACTGAAAGAGAGAAGATATATAAGAAACTTTTTGACAGTGAGGATGATCAATGAGTGGAACAGGCTGACATGAGAGGTGCTGAGTTCTCCTTCAATGTATGTGTTCAAACAGACGCTGGGCAGACATCTGTCTGAGATGGTTTAGTGAATCCTGCATTGAGCAGGGGGTTGGAAACGACCCCAGAGGTCTCTTCCAACTCTAAAGGTACCTTCACACATAACGATATTGTTAACGATATCGTTGCTTTTTGTGACGTAGCAACGATATCGTTAATAAAATCGTTATGTGTGACAGCGACCAACGATCAGGCCCCTGCTGGGAGATCGTTGGTCGCTGAACAAAGTCCAGAACTTTATTTCGTCGCTGGACTCCCTGCTGACATCGCTGGATCGGCGTCTGTGACACCGATCCAGCGATGTCTTCACTGGTAACCAGGGTAAACATCGGGTAACTAAGCGCAGGGCCGCGCTTAGTAACCCAATGTTTACCCTGGTTACCATCCTAAAAGTAAAAAAAACAAACAGTACATACTTACCTAACGCTGTCTGTCCTCCAGCGCTGTGCTCTGCACTCCTCCTGTACTGGCTGTGAGCGTCGGTCAGCCGGAAAGCAGAGCGGTGACGTCACCGCTCTGCTTTCCGGCCGCTGTGCTCACACAGACAGTACAGGAGGAGTGCAGAGCACAGCGCTGGAGGACAGACAGCGTTAGGTAAGTATGTACTGTTTGTTTTTTTTACTTTTAGGATGGTAACCAGGGTAAACATCGGGTTACTAAGCGCGGCCCTGCGCTTAGTTACCCGATGTTTACCCTGGTTACCGGCATCGTTGGTCGCTGGAGAGCGGTCTGTGTGACAGCTCTCCAGCGACCAAACAGCGACGCTGCAGCGATCCGGATCGTTGTCGGTATCGCTGCAGCGTCGCTTAATGTGAAGGGGCCTTAACATTCTATGATACTATGATTGTCCTCACCTGAATTGACTAAAACAACACTCATATCTCCGTACTAAATAACACCGGCACACGGCATGCTGACGTCATCAGGCCACCTGCGCCTAAGTCACATAGAAAGCCACTGGACTTGGTCATGCACTCATGTGCTTTCCATGAGATAAGTAGCAACTTATCTCTATAGTAGGATATACCAATATAATGTTATATGCAAGTGGCTATAAATAGCACACAACAAGGTGCTATATAGTGCCAAGTGTAGGAGATGTAAAGAGCAGAGGCAGATAAAGATAATTTTGTCTGGTAAGGGGCTCTCAGAATATAGCAAAGTGCTAGTGACTGTAATAGTACAACATAAAAAGTCACCTTACCTGGTGCAGAGTAGGGTCGCAGAAAGAGAAGATAGTCTGGGCCTTCCCCTTCACCTTGTGAGGAGAGACAGCCCTTATATATGGACAAGAGCCAATGAGAGTACTAATGGAAAGAGACATACCCAGAGAAGAGCCAATCAACCATCCGGGTCAGTAGGTTCATATTACCATCATCACGTCCCATGTGTAATGGCACTTCTGGGATAGTGCTCGCTGGAACACAAGCTGGAACGCATGCAAATCCAGTATCGAGGGTTCCCGGAAGTGCAGGGATATGTGACGAAAGGCACACACGTACTGCACGGCCGGCTGAAAGCCGGACTGAATGAATGAACGAATGCCGTAATACGTGCACAGGAGCGCAATGTCGGGGAGCGATGAAGTAGGCAGGAGGGCGGCATTGCAAGATGATGGAAGCGCCGGACCCGGACCTATGACACCCATCGAACCGGATTGACCCCCTCCTGTGAGTATAATAAAACTTAATTTTCTTATCTTGCAGGTCGGAACGGGGCTTATCTACACCATTATAGAATGCTGTAGATAAGCACTGAAAGGCAGTGACGGTATCTTATATTGTATATTGGCCAAAACTGCTGACAGATTCCCTTTAAGTAATTTTTTGTTCTCTTCTTCCAACCAGATATCTTTGGTGCAACCTGTGGAGCACGAGGGCACAAGCGGTAAGGGGGCCCAATTCCATCTCCAAACTATGAAGCAGCATCTGTCATAGGTAGAATGGACTAACAAGAGCCCATACACTGTTCTTGCTCAGGTTCCCTTTTCTGTCTGTGTCCACACCTGCATTAAACTTTTGACTGGCTGTGCCGATATTCTACAAATTGAGCTTACAAAGCAGGAGAAAACTATAAAACAATATCTGAATGCTCCTTGTGTGCATTTTCCAATCTCTAAAAGTCATTAAAGGGAACCTGTCATTCCCCCCCAGGCGTTAGATACTAAAAGAGCCACCTTGTGCAGCAATAATGCTGCATTCTGACAAGGTGGCTCTTTTAGTTATTGGTTCTGTAAATGCAGAAATAATGGGTTTTGTAATTTCTCCAAAATACCTGTCTTCAGTCCTGGAGGCAGGCCTTTCCACCCCTGCTGCAGACGCCACACAGCCGTCACTCAAGTCTTCTCGGCGCCGGGCGCCGCCTCCTCAGCGCTGTTTTCAAATCATCCGTCACCTGCGCTCTTTTGTCCTGCCTGGGGCAGGCGCAGTGAGCGCTGCCCGTCTTACCTCATATGCAGTCTCGCAGACTGCGCCTGGGCGGCCGCCCTGCTTGTGAATCCCAGCCCCGCAATGTGAATAAATCATAAGACACTGCACAAGGTGGCTCTTTTAGTTTCTAACGCCTGGAGGATGGGGGGGGGGGGGGGGGAAGGGGTGACAGGTTCCCTTTAATAAACAAATCAACAGATACAAATATCCATGAAATTCAGGTACCATTCACATTTTATAATATGCCATTATAGAGCTGTATGTGCTAATGAATAGAAGATGAAAAGTTTAATAGATAACAAGATTAATTATATGTACCATTAGAGAGATAAAAAGACCTGACACATGATGGATAGAAAAATATAGATTGATCAATCGATAGAAATCAAACCATAGATGTCCATAAATTAAGTTATGTGTAATAATGAGAAATTACACAGGGAGAAAGCATACACGTTTACTGAAATTTATTTAATGCTTCATACAAAAGCCTTTGTTAGTAATGACAGCTTCAAGATGCCTCCTGTATGGAGAAACTAGTGGCATGCATTGCTCAGGTGTGATTTTGGCCCTTTCTTCCACACAAACACTCTTCAAATCCGGAACGTTCCGTGGCTCTTTCTATGAACTCTGAGCTTTAGTTCCTTCTCTAAATTTTCTGTTGGATTCAGGTCCGGTGATTAGCTGGGCCATTCTAGCCATTTTCTTTCTATGAATCCAATTGAGAGTTTCCTTGGCTGTGTGATTTGGATGATTGTCTTGTTGAAATGTCCACCCTCATTTCATCTTCCTCATCCAGGTAGATGGCAGCAGATTTTTTATCAAGAATATCTTGGTACATCAGTACATTCATCATTCCTTCAATTATATAGAGTTTTCCAGTGCCATATGCTGAAAAATAGCCCCACACCATGATGTTCCCACTTCCAAACTTCACTCTTGGTATGGTGTTTTTGGGGTGATCGGCAGTGCCTTTTGGCCTCCAAACATGGTGTGTATTGTGGTATCAAGAGAGTTCAATTTTGGTCTCCTCTGATGACTATATTCAACCAGTATTTCACAGTCTTGTCTAAATGTTCTTGATCAAAATGTAAACGCTCTTGAACATGCTTTTTGTTCAGCAATGGAGTCTTGCTTGGTGAGCATGCATACATGCCATGGAGGATGAGTGCATTACTTATTGTTTTCTTTGAAACAATTGTACCTACTGATTTGATGTCTTTCTGTAGCTCTCCAATGGTGGTCCTTGGCTCTTGGACAACTCTTCTGCTAATTCTTTTCACTATTTTGTCTGAAATCTTGTGGAGAACATCTGGTCATGACCAGGTTATTGTGAAATTATGATTCCAGAAGATTGCCCCACCAGTGCTCACTGGAACCTTCAGTAGTTTAGAAATTCTTCTGTAACCAATGCCATCAGTATATTGTTCACTGGTTTTCCCTATCATGAGATGTTTCCCGTTTGGCACCTTGGTAATGAGACACCTTTTTTAGGTCATCAGTTGAACCAGCTGATATTATTTTTCATTAAGTGACTGGATTGCTTTCTAATTACTGATAGAACTCTTTCTTCAGTTATTCAATACCTTTTAATGTGTAGGTTCTCATTATTACACATAACTTAATTTATAAACATCTATTCTATAGGTTTTATTTCTTTGACTGTGTGGATTGGATGGGTAGTTACCGACATCTGGTGATAATTTCATGTCAATAGCACCTTTAGAAATATAGCTACTTTAAAAATTAGTGACATGATCAATACTGATTTCACCCGCAATATATTATGTAGTATTATTACGAGTGATTGCGCACCCTTCGGGCGCGCGCGATGATTACGAACCACGCAATCGGGTGTAACCACGCACCAGACTGGCGTATGTGCAGACTAATAGCAACCATAAATACCTGGTGTACCTCTGCTACCACTCCTACCTTGTGAATGAAAAAGCTCTGTAGTTAATACTGTTCGGGTAGAGCTATCCGATAGTGCTATCCATGAAGAAAGTGAACGGGTAGAGCTATCCCATAGCTCTATTCCTAAAGGAAATGAATGGGTAGAGCTATCCAATAGCGCTATTCCTCAATGTTCCTGAGCGTGAGCTATTTCACATGGTTGAGCACACTTGGGATCTGCCCCCAAGGCGCTGCCCATGCCCAAGGTTTGGTCCGTAGACCGTGGCTAGGAGTTAGTCCCGCTTTTGTGTACAACATTTTTTGGCTTTTACAATTGTTAAAAAGCTTAATAAAAGAATTCTTTGTACACACATTTGACAGTAAACCATTTGTCAATGTTAGGAATAAGTTTACCCTGCTTCTGTGTCTCAAATATTTTGACCCTTAGGCTAGGTTCACATTGCGTTAATGGGTTAATGCTAAAAGACTGCGTTGCACAGTGAAATTGTCGCAATTAACACTGTGCAACGGGTCCGTTAGCGCACCCATTGACAGCAATGTGATTTTTCTCTTTAGCGCATCGCTAGCGCATGCCATTTTCGGCACGCGCTAGCGATGTGCCGTTATTTTGTGACGGACCTCGGACGCTGCTTGCAGCGTCCGAGGTCCGTTCCTCGCTAGCGCAGATTGGGGATCTGCGCTAGCGGGAACTACAAACGCGACCCCTATAAAGACATTGCGCTAGCGCAATCCGCTAGCGCTATGCGCTAAACGGATTGCCCTAACGCAATGTGAACCTAGCCTTATTTGTTGGCTTTTCCTTCCCGTGCAGAAAGCCACATGTAACTGCCGTGAGAAAACACTGGCAGAGGCAAATAAATTCCTACAATATCCAAGGACTGTCCCTGAGATTTATTGATGGTCATTGCAAAGGCCAACATGACAGGAAACTGACGCCACCGCATCTGGACTGGCAAGTTTTTATCTTTGGAAATCAGGTCAATTCTTGGAATAAGAACTGTCTGACCCTTTGCTTTTCCATTTAAAGCAATGGCATGAATAACATTTGCTTTTAAACTTTTCACATAAAGCCTTGTGCCATTACAAAGGCCACGCTTTCTGTTAAGATTACGCAGGAGCATAATTACAGCTCCTGGTTTCAGCTTTAGTTCATGAGGAGGCATTCCAGTGGGATTCAAAGAGTTAAAAAACTCTACAGGGTAATCTGTGAGAATCACACCCTCCTCTTCTGCAGTTGTGTGGATGGAGCGATATGTTGAGTGTTCACCTTAAACTTGAATAAGAATTTTGTCATTCATTGCGTGAACGTCATCATTCAATGGCGTAAAAATTGCTTTATTGGCAATTGCTTCTACCGTTGCAACGGTAATCTCAATTGAGTCGCCAAAAGTAGCTGTAATTAAATCACCCTCTTCAATAATAGAATTCGGGATTTCAATTGTCTCTTCTGGTAGACCATATACATTTGACAACTCTCCATTGCCAAGTTTCAGTAACCATGAGTTGTACTCAACTTCATCCTGAGACGTTCTCATATTCTGTTATAACTGGAAGCGTGAAAACTAATTCCAGGATTTTGAGTATTTAATGGTGGACTGTACAATTTGGGCTCTTTTTCCACCTTCCACTATTGGTAGTGTTTGATGAAAGTCACCACCGTTTAGTCACCGTTTTCCACCAAATGGTCTTTTTTTTCCACATATGTCTTGGAACAAATTATCCACAGCGTTCATATTAAAACAGGGAGTCATTGTTACTTCGTCCCAAATAACGACAGATGACTCCCTAAGCTCCTTTTGCTTGAAGTGAGGTTGGCTTAATTTTTGACACTGTTGTCTCATTTGTTGTAATTCTAAGGCCAAACTTGGAATGGTAGGTGCAACCGTTTTGTAGTAATGTAGCTGCCAATCCAGTGGAGCAAATGGACTTCTTTTCTGCTTGTAGTGTCTTGTGCAAACAGTTGTACAAAAATGTCTTCCCACTGCCTCCTGGGCCGTCCAGAAAAAAACAGTGTGAGCTAGTGTCGTCTGGCTGTGATGCAGCATTGACTGCTTACATAATTGCATCAAAAGCTGATTTCTGAGCTCCATTAAGAATAGCTTTCAATTGCTCAGCCTCATGCTTTATTACAGCATAATTCAGTTGGTCCAGTATTTCATCTGGAAGATTTACTGGAGTTGGCAATCCGTAGTCAGCACAGGACTTTTTATTGCTTAAGAGCACTTTATTAATATCACAAAGTGCCAGTTGCTTAGCAATTTCTGGAGTATACCGCCTGGTGTAATCCTCCATAAATTCGGTTTTGTATTTTTGCCATAACGCCAATGGGATAGCTGGATCCCCATATACACAAATTATGGCGAATAATGGTAGGGCGATGGAGTGCTCTGCTGCACGGGGCTTCAGGAAAATGGCCGCGGGATGTCGCGCGTGCGCAGATGGAGATCGCGGCGGCCATTTTCCTGAAGCCGAGATGCAAACTCGACTTTGGGAAAATGGCCGCCGCGATCTCCATCTGCGCACGTGCGGCATCCCGCGGCCATTTTCCTGAAGCCCCGTGCAGCAGAGCACTCCATCTGCGCACGCGCGGCCTCAGGAAGATGGCCGCCCCCACCGATAACAAGGGTAATAGCGCAGATCGCGCGCTTTTTCTTCCCCTGCGCGCAATGGATTCAGCGCTTGGACATGCGCACACCACTACGCCACCAACGGAAAGCTGGGGAAGAACCAGCGATGTCACCACGCCTGTTGTGAATTCTGTGGCAGAGCTCCCTCCTGTGGTCACAAGTGGTACTTCGGCTGATTCTCTCTGTGAGCTTCTGTTGGTGGAGGAGAGTGGTACTGCGGCTTCTGAGTTTCCTTCCTCAGGTGATGTGGTGAAGTCGTTAGGTGCTGCTCTATTTAACTCCACCTAGTGCTTTGATCCTGGCCTCCAGTCAATGTTCTAGTATTGGACCTTTTTCCTCCTGGATCGTTCCTGTGGCCTGCTGCTCTGCATAGCTAAGTTCCGCTTTTGCTATTTTGTTTGCTGTTTTTTCTGTCCAGCTTGCTTATTTGTTTTTTTCTTGCTTGCTGGAAGCTCTGGGACGCAGAGGGTGTACCTCCGTGCCGTTAGTTCGGTACGGAGGGTCTTTTTGCCCCCTTTGCGTGGTTTTTTGTAGGGTTTTGTGTTGACCGCAAAGTTACCTTTCCTATCCTCGCTCTGTTCAGAAAGTCGGGCCTCACTTTGCTAAATCTATTTCATCTCTACGTTTGTCTTTTCATCTTAACTCACAGTCATTATATGTGGGGGCTGCCTTTTCCTTTGGGGTATTTCTCTGAGGCAAGGTAGGCTTATTTTCTATCTTCAGGCTAGCTAGTTTCTCAGGCTGTGCCGAGTTGCATAGGGAGCGTTAGGCGCAATCCACGGCTGCCTCTAGTGTGGTTGGAGAGGATTAGGGATTGCGGTCAGCAGAGTTCCCACGTCTCAGAGCTCGTTCTATGTTTTTGGGTTATTGTCAGGTCACTGTATGTGCTCTGACTTCTATGTCCATTGTGGTACTGAATTACCTTATCATAACAGTACTGGAGGCCCAAAGTACTAATGATTCTCAATAGAGGGAAAAAAGAAGTTCTGAGACCATTTTTTTTCTCTGCACTGTGTTTTGCCTTTTTTTTCCCCTAGACATTTGGGTGGTTCAGGACACAGGTGTAGCGATGGACATTAAAGGTCTGTCTTCATGTGTGGATCAGCTCACGGCAAGAGTACAAAATATTCAAGACTTTGTGGTTCAGAATTCTATGTTAGAACCAAGAATTCCTATTCCTGATTTGTTTTTTGGAGATAGAACTAAATTTCTGAGTTTCAAAAATAATTGTAAACTATTTCTGGCTTTGAAACCTCGCTCCTCTGGTGACCCAGTTCAACAAGTTAGGATCATTATTTCTTTTTTAGTGGCGATCCTCAGGACTGGGCATTTTCTCTTGCGTCAGGAGATCCTGCATTAAGTAATATCGATGCGTTTTTCCTGGCGCTCGGATTGCTGTACGATGAACCTAATTCAGTGGATCAGGCAGAGAAAAATTTGCTGGCTCTGTGTCAGGGTCAGGATGAGATAGAGGTATATTGTCAGAAATTTAGAAAGTGGTCCGTACTCACTCAATGGAATGAAGGTGCGCTTGCAGCTATTTTCAGAAAGGGTCTCTCTGAAGCCCTTAAGGATGTCATGGTGGGATTTCCTATGCCTGCTGATCTGAATGAGTCTATTTCTTTGGCCATTCAGATCGGTCGATGCTTGCGTGAGAATAAATCTGTGCACCATTTGGCGGTATTATCTGAGCATAAACCTGAGCCTATGCAGTGCGATAGGACTTTGACCAGAGTTGAACGGCAAGAACACAGACGTCTGAATGGGCTGTGTTTCTACTGTGGTGATTCCACTCATGCTATCTCTGATTGTCCTAAGCGCACTAAGCGGTTCGCTAGGTCTGCCACCATTGGTACGGTACAGTCTAAATTTCTTTTGTCCGTTACCTTGATCTGCTCTTTGTCATCTTATTCTGTCATGGCATTTGTGGATTCAGGTGCTGCCCTGAATTTGATGGACTTGGAGTATGCTAGGCGTTGTGGGTTTTTCTTGGAGCCCTTGCAGTGTCCTATTCCATTGAGAGGAATTGATGCTACGCCTTTGGCCAAGAATAAGCCTCAGTACTGGACCCAGCTGATCATGTGCATGGCTCCTGCACATCAGGAGGTTATTCGCTTTCTGGTGTTGCATAATCTGCAAGATGTGGTCGTGTTGGGGTTGCCATGGCTACAAGTCCATAATCCAGTATTAGATTGGAAATCCATGTCTGTGTCCAGCTGGGGTTGTCAGGGGGTACATGGTGATGTCCCATTTCTGTCTATTTCGTCATCCACCCCTTCTGAGGTTCCAGAGTTCTTGTCTGATTACCGGGATGTATTTGATGAGCCCAAGTCCGATACCCTACCTCCGCATAGGGATTGTGATTGTGCTATCGATTTGATTCCTGGTAGTAAATTCCCAAAAGGTCGACTGTTTAATTTATCTGTGCCTGAGCACGCCGATATGCGGAGTTATGTGAAGGAGTCCTTGGAGAAGGGGCATATTCGCCCGTCATCGTCGCCATTAGGAGCAGGGTTCTTTTTTGTGGCCAAGAAGGATGGTTCGCTGAGACCTTGTATAGATTACCTACTTCTAAATAAGATCACTGTTAAATTTCAGTACCCCTTGCCGTTGTTATCTGATTTGTTTGCTCGGATTAAGGGGGCTAGTTGGTTCACCAAGATAGATCTTCGTGGTGCGTATAATCTTGTGCGTATTAAGCGAGGCGATGAATGGAAAACTGCATTTAATACGCCCGAGGGCCATTTTGAGTATCTAGTAATGCCATTCGGACTTGCCAATGCTCCATCAGTGTTTCAGTCCTTTATGCATGACATCTTCCGAGAGTACCTGGATAAATTCCTGATTGTGTACTTGGATGACATTTTGATCTTCTCGGATGATTGGGAGTCTCATGTGAAGCAGGTCAGAACGGTGTTTCAGGTCCTGCGTGCTAATTCTTTATTTGTGAAGGGATCAAAGTGTCTCTTTGGTGTTCAGAAGGTTTCATTTTTGGGGTTCATCTTTTCCCCTTCTACTATCGAGATGGACCCTGTTAAGGTCCAAGCCATCCATGATTGGACTCAGCCGACATCTCTGAAAAGTCTGCAAAAGTTTCTGGGCTTTGCTAATTTTTATCGTCGCTTCATCTGCAATTTTTCTAGTATTGCTAAACCATTGACCGATTTGACCAAGAAGGGTGCTGATGTGGTCAATTGGTCTTCTGCTGCTGTGGAAGCTTTTCAAGAGTTGAAGCGTCGTTTTTCTTCTGCCCCTGTGTTGTGTCAACCAGATGTTTCACTTCCATTCCAGGTCGAGGTTGATGCTTCTGAGATTGGAGCAGGGGCTGTTTTGTCGCAGAGAAGTTCTGATTGCTCGGTGATGAAACCATGCGCCTTCTTTTCCAGGATGTTTTCGCCTGCTGAGCGAAATTATGATGTTGGCAATCGAGAGTTGCTGGCCATGAAGTGGGCATTCGAGGAGTGGCGTCATTGGCTTGTAGGAGCTAAGCATCGCGTGGTGGTCTTGACTGATCATAAGAACTTGACTTATCTCGAGTCTGCCAAACGGTTGAATCCTAGACATGCTCGTTGGTCGCTGTTTTTTGCCCGTTTTGACTTTGTGATTTCGTACCTTCCGGGCTCTAAAAATGTGAAGGCGGACGCTCTGTCTAGGAGTTTTGTGCCCGACTCTCCGGGTTTATCTGAGCCGGCGGGTATTCTCAAAGAGGGAGTAATTGTGTCTGCCATCTCCGCTGATTTGCGGCGGGTGCTGCAAAAATTTCAGGCTAATAAACCTGATCGTTGCCCAGCGGAGAAACTGTTTGTCCCTGATAGGTGGACGAATAAAGTTATCTCTGAGGTTCATTGTTCGGTGTTGGCTGGTCATCCTGGAATCTTTGGTACCAGAGAGTTAGTGGCTAGATCCTTTTGGTGGCCATCTCTGTCGCGGGATGTGCGTTCTTTTGTGCAGTCCTGTGAGATTTGTGCTCGGGCTAAGCCCTGCTGTTCTCGTGCCAGTGGGTTGCTTTTGCCCTTGCCGGTCCCAAAGAGGCCTTGGACACATATCTCTATGGATTTTATTTCAGATCTTCCCGTCTCTCAAAAGATGTCAGTCTTTTGGGTGGTCTGTGATCGCTTCTCTAAGATGGTCCATTTGGTACCCTTGTCTAAATTACCTTCCTCCTCTGATTTGGTGCCATTGTTCTGCCAGCATGTGGTTCGTTTACATGGCATTCCAGAGAATATCGTTTCTGACAGAGGTTCCCAGTTTGTTTCGAGGTTTTGGCGAGCCTTTTGTGCTAGGATGGGCATTGACTTGTCTTTTTCCTCGGCTTTCCATCCTCAGACTAATGGCCAGACCGAACGAACCAATCAGACCTTGGAAACATATCTGAGATGCTTTGTTTCTGCTGATCAGGATGACTGGGTGTCCTTTTTGCCTTTGGCTGAGTTCGACCTTAATAATCGGGCCAGCTCGGCTACCTTGGTTTCGCCGTTTTTCTGCAACTCTGGGTTCCATCCTCGTTTCTCTTCAGGGCAGGTTGAGTCTTCGGACTGTCCTGGTGTGGATACTGTGGTGGACAGGTTGCAGCAGATTTGGACTCATGTAGTGGACAATTTGACCTTGTCCCAGGAGAAGGCTCAACGTTTCGCTAATCGCAGACGCTGTGTGGGTCCCCGACTTCGTGTTGGGGATTTGGTTTGGTTATCTTCTCGTCATATTCCTATGAAGGTTTCCTCTCCTAAGTTTAAACCTCGTTTCATTGGTCCGTATAGGATTTCTGAGGTTCTTAATCCTGTGTCTTTTCGTCTGACCCTTCCAGACTCTTTTTCCATACATAACGTATTCCATAGGTCATTGTTGCGGAGATACGTGGCACCTATGGTTCCATCTGTTGATCCTCCTGCCCCTGTTTTGGTGGAGGGGAATTGGAGTATATTGTGGAGAAGATTTTGGATTCTCGTGTTTCGAGACGGAAACTCCAGTATCTGGTTAAGTGGAAGGGTTATGCTCAGGAAGATCATTCCTGGGTCTTTGCCTCTGATGTCCATGCTCCCGGTCTTGTTCGTGCCTTTCATATGGCTCATCCTGGCCGTCCTGGGGGCTCTGGTGAGGGTTCGGTGACCCCTCCTCAAGGGGGGGGTACTGTTGTGAATTCTGTGGCAGAGCTCCCTCCTGTGGTCACAAGTGGTACTTCGGCTGATTCTCTCTGTGAGCTTCTGTTGGTGGAGGAGAGTGGTACTGCGGCTTCTGAGTTTCCTTCCTCAGGTGATGTGGTGAAGTCGTTAGGTGCTGCTCTATTTAACTCCACCTATTGCTTTGATCCTGGCCTCCAGTCAATGTTCTAGTATTGGACCTGTTTCCTTCTGGATCGTTCCTGTGGCCTGCTGCTCTGCATAGCTAAGTTCCGCTTTTGCTATTTTGTTTGCTGTTTTTTCTGTCCAGCTTGCTTATTTGTTTTTTTCTTGCTTGCTGGAAGCTCTGGGACGCAGAGGGTGTACCTCCGTGCCGTTAGTTCGGTACGGAGGGTCTTTTTGCCCCCTTTGCGTGGTTTTTTGTAGGGTTTTGTGTTGACCGCAAAGTTACCTTTCCTATCCTCGCTCTGTTCAGAAAGTCGGGCCTCACTTTGCTAAATCTATTTCATCTCTACGTTTGTCTTTTCATCTTAACTCACAGTCATTATATGTGGGGGCTGCCTTTTCCTTTGGGGTATTTCTCTGAGGCAAGGTAGGCTTATTTTCTATCTTCAGGCTAGCTAGTTTCTCAGGCTGTGCCGAGTTGCATAGGGAGCGTTAGGCGCAATCCACGGCTGCCTCTAGTGTGGTTGGAGAGGATTAGGGATTGCGGTCAGCTGAGTTCCCACGTCTCAGAGCTCGTTCTATGTTTTTGGGTTATTGTCAGGTCACTGTATGTGCTCTGACTTCTATGTCCATTGTGGTACTGAATTACCTTATCATAACACACGCCCACCTGACCTGACCAGCCTGATTGACAGGCGAAAACGGCGACTTTGGTAATGTATTCTGCAGCATAGGTGGGGAATCAGGGTACACTACATACACTATTGTAACGCACAGCGCAGGCCCTATTTAACAGTATTTTTATCTCAATCTGAAAAAACGGGGTGACAGGTTCCCTTTAAGATGCAGGTTACGCATCCGTATGCGATTCGCTTCTCTACGTGCAGCAGCGTGCTCAATTTGATACATCTTTGCAATCTTGCCTCACAGTGTTGCCTCACAGGCTAACATTCAAAAAAGGCTTGTGCCTTAACTCGCCACCAGGGGGAGCTCCTCTCCTTAGGGATCCATGGTTACGCCCAACTGTAGATGACTCATTGTGCACAGACACACGGACACGTCCAAATTAGGTATATTGATGACTCATTGTGCACACACGGACACGTCCAAATTAGGTATATTGATTACATTAAATGAAATTTTCTTTAATCGTTATTACATCATAGAAGAATTTTGGACACGTAAAACTCTGTAAGTTAATAGAATGACATGTAATCACTAATGATGAATAGATACCTCACAGTGGACTGTCACTTATCTCCTGTTTGTATATACAGATTTTCATGAAAGAGATTTAATATATCTCTTATACTGTATATGAAAAAACTCAGGGTGAGAAAAGCAGGAAACCGGCCCTGCAGATCCTGGATCGGGCACTTCACTCATGCTCATATTGTCTAATTCATCAGAAATAACAAGGAATGAGGAAGAAGCAAGAAGACTGTTCTGTAAGTGTTTGAGACACGAGAGGATGTGACCTGTACAACAGGAGAAGGGCTGCATGATTAATTGTGTCACTGACATGACATGCAGAGCTCTATTGGACCATTGGAAACCCAAAATGGTGTCACAAAAATACAGAAAAGAGATTAGATTTTTTTCTGGAATATGACTTCATGTTCTATTATTTTCCATGCATCAGTTGAATTATGTTTAGGAGTGGTAAACCCGTCTAAATTGCCAATACAGTAAAATAAGCCTCATGTATCACACAATTGAGGTCCGTTGATGAAAGCTAAACTCAGGATGATTGTTATAGTTGTCTGCCGACCTGTCATTTACCCTGCTGAGCTGGATAGGTGCATCAGTTAAGGAATAGGGGCTAAAGGTACCGTCACATTTAGCGATGCTGCAGCGATCTAGACAACGATGCCGATCGCTGCAGCGTCGCTGTGTGATCGCTGGAGAGCTGTCACACAGACAGCTCTCCAGTCACCAACGATGCCGAAGTCCCCGGGTAACCAGGGTAAACATCGGGTTACTAAGCGCAGGGCTGCGCTTAGTAACCCGATGTTTACCCTGGTTACCAGTGTAAATGTAAAAAAAACAAACACTACATACTTACATTCCGGTGTCTGTCACGTCCCCCGGCGTTAGCTTCCCTGCACTGTGTAAGCGCCGGCCGTAAAGCAGAGCGGTGACGTCACCGCTGTGCTATGCTTTACGGCCAGCCGGCGCTGACACAGTGCAGGGGAGCAGAACGCCGGGGTACGCGGCAGACACCGGAATGTAAGTATGTACTGTTTTTTTTACATTTACACTGGTAACCAGGATAAATATCGGGTTACTAAGCGCGGCCCTGCGCTTAGTAACCCGATGTTTACCCTGGTTACCAGTGAAGAAATTGCTGAATCGGCGTCACACACGCCGATTCAGCGATGTCTGCGGGAGATCCAGTGACGAAATAAAGTTCTGGCCTTTCTGCTCGGACCAACGATGGCACAGCAGGGTCCAGATCGCTGCTGCGTGTCAAATACAACGATATCGCTATCCAGGATGCTGCAACGTCACGGATCGCTAGCGATATCGTTGTTAAGTTGTTCAGTGTGAAGGTACCTTAACAGCTGTCAGTCGAATGGTTTGGCAGACAACTAATTAATGTCTTTGACCACCTTTAGATAGGTATAGCAGCATATAAGGGAGATCTGAATGTACATAATTTTTTTTGTAAATTTTATTAAAAAAAATCTTATTACAGTTTTAAAACAAGTAGATGAATAGATGAGGTTTGTTTCTAGAAACTACAGATCAGACAAACCTAAATCCTTTCATTTCACTATCATTCTGTTCTCTGAGCTGCTGTACATGGTGGAAAATAATCTGTGTATTTCCCAGGTTCTAAAGTTTTATTGAGCGTAGACATTGGCATTCCCATGTGTTACAAGGAGAAAAAGCTGTAGATCTAGCTTGGAGCTCAGTGGTGCAAAGTCTTATGATTAACCTTGATAGTTGCAATTTTTGATGTGAAATATGGCATTTCTGATTGCCAGACTTTAGCTGAGAAATCTCATAATTCCATTTTTTTCAGGTCCATTTGATTATCAATTGCACAACTCTCCCCTAAATTTAAACCGTACAAATATGATTTATTTCATTTTACACATTGTGCTTTCCAGTTAATGTAGAACTTTCAGCTCGGTGAATGGGAGTTCAGCTCAGGTATTTTTGGGGGCAGTTTTATTTTTCACTTTCAATGATATAAATTGGAATTAGAGTTTAGTTTTAGTCTTTTTTTAGAATTACAACTGAAGGCCTTTCACTTTTATTTTTTTTTTAAACAGCAAGATATTATAATCTACATTTCCTAATTTTCTAAAGTGAAAAATATCAGTGATTTTAATGAAAAGGACATGATCAGAGAAGTCTGTAAAATAATATAATAAATAATACTCACCCGTCCCATTCTGACGCTCAGTGGGTTCCTTGTTGGCCTCTATACTTCTTGATTAATCTGGATGGACTTGTGATAGATGACCAACATCTTGGTCTTTGGCCAGTAATCAGTTACATGTTCATCCAAATTTAGTTGGAAAGTAAAGACTTGGAAAGTGCAGAGTACTTGGTACAGATACTAATGGGCGACCTGGGAAGCATTGGGTCAAGAGCAATGAGGGGTCGGTGAGGTGAACATTACTTATTTGGATTATTTTACAGCATTCATAGAGGTTTTTTTTATTACATTTTAAGTGCCTTGAGTCTGGACAACCCATCTCAAGATGCCGATAAGAAGCTCTTCATACCATCATCTTGATTGGTGTACGTGGATACTCTGCATAGCTCAGCTCACATGCTCTTATTTTTATTTCTTATTAAGCACTTTGTGCTTGTGCCCAGTCAACTTTTTATCTTCCTAACATGCTGTTCACATTATTTCAATGATATGCACACTAAATGTTTTTATATTGCTCATTTACATTGCAATAGAGTCTCTCCTTGGTCTTCATTGTGTCAATATATCAATATATGTCACCAACTTGCAAAACAAAAGTTATGGACTAGCGTTGTAGACTGCAAAATGCCATAGAATGGTAAACTGCAATAAGGCATACCAGTCATTATGGGTTTTTTTTAAGTGAGACCCAGTGGTTACTTTATTTCACTGTACGTCTATACAGTTAGATATGTTGCAGAGGAGCGTCAGAGCAACACATCAGGAATAGTGATGAGCGAGTATACTCGCTCATCACTAATCAGCAGCTTTTTTTATATCACTGGAGGGAAATAGTGTAATGTGAACATGAGTCTTACTTGTACACATGTTGCTTTTCCATGAAAGCATATTTTTTGATTACTACCCATAATAGAGTATTGTTTTTTCTAATCAAGACCTTTGAAGGCTATGTATACCTTTGCGCTGATTTTTTTGTATTGTTTATTTGCTTCCTAAATGTAAAGTTAAGCAAAGTTCTAATCTAAATAGTGTTTGATAAAAGAAAATTCTACCATATTTCTGCTCCAAGGCCTTTATCTAGCTGAGAAATCTGCAAAAATGTTACAAATAAAATCAGCTTTGATGTCTCTCTCTGTTATACTCCTCTCTCTCAGTGTTAAAGTTCATTGACACAGTAAGATTATTGTGAACGAGTATTCTTAGGAAAGCTAATTTCACGATAATTCTGCAGTCTTGACAGGTTGCTAATCATCTGATGAACGAGAAAAACTCTTGGTCTTTTGGTGAAATAATCTTTGGTTTTGCACAAATTTTTTTTTTCTTGGCAGCACATTGTCCTGTGTAAACAAGACCTGTGCAGATGAGAACAATGACAGTCTATGTGCAGTGGCATAATTAGAGACTGATGGGACCCGGTGCAAGATTTGAACTGGGGCCCCCCCCATCCTGATATATATGTCCGTCACCCTGGTATATATACAGTGTATATATATATATACATATATATATATATACCCTACATCCTGGTATATATGTACCTCATCCTGGTTTATATGTCCCTCATCCTGGTATTATTACTATTATACATTTTTTATAGCGCCATTTATTCCATGACACTTTACATGTGAAAAGGAGGCAAATATAGACAAATACAATAAACATGAGGAAAAATCAAGGCACTTACAGGTACAGAAGGAGAGAGGACCCTGCCCGCGAGGGCTCACAGTCTGCAGGGGATGGGTGAGGATACACTAGGAGATGGTAGATCTGGTTGTGTGGCGGCTCAGTAGGTTGAGGATCACTGCAGGCTGATAGCTTGTCAGAAGAGGTGAGTCTTCAGGTTCTTTTTGAAGGTTTCTATGGTAGGCGAGAGCCTGATGTTTTGGGCTAGAGAATTCCAGAGTATGGGGGAAGCACGGGAGAAGTCTTGGATGCGGTTGTGGGAAGAAGAGATAAGAGGGGAGTAGAGAAGGAAATCTTGTGAGGATCGGAGGT
This sequence comes from Ranitomeya imitator, assembly GCF_032444005.1. Taxonomy (NCBI): domain Eukaryota; kingdom Metazoa; phylum Chordata; class Amphibia; order Anura; family Dendrobatidae; genus Ranitomeya; species Ranitomeya imitator. The sequence continues at coordinate 115,089,008 of NC_091282.1, forward strand.
TGCGTGTAGGTAAGTAGCGGGAGACCATGTCACAGATGTATGGAGGAGACAGGTTGTAGATGGCTTTGCATGTCATAGTAAGGGTTTTGAACTGGAGTCTCTGGACTACAAGAAGCCAGTGAAGGGCTTGGCACAGGGGAGAGGCTGGGGAATAGTGGGGAGACAGGTAGATTAGTCGGGCAGCAAAGTGTCGGATGGATTGGAGTGGTGCCAGAGTGCTAGAGGTATAAATGTCCCTCATCCTGGACCCCTCCTGGTATATATGTCCCCCATCCTGGTATATATGTTCCTTAGTCTTGGCCCCATCCTGGCATATACAGTGGTGTGAAAAAGAATTCCAAACCTACAGGGGCCTGTGTGAAAAAGTGATTACACCCCCACCCCCCTTAAAACATAAATTAACTGTGATTTATCACATCTTTGGGAAACTGAGTTAAAATTCCCCAGCCACAACCAGGTCTGATTACTGCCACAACTGTTCTCAATCAAGAAATCACTTAAATAGGACCTGTCTGACAAGTGAAGTAGACCAAAAGATCCTCAAAAGCTAAACATCTGGCTGCAATCCAAAGAAAATCTGAAACAAATAAAAACAAAGTAATTGAGATCTATCAGTCTGGAAAAGGTTATAGAGGCATTTATAAAGCTTTGGGACTCCAGCAAACTACAGTGAGAGCCATTATCCACAAATAGCGAAAACATGGAACAATGGTGAACCTTCCCAGGAGTGGCCGGCCAACCAAAATTACATCAAAAGCACAGCGATGACTCATCTAAGAGATCACAAAAAACCCCACAGCAACATCCAATGAACTGCAGGTCTCACTTGCCTCAGTTAAGGTCAGTGTTCATGACTCCATCATAAGAAAGAGACTGGGCAAAAATAGCATGCCTGGCAGAGTTCAAAGACGAGAACCGCTGCTGAGCATTAAGAACATAAGCCACACCAGCAAGTTCACCTCTGAATGGCTTAAGAAAAACAAAGTTAAGACTTTGGAGTTGCCCAGTGAAAGTCCTGACGTTAATCCGATTGAGTTACTGTGGCATGAACTTAAAAAAGCAGTTGAAACCCTCCAATGTAGCTGAATTACAACAATTCTGCAAAGACAGGTGGGCCAAAATTCCTCCAGAGCGTTGTAAAAGACTAATTGCCAGTTATCACAAACGCTTAATTGCAGGGACATACAGCTCTGGCAAAAATTAAGAGACCACCACATCAAAACCCTGTCATGGGCAGCCCAATCTCCAGACCTGAACCTGAAAACCTCTGGAATGTAATCAAGAGGATGATGGATAGTCACAAGCCATCAAACAAAGAAGAACTGCTTACATTTTTGCAGCAGAAGCAGTGTGAAAGACTGGTGGAAAGCATGCCAAGATGCATGAAAGCTGTGATTAAAAATAATGGTTATAGTGTGCGGGAGGGCCAAGGCTGTAGTCATTGCCCTGGCCTCCCATCACACGAAAATCATGTCCATTACTTTGCATACCTGCGGCTCCGCTTTCTGCACCGTCAGGGTCACCTCTGCTCTGCTGCAGGCTTCCTTTAGACTGTTTTGCACAGATTGAGACACAGTCCATTTCAACTTTTAAATGAACAACTTTACTATTTTCTTGACACAGCACATCCATATTCTTCACAGCATTTACAACAGGTTTTACATTGCACATTTCTTCCTTTTTCCTTGCACTTCCCTCTCTGTCACATAGCACGTACCCGGGTCGAACCATCTCACATGGTTCCTCAGCATCCTGCCTGTCCAGCTCTGCTATGGTTAGACCTTTCTTAGTCTGTTTTGCCCCAGTCATGAGAGTATCAGCCTCCGAAGTCAGTTGCCACATGGCGAGCGACCTGCTCATCTGTACTGTCTCTTGCAGTGACACAGCGTCCTCCTTATTCAGATTCATTTCATTTGGGGGAACCCTGGATCTGAGGGCATTGGCCCATGCGATGAGCTGCCACATTCTGGAGCCACCTGTGTACCCGCACTGTCCTTCTTCTATCTTAAGCTTCTTTTCCTGCTGCTGTTCTGGCCCACTACTGTTCAGGCCTGGTGCTGTGGCTGGCTGGGCTTCTCCCTTGATCAACGTTGCATGGTCACTGCTAACATTCTGGGCACTTAAGCCCATCTGGGCTGTCTGGGCACCTAGGGCCTTTTGACTAGATTCAGGAAATGCTCCTAGCTTACCACACAGCAGACCCCTCCTACATTAACTAGTTACTAACTATGGGAAACTCCTATCTAGTACTATTCTAAGGTACTCCATGTAGTGGGCAAACTTCAGTACTACACTTTCCCTACAACATCATATACATGAAGGTAACATATATACACAGTGGAAATACATAACACTACATAACCTTACAGGAATTACAATCAAGTAATTTACATTTTACCCCAGCAAAAAAGTGGCATTAAAATAGCAGCACACAGGGGCATAACAGTAAACATAAAATATGAAACATGTTTCTATGAGAACCGGGTCTGTTCTTAAAGGGGTGGGGCGAGCACCAGTCCCTAGACCCCCTTACAATTCCACAAAATATTGATTTCTGAACTCATCCTGAGTTGACACATTAGTATTGTTATTTCTAAATGATTATACCAGACCAATGCCCAAACCCCATAACCTCCCTATCCAACATCACTGAAGGGGGGCTTAATTGTCTCCTCTCCAAATCGCACCTCACCACCTGTGCGCTCGACCCCATCCCATTCCACCTCCTCCCCAACCTCACCACCACTCTTATCCCATCCCTAACCCACCTCTTCAACCTATCACTAACTTCTGGCACCTTCCCTTCTGCTTTCAAACATGCCACAATCACGCATATCCTTAAAAAGCCAACCCTCAATCCAACAGCTATGTCCAGTTATCACCCAGTATCGCTGCTCCCATTCGCTTCCAAACTCCTGGAGCAGCATGTCCACGCTGAACTTTCCTCCCATCTCTCTTCTAACTTGCTCTTTGACAATCTACAATCTGATTCCGCCCCAATCACTCAACTGAGACAGCCCTGACCAAAATCACTAATGACCTACTTACAGTCAAAGCTAACAGACAATACTCTGTACTCCTCCTGCTAGACCTGTCCTCTGCTTTCGACACAGTTGACCACTGCCTCCTACTAGAGATCCTTTCCTCCTTTGGCATCACAGACCTCACCCTATCCTGTATCTCCTCATACCTTTCCAACTGCACATTAGCGTCTCCCACTCACACACTACCTCCACCCTCTCTCTCTCTGTTGGAGTCCCCCAAGGCTCTGTTCTAGGACCCCTACTCTTCTCAATCTATACACTTGGCCTGGGACAACTCATAAAGTCTCATGGATTGCAGTACCACCTTTATGCTGATGACACTCAGATCTACCTTTCTGGCCCAGACATCACCTCTCTACTGTCCAGAATCCTGGAGTGTCTATCAGCCATATAATTCTCCTCTGGCTTCCTCAAACTCAATGTGGACAAATATGAACACATCATCTTTCCTCCATCTCATAGATCTTCCTTACCTGACCCATCTATCGCAATTAACGACATCACACTTTCCCCCGTACCGGAAGTCCGCTGCCTTGGAGTAACCTTTCACTCTGCCCTGTCCTTCAAAACACACATCCAAGCTCTTTCCACCTTCTGTCGCCTCCAGCTCAAAAATATCTCCAGAATCTGCCCTTTCCTCATTTGTCAATCTACTAAAATGCTTGTGCATGCCCTCATCATCTCATCCTTTTCTGTGGCCTTCCTGCTAACACCCTTGCACCTCTCCAGTCCATCCTTAACTCTGCTGCCTGACTAATTCATCTCTCTCCTCGCTACTCCTCCCCTTCCCCCTCTGCAAATCTCTTCACTGGCTCCCATTCCCTCAGTGTATCCAGTTCAAATTACTAATTCTGACCTACAGGAAAGAAATATATCTTGGTACCGTGTTAGCCAGTGGATAAAAGGTATCAACCACTGAGGACTCTCAATTCTAAATATTTTTCTAATTCTGACCTATAAAGCCATCCATAACCTGTGTCCTCCATGTATCTCTGAACTAATCTCCCGATATTTTCCCTCACATAATCTCCAGTCCTTTGAAGACCTCCTTCTCTCCTCCACACTTATTCGCCCCTTACCCAACCGCCTCCAAGACTTCTCCCGAATATATCCCATCCTCTGGAATTCTTTGCCCCAACACATCCGACTATCAACCACATTCGGATCCTTCAGACGGAACCCGAAAACCCACGTATTCAGGAAAGCCTACAGCCTGCACTGACCCCGCTGCCTCCTCACCACTACTGAAGCTACCGCCTCACCAACACCGGAGCTCCTGCAACCCTCAACCTATTGTCTCCTTCCCCACCATCCTGTAGAATGTAAGCCCGCAAGGGCAGGGTCCTCGCCCCTCTGTATCAGTCTAGAATTGTTAGTTTGTTTACTGTAAGTGATATCTGTAATTTGTATGTAATCCCTCCTCATGTACAGCACCATGGAATCAATGGTGCTATATAAATAAATAATAATAATTATGAACTTGTTTTCTTTGCATTATTTGAGGTCTGAAAGCACAGTTTTTTTTTATTTGGACCATTTCTATTTTCAGAAAAAAAAACTAAATTATTGCTTAGAAATTCGGAGACATGTTGTCAGAAGTTTATAGAATAAAAGAACAATTTACATTTTACTCAAAAATATATCTATAAAGAGAAAAATCAGACAAACTGAAAATTTTGCAGTGGTCTCTTAATTTTTGCCAGAGCTGTATATACCAGGATGAGTAATATACACTGCTCAAAAAAATAAAGGGAACACTTAAAAAACAGAATAAAACTCCAAGTAAATCATCAAACTTCTGTGAAATCAAACTGTCCACTTAGGAAGGAACACTGTTTGACAATCAATTTCACATGCTGTTGTGCAAATGGAATAAACAGATGCAAATTATTGGCAATTATCAAGACTCAATAAAGGAGTAGTTCTGCAGGTGGGGACCACAGACCACATCTCAGTATGAATGCTTTCTGGGTGATGTTTTGGTCACTTTTGAATGTTGGTTGTGCTTTCACACTCGTGGAAGCATGAGACGGACTCTACAACCCACACAAGTGGCTCAGGTAGTGCAGCTCATCCATGATGGCACATCAATGTGAGCTGTGGCAAGAAGGTTTGATGTGTCTGTCAACGTAGTGTCCAGAGGCTGGAGACGCTACCAGGAGACAGGCCAGTACACCAGGAGATGTGGAGGGGGCCGTAGGAGGGCAACATCCCAGCAGCAGGACCGCTACCTCAGCTTTTCTGCAAGGAGGAAAAGGAGGAGCACTGCCAGAGCCCTGCAAAATGACCTCCAGCAGGTCACAAATGTGCATGTCTCTGCACAAACGGTTAGAAACAGACTCCATGAGGATGGTTTGAGTGCCTGATGTCCACAGAGCACCAGGACTGGCAAATTCGTCACTGGTGCCCTGTACTCTTCACAGATGAAAGCAGGTTCACACTGAGCACATGTGACAGATGTGACAGAGTCTGGAGATGCCGTGGAGAGCGATCTGCTGACTTCAACATCCTTCAGCATGACCGATTTGGCAGTGAGTCAGTAATGGTGTGGGGTGGCATTTCTTTGGAGGGCTGAACAGTCCTCCATGTGCTCGCCAGAGGTAGCCTGACTGCCATTAGGTACTGAGATGAGATCATCAGACCCCTTGTGAGACCATATGCTGATGCGGTTGGCCCTGGGTTCCTCCTAATGCTGGACAATGCCAAACCTCGTGTGTCAGCAGTTCCTGCAAGATGAAGGCATTAAAGCTATGGACTGGCCCGCCCATTCCCCAGACCTGAATCCGATTGAACACATCTGGGACATCATATCTCGCAACATCCACAAACATCACATTGCACCACAGATTGTCCAGGAGTTGGCGGATGCTTTAGTCCAGGTCTGGGAGGAGATCCCTCAGGAGACCATCCGACACCTCATCAGGAGCATGCCCAGGCATTGTAGGGCGATCATACAGGCACGTGGAGGCCACACACATTACTGAGCATCATTTACTTGTCTTGAAGCATTTCCACTGAAGTTGGATCAGTCTGTAACTTCATTTATCACTTTGATTTTGAGCATCATTCCAACTCCAGACCTCCGTGGGATATTAGTTGTGATTTACATTGATCATTTTTAGGTTTTATTGTTCTCAATACATTCCAATATGTAATGAATAAAGATTTACAACTGGAATATTTCTTTCAGTGATAACTAGCATGTGGTATTTTAGTGTTCACTTCATTTTTTTGAGCAGTATTTATACCAGGAGGGGGCCAGGATGAGGGACATACAGTATATATGAGGATGAGGGACTGAGGGACATACAATACAGACCAAAGTTTGGACACACCTTCTCATTTAAAGATTTTTCCTTATTTTCTTGGCTATGAAAATTGCACATTCATACTGAAGGCATCAAAACTTATGAATTAACACATGTGGAATTATATACTTAACAAAAAAGTGTGAAACAACTGAAACTATATGTCTTAGATTTTAGGTTTTTCAAAGTAGCCACCTTTTGCTTTGATGACTGCTTTGCACACTCTTGGAATTCTCGTGATGAGCTTCAAGAGGTAGTCACCAGGAATGGTCTTCCAACAATCTTGAAGGAGTTCCCAGAGATGCTTAGCACTTGTTGGCCCTTTTGCCTTCACTCTGCGGTCCAGCTGACCCCAAACCATCTCGATTGGGTTCAGGTCTGGTGACTGTGGAGGCCAGGTTATTTGGCGTAGCACCCCTTTACTCTACTTCTTGGTCAAATAGCCCTTACACAGCTTGAAGGCATGTTTGGGGTCATTGTCCTGTTGAAAAATAAATGATCGTCCAACTAAACGCTAACCGGATGGAATAGCATGCTGCTGCAAGATGCTGTGGTAGCCATGCTGGTTCTGTATGCCTTCAATTTTGAATAAATCCCCAACAGTGTCACCAGCAAAGCACCCCCACACCATCACACCTCCTCCATGCTTCACAGTGGGAACCAGGCATGTAGAGTCCATCTGTTCACCTTTTCTGCGTCGCACAAAGACACAGTGGTTGGAACCAAAGATCTCAAATTTGGACTCAGACCAAAGCGCAGATTTCCACTGGTTTAATGTCCATTCCTTGTGTTCTTTAGCCCAAACAAGTCTCTTCTGCTTGTTGCCTGTCCTTAGCAGTGGTTTCCTAGCAGCTATTTTACCATGAAGGCATGTTGCAAAGTCTCCTCTTAACAGTTGTAGAGATGTGTCTGCTGCTAGATCTCTGTGTGGCATTGACCTGGTCTCTAATCTGAGCTGCTGTTAACCTGCGATTTCAGAGGCTGGTGACTAGGATAAACTTATCCTCAGAAGCAGAGGTGACTCTTGGTCTTCCTTTCCTGGGGCGGTCCTCATGTGAGCCAGTTTCTTTGTAGCGCTTGATGGTTTTTGCAACTGCACTTGGGGACACTTTCAAAGTTTTCCCAATTTTTCGGACTGACTGACCTCCATTTCTTAAAGTAATGATGGCCACTCGTTTTTCTTTACTTAGATGCTTTTTTCTTGCCATAATACAAATTCTAACAGTCTATTCAGTAGGACTATCAGCGGTGTATCCACCAGACATCTGCTCAACACAACTGATGGTCCCAATCCCATTTATAAGGCAAGAAATCCCACTTATTAAACCTGACAGGCCACACCTGTGAAGTGAAAACCATTTCCGGTGACTACGTCTTGAAGCTCATCAAGAGAATGCCAAGAGTGTGCAAAGCAGTCATCAAAGCAAAAGGTGGCTACTTTGAAGAACCTAGAATATAAGACATATTTTCAGTTGTTTCACACTTTTTTGTTAAGTATATAATTCTACATGTGTTAATTCATAGTTTTGATGCCTTCAGTGTGCATTTACAATTTTCATAGTTATGAAAATGCAGAAAAATCTTTAAATGAGAAGGTGTGTCCAAACACCTGTACATGTACAGCTATGGGGCAATAATGAACGGTGCAGAGCACTATATGTACAGCTATGGGGCAATAGTGAACGGTGCAGAGCACTATATGGCACAGCTATGGGGCAATAATGAACGGTGCAGAGCACTATATGGCACAGCTATGGGGCAATAATGAACGGTGCAGAGCACTATATGGCACAGCTATGGGGCAATAATGAACTGTATGGAGCATCTATTTTTATTTTTGAAATTTACCGGTAGCTGCTGCATTTTCCACCCTAGGCTTATACTCGAGTCAATAAGCTTTCCCAGTTTTTTGTGGCAAAATTAGGGGGGTCGGCTTATACTCGGGTCGGCTTATACTCGAGTATATACGGTAAATCACGTATTTGATCCCTCGCTGATTTTATAAGTTTGCCCACTGACAAAGACAGGGTAGGTTAATTTTAACATTCAGAGATAGAATATCAAAAATAAAATCCAGAAAATCACATTGTATAAATTATATACATTTATTTGCATCTTGCAGTGAGTATTTGATCCCATACCAACCATTAAGAGTTCTGGCTCCTACAGACCAGTTAGACGCTCCAAATCAACTCGTTATCTGCATTAAACACAGCTGTCTTACATAGTCACCTTTATAAAAGACTCCTGTCCACAGACTCAATTAATCAGTCAGATTATAACCTCTACAATATGGGTCAGACCAAAAAGCTTCATAAGGGTGTCAAGGACAAGCTCATAGACTTGCACAAAGCTGGAATGGGCTACAAAACCATAAGTAAGACGCTGGGTGAGAAGGAGACAGCTGTTGGTGCAATAGTGAGAAAATGGAAGTAGTACAAAATGATTGTCAATAGACATCGATCTAGGCACCATGCAAAATCCCACCTCATGGTGTATCCTTGATCATGAGGAAGGTATGAGATCAGCCTAAAACTACACATGGGGGAACTTGTTAATGATCTCAAAGCAGCTGGGACCACAGTCACCGAGAAAACCATTGGTAACACATTATGCCGTAAAGGTTTAAAATCCTGCAATGCCCGCAAGGTCCCCCTGCTCAAGAAGGCACATGTGCAGACCCATCTAAAGTTTGCCAATGAACACCTGGATGATTCTGTGAGTGATTGTGAGAAGGTGCTGTGGTCAGATGAGACAAAAATTGAGGTCTTTGGCATTAACTCAACTTGCCGTGTTTGGAGGAAGAGAAATGGTGCCAATGACCAAAAGAACACCGTCCCCATTGTCAAGCATGGAGGTGGAAACAGTATGTTTTGGCAGTGTTTCTCTGCTAAAGGTACAGGACTACTTCACCGCATCAATGGGAGAATGGATGGAGCCATGTACCATAAAATCCTGAACGACAACCTCCTTTCCTCCACCAGGACATTAAAAATTGGTAATGGCTGGGTCTTCCAGCAAGATAATAACCCAAAACACACAGTCAATGCAACAAAGGAGTGGCTCAAAAAGAAGCACATTAAGGTCACGGAGTGGCCTAGCCAGTCTCCGGACCTTAATCCCATTGGAAACTGATGGAGGGAGTTGAAGCTCCGAGTTGCCAAATGACAGCCTCAAAATCTTAATGATTTAGAGATTATCTGCAAAGAAGAGTGGACCAAAATTCCTCCTGACATGTATGCAAACCTCATCATCAACTGCAAAAAACGTCTGACTGCTGTGCTTGCCAACAAGGGTTCTGCCACCGAGTATTAAGTCTTGTTTGCCAGAGTTATCAAATACTTGGGATCAAATACTTATTTCTCACTGCAAAATGCAAATAAATTTATATAATTTACACAATGTGATTTTCTGGTTTTTATCTTTGATATTCTATCTCTCAATTTTAAAATTAACCTACCCTTAAAATTATAGACTGTTCATGTCTTTGTTAGTAGGCAAACTTACAACATCAGCAAGGGATCAAATACTTATTTCCCCCACTGCAGGTCTATTAACCTGGGTCCCATCCTGGTATATATGTCCCTCATCCAGGTATATACAGTATATTCCCCATCCACGTATATATATCCCTTATCCTGGGTCCCATCCTGGTATATATATCCACCATCCTGCTATATGTCCCTTATCCTGGGACCCATCCTGGTATATACATATATATATATATATACAGTTAGGGCCAGAAATATTTGGACAGTGACACAAGTTTTGCTATTTTAGCTGTTTACAAAAACATGTTCAGAAATACAATTATATATATAATATGGGCTGAAAGTGCACACTCCCAGCTGCAATATGATAGTTTCCACATCCAAATCGGAGAAAGGGTTTAGGAATCATAGCTCTGTAATGCATAGCGTCCACTTTTTCAAGGGACCAAAAGTAATTGGACAATGGACTCTAAGGGCTGCAATTAACTCTGAAGGCGTCTCCCTCGTTAACCTGTAATCAATGAAGTAGTTAAAAGGTCAGGGGTGGATTCCAGGTGTTTGGTTTTGCATGTGGAAGCTGTTGCTGTGAGCAGACAACATGCGGTCAAAGGAACTCTCAATTGAGGTGAAGCAGAACATCCTGAGGCTGAAAAAAAAGAAAAAATCCATCAGAGAGATAGCAGACATGCTTGGAGTAGCAAAATCAACAGTTGGGTACATTCTGAGAAAAAAGGAATTGACTGGTGAGCTTGGGAACTCAAAAAGGCCTGGGCGTCCACGGATGACAACAGTGGTGGATGATCGCCGCATACTTAATTTTGTGAAGAAGAACCCGTTCACAACATCAACTGAAGTCCAGAACACTCTCAGTGAAGTAGGTGTATCTGTCTCTAAGTCAACAGTAAAGAGAAGACTCCATGACAGTAAATACAAAGGGTTCACATCTAGATGCAAACCATTCATCAATACCAAAAATAGACAGGCCAGAGTTAAATTTGCAGAAAAACACCTCAAGAAGCCAGCTCAGTTCTGGAAAAGTATTCTATGGACAGATGAGACAAAGATCAACCTGTACCAGAATGATGGGAAGAAAAAAGTTTGGAGAAGAAAGGGAACAGCACATGATCCAAGGCACACCACATCCTCTGTAAAACATGGTGGAGGCAACGTGATGGCATGGGCATGCATGGCTTTCAATGGCACTGGGTCACTTGTGTTTATTGATGACATAAGAGCAGACAAGAGTAGCCGGATGAATTCTGAAGTGTACCGGGATATACTTTCAGCCCAGATTCAGCCAAATGCTGCAAAGTTGATTGGACGGCGCTTCATAGTACAGATGGACAATGACCCCAAGCATACAGCCAAAGCTACCCAGGAGTTCATGAGTGCCAACAAGTGGAACATTCTGCAATGGCCAAGTCAATCTCCAGATCTAAACCCAATTGAGCATGCATTTCACTTGCTCAAATCCAGACTTAAGACGGAAAGACCCACAAACAAGCAAGACCTGAAGGCTGCGGCTGTAAAGGCCTGGCAAAGCATTAAGAAGGAGGAAACCCAGCGTTTGGTGATGTCCATGGGTTCCAGACTTAAGGCAGTGATTGCCTCCAAAGGATTTGCAACAAAATATTGAAAATAAAAATATTTTGTTTGGGTTATGTTTATTTGTCCAATTATTTTTGACCTCCTAAAATGTGGAGTGTTTGTAAAGAAATGTGTACAATTCCTACATTTTCTATCAGATATTTTTGTTCAACCCTTCAAATTAAACGTTACAATCTGCACTTGAATTCTGTTGTAGAGGTTTCATTTCAAATCCAATGTGGTGGCATGCAGAGCCCAACTCGCGAAAATTGTGTCACTGTCCAAATATTTCTGGCCCTAACTGTATATATATACTAGATGGTGGCCCGATTCTAACGCATCGGGTATTCTAGAATATGTATGTATGTATGTATGTATGTATGCATGTATATAGCAGACACATAGTATATAGCACAGGCCACGTAGTATATAGGAGCCATGTAGTATATAGCAGAAAAATAGTACGTGGCCTGTGCTATATACTATGTGGCTGCTATATACATACATACATATTGTAGAATACCCGATGCGTTAATACAGGCCACACAGTATATAACACAGCCCACATAGTATCTAACACTGGCCACGTAGTATATAGCAGCTACGCGGTATATAACGCAGCCCACGCGGTATATAACACTGCCCACATTGTATACAACACTGGCCACATAGTATATAACGCAGCCCACACGGTATATAACACTGCCCACGTAGTATATAACACTAGCCACGTAGTATATAGCAGCCATGCTGTATATAACGCAGCCCACGCACTATATAACACTGCCCACGTAGTATATAGCAGTGTGGGCACATATCCGTGTTAAAAAAAAGATAATTAAAATAAAAAATAGTTCTATACTCACTCGCCGGGATCCAGCGAAGCTGTCCCTATGGGCACGGCTGCCGCCATCTTCCGTTCCCAGGATGCATTGCGAAATTACCCAGATGACTTAGTGGTCTCGCGAGACCGCCAAGTCTTCTGGGTAATTTCACAAAGCATCTCTGGGAACGGAAGCTGGAGGCAGGCGCGAGCGCATCGTCGGACTACGGAAGGTGAGCATAGCAGGTTTTTTTTTATTTTTATTATTTTTAACATTAGAGCTTTTTACTATTGATGCTGCATAGGCAGCATCAATAGTAAAAACTTGGTCACACAGGGTTAATTGTTGTGAATTCTGTGGCTGAATTCACTCCTGTGGTCACAAGTGGTACTGCAGCTTCTGAGCTTCCTCCCTCAGGTGTTCTGGTGAGCTCGTTAACTGCTTCATTACTTAACTCCGCCTGATGCTGCTATCCTTGCTCCTTGTCAATGTTTCAGTGTTGGATCTGAGCTTCTCCTGATTGTTCCTGTGACCTGCTGCTCTGTATAGCTAAGTGATTTTTGCTTTTTTGTTGCTTTTTTTCTGTCCAGCTTGTCTTTTGTTTTGCTGGAAGCTCTGAGACGCAAAGGGTGTACCGCCGTGCCGTTAGTTCGGCACGGTGGGTTTTTTTTGCCCCCTTTGCGTGGTTTTGCTTTAGGGTTTTTTGTAGACTGCAAAGTTCGCTTTACTGTCCTCGCTCTGTCCTAGAATATCGGGCCCCACTTTGCTGAATCTATTTCATCCCTACGTTTTGTCTTTTCATCTTACTCACAGTCATTATATGTGGGGGGCTGCCTTTTCCTTTGGGGAATTTCTCTGGGGCAAGTCAGGCCTATTTTTCTATCTTCAGGCTAGCTAGTTTCTTAGGCTGTGCCGAGTTGCCTAGGTAGTTGTTAGGCGCAATCCACAGCCGCTTTTAGTTGTGTTTAGGATAGGATCAGGTGTGCAGTCTACAGAGTTTCCACGTCTCAGAGCTCGTTCTTGTATTTTTGGGTATTTGTCAGATCACTGTGTGCGCTCTGATCGCTAAGCACACTGTGTTTCTGGATTGCCTTCATAACATCTGTCATTAGCAAACATAACAGTACAAGGAGCCAAACTAATGATTCTCAATAGAGGGAAAGAAAAAGTTCTGACATCATTTTTTTTTTTTTCTGCTCTGTGTTCACTTTTTTTTTTTCCCCTAGACATTTGGGTGATTCTGGACACAGGTGTGGACATGGATATTCAGGGTCTGTGCTCTTCAATGGATAATCTCGTTATAAATGTACAAAAAATTCAAGATACTATTGATCAGAAATCTATGTTAGAACCAAGAATTCCTATTCCTGATTTGTTTTTTGGAGATAGAACTAAGTTTCTAAGTTTCAAAAATAATTGTAAGCTATTTCTGGCCTTGAGACCTCATTCTTCTGGTAATCCTATTCAACAGGTTTTGATTATTATTTCTTTTTTGCGCGGCGACCCTCAAGACTGGGCATTTTCTCTTGCGCCAGGAGACCCTGCATTGAGTAGTGTCGATGCGTTTTTCCTGGCGCTCGGATTGCTGTACGATGAGCCTAATTCAGTGGATCAGGCTGAGAAAAATTTGCTGGCTTTGTGCCAGGGTCAGGATGATATAGAAGTATATTGTCAGAAATTTAGGAAATGGTCAGTACTCACTCAGTGGAATGAATCTGCGCTGGCAGCTTTGTTCAGAAAGGGTCTCTCTGAGGCTCTTAAGGATGTCATGGTGGGATTTCCTATGCCTGCTGGTTTGAATGAGTCTTTGTCTTTGGCCATTCAGATCGGTCGACGCTTGCGCGAGCGTAAATCTGTGCACCTTTTGGCGGTACTGCCTGAGGTTAAACCTGAGCCTATGCAGTGCGATAGGACTATGACTAGAGTTGAACGGCAGGAATACAGACGTCTGAATGGTCTGTGTTTCTACTGTGGTGATTCCACTCATGCTATTTCTGATTGTCCTAAGCGCACTAAGCGGTCCGCTAGGTCTGCCGTCATTGGTACTGTACAGTCCAAATTCCTTCTGTCCATTACCTTGATATGCTCTTTGTCGTCGTTTTCTGTCATGGCGTTTGTGGATTCGGGCGCTGCCCTGAATCTGATGGATTTGGATTATGCTAAACGTTGTGGGTTTTTCTTGGAGCCTTTGCGGTGTCCTATTCCATTGAGAGGAATTGATGCTACACCTTTGGCCAAGAATAAACCTCAATACTGGGCCCAGCTGACCATGTGCATGGCTCCTGCACATCAGGAAGTTATTCGCTTTTTGGTGTTGCATAATCTGCATGATGTGGTCGTGTTGGGGTTGCCATGGCTACAAACCCATAATCCAGTATTGGATTGGAATTCCATGTCGGTATTCAGCTGGGGTTGTCAGGGGGTACATGGTGATGTTCCATTTTTGTCGATTTCGTCATCCACCCCTTCTGAGGTCCCAGAGTTCTTGTCTGATTATCAGGATGTATTTGAAGAGCCCAAGTCCGATGCTCTACCTCCGCATAGGGATTGTGATTGTGCTATCAATTTGATTCCTGGTAGTAAATTCCCTAAAGGTCGATTATTTAATTTATCCGTGCCCGAACACGCCGCTATGCGCAGTTATGTGAAGGAATCCCTGGAGAAGGGACATATTCGCCCATCGTCATCACCACTGGGAGCAGGGTTCTTCTTTGTAGCCAAGAAGGATGGTTCGCTGAGACCGTGTATTGATTACCGCCTTCTTAATAAGATCACTGTTAAATTTCAGTATCCCTTGCCATTGTTATCTGACTTGTTTGCTCGGATTAAGGGGGCTAGTTGGTTCACTAAGATAGATCTTCGTGGTGCGTATAATCTGGTGAGAATCAGGCAAGGAGATGAATGGAAAACTGCATTCAATACGCCCGAGGGTCATTTTGAGTATCTAGTGATGCCGTTCGGACTTGCCAATGCTCCATCTGTGTTTCAGTCTTTTATGCATGACATCTTCCGTGAGTATCTGGATAAATTCCTGATTGTTTACTTGGATGACATTTTGATCTTCTCAGATGATTGGGAGTCTCATGTGAAGCAGGTCAGAATGGTTTTTCAGGTCCTGCGTGCTAACTCTTTGTTTGTGAAGGGATCAAAGTGTCTCTTCGTTGTGCAGAAAGTTTCATTTTTGGGGTTCATCTTTACCCCTTCTACTATCGAGATGGATCCAGTTAAGGTCCAAGCCATCCAGGATTGGATTCAGCCGACATCTCTGAAAAGTCTGCAAAAGTTCCTGGGCTTTGCTAATTTTTATCGTCGCTTCATCTGTAATTTTTCTAGCATTGCCAAACCATTGACCTATCCTTTTCCTCGGCTTTCCATCCTCAGACTAATGGCCAGACCGAACGAACCAATCAGACCTTGGAAACATATCTGAGATGTTTTGTTTCTGCAGACCAGGATGATTGGGTGTCCTTTTTGCCGTTGGCTGAGTTCGCCCTTAATAATCGGGCCAGCTCGGCTACCTTGGTTTCTCCATTTTTTTGCAATTCTGGGTTCCATCCTCGTTTCTCTTCAGGACAGGTTGAGTCTTCGGACTGTCCTGGTGTGGATTCTGTGGTGGATAGGTTGCAGCAGATCTGGACTCATGTAGTGGACAATTTGATCTTGTCCTAGGAGAAAGCTCAACTTTTCGCTAATCGCAGACGCCGTGTGGGTCCCCGACTTCGTGTTGGGGATCTGGTTTGGTTATCTTCTCGTCATATTCCTATGAAGGTTTCCTCTCCTAAATTTAAACCTCGTTTTATTGGTCCGTATAGGATTTCTGAGGTTCTCAATCCTGTGTCTTTTCGTTTGACCCTCCCAGACTCCTTTTCCATACATAATGTATTCCATAGGTCGTTGTTGCGGAGATACGTGGCACCTATGGTTCCAGCTGTTGAGCCTCCTGCCCCGGTTTTGGTGGAGGGGGAATTGGAGTATATTGTGGAGAAGATTTTGGATTCTCGTGTTTCTAGACGGAAACTCCAGTATCTGGTTAAATGGAAGGGTTATGCTCAGGAAGATAATTCCTGGGTTTTTGCCTCTGATGTTCATGCTTCCGATCTTGTTCGTGCCTTTCATGCGGCTCATCCTGGTCGGCCTGGGGGCTCTGGTGAGGGTTCGGTGACCCCTCCTCAAGGGGGGGGGGGTACTGTTGTGAATTCTGTGGCTGAATTCACTCCTGTGGTCACAAGTGGTACTGCAGCTTCTGAGCTTCCTCCCTCAGGTGTTCTGGTGAGCTCGTTAACTGCTTCATTACTTAACTCCGCCTGATGCTGCTATCCTTGCTCCTTGTCAATGTTTCAGTGTTGGATCTGAGCTTCTCCTGATTGTTCCTGTGACCTGCTGCTCTGTATAGCTAAGTGATTTTTGCTTTTTTGTTGCTTTTTTTCTATCCAGCTTGTCTTTTGTTTTGCTGGAAGCTCTGAGACGCAAAGGGTGTACCGCCGTGCCGTTAGTTCGGCACGGTGGGTTTTTTTTGCCCCCTTTGCGTGGTTTTGCTTTAGGGTTTTTTGTAGACTGCAAAGTTCGCTTTACTGTCCTTGCTCTGTCCTAGAATATCGGGCCCCACTTTGCTGAATCTATTTCATCCCTACGTTTTGTCATTTCATCTTACTCACAGTCATTATATGTGGGGGGCTGCCTTTTCCTTTGGGGAATTTCTCTGGGGCAAGTCAGGCCTATTTTTCTATCTTCAGGCTAGCTAGTTTCTTAGGCTGTGCCGAGATGCCTAGGTAGTTGTTAGGCGCAATCCACAGCCGCTTTTAGTTGTGTTTAGGATAGGATCAGGTGTGCAGTCTACAGAGTTTCCACGTCTCAGAGCTCGTTCTTGTATTTTTGGGTATTTGTCAGATCACTGTGTGCGCTCTGATCGCTAAGCACACTGTGTTTCTGGATTGCCTTCATAACATCTGTCATTAGCAAACATAACAGTTAATAGCGGTTACGGAGTGCGGTACCTGCGGCCCGTTACCGCTGGCATTAACCCTGTGTGAGTGGAGGGGAGTATGCGGGCACCGGGCACTGACTGCAGGGGAGTAGGGAGGGACTAATCTGACTGTGCCCGTCACTGAATGGTCGCGGCAGCCATGACAGGCAGCTGGTGAGACCAATCAGCGACGCGGGATTTCCGTGACGGAAGTTGCCGACAGACAGAAAGACAGACGGAAGTACCCCTTAGACAATTATATATATAGGTATCTTCTATCTTGGTACATGGCCCCCCCCCCCCCCCGTTCTGATACTGTTCATTAAAGTATAGAAAAAATAAACCATATACCCACCTTCCATCCGCTTCACCATCTTCTTCCAAAGCCTACAGCTGACCTGTAAGCGCCCTTAGTCACATGCACGCCGATATCAGTTATTGGCCTCTGATTGGCTAGCAGTGTGTATTGCCGCACACAGACCCGACGCGTCTGTGTGCCCCAATATGCTTCACCTGAATGTGCGTTCGAGGACACACATCCAGCTGAAGCATTTGCTGTCATCGGCTGGTCTCTCACGCTGGGCCCAGTTGCGGGGGCAACGACTGCGACCGCAGTAGTTGTACCTCTGTCTATTTGCACAGATCAATCTATTACTGATCGTTCAATGCGCATTTGAAGCACGGTCTGACTGTGTAAACATGGTATTAAGCACCTGGCGATGATAAGACATTTACAGAGCAGTAGTCATTTAAATCTGCAAAATCAAATGATGTACAGTATTTTTCGGATTTTTTTCCCCAAAATTTGGAGTGAAAATGGGGATGCGTCTTATAATCCAAATGTATCTTTTCGGGTGTAGTGGAGCGGAGTCCCAGAGTTGCTGCTGCAGGAAACTTCTGGTAGTGGCAGCAGAAGTCGGAGTAGGGCGATGCTGTGGGCATCATTCTGGTAGAAGGTGGTGTTCAGTGGTGCTGGGGCTTTGCTGACATTTTGTAATAAGGCAGGAGCCTCTATACTTTAAATGCTTTTCAATGCGGTGGACTTCGGGAAAATGGCTGCTGGAGGCGGCACATGCGCAATTGAGATATTAAGAGCCTTGGGTCAGCAGCCTCTCCTGCCTACCGCCGCTGCCAGATTCCTGCAACAGCAACACGGCCACATGGGCCCTCATTCAACTGCACCACTCCCCAGGTAAGCTACTGTAAAAGCAGATTATAAGATGCTTCACCATTTTATTAAAAATGTTTTTCCTATTTTCCTCCCCAAAATGTTGGGTGTGTCTTATAATCTGGAAAATATGGTAAGTGCACCTTTAAGCATAGCACCAGGTATGGGGATTACACAGATATTAGCAGCATATACAGGAGATAAAATATCTCAGAGACTGCAGAGAAAACAGGCTATAGGAAAAGCACATGAAGAGGAAATCTGTGCTGGATAAAGTCTGTGCTGATATTAGAGATAATGAGGAAAGCAGCACCATGAACACACACAGAGCTCACCTCCAGCATGTATTACATGGAGAAATGCCCCTGCAAGATAAAAAGCTGAAACTCAGATCAGGCATCAAACTAGATATCAGGGGACCTGAAAATGAATAAAGGGATGAAGGCCGCAGACTGACACTTGGTGCAATGTTACTATCCACTAATAAATTTAAAAAATTATTTTTAATTTTCCCATGTAAGAGCTGCTCATAACTTTTGAAGCCTTTTCTAAACTACCATAATAAGTTTACTTTTTCTAAATCCTAAATGGATCTAAATTAAATTTAAATTGGAATATCATGAAAAAGTTAATTTATTTCAGTTCTTCAATACAAAAAGTGAAACTCCTATATAACGTCAGTACAACAGAGTGATCTATTTCAAGTGTTTATTTCTCTTAATGTTGATGATTATGGCTTACAGCCAATGAAAACCCAAAAGTCATTATCTCAGTAAATTAGAATAATTAGCAAAAAACACCTGCAAAGGCTTCCTAAGCATTTAAAAATGTATCTTAGTCTGTTTCAGTAGGCTCCACAATCATGGGGAAGACTGCTGACTTGACAGATGTCCAGAAGGCAGGCACTGACACACTCTACAGGGAAGGTAAGCCACAAAAGGTCATTGCTAAAAAAAGCTGGTTGCTCAAAGAATGCTGTATCAAAGCATATTAATGGAAAGTTCAGCGGAAGGAAAAAGTGTGGTAGAAAAAGGTGCACAAACAACAGGGATAACCGCAGCCTTGAAAGGATTGTTAAGAAAAGGCCATTCAAAAATCTGGGGGAGATTCACAAGGAGTGGACTGCTGCTGGAGTCATTGCTTCAAGAGCCACCACACACAGATGTATCCAGGACATGAGCTACAAGTGTCGCATTCCTTATGTCAAGCCACTCATGACCAATAGACAACGCCAGAAGCGTCTTACCTGGGCCAAGGAGAAAAAGAACCGGACTGTTGCTCAGTGGTCCAAGGTGTTGTTTTCAGATTAAAGTAAATTTTGCATTTCTTTTGGAAATCAAGGTCCCAGAGTCTGGGGGAAGAGTGGAGAGGCACACAATCCAAGCTTTTTGAGGTCTAGTGTGAAGTTTCCACAATCAGTGATGGTTTGGGAAGCCATGTCTTCTGCTGGTGTACGTCCACTGAGTTTTATCAAGACAAATGTCAACGCAGCCATCTACCAGTAAACTTTAGAGCACTTCATGCTTCCCTCTGCCGACAAGCTTTTTGGAGATGGAAATTCCATTCTCCAGCAGGACTTGGCACCTGTCTACACTGCCAAAAGTACCAATACCTGGTATAAAAACAACGGTATCAGTGTGCTTGATTGGCCAGCAAACTCACCTGACCTTAACCCCATTAAGAATTTATGGGGTGTTGTCAAGAGGAAGATGAGAGACACCAGACCCAGCAAGGCAGACAAGCTGAAGGCTGCTATCAAAGCAACCTGGGCTTCCATAACACCTCAGTAGTAGCACAGGCTGATCACCTCCATGCCACGCCACATTGATGCAGTAATTGATGCCAAAGGAGCCCCGACCAAGTATTGAGTGCATTTATTGAACATACATTTTAGTAGGCCAACATTTCGGATTTTAAAACAAGTTTTCAAGCAGTATTCCAATTTACTGAGATAATGACGTTTGGGTTTTCATTGACTGCAAGCCATAGTCATCAACATTAACAGAAATAAACACTTGAAATAGATCACTCTGTTTGTAATGACTATATAACATATGAGTTTCACTTTTTGCATTGAAGAACTGAAATAAATTAACTTTTTGATGATATTCTAATTTTGTGAGAAGCATAGTATAGTATTAGCATATCTGTGTATAAATATTTATATACTGTATATATAAAATTATAATACGATATTGTCATGAGTATATTGGACACCTATAGATATTTCATAGATATTTAGCCCTAGGGCACAATGGTCTATACTAACAATCCTGTTGATCCTCTGCCCCTGACGTGCCTCTGCACTATAGCTGTGCACTTTATCTGCAGCACTTATACCACGTTCCCAGTAAAAATTATTACAAAACCTCGATAGCACAGTAAAAGGTCTAAGTAAATACATTTCCAGCATCTTATCCACCTGTTTCACATTAGGATGATCCTTTACTAACAGGGTCCTATCCACCTTGTTAGTGACACTTGGAAGCTCGGCATTAAAAGCATATACTTCATTCACCCAATTTCTTGCCTCAATTACAACAGCCTTCCCTTTTCCAATGCTTGGACATCTTATTTCATAAAAACAAATTCAATGAATTGGTTCCTGGCTTTTCCATTTTAATGTAAGGTAAAATACAAGATTCATTATGCCTGGAAAATTGCCATTATGATGGAAAGCACTATCCCGTCAAGCAGGAGAAATATATCATTTCTGCATATCCTGATGCAATAAGATAATTCGGCAGTGAAGCTTCCACAATGTATAGAGTAGATCTGCTGGCCAAAGGCTGTTTTAAGTCTACAGCCTCATTAACAAGGTCAAAACCAATGTTATTTTACAATTAGAACTCATTTTGGCCTAAGCATGAAAAGAAACCATAGTAGAAGTAGACTTAATATAATCATTTTCTTTTCATTCTTCTTTATGGGAAAATAATTTAGCCCAAAATTTAGTGGTCCCATCAGGGATGCGATATCTTAAAAAAGGTGGTCTGAAGGACAGGTTTTACTGGACTTTAATAGGCTTATAGATTAATATAAATCTTAATATTCATAATCTTTACCATTTTCTTGCTCAAATCTCTTCAAGTCGGTGTCTATTTATAACGTACACTTAAAGCACGGACAGAATGGATGACACTATTAGACCTCAGGGATATTCTTGTGACCTAGCTTCAAAAATGTCACAAGTTCACTATTACAGATTGAAGAGCCAATAAAATATCAACTTTTTTACATAGAAACTAAAACTATATATAACATTTGGAGTGTAAATCGTTATCTATTCTTTTTGAGTGATAATTGTTATATCTGGATAATAAGAAACAAATAATTAGGAGGTCAGAACACTTCTCAAAGATTCTTAAAAATGTAATTTGATATTAATTGTGGTGTGAAAATTGTTTGAAGATAATTCAAGTATCCCTAGTATAACAATATCAAGGATCTCCAGAATTAATCTAGAGGTGCGTTTTAATTTGACCCTTAAACAATGATTTTTGCGGGGAATGGGGGTAAGGAGGGAGTGAAGGAATCTGTACTGTATTTCTTGTAGAGCCATGGACATGTCTACCTTGTCAGGATAGGATCTGTGGAGAACGTTAATAGGGTCCCTCTATGTTTCTGGTCCATATAAAGCAGACATGTCCTATTAATCAGTTTCTTTTCACACTGTAATTTTCCTTTCCATTTAACACTGGGAAATCTTCTGACACATACATTTAATGGAAGACTGTGAACGAGACCATATGTGACATCCTTCACCGATCGGAATCCTTGGTAAAAAATAAAAGGTATACTGTATGTCATACATTTTATTAGTGGATGCCACTGTAAATTCCATGTAAAGCCCATTGTAAACTGGCAAACAGAGACCAAATTGGGCTACATCTGGCAAAGGGGGTCTATGGGTACTTAGAGAGTGTACCAAGGGGCTTTCCCGATGCATGATATAAATGGACATAAAAGAAACAGTGTGAAAAGACCTTCACAGTGAGCCCTGCTCCATGAACAATGCCTCTCCTGCCATAGACTAGTGTTTCAGGATTAAAGTTGTAATATGTTGGAAAATGGCAGCACTCCTGAAGGCAACCCAAGTCCATATGTCCTGTCAGGACCCTCCACTATGAGCTAGAATAGGAGTAAGTCTGGCAGAAAACATGGGTGGCCATTCATATGGATGACCGGCTTGTAATGCTGGATTTCCCGGAAGATGAAATTAGTCACCAGACACTTTTTTTTTTAAGAGTTTGAGTGCACTTAAATATGTGAACAGTGCACAAGGAGACGATCCATCAGTGCCCATTCTGAAAGCAGAAGGGCCCACAATAAATCATACCCCGAAGGCCTCAAGTGAAGGTGAGAAATTGGTGCTGCCCCCTGGTCGAAGCAGAAACCCTTGGCTGCCACTCCAAGGGAACCAAGAGCTCAGTCTAGGTTTTCCAGGAACAAAATATTGATGGCCCATCAATTTCAGATGAGAGGGCTGACATTTGATGCCCCCTGATAAGTGTTGCAGAACAGTGTTTCTTAGCCAAAAATACATGCATTTAAAGGGAATCTGTCACTAGGTTTTTGCTAGCTCATCGGAGAGCATAATAATGTAGGAAAAGAGACCCTGATTCCAACAATGTACTGCTTAGTTTACTGGGTGCAGCAGTTGAGATACGTACAATCAGAGTTTTAAGATGTACAGTATCATGTAGCAGAGCACAGAAAACTAACCCCGCCCACACCACAGTTTTCTCTGTACATTGTATATTGTCAGTAAGCTGCTAATAAGTCCTGGGGGCATGGTCGGATCAGAGCTTACAAGGGCACCAGTCCCAGCAGTGATAATCTCCTGCTGATAAAAAACTCATTGTATTGAAACAACAGCACGCAGCAAAATAAGTGACACATCGCTGAAATCAGTGTCTCAACCCCTACCTCATGCTTCCCTTTGATTACATAACAAAAACCTCCAGGCAGATTCTCTAAAAGTAAACTTCCCTCAAGGGTTTCCATAGCTTTTACGTTTGAAGGTGACATGGTTCTTGTCAAACTTGTATATTCTAATTTACCAAATTATTTTGCATTTTCTAGTTTTTCCAAATTGCTCCACTTCATTCGCAGAGACGTGAGATAATTTTGTTGTGATACAACGGATGAATACTGAAGCACTGTTCTGTTCACTTTGTGGCTTTATACTGCATGGATATTTTATCTATTTTCTTTTTTTAACTTCCTGCAGCCTAGAAAACCATGTAATTTTACAAATAAAGTGATGGGGTGGGATATGAGTCTTCACAGAGTTTCTCACTATAATCCACAAATGGGTTTGAATGGCTACTAGAGGGAGCATCCTCACCTGTGACCTGTTTGCTTGTAATCAGTGTGTGTGCATAAAAGTTGAGTGAGTTTCTGGGATCCAGACAGGCTCTTGCATCTTTCATCCAGACACTGACGTTTCTGGATTGTGAGTCATGGGGAAAGCAAAAGAATTGTCAATGGATCTACGCGAAAGGTAGTTGACCGGTATAAAACAGGAAAGGGATACAAAAAGATATGCAAGGAATTGATAATGCCAGTCAGCAGCGTTCAAATTGTGATTATCAAATGGAAAATCAGGGGCTCTGTAAAAACAAAATCATGGTCAGGTAGACCAACAAAAATGTCATCCACAACTGCCATGAAAATTGTTCGGGATGCAAAGAAAAACCCACAGATAACATCAGCTGAAATACTGGACTCTCTGAAAACTAGCGGTGTGGCTGTTTCAAGATGCACAATAAGGAGGCACTTGAAGAAAAATGTGCTGCATGGTCGAGTCACTAGAAGAAAGCCATTACTGTGCAAATGCCATGAAGTATCTCTCCTACAATACCCAAAACAACACAGAGACAAGCCTCAAAACTTCTGGAACAAGGTAATTTGGAGTGACGAGACCAAAAATTGAACTTTTTGGCCACAACCATAAACGTTACATTGTGAGAGAGGTCAACAAGGCCTATGATGAAAAGAACACCATTCCTACTGTAAAGCACAGAGGTGAGTCACTGATGTTTTGGGGATATGTGAGCTACAAATGCACAGGAAACTTGGTCAAAGTTGAAGGAAAGATGAATGCAGCATGTTATCAGCAAATACTGGAGGCAAATTTACACTTATCAGCCTGGAAGCTGCACATGGGATGTACTTGGACGTTCCATCATGACAATGATCCAAAACACAAGGCCAAGTCAACCTGTCATTGGCTACAGCAGAACAAAGTGAAGGTTCTGGAGTGGCCATCTCAATCTCCTGACCTCAATATCATTGAGCCACTCTGGGGAGATCTCAAGTGCGCAGTTCATGCTAGACAGCCCAGGAATTTACAGGAAAAGTAAAAGAGTGGGCAGCTTTACCATATGAGAAAATAAAGAACCTCATCCACAACTACCACAAAAGACTTTAAGCTGTCATTGATGCTAGAGGGGGCAATGCACAGTATTAAGAAATGCGGTATGTGAATGGAGCGCCCCCGTGGGTAGTGGGGTACTTGGTACCGGGGCCTTCGATTCTCAAGGGGGATGTCACGGTGGCTGACCCGGTCTGTGGCCCTTGGGAGTTCCGATGTAAAAGGGGAAAGGTCTTTATAGGGGAAATGTTTGTGATGCCACCTGTGGTATTCGGTCAGGGTGACCAACGCTGCTTAGGGGTCCGCTGGGGTGATGTTATGGCAGCTAGATGGTATACCTTCCCACAGGTGAAGTATGTCCCCAGGGCTTCCCAGTGTGTAGGTGGTGGATGGTGAGAGGCGCAGTGAAGAACGAGGACACAAGGTTGCAGTCTCTTTACCTTTACTGAAGGCTTCAGCATCCACAGTCCAGAGCACCAGATCACAGGGTAGGCAGAGTCCGGCCGGTTTGAAGGCAAATTCAGAGTCCCCTTATCTAGGTGGAAATCAGTAGCCTTCCTCTAGCGCCTGGGTGTTGTAGTACCTTACTGCTGAGCTTCTCATAAGGTCCTCACAACTATTGTAGATGTTCTAGATGTTGTGTCTCTCTCTTTCCCCCGGATGGATAGGACAAACCCATATGACTGGTGGCCTGAGGCTTTTTACAGGGACTCTAGCATGCCCCAGCCCCCACAAGTTGCCACCGTGCCTCCTGGGTATAAGGCAGGCAGGTAACATGGAATTAGCTGTCCTGCTGGTCTCTGGAGCAAGGCATAGAGAACTGTTGCTCCCTCGGTGTTCCGGCTGCCAGATCATGCGCCTCAGTAGGAGGCAGCCTGTGCAGGGCAGAACTCCTTCTGGTTTCCTCTCCTTTTGCTATGACTTCTTCTCACTCTCTACAATACAGTTCTCTGTTCGTGTCTCTTTCTTAGGGGCTGCCGCACGTGGGGCAGGCGCAGCTCTGTGGCCTTCTGTCTAGGACTCTGACAGGATCCCACCCCTGTCAGGGACCAACTACCTGAGCGGAGCTCAGATAGCAACTGCCTGAGCCGAAGCCCAGCTAGTATCTGCCTAACTTCCTTTCCAGATTACCAGTTTTACCTACTTGTGAAGAGTGCCCTAATAAATAGGAGCATAGCTCCCCCTGGTGGGCTGGAGTATGAAATGTGTTGTGTGTTGGTGTTACCTGGTAGTGAGATCTCCTTTATTGCCTTCAAACATAACACCACTCCCCCCTAGAGGAGAATGATATTACTGCAATGACCAGGACCCTGGGGCGCTGCATGAACTTTTGATCAGGGCCATTTGGATGTTTTGGGTTGTCATTATGATTTAAAAAGAGAAAACACAGTAGTTTCACAATAAATGGCTTCACCCAACCACTAACCATGAGTGGAGAAAACGTTTTGGTGTTATCCTTCACATTCTTTGAAAAAAGGCCAAGAAAGCAAATATTCTGCCGTGGTGTGTAAACTTTTGAGCACAGCTGTATATTGTGATGTTCAAAAGTCTTGTATAGGTATATGATAAATTGATTTTTCAAGTTTAGCACATTTTCTATCGAATATCTTCAACGCTAAAATGACATATTATATATGATTTTGTTCAGAATTGTATTTTGCATTCTCTTCCTGTAATATTTTTAGCTTTTGAAGCGGATTAGTCTGCAATTTCTGCAACAATATGAAAATTAGAAGCACAACTAAATATTGTACAAATTCAAATCCAAAATTAGCCAATTACAGATGATGATCGTGTGACCAATCATAAGCTGGATCCAGTAATCATATTGCATCACATCTACTGCTTTAATCTATGTTTTATTTGTCAGTCAATCTAGAGAAGAGAACTGATTATGAAGGGAGTCTTCAGATTTTTGTTAGCGGAGGATCGTGTGTGAATAGTGGTACTGCATGAAGAGGGTTATTTGGGACCGCACATTGGAAGGAAGGTTGGCTGTTAGCAGAGAACAGTTGAAAGGATTTTGCAGAAACATAAGCAGCTTGGAATAATTCAGGACAGGCCCAGAGATGGTCAGCCCAGAAAGTCAAGGAAAAGAGGGGACAGAGTACTAATAAGAACATCCCTTCCCAATCCAAGGCGCATTTCTCCTCGGCTTCTGCGAGAATGGCAAGAAAAATGCAATGTTGAGGTAGCAACATCAACTTAAGGCCCCTTTCACACATCAGTTTTTTTCCATCAGTTGCAATCCGTCGAATTTTGAAAAAAACGGATCCATCGCAGATTGTAAAAAACTGATGCAACGGGTCTGTTTTTTCGCCGGATCCGACTAGCTGATCCAGCTAATTGGATCCTAAAAAAATTCGATGGACACAAAAAACTTTACTTTGTCCGTTGCCTCCGGCTGCCAGACAGACAATTTTCTACTGATCCGGCGAATGACGGATGAAATGTGAGGCCATCCATTGCAATCAGTCACTAATACAAGTCTATGAGAAAAAACGGATCCGGCGGCATCGGTTGCTGGATCCGTTCTTTTCAAAATTCGACGGATTGAGACTGATGGCAAAAAACTGATGTGTGAACGGGGCCTTAGGAAGAGGTGTTTGGAAGCAAGTTTGAGACCCATGATTTGTGAAAATGACTACAAAATTGTGACATATAAATTGGTAATGAAGGCTAATAAGGGTTAGTCAGGTGAGCTACTCCTGGAACAGAAAATCATGGGTCAAAATTCAGATTTATGGACATAATTTGAGTCCCAGCCAAAAATGTGGATTTTTCAATTTATCATATTATTTCCACCGATAAATTATGTACATTTTTTATACACTTTCTGGGATTAATTAAAGCTTGATAAGAAACAGATTGAATGCAATCTTGTTAGTGTAAACAGCCTTATATAAAAATGGGTCAAAGAAACTATGCATGCTATTACCTACAGTATCTATCTATCTATCTATCTATCCCTCTTTCTATCTATTATCTATCTATCTATGTATCTATCTATGTATCTATGTATCTATCTATCTATCTATCCCTCTATCATCTACCTATTCATCTATCTATCTATCTATCTATCTATCTATCTATCTATCATCTACCGTATATACTCGAGAACAAGCCGACCAGAGTATAAGCCAACCCCCCTAATTTTGCCATAAAAATCTGGGAAAACTTATTGACTCAAGTATAAGCCTAGGGTGGAAAATGCAGCAGCTACCGGTAAATGTCAAAAATAAAAATAGATACCAATAAAAATAAAATTAATTGAGACATCAGTAGGTTAAGTGTTTTTGAATATCCATATTAAATCAGGAGCCCCATATAATGCTCCATACAGTTCATGATGGGCCCCATAAGATGCTCCACACAAATTACGCCCCATACAATGCTCCATATTAAAATATGCCCCATATAATGCTGCACAAAGGTTAATAATGGCCCCATAAGATGCTCAATAGAAACATTTGCCCCATACAATGCTGCATAAAGGTTGATGGCCCCATAAGATGCTCCGCACATTATGCCCCATGAGGTACTAAACACATTATGCACCATAAGATGCTCCATACATTATGGCCCAAAAAGATGCTCCATACATTATGGCTCCATAAGATGCTCCATACATTATGGCTCCATAAGATGCTCCATACATTATGGCTCCATAAGATGCTCCATACATTATGGCTCCATAAGATGCTCCATACATTATGGCTCCATAAGATGCTCAAAACATTATTCCCCATAAGATGCTCCACACATTATGGCCCCATGAGATGCTCCATACATTATGGCCCCATGAGCTGCTCCATACATTATGGCCCCTGAAGATGCTCCATACATTGTGGCCCCATGAGATGCTCCATACATTGTGGCCCCATAAGATGCTCCACACATTTGCCCTATTTGCTGTTGCTGCGATTAAAATAAAAAAATCACATACTCACCTCTCTTCGCTCAGGCCCCAGGCACTTGCGATAGTCACCTTCCTCGCTCCACGCGCCGCTCTGTCTTCCATCCTCTGCACTGTTCAGGTCAGAGGGCGCGATGACGCGATTAGTGTGCGCGCCGCCTAATCGCGTCATCACGCCCTCTGACCTGAACAGTGCAGAGGATGAAAGACAGAGTGGCACGCAGCGGTGGAACGAGGAAGGTGACTATCGCGCAATGCTCACCTCCCCCGATATACTCACCTGCTCCTGGCGCGGTCCCTGGCAGCGTCTCACTGTCAGATAGTCTCCGGGAGCCGGCGGCATCTTTATGTGTTCAGCGGTCACGTACCACTCATTACAGTAATGAATATGCGTCCATATTCATTACTTTAATGAGCGGTACCACGTGACCGCTGAACACAGGAAGAGCTGCCCGACGACCATCGGACATGCAGGGACAGTGCCAGGAGCAGGTGACTATGTCACCGCGCCGCTTCCCCGCCGACCCCCCCTGCTGACAATGACTCGAGTATAAGCCGAGAGGGTCACTTTCAGCCCAAGAAAGTGGGCTGAAAATCTTGGCTTATACTCGAGTATATACAGTATCTATAATCTATTATCTATCTATTATCTATCATCTATCTATCTATCATTTATCTATCTATTATCTTTCTATCTATCTATTGTCTATCTATCATTTATCTATCTATCTATTATCTATCTATCACTTATTTATCTATCTATCTATCTCTATTTATATCTATTATCTATCTATCTATTATCTATCTATCTATCTATTATCTATCTATCAATCTATCTATCCCTCTATTATCTATCTATCTATCTATTATCTATCTATCATCTGTATATCTATCATCTATATATCTATCTATTTATCTATCTACCTATCTATCATCTATCTATAATCTATTATCTATCTATTATCTATCATCTATCTATCTATCTATCTATCTATCTATCATTTATCTATCTATTATCTGTCTATCTATCATCTATCTATTATCTAGCTATAATTTATCTATTATCTATCTATCTATTATCTATCTATCATTTATCTATCTATTATCTATCGATCTATCCCTCTATCCATCTATCATTTACCTATCTATCTATTATCTATCAATAATCTATCTATCTATCATCTGTATATCTGTCTATCAATCTATTTATCCATCTATCATCTATCTATAATCTATTCTATCTATCTATATTCTGTATTATCTATCATTTATCTATCTATCTATCTATCTATCTATCTATCTATCTATCTATCTATCTATCTATCTATCTATCTATCTATCTAGAGAGTCCAAGAAGTCAAAGGAAGCACACCATTGCAAATGAGTTCAAAAAGTGTTCAAGTTTAATAGCCCATCATGGCGATGTTTCAGCTCATGGAGAGCCTTTCTCAAGCCTTGAGCTGAAACGTTGCCATGATGGGCTATTAAACTTGAACACTTTTTGAACTCATTTGCCATGGTGTGCTGCCTTTGACTTCTTGCACTCTCATTATAAGGTTTGGTACATGCCTGAGGGGCTTTGCACCCAGAATTTGTTTTTTCTGTGCTACTCTCACTTTTTTCTATCTATCTATCTATCTATCTATCTATCTATCTATCTATCTATCTATCTATCTATCTCTATCTATTATCTATCTATTATCTATCATCTATCTATCATTTATCTATCTATTATCTTTCTATCTATCTATTGTCTATCTATCATTTATCTATCTATTATCTATCTATCACTTATTTATCTCTCTGTCTATCTATCTATCTATCTCTATTTATATCTATTATCTATCTATCTATTATCTATCTATCTGTCTATCTATCTATCTATCTATCGTATATCTATCGTATATCTATCTATCAATCTATCTATCCCTCTATCATCTATCTATCTATCTATCTATCTATCTATCTATCTATCTATCTATCTATCTATCTATTATCTATTTATCTATCTATCATCTGTATATCTATCATCTATATATCTATCTATTTATCTATCTACCTATCTATCATCTATCTATAATCTATTATCTATCTATTATCTATTATCTATCTATCTATCATTTATCTATCTGTCTATCTATCATCTATCTATTATCTAGCTATAATTTATCTATTATCTATCTATCTATCTATCTATCTATTATCTATCTATCTATGTATCATTTATCTATCTATTATCTATCGATCTATCCCTCTATCCATCTATCATTTACCTATCTATCTATTATCTATCAATAATCTATCTATCTATCTATCTATCTATCTATCTATCATCTGTATATCTGTCTATCAATCTATCTATTTATCCATCTATCTATAATCTATTCTATCTATCTATATTCTGTATTATCTATCATCTATCTATCTATCTATCTATCTATCTATCTATCTATCTATCTATCTATCTATCTAGAGAGTCCAAGAAGTCAAAGGAAGCACACCATTGCAAATGAGTTCAAAAAGTGTTCAAGTTTAATAGCCCATCATGGCGATGTTTCAGCTCATGGAGAGCCTTTCTCAAGCCTTGAGCTGAAACGTTGCCATGACGGGCTATTAAACTTGAACACTTTTTGAACTCATTTGCCATGGTGTGCTGCCTTTGACTTCTTGGACTCTCATTATAAGGTTTGGTACATGCCTGAGGGGCTTTGCACCCAGAATTTGTTTTTTCTGTGCTACTCTCACTTTTTTCTATCTATCTATCTATCTATCTATCTATCTATCTATCTATCTATCTATCTATCTATCTATCTATTATCTATCATCTATCTATCTATCTATCTATCTATTATCTATCGTCTATCTATTATCTATCCGAGATATTCTGGCTAATTATGCTAATCACGCTCTGATCAGAGTGTGATCATAGTGTAATCTGATTTTCTCGAATGTGGAATTTCTCCATTTTGTCCGTGAAAATTGGACCACACTCAGATGTCATACGTCTGGAGTCCGATTTTTTTATGAATCCATTGACTTGAATGGCTGAGTGCGTTCTTATAATTGGACACAACTTGTGTATGCTGCAACTTTTTCTTTGCACAGACTCGGCCTGAGGAAAAAATTGGACATGTACACTGCCCCATAGAATAACATTGGTGCGAATGCGATCCGATGTTTTTTATTGGGCTTTGTGCAGACGACCGTATTTTTGGTCTGAGTGCGAGCTGACAAAACATCGGATCAGACTCAGACCAAAAATACGGTCATCTGCCTGAGGACCAATATGTTACACTAGATGGAGGCCCAATGCTATCGCATCGGGAGAGCGGTAATGTCACGTTGGGGCTGGCTTTGCAGCGTTGAGAATCTCTCCCCCCATGTGCTCACCCACCTATCCACTCTCTCTTTCCCCATGTGCTGACTTCTCCCGTCTGTGCTCTCTTCTTTGACCTGTCTACCCCATGTGCTATCCCCCCTGTCTGCTGTCTCTCCTTCCTGTGTTGTGTTCTCCCCTCATGTGCTGTCCTGTTTGAGCTGTCTCTCTCCCCCCTGTGCGCTTTCTCTCTCCCCCTTTTGCTGTCTTCTACTCTCATGTCATCTCTTCTTTGACCTGTGTACCCCATGAAAAGACAATACTGACATTGCAGGAAGAGATCACAGAGGATACATTTTGTGAGGTAAAATATTGCTTAAAAACAGTCAGTGAAATATTTTACCTGACAAAAGAAATACTCTGCGATCCCCTGCTGTAATATCAGTATTGTCTTTTGCTTCCTCCCCTGCCCAGGAGCTGTGATATGCTCCGTACACGGTCAGACACAGACAATATTAAAATGAACTTTCGTTGGTGGGAAAACCCCTTTAATGTGACGGCTTCCTGTGCCTGTAACATGTCGCGCCTCTGCCGACGGGATCAGCTGAATGATTCACTGCGCCTGTGCGGAGTTTACACAGGCGCAGTAAATCAGACCACTGCCATCTTTGTGCAAACAGTGGCGGTCACATTAAAACTGCGCATGTGCTCCTCCTCTACAAAGATGGCGGTGGTCAGTAAATCATTTGGCTGATCCTGGTGGCGGCATTTTCGTGACGGTGTTCCGCTGGTGGTACCGCGCAAGAGGCTGCGTATGGTGTATACAGTGTGTGTGTGTGGTGTGTGCTGCATATACAGTGTGTATTTGTGTGTGTTGTGCGTACGGCGTATACTGTGTGTGTGTGTGTGTGTGTGTGTGGTGCGACGGTGTTCCGTTGGTGGTACCGCGCAAGAGACTGGTACCACCAGCAGTTTCCATATTGAGACATTCATCACTTGGGTGTCTCAATATGGAGGTCAGTGAACTTCCACCGCTCGGAATTCTGGGATCCAGACGGAACAGGATGTGAAGACATTACAAGGTAAGTACTGCATATATTTAGATACTGATAGGAATCTTCAGGATAAAGGCCATTTACACTGTGTGATGTGCAACACTAAATGACCACCTATCGGCAACCTGTTTGCCAGTCGGCTGTCATTTTATAGCTGTTTTATATTGGCCAGCCCCACTGGCAATGCGGCCAAGACAATGTGCTTCCGAGAATGATAGTCTTTTGTGCAAATCAAAAGATCATTTCATCAAATTAGTCCAGTGATTGGCAGCCTAAATAGACTGCATGATTATCGTGAGACAGGCATTCCTTGGCTCGTTCACAATAATTGTGCAGTGTAAATTAGCCTTAAGGCCATGTTCACACATTCAGTATTTGGTCAGTATTTTACCTCAGTATTTGTAGCCAAAACCAGGAGTGGGTGATAAATACAGAAGTGGCGAAGGGTTTCTATTATACAGCCCCTGGCAAAAATTATGGAATCACCGGCCTTGGAGGATGTTCATTCAGTTGTTTAATTTTGTAAAAAAAAAAATCAGATCACAGACATGGTACAAAACTAAAGTCATTTCAAATGGCAACTTTCTGGCTTTAAGAAACACTAAAAAAAAATCAAGAACAAAAAATGTGGTAGTCAGTAATGGTTACTTTTTTTAACCAAGCGTAGGAAAAAAATTATGGAGTCACTCAATTCTGAGGAAAAAATTATGGAATCATGAAGAGCAAAACAAACAAAAAAAACTCTCCAAAATATCACTAGTATTTTGTTGCACCACCTCTGGCTTTTATAACAGCTTGTAGTCTCTGAGGCCTGGACTTAATGAGTGTCAAACAGTACTCTTCATCAATCTGGCTCCAACTGTCTCTGATTGCTGTTGCCAGATCAGCTTTGCAGGTTGCAGCCTTGTCATGGACCATTTTCTTCAACTTCCACCAAAGATTTTCAATTGGATTGAGATCCGGACTATTTGCAGGCCATGACATTGACCTTATGTGTCTTTTTTTAAGGAATGTTTTCACAGTTTTTCATCTATGGCAGGATGCATTATCATCTTGAAAGATGCTTTCATCATCCCCAAACATCCTTTCAATTGATGGGATAAGAAAAGTGTCCAAAATATCAACATAAACTTGTGCATTTATTGAAGATGTAATGACAGCCATCTCCCCAGTGCCTTTACCCGACATGCAGCCCCATATCATCAATGACTGTGGAAATTTGCATGTTCTCTTCAGGCAGTCATCTTTATAAATCTCATTGGAACGGCACCAAACAAAACTTCCAGCATCATCACCTTGCCCAATGCAGATCATGATTCATCACTGAATATGACTTTCATCCAGTCATCTACAGTCCACGGTAGCTTTTCCTTAGCCCATTGTAACCTTGTTTTCTCTGTTTAGGTGTTAAAGATGGCTTTCGTTTAGCTTTTCTGTATGTAAATCCCATTTCCTTTAGGTGATTTCTTACAGATCGGTCACAAACGTTGACTCCAGTTTCCTCCCATTTGTTCCTCATTTGTTTTGTTGTGCATTTCCTTGTTTTGGAGACATATTGCTTTAAGTTTCCGGTCTTGACGCTTTGATGTCTTCCTTGGTCTACCAGTATGTTTGCCTTTAACAGATTTGGTCCAGATTTGGTCAAGATTTTAGACACAATGACTGTGAACAACCAACACCTTTTGCAACATTGCGAGATGATTTACCCTCTTTTAAAAGTTTGATAATCCTCTCCTTCGTTTCAATTGACATCTCTCATGTTGGAGCCATGATTCATGTCAGTCCACTTGGTGTAACAGATCTCCAAGGTGTAATCACTCCTTTTTAGATGCAGACTAACAAGCAGACCTAATTTGATGCAGGTGTTATTTTTGGGTATGAAAATTTACAGGGTGATTCCATAATTTTTTCCTCAGAATTGACTGACTCCATAATTTTTCCCCTATGCTTAGTTAAAAAAAGTAACCATTGCTACCACATTTTTTGTTCTTGATTTCTTTTAGTGTTTCTTAAAGCCAGAAAGTTGCCATTTGAAATTACTTTAGTTTTGTGCCATGTCAGTGATCTACCTTTTTTCTGCAAAATGAAAAACTGAATGAACATCCTCCAAGGCCGGTAATTCCATAATTTTTGCCAGGGGTTGTACTTTTCCTCTGATTATTCCACTCCTGGTTTTGGCTTACAAATACTGAAGTAAAATACTTACCAAATACTGAACGTGTGCATGTGCCCTTATACTCCATAAGTAGTATATAGATGGCCCAGGAAGCTTCTTTAAGTTGACAGTAAAAAAAATAAATAATGTAAAATCATCACATCTGATACCCATCCCCTAGTAAGCAGTACTACATATATCATCTGTATTTATGGTTGTGATGAAATAAGAAAAAAAAAAGAAAAAAAGATGCAGAATTCTAACAATAACCTTTTCCATGTGTACAGAATTGGATCGGGACTTTTTCCTTTCTCGCCTCCTTCTATCCATCCTTACATTTGTGCTACTCTTCTCCTTCTCGATCAATATAAACTTCTATTGCCTCTTCCAGCTGCCGAGAGTTCACTGAAATGATATTTCTTATCCTCTCACGTACAAAGCTCTCCATAGTAAATGATATGCATTTGTTAAAGGTTAGCAAACGAGAAAGTAAACCAACCATACCAATAACAGCCAGAGGAGACGCTTCTGAAGATGTGTGCCAGCGGCCGTATGAATTTTAATATTCAGCCAGAGTAAAACTAAAGGCCACTAATCCGGAGGCAGATAAAATAGTCCTGGGTTTTATGGCTTTCTTACTTGAGTCAAATCTCTTAAATATTGCTAATGAGCTCCATTACGCCACCTCGCACTGGCTGGAAATGAGCCCTGTGCCAGACTGATATAGTTACATCTCCCCGCCTGGCAATCTACCCCAGGCCACAGCTAAGTGAATTATCACAGCTCCTAAATCATCTCTGTGGGGGTTTCCTCTAATCCCATCAAAGCTCTTTAGCTCTTTTCTTTCTTCACTGTCCAGTAATGAATTATTATTTCCAAGGGAGCAGTTAGAGGAGGCTTGTTGGAAGAATTGAATGCAGTTGTGTTTTGTCTGGGGTGAGAGTGGAGAAGTTGTTCCTAGAAATACCAGTTTGGCCTGGGGCTGGTAGGCTGTTAAACACTGGGCGGAATGGGACAGTGAATGGGCTGAGGGGTCCCCAGTGAATGACCACCCACTGCTAGGATTGCACACTATGCTAAAAGCCCTTTTAGATTACCTGCCGCCCCCTCCCTAAATGTCATTTGTCATCCGGTAGCCCATGATGTCCTCAGAGACAAAACCTGGGTCTTTAACTGGTGGAAGCCTGTTAAACACGTAGACAGCGGGCTATTTATTGAGCACTAGGAGATTCCAGCCTGGACATTCTGGACTAACAAGGGTAATGATACCATAACAATATAACAGGAATGAGTAATAATATCTTTAGGAAATATTATTGATCTTTTTTTAAGACAGCAATTCCATCTTTTCTAGATTTCTCGACTTTGTGTGAAGCACGGTCAGTTTGTTTGTAATAGCCCATTTACACAGACCCACAAAATGACTGCAGATTGGTAAAGATTTACCCATCAGTGTTGGTATGAATGCCTATTTAAACAGGGAGACCAAAGTAAACAATGAGCACTGACTGATCTATTCTAGATCGCTCAATGCACACAGACTGCCATAGTTCTCAATAGTGTGAGTCCTGGTTACACAGGATGATGCACCACCAAGAGCGATGATTTTTTGTGCCATGTGTAAAAGTTCATTTTACGTTTCCTTATTCATCAGAGGATTGGTAACCTGTTAATCAGGCAACATAGTCGTGAAATTATTATCTTACAGTGTAAATGATCCTTAAGGCAGTATTTGTTTTCAGGTTTTCATTGTGATAATTGTTTTATTGTTTCATGAGTAATCTACAGTTACTGGCAAGGAAGTCTTAGTTTAAAGGGAACCTGCCAGCAGGTTTTCTTCTACCTAATATGAGAGCAATAAGATGTAGAGTCCCTGATTCCAGTGATTTGTCACTGTGTTACTTGCTGTACTTTTGATAAAATAATTGATTCATCAGCTGGAGATTATCACTAGTAATCCTGCTGCCAGGTAGTTCTTCATATGCATGAGCTTTGTATAATCCTGCACCCATCACCGATTGCCAGCTTTATGCCTATGCACAGTGTACACAGAAACCTGCCAATCAGTGGTGTGGGTGGTGTTATACAGAGAACTGCTAGATCTGCAGCAGATAAAACAGTGACTTTATCAAAATTATAGCATGCAGCCCAGTAAGTGATACATTGCTGGAATCAGGATTTTTCTAGCTCTACATTATGCTCTCAGATTAGCTGGCAAAATTCTGGTGACAGATTCCCTTTAAGGTAGGAAATGTTGTTATACACACGGTATAAGTGGGCACCATTAACATTCCATAATACTGCTCTAGAATCCTCCACATGTGTGTAAAGTACAACATATCACACAAAGAAGCAACAACACAACAACACGTAATCGCAGAGTATTTTATTCCGAAGGTTTATAAATCTATTGTCAAGCTGTACAATTCTTGGGATCTGTACCAGAGCCTCTCTCGCAATACTTGGGCACAGGTAGGCATTTTACTTTGTAAGAGGCACAGTGGTGGGCATTATTATGTGGGGTACTAAGTGGATCAGTAATAGGGACGCGTATGACAGCAACATCTCAGCATTGCGGTGACCGCAGGATGAGGAGTTTGTGCAGGTTGGGAATAGATGGGAACAATGCTCGAAATGTGAGAAGTCAGATGTGTCTTTGTTGTAATCTCTCCTGACAAGTCGTGTCTGGAGAAGTCAGGGTATCGGTCTGACCAGAGGGAAAAGACAGGAAAAAATGAATGACTCCATCAGAAAGAACATCAGCTGTAAATCAACATCAATCATTGCCCTGTAATCTGTTATATGTTCTGCAGTCCTGGTATCTACTACTACATGAGGGTATTATCAATGTTGGTCTTTATATGGAGATTATCAGTAACAGCTCGGTCATCTGTTGAGGTTGCCCTATACTTATGATTAGGGTGCCCCACCATAGTGTAATCAGGGTGACATGGTTAAGGGTGCACTCAGATGTTTCGCCCCCTGAGCTGAACTTCTATCTACTCCTTTGCATGTACAGTATGTAAAGCCATACGGAAAACTGAGACCAACAGAACCAGCCTGAACAATGCACATATATTGGATAGGGTGAGCTGTATCCACAAAACTTTCATATACTTCTACTACTAGAAGCAATACTACAGGACTGACGCAATCATGTTCTCTACTGACCTGTTCACCGTTCTTGTAGGGATTTTATTTGGCCTATTTTTCATTAAGATTTTCAAAAAGTTGAAAGACAAAGGTTACAAAAACTTCCCCCCTGGGCCCAAATCCTTGCCTATCATTGGTAACCTGCACATCTTAAATCTGAATAGGCCATACAAGGACTTTCCTAGAGCTGTCCATGAAGTATGGCCCAGTGTTCAGCATACAGATAGGAAGCGAGAAGATGGTTTTACTTTGTGGACATGAGACCGTGAAGGACGCTCTTGTCAACTACGCAGAAGAATTCTCTGAAAGAACGTATATCCCCATATTCCAAGACCTAACAATGGGAAATAGTGTTACTTTTTCTCATGGGGAGAATTGGAAAGTATTGAGAAGATTTACAATATCAACCCTGAAGGATTTGGGGATCGGGAAGAAAACTATCGAAAATGAGATACGGGAAGAAAACTATCGAAAATGAGATATGTGAACAATGTGATTTCTTAGTTAAGAAGTTTAAATCATTTGGAGGAAAACCATTCGAGAACACATTGATAATGAATGCAGCTGTTGCCAATATAATTGTTTCCTGAATTTAGAGTGGCATATTCCATACCTTCCACCCAATATTCTCAATTCCATACCTTGATGCTATAAAGACTTATAAAAAAAACCTTGGATGATGTCAGACTAAAAATGAAGAATAAAAACCCAAATTTAGATCTGTTCTAAAACATCCTTAGAAGGTCAAAACCACATCCATTTTTACCATGGTCCTATATTCATTAACAAGCTAAATAAAATCCCAATGTGTAATAGAAGCTGGAAATGCAACAAAAAACCTTGAATACACCAATCTATTCTCATTACCAGGAAGAGCAGCTAAACAATCATTAACTCAGCCAGCATGCTTAACATGTCCACTATTTTTATCAGTAGGTCGGTACAAATTGGTCTGCAAACTAATTTCAATATATTTCTGCAAAATAGCATCTAAGTTAGACTTTAGGCAAAGCAAATAAAGTGACTTGTGTTTCTCAAATGAATTGCAACAGGATGGTAACATTTTGATCACGTTAACTGACAAACCTTGTTTGTTATTCACTTTTCACAATGACAAAGTCATTTTCTTCTCCTGCATATTTGCAGAAATGTACCTAGATTGCATCTAAAGAATAGTTGTTTTGGAAAATTCTATGCAACACTTGATAAGTGTGTCTAATAATTGCTTGGCCAAAATTAACATATCATATGCTATAATACTCCATTCTTGACAGATCCAATCAGCATTCCTGCTGTCTAATACCGCAAGCTTGAGATATGTTTCATTCTCAATTTACAAACAGATTTTCTACTGGGAATTTAAGCTTTCTGAGATTTCTGTAGACAGTAACAATGTCAACAACTGAAATATTGGTTATGGAGAAGGGGGAGAAATGATCTCTGACTAGTGGTTTACATGTCTACAGTATAGACTCATAACATCATTGTATACTCTCCATGTATGTTCATATAGATCAATGTCTATATATTGTGGCAGATCGGCTCACTCAGCTGCACACGGAAGTAGACACAGGTACACAAAGGGCTTTAAGGATGCACTTGGTTTATTAGATACAGCATAAACCAAGATTAAGCACAAAATAAACACGGCCCTTTGGGCAAAACAGCAATACAAAACAAAATGGTAGCACTGCATACAGTCCTTGCATTAGTGGGGATCAGCCCACTCAGGGTTAGCAAAATCCACGGTTGAGGCATAAACAAAAGCACAAACCACTTCTCTGGAATGTTCCTCTCCAGACACCCCCCCTGCTGCCTTTGGAGGCCAGCTAATTAAGCCCCGGACCATGTGACTCCTCCCTCATGTGACTGATCACATGACTGTGACATCACACAGGTACACGACAGTGCCAGCTCTGCAGGTGGAGATAAGGTGGACATCCTCCCACCCACTCTATGGATGGCCACATAAAAGCCAGGCCGTTATGCAACTTAGCTTAACCCTCACAACACTTAGAGTGCTGGAGTAAAAACTCTGGGTTTTATATCACTGACGCCATTAGGCACAGTGAAACATAGCTCCCCTCCAGCACTTTACCAGTGACATATATACAGTTACAGTGGGGCAAAAAAGTATTTAGTCAGTCAGCAATAGTGCAAGTTCCACCACTTAAAAAGATGAGAGGCGTCTGTAATTTACATCATAGGTAGACCTCAACTATGGGAGACAAACTGAGAAAAAAAAATCCAGAAAATCACATTGTCTGTTTTTTTAACATTTTTTTTGCATATTATGGTGGAAAATAAGTATTTGGTCAGAAACAAACAATCAAGATTTCTGGCTCTCACAGACCTGTAACTTCTTCTTTAAGAGTCTCCTCTTTCCTCCACTCATTACCTGTCGTAATGGCACCTGTTTAAACTTGTTATCAGTATAAAAAGACACCTGTGCACACCCTCAAACAGTCTGACTCCAAACTCCACTATGGTGAAGACCAAAGAGCTGTCAAAGGACACCAGAAACAAAATTGTAGCCCTGCACCAGGCTGGGAAGACTGAATTTGCAATAGCCAACCAGCTTGGAGTGAAGAAATCAACAGTGGGAGCAATAATTAGAAAATGGAAGACATACAAGACCACTGATAATCTCCCTCGATCTGGGGCTCCACGCAAACTCCCACCCCGTGGGGTCAGAATGATCACAAGAACGGTGAGCAAAAATCCCAGAACCACGCGGGGGGACCTAGTGAATGACCTGCAGAGAGCTGGGACCAATGTAACAAGGCCTACCATAAGTAACACACTACGCCACCATGGACTCAGATCCTGCAGTGCCAGACGTGTCCCACTGCTTAAGCCAGTACATGTCCGGGCCCGTCTGAAGTTTGCTAGAGAGCACTTGGATGATCCAGAGGAGTTTTGGGAGAATGTCCTATGGTCTGATGAAACCAAACTGGAACTGTTTGGTAGAAACACAACTTGTCGTGTTTGGAGGAAAAAGAATACTGAGTTGCATCCATCAAACACCATACCTACTGTAAAGCATGGTGGTGGAAACATCATGCTTTGGGGCTGTTTCTCTGCAAAGGGGCCAGGACGACTGATCCAGGTACATGAAAGAATGAATGGGGCCATGTATCGAGAGATTTTGAGTGCAAACCTCCTTCCATCAGCAAGGGCATTGAAGATGAAACGTGGCTGGGTCTTTCAACATGACAATGATCCAAAGCACACCGCCAGGGCAACGAAGGAGTGGCTTCGTAAGAAGCATTTCAAGGTCCTGGAGTGGCCTAGCCAGTCTCCAGATCTCAACCCTATAGAAAACCTTTGGAGGTAGTTGAAAGTCCGTGTTGCCAAGCGAAAAGCCAAAAACATCACTGCTCTAGAGGAGATCTGCATGGAGGAATGGGCCAACATACCAACAACAGTGTGTGGCAACCTTGTGAAGACTTACAGAAAACGTTTGACCTCTGTCATTGCCAACAAAGGATATATTACAAAGTATTGAGATGAAATTTTGTTTCTGACCAAATACTTATTTTCCACCATAATATGCAAATAAAATGTTAAAAAAACAGACAATGTGATTTTCTGGATTTTTTTTTCTCAGTTTGTCTCCCATAGTTGAGGTCTACCTATGATGTAAATTACAGACGCCTCTCATCTTTTTAAGTGGTGGAACTTGCACTATTGCTGACTGACTAAATACTTTTTTGCCCCACTGTATATGAAAAAGTTTGGGCACCCCTCTTAATCTTAAGCTTAATGTTTTATAAAAATTGTTTTTTTTGCAACAGCTATTTCAGTTTCATATATCTAATAACTGTTGGACACAGTAATGCTTCTGCCTTGAAATGAGGTTTATTGTACTAACAGAAAATGTGCAATCTGCATTCAAACAAAATTTGACAGGTGCATAAGTATGGGCACCCCACCAGAAAAGTGACATTAATATTTAGTAGATCCTCCTTTTACAAAAATAACAGCCTCTAGTCGCTTCCTGTAGCATTTAATGAGTTCCTGGATCCTGGATGAAGGTATTTTTGACCATTCCGCTTTACAAAACAATTCCAGTTCAGTTAAGTTTGATGGTCGCCGAGCATGGACAGCCCTCTTCAAATGATCCCACAGATGTTCAATGATATTCAGGTCTGGGGACTAGGATGGCCATTCCAGAACAGTGTAATTGTTCCTATGCATGAATGCCTGAGTAGATTTGGAGTGGTGTTTTGGATCATTGTCTTGCTGAAAGATCCATACCTTGCGTAACTTCAACTTTGTCACTGATTCACGAACATTATTGTCAAGAATCTGCTGATACTGAAAGGAATCCATGCGTCCCTCAACTTTAACAAGATTCCCGGTGCCGTCATTGGCCACACAGCCCCAAAACATGATGGAACCTCCACCAAATTTTACTGTGGGTAGCAAGTGTTTTTCTTGGAATGCTGCGTTTTTTGGCCGCCATGCATAACGGCTTTTTGTATGACCAAACAATTCAATCTTGGTTTCATCAGTCCACAGGACCTTCTTCCAAAATGAAATTGGCTTCTCCAAATGTGCTTTTGCATACCTCAGCCGACTCTGTTTGTGGCGTGCTTGCAGAAACGGCTTTTTTCGCATCACTCTCCCATACAGCTTCTCCTTGTGTAAAGTGCGTTGTATAGTTGACCGATGCACAGTGACACCATCTGCAGCAAGTTGATGCTGCAGCTCTCTGGAGGTGGTCTGAGGATTGTCCTTGACTGATCTCACCATTCTTCTTCTCTGCCTTTCTGATGTTTTTCTTGGCCTGCCACTTCTGGCCTTAACAAGAACTGTACCTGTGTTCTTCCATTTCCTTACTATGTTCCTCACAGTGGAAATTGACAGGTTAAATCTCTGAGACAGCTTTTTGTATCATTCCCCTGAACAACTATGTTGAATAATCTTTGTTTTCAGATCATTGACAGTTGATGCCACTCTTCAGAGGAGATTCACACAGGAGAACAACTTGCAAGTGGCCACTTTAAGTAGCTTTTCCCATGATTGCATACACCTAGCTATGAAGTTCAAAGCTCAATGAGGTTAGAAAACCAAAAAAAGTGCTTT
The DNA here is from genome assembly GCF_032444005.1 of Ranitomeya imitator. Taxonomy (NCBI): domain Eukaryota; kingdom Metazoa; phylum Chordata; class Amphibia; order Anura; family Dendrobatidae; genus Ranitomeya; species Ranitomeya imitator. The sequence goes on from NC_091282.1 coordinate 115,132,458, forward strand.
AGTAAGTCAGTAAAAAGTAGGTAGGGGTATTTAAAACAAGAAAATGATAAGGGTTCCCATACTTATGTACCTGTCAAATTTTGTTTGAATGCAGATTGCACATTTTCTGTTAGTACAATAAACCTCATTTCAAGGCAGAAACATTACTGTGTCCAACAGTTATTAGATATATGAAACTGAAATAGCTGTTGCAAAAAAAACCTATTTTTATAAAACATTAAGCTTAAGATTAATAGGGGTGCCCAAACTTTTTCATATAACTGTACAGTATATATGGTATATACAAAATGAAGTACGGCCCCATTCAGTGCCCATCTAATTCTGCCATACCGGGTCCAAGAGTTCTTCTCATGCACCACTGGCAGCTCGGTGCTGACTCGGTTAGATTCCCCACAAAGGCCAAAGCCATAGAAAATCCAAGATTCCGAGGCACCAGAGAAAATGGGGATAAAACATAACCTTTATTCCATTAATCTATCCTTAAAATCACATAGTGAAATACAGTTGAGGTAGATGAGTGAATCAATGTTTCGGCCCAGAAGGGCCTTTCTCAAGTCAAAAATATAATAAATATTACAGCCATTTATTTTATTGTATTTCTGGCTTGAAAAAGGCCCATTTGGGTCAAAACAATCTGATCTGAGCATCTCCTCTATGTAGCAGAGGCAATCGAGTTATGGCAGCTTCTAGCCTTCTATGGAGACTATTGAAGTATGCCAGAAGTGAAAAAAAATGTTTTTAAAAATATGAAAAAAAAATCAAATATAAAAGTTTAAATCACCTCCTTTAGCCCCATTCAAAATAAAGCAATAAAGAAAAAAAATCAAACCTACACATATTTGGTATCGCCGTGTTCAAAATCGCCCGATCTATCAATGAAAAAAAAGGATTAACCTGATTGCTAAACGGCATAGCGAGAAAAAAAAAGTCAAAACGCCAGAATTACGTTTTTTGGTCGCCGTGACATTGCATTAAAGTGCAATAATGGGCGCTCAAAAGAACATATCTGCTCCAAAATGGCATCATTAAAAACATCAGCTTGGCATGCAAAAAATAAGCCGTCACCCAACTCCAGATCACGAAAAATGGAGACGCTACGGGTAATGGAAAATTGCCCAATTTTTTTTTTTTTTTAGCAAAGTTTGGAATTTTTTTTCATCACTTAGATAAAAAAAACCTAGTCATGTTTGGTGTCTATGAACTCGTAATGACCTGGAGAATCATATTGTCAGGTCAGTTTTAGCATTTAGTGAACCTAGCAAAAAAGCCAAACAAAAAAACAAGTTTGGGATTGCACTTTTTTTGCAATTTAACCGCACTTGGAATTTTTCTCCTGTTTTCTAGTACATGACATGGTAAAACCAATAGTGTTGACCAAAAGTACAAATTGTCCCATAAAAAATAAGCCCTTACATGGCCATATTGACGGAAAAATAAAAAAGTTATGGCTCTGGGAAGGAGGGGAGCAAAAAACTAAAACGCAAAACCGAAAAAAGCTTCGATCATTAAGGGGTTAAAGCATTTTTATCATTTATCATTGATTTCTATGGGTCAAAAAATGCTGAAAGAATTGACATTCTGCATGTTTTCAAAAACGCTGGAGTTCTCAACAAGTGTGTGCATAAGATTTGTTCACACATTTGCGTTTTTGCTGAATTTTTTTATGCAAAGTTTAAGCTGCATTTAAGTTGCTTACAAAAAACAAGTATTGGTTAGTTTTTGTTGTTTTTTTTGCTTAGGTTTTACTGTGTTTTTGGTGTTTTTTTTACTGTGGTTTTGTCAGGGAACATTTGTCTCTTGTGCATAAAAGAAATCTGATTCAACTTCATCAGGTTTTGGCACCAAAAATACAGCAATACAGACCTATTTCCGCACTAAGCAATGAGTGAAAAATGCTAAAAAAAAAACCCTGCTGTAACAAGTGACAAGTTGTATTTTGCAAAAAAAACAAGCTTTTATGGCAAAACAGTCAGGAAAACAAAACATGGGGTGTACATGACATGAAATCTCATTGACTTTGCTGGTAATGTGAAACACAGTTGAAAATTTGCATAAAAAAAGCTTAAAGGGAACCTGTAACCAGGTTTGGCTGATACAAGTTACCCTCTTTCAGGGCTTCTATACAGCATTCTATAATGCTGTAGATAAGCCCCCAATCCGCCCTGTAAGAGAAGAAAAATAACTTTTATTATACTCACCTGCAGGGTGGTCCGGCCAAAGGGGTGTCGCTCTTCTTAGTCCGACACCTCCCTTCTTGCGATGCTGCCCTCCTACTAGCTTCATGTGGATGATGCGTTCCTGCATCATCCACACAGGCTCCCCAGAATCACGCTCCTGTGCAGGCGTACTTATCTGCCCTGTTGAGAACAGAGCAAAGTACTGCAGAGCGCAGGCGGCGGGAAAGGTCAGAGAGGCCCAGCTCCTGCGCACTGCAGAACTTTGCTCTGCCCATGGGCTGGTATATCAGGCTCAGTTTCAAGGGAAATGCATCCTCCTGGCTGCACAGAAGTTCTGCTCCCTTCCTAAACACAGTGGTAACATTATTATCCTATTACTTTGTACACAATTTGTACACAATGCTTCTTTAGCGCTGTGTATACAGTAATGGAGAAGGCACAGTCAGCAATAAACCGTCTCTGCCTTCTTTATCTGGACTCCGGCTGTCTCTGACAGCAACAACACTGTTGCTGAACAGCGGTTGATTAACGCTGCTAGTTGGCTGGTGTAAACCGCTATAATGCTTTTCAGAGTAAACATACAGCTCTGGCAAAAATTAAGAGACCACTGGAGCTCACGCTAGGACCGTGGGGTACTCGGGCTTGGTCCGACGTTTCTTAAGGGGGTTGTCACAGCAGCAGTGACCCGGTCCGTGGCCCTGGGCATACATTAAAACTAGTTAAATGAAGGGGAAATAAAGTCTATAGGGAGTTAGTTCATGATGCCAGCTGTGGTGTTCAGCAATGGATGGCCGACGCTGCTTAAAGGGACCGCTGGGGCTGATGGTGACGCAGCTGGGATGGCTCTGCTCCCCACAGGTGGAGTGGTACCCCAGGGCTACCGGTAGAGTTGGAAAGGGATTGTAGACGATGGGGTGCAGGACTGAGGGAGCGGGAAATGACTGGAGGACACAACGATTGCAGTTTTCTTTACCTTTACTTGGTGGTAGAAAGTGCAGTCCGGGGCACAGGTAACAGGTGATGATGGGGTCCGGGCAGCCTGGAAACAATTTACAATTCACCTAGGCAGGTGGGTTTAGAGGCCTTCCTTCTACGCTGTTTTTTCAGGTACTTGCTGCCTGAAGCTCTGCACAAGTTCCTCTCACTGCCTGTTGCTCCTAACCTGTATGGCAGACAGCATGAGAGTATTATGAGCACTGCCTGTTCACTGGCAGCCCCAGGCTCTTGGCCTGCTGTGGTGCCTCCAGGTGTTTGGTGTGGCCAGGGAGCTTGCAGTTCCCTGCCCTCCAGATTCGGCTGTCGGGGTGTACAGCATCCACACAGCCAAGGACTCTGGCGTCCTCTTTGCCAGTGCTCTGTCCTGGGGTGAGCTTGGCTACAGCTCCACTCCCCAGGCTCTCCTCGACTTCTTTCCTCTCTCTCCTCTCAAACTAGACTGACTAACCCCGCCTCCAGGCCAGAACTAATACTGAAGCTCCCCTGAAACCGGGTGTTATAGCTCCCCCTTCTGGACTTGAGTAGGAAGGTGTTGGATGCTGGTATCACCTGGTAAGAGGATCCCTCCTTGCTTCCATATATGACATCACCCCCCTGTGAGGGAGGCAATGCCACTGTGGCAAGCGGACTCCTGGGGTGCCACACCACCACATCAAAACCCTGTCATGGGCAGCCCAATCTCCAGACCTGAACCCCATTGAAAACCTTTGGAATGTAATCTAGAGGATGATGCATAGTCATTAGCAATCAAACAAAGAAGAACTAATTAAATTTTTCCATCAGAAGCAGTGTGAAAGACTGGTGGAGAGCATGCCAAGACGCATGAAAGCTGTGATTAAAAATCACGGTTATTCCACAAAATATTGATTTCTGAACTCTTCCTGAGTTAAAACAGTAGTATTGTTGTTTCTAAATGATTATGAACTTATTTTCTTTGCATTACTTGAGGTCTGAAAGCACTGTTTGTTTGTTTTTATTTTGACCATTTTGCCTATTCAGAAACCCCCCCCCAAAAAAAAATTTATTGCTTGGAAATTCGGAGACATGTTGTCATTGTCAGAAGTCTATAGAACAAAAGAACAATTTACATTTTACTCAAAAATATACCAATAAAGAGAAAAATCAGACAAACTGAACATTTTGCAGTGGTCTCTTAATTTTTGCCAGAACTGTATTTTGAAAAAGCATAGGAAGAGATGACAATTAAATCGGGAAGGTGAGAAGTCGGCCACGGGCTGCATAAGACTCATCCATAGATGAGTACTTCTTCCCTCCCTGATCTAGTTGATTGACAGGTCTCTCCCTATAATTACATAGAGACCTGCCAGCAGTGGAGTGAGGCCAGAAGATGTCAACTGGGGACCGCATCAGACTAATCAGAGGAGACTCATTGTCTTTGACTTTTCAACGTAAGCTTATTCTGAAATGCTGCTGCGTTTCAGAGTAAAAATGTACGTGGCTGTAGTCACCTAGACAGTGTCTGATTCATGCTGCCTGTAGTTCGGGCAGCATAAATCTAATAACAGGTTCCTTTTAAGTGTTGGTTCTGGTATAATTAATAGTGATGAGCGACCGTGTCGGATAAGGTTACACAGCCACAACACATGCAGCCACGGGGACTCTAACTTATTATTCGAGCACGCAGAAGACATTCGTGCTCGATAACACCTTATCCCAGCACGCTCAATCATCACTAATAATTAATAATTTATATAATTAGATCAGGCTCTAATTTGTTGGCAGCGCCTTTAATTCTCATTTGGTTGCATCATAAGCAGAAAGACTGGTCACGTAGAAATGTGTATGTGCCATTAGATATATCTGATTGGTGCCGTCCACCCTTGCACCTTATCTTATGTGCCCAATATGTCTTTCTATTTGCAGAATTATGAACACTTTGTGACCCCACCTGTCTGACGTGGCTGCTGGCAGGAGCCGTGGCTATTTTCTGTGCAGTCGGCTTTTCTTTACCTAGCGCTAAGTATTCCTATTTCCAGCCCCATCACTGGTCTGCTAAGTAATTTGCGAAAAGCTAACAAACTCCAGCTACATCCTCATAGCGACTGCTTAAACCCATTACTTTCCCTTTTAATCAAATCGCTGCTGTGTCAAAATATACAATGCTTGCCATGAATCTCACTTGCCTGTTACAGTTCGCCAGTTGACCTTGAAAATGTTTGCTCTTCTGAGCGCCTTCTTCTCGGCCTCCAGCTAAATTGCTCTAGACCAGGCCTCATCATTTTTCTATATACAGAAGCCGGATTAACATAAACAGAACAATCTGCGACAGCGCAGGAGAAATCAGGCTTCAAATAAACTTTCTCACATTTGCAGCTGTTTCTGCATGAAAACATATTATTAGGATGGGAACTGATATCATCATCTGTATTATCACCGCAACGTTTCTTCTTATTGTAATCATGGCTATAAAACTGCGGTATTTTATACAGCACAAGAAGCTGAACCGGCGGCACGCTCACAAATGCCTCTATATGCTATGCACAGGTCAAAATGTCAAAGTAATTAACATATTAAGGAATTACTGTACATTCCTCACATTAACTATATTATTAGAATTTTCACTTTTGCACTTTCTTTTTTGTTTGCGCCCCACTACTTCCATAACTTTTTCACTCCTCCTTCGACATATCTATACAAAGGCTTGTTTTGGTTGGACAAGTTGTTGATTTGCCTGGCACCCATTCATGTTAACCTACAGCATAATGTACTTAAAAATGGGCACAAAAATTCCAGGTGCAGTAAAATCCACAATTCTGACATTGTTTTTTGCTGGTGCAGTTTTTCTAACATTCATTATATTGTACACGTTATCTGGCTACACAATTCTCCAGGTCAAAACGATTATGGCAATATGAAGAGTGTACAGCCTTTTTTCACATTTTATTGGTTAAAAAAAAGATTATAATATTGGAAAAAAAGTGGTTTGTGTCCCGTTTTTTAAGAAATTTAACTTTTTTCATTTATTTTTTGCTTGATGGAGCCGTGTGAGGGCTTGGTTTTGATGTGGTGAATTGTGGTTTTTCTTATTACTGTTTTGTGGTACGTACACTTTTTCAATCCCTTTATATTTCATTTTGTTTTGCTATGCAAGATGACCATAAAATGCCAAATCAAAAGTTTCAATTGCTTCTCTTTTCTGCCTTTATTGAATGGGTAGTTAATCTTATAATTTCACACGTTGGACTTTTACAGATATGACAATATTAATTAAAGTTGAACATATCCAATGTAGGGTGGGACATATTCCACTATATAGGAAAAACGTCATTTAAATCACCTGTAGGGACACATTGTAAGAATATATATTCTGTGAGATATGCTTTATTTTCTATATACAATTCAATGCACTTGTGTAGTTTTCTATGTCTCTCCATACCTTTTGTTATGTGGCAAACTGACATATACAAACCCAATTGAGGTCAAAAGAGCACTGTTATGCACCTGTCCTGGGCTTTGGTTCTTTCCCCTGAGTCCGCTGCCCTCTGGTGTGTGCCACGTCATGTTTTGCAAGTTGTCCGGCATGGCTCGGTGACATCATCTCCTTTGGCCTATTTAAGGCCCACTAGGACACATACCTGTGTTTTTGGATTGAGGAACCTAGTCTTGTATTTGGTTTATTTGGTGTGCCCCACCATCAGCTCCTAGTTTGCATCTAGCTTTGTGTCTTGCTGGTTGACCTTCTGCAATTCTCCTCCTGGATTTACCCCTTGGTTGCAGTAAACCATATTCTGTTGTTGGACTGTCATTTGCTGGTGCACTACTCCTATGGGTCCTCTGCTGCACCAATGCCTGGGGTTCGTGTACCCACCCGGACCTGAGGCTTCATGGATCCACCTCACCTGGTGGGCCTAACAGACACTCTGGTTAATGTTGTGCTACGGGTACACATAGCATGTATGGAGGACACTTCCCTTGGTGAATACACTAAACTTAGATGACAATGGTGACCTGAACAGGATCTCACCCATGGGGAGTGTAGGCAGATTACTGCACGGGTGCTATAAGTGGGGCCTGTGACCTGCTGAATGTACCTGGCACAGAGTATTTAGATCTCTATGTAGATGAATTATCAGTATATGTCCCACCTAGATAAAAACAAAGAAGAAAAAATTACCATTCTATATGGAAATTGCTTACAATGTACCTTCTTATATAAAAGCTAACAAGCTTCTAAACCAGATATTCCCTTTAAAATCTTAAAAATCGTATTCAATATCCATTTTGTTTCCGCAAGACAATTTCTTTACTTTCAGCTGAATTATTGATCTGTATGAGCTCTGAACTGCTCATTGGTGTAAAAAGCTGGTAACTAATCGACAGAAAAAAAAACCTTTTTGTAAGGCGTGTTACAACCATTGCTTCTTAGAGAGAATATCTTCACAACATCATTCTATACAAATGAACCATGCAGAGGTACATGGAGTATCTGAAAACAAATAATTATTACAAGGGCTCATGAACTTGATTATTGCTCTCTGTAATACTTAAAGGGTTAATCCAGCTCCGCACACTTCCGCATTAGGAGGTAAGGTGGGCCAGCAATGTCACTACTATAGATATATGGCGGGTCGCATATGCAAGGGGCAGGTACAATGCATCTGCCCTATTCTAATGTATAGGGAGGTAGACGGGACCTGTGGCGTTACATCTTCCGATATGTGGCGGGTCGCAAGCGTGTGTGGTAGGTATCATGCACCTGTACTATTATAATGAATACGGAGGGCCGGTGACGTCACATCTATAGATATCTGGTGCGTCAAGTGTTCAAGCGTTAGGTATTGTGCACCTGTACTATTCATTAGAATATATCAGAGGCACGTGAGACCCACCAGACATGCAACATCACCCGCCTCCGCGCATCTCCCTATCCATTAGAATAGGACTGAGGCCGCTCACACATGCGACCCATCAAATATTTGTAGGCATGACGTTATCGTTCCCACACCTATCTGCATCAGGAACATAGATGAGTTGGATTACCCTACGACCTACAAAGGGATGCGAAGGGCCATACTGTACATTTATATGATGTCATATAGTGGCATTTACTTCTAGAATTAAAGAGAATCTGCCAAAAAACGTTGGTATGTTTCTTTGTGTAATATATTACTAAAATAGTCTCCTCTAGAAGCAATGTATCGAGGCAGAGGAGGGGTTGCTCTTCTTAACAGTACTGTATGGACTGTATGGGCCACCATAAATTATCGGTCAAAGGGCTAGAATAATTTCAATATTGCAAATATCATAGAAAATATTTTATGAAACGTATTGAAGAAGAAAAGAAATTGCGGCACCCCTCGTGCATAAAGTTTAGAGGCTTTATTTCCAAATGGATAAAAGTAACTGCGTGATAGTGAATGATACCAACAAGAGAAAAAATTAGCAAAAACCCTGCTGTAAATAAGTAAAAGGCAAAAAGTGTATCTAAATGACACAGAGTTTTTAGTAATACTGTTTTTGATTAAAAATAGCATAAAAGCCATCACACTACGACACGGTAACTCTGATTGGGCGGTCCTACACTGTCTGATATTAAAAACCTTAGCATGTGTCAATGTGGACCTCAGTGTGAATAAGGGCAGACAACAGGACTTGGCCCAACCAGTAGAACACCAGCCTGGTGGAGCTTTATATACAATCTCTAGCTCAGAAACAGGGAGGCCACACCCCGGCTTGCACAGAATGCAATAATACAAAGAAAAAAAATACAAAAAATTGGTAACTCTGGTGGGGACAGTCCTATACTGTCTAATATTAAAAAGGCTTTATTTCCAAATGGATAAAAGTAACTGCGTGATAGTGAATGGCATAATCCTATGTACAGATAACAGTCGTTTCGCACCGAGCAGGTGCTTCTTCCTGGGTCCTGGTGCAAAAGGGCTGTTATCCGTACAAAGAAGTGTGCCATTCACTACCACGCAGTTACCTTTATCTATTTGAAAATAAAGCCTCTGAATTTTATGCACGGGGGAGTGCCGCAATTTCTTCTCTTCTACATTACTATTGTACTTTCTATATACAGAATTCATTGCTGAGCACCATTAAAAGTAAATGGGATAACATGTTTCTGTGGAGTGCTGATATTTTTTCTTTTTGTTAGACTTTTATTTTACGGACTTAATGCATGTGAGGAAACCTCATCCTGAATATCAGCATCCAGGAGAGAAAAAATAAGTTCATTTATTTAGTAGAATATATCTGGCATCTCGCCATGAATTTCCAGAATGCTGAGTAAAAAAAAAAGAAAAACATTTACATTTCGGGAAAATTTTGTTTTTTTGAGATGACGTTCGTTAGAATTTTTCATTTCAATGCCATTCCTTTTAACTGTTTAACACCCGGCCACCCATCCCATCTTAGTCCCCAACCTATTCTGATATTCTTCGAGGCAATGTAGGTGTTAATAAAGATGGGTGCCGCACTCTTTGATTATTCAATACACCATGTGTATAAAAAACGCTTCTAAGATGTGGACAAACAATTAGTTTTGAGTTATTTATCTGGAGTTTGTATGGTTTAGAAAAACTCCATCTTCTTGGCTGCTCCTGTCCTAATGCATTTAACTTGAGCCATCAGCTATGATTAAACACCTGCTGTTGTGGGGAAACAAAGCACGCTAATCCAATATGTATTTCTGACATCTTAAATATCACCCAGTCCCCTGACATCAGGCACAGCTTTTCAGCGGGATGGAATTCCACAGCATATTTTTCTAATTTATGGATGGACAATAAATCAAAATTAAGCCTTGGGCAATGAAATATACATCAGTGCAGAATGAACTGACTGCAAACTAGGACACAAAACAGCAGAGGGAAGCAGCTAGGATACATTAATGGAGCATAAACATTGCACCACTGCAAACTTATTGAAGGGGAGAGAAAGAGAAAAATAAACCATAAAATATAAAACATACATTGAAAGATAGATACATGGATAAATCTGTGCTGATAAACCTACATGCATTGTATAGATACATACATAGATATTCTGTACACAGATATGATTGACTCAGAAAGAATATATATATATGATAGAGATCAGATATGAAATTGCTAGGAAGATATATCATGATAGATTATTAATTAGATAGATATTAGATATACGATAGATGGACAAAGATAGATATTAGATAGACGTGATGTAGGTAGAACAATAGAGATGTTAGATAGGAATGCAATAGACAGAGAGATATGACAGATAAATATCTATATAGATAATAGGTGTTGGATATATATAGTAACATAGATATAACAGAAAAACATATGATGTAGGTAGAATGATACATAGACAGAAAATAGATTCATATCCAACAGATAAGTAGATATGTACGTTTATGATCATAGATTAGTAGATAGACAAAATAGATTTAGAGATAGATGGTGGTGATAGATAAATCCAAAAATAGGTAACATAGGTAGTTATGAGGCAGATAGATATGTGATATATACTGTATATAGCAAGATATATAGATAGGTTGGTAGATGTTATATAGATTTGTAATGATAGATAAGTAGCTAGAAATGCATTAGACAGATGATATATATATAGATGATAGATAATAGATAGATGATAGATAGATAGATAGATAGATAGATAGATAATGGATAGATAGATGATAGATAGATAGATGATAAATAGATAATAGATAGATAGATAAATAGATAATAGATAGATGATTGACAGATAGATGAATAGATAGATAGATAGATAGATAGATAGATAGATAGATAGATAGATAGATAGATAGATAGATATGGGATAGAAAGATGGATAGATAATACAAAGAGATAAACCTCCATCTATTATCTATCATCTATCTATTATCAATCTATCATCTATCTATCTATCTATCTATCTATCTATCTGTTATCTATCTATCTATCTATCTATCTATCTATCTATTACCTATCTATTTATCTATCTATTATCTATTATCTATATATCTATTATCTATCTATTACCTATCTATTTATCTATTTATCTATCTATCTATTTATTTATCTATCTATCTATCATCTATCTATCTATCTATCTATTATCTATCTATCTATCTATTATCTATCTATTATCTATATATCTATTATCTATCTATCTATCTATCTATCTATCTATCTATCTATCTATCTATCTATCTATCTATCCATCTATTATCTATATATCTATTATCTATCTATCTATCTATCTATCTATCTATCTATCTATCTATCTATCTATCTATCTATCAATCTATCCCCCTGCACATTGCTATGGTCTTCATTACTAAATAGATGTGTACATTTAGTAACTGGCTATTAGTTACGCAGGATATGACATACAGATATAGTCACACACCTTGCAGTAGCACCCCTAAAATCCTCCTATTAAGCAGTGGATGAGGCTGGAGTTGGGCGATTATTTTATCCAGCCTTTCAATCATTATTAATATTTATTTTTACAATTCGCCATTTTCTGGGTTTTGCTGTCTGGAGCTGTCCAAGTGCTGAAATGATGGATTCTGTTTGAATGAGGAGATTTTCCACAAATTCTGCGGGTGATTTACAAGATAATTGCGAATATTTAAGATGCCATTTCATGGTGTTGTGTTCTGCTTTGCTTCCAGCCTGATCGGGACAGTTGTGTTGTGTTATTAGACATTAGCTCTGGATGGGAGAGATCATGCTGCTTCTTTTGTCTTACAGATGTTTCCACAAATTAGTATCTTAGGCGGCATTAATATGCGTAACCTGTAGTTCACCTCATCTGAATCACCTCTGGACTCGGTGACATTGGCAGCAGTTAAAAGACTTCGTTCTAATGGGATTTTATAATGCGTCCTTTTACATTTTATATGGTTGCCTAAGTAAATCCGTTCTTGTCAATTACCCGGAGACAGAAATGAATAAACAGGACATTTTTCACATTCTTTTCCCTTTTGTGAGGGTCTTTAAGCCCTATATTTTCTATTCTTGTCTTGTAGCAGTGTATCCATAAAACACAGAGACATTTTTTTCTTCTGTCTCCTAGTTTTTTTTTTGTTAATTGGACTATTGAGATTGAAAATAAAATGAACCTGACTCATCTTTGAAATGAAAGCTCAAAGTCAATTCTGCAATCTTCTAATGAATGGGTACACAATGCCGCAGGATATGACGGTAATTGTCTTGTAGATAACGGCAAACGCATTGTGCAAAGATGACGTCAATGACCTTAGACTAATACCAGTGTATCTATGCCCAAAAACATCCATATCTAATGTATTGTCTGTCTTGTTTCATGTCAATATAGAAAATATTATAAGTGGCCACCCACCAATTCCGTCACCTCAAATAAAATGGATATACAGTTTTGATCTTTGGACCTCCAAAATGATTTATTACTGTAAGGAAATCCAAAGATGATGATATCACAAGTATAAAAAATGTAATACTTTATTTTCCAATGATTAAAAAGGATCGCATGTCAAAAAACTTTGTAGAAAAGAAAGTCCCTTATTAGACCATAATCGTTGACGCTTTCCTAGGCAAATGAAATAAGAGGCGTCAATGACTATGGTTTGAAAAAAGACTTTCTTTTTGGTTTCAATGGACAAACCATAAAAATAAATAATGGCAAAAATTGTAAATAATCCTTCCCCCCAAATAAGACCACCCACTATTTATTATACAACCCTGTCCCGATTAGCCTAAAGTAAGAATTAATATATTAAAATTAATGATCAGCAATGATGAACACCATTAAAATCATTAATTTTACACTCCAAGGAGTATCTGGGGGGGGGCAGGATTGGTATATGCTCCAGGCGCAGCCGGCAAGGGGGCACAGTCGACCCGCCTAATGCAGATGTCTGAAGTGTCTCCCCTGCTAGAAACTCGCACAAGTCTCTCGCATCAATACCCGGAACAGGTGCCGGCATTCGGGATCGGAGCGTTCAGCTGCATAGAAATACATGTATCCTCACGCTCCGGTCCTGAGTGCCGGCGGCTGTGCCAGGTATTGAGGCGAGAGACTTGTGCGGGTTTCTCGCATTGCACTCGCAAGTGTGACCCCGGCCTTAGGATAAATTCCAATAATTAGTTTTTGAAGCTGTGTATTTTTGAAAACATGCAAGTAGCCAATATTACTTAACCCCTTAATGACCAGGGGTATTTAAGTTTTTGAATTTCCGTTTTTTGCTCCCCTTCTTCCCAGAGCCATAACTTTTTATTTTTCTGTCAATATGGCCATTTGAGGGTTTGTTTTTTGTGGAATAAGTTGTATTTTTGAAAGTCCTCATTGGTTTTAACATATCGAGTACTGGAAAATGGGAAAAAAAATTCCAAGTGTGATGAAATTGCGGAAAAGGTGCAATTCCACAGTGGTTGTTGTTGTTGTTTTTTGTTTTTTGTTTTTTTTTAACCATGCTCACTAAATGCTAAAACTGATCTGCAATTATGATTCTCCAGATCATTACGAGTTAACAGACACCAAACATGTCTAGGTTCTTTTTTATTTAAGTGGTGAAAAAAAATCCAAAATTTGTTTAAAAAAATGGTACCATGTTTCGAGACCTGTAGCGTCTCCATTTTTCATGATCTGGGCCTGGGTGAGAGCTTATTTTTTGCGTGCCGAGCTGATGTTTTTATTGATACCACGTTGGTGTAGATGTGGTCTTTGATCATCCATTATTGCATTTTATTGCAATGTAGTGGCAGCCCAAAAAATGTAATTCTGGTGTTTTTAATTTTTTTCTCATTACAGGGGAGTCCGACATGGACGTACTATTACGCCATGTGTCGGAAAGGGGTTGATGGAAGTAGAAATGCTGCAGAAAATCTGCAACATCAAAACTCACCAAAAAGCTCATCGTGGGAACATGGCCTTATGGTAGTCTGAGGACATGTATATCTTCTGTGGCTGATACCATCTTCTGCATTGTGGTCATGATTATTTTTTCATTTGCGTGTATTGAATTGAAAACTGTTCAAATTCACTTTAACCTGCAAATTTTAAAAAAAATTGACACAAATGGGACTCACATAGAATCGATTTGCTCATCTCTGCGTCTGAGGTATTGAGGTGTTCCCTGACTTTTTTTTATACTTATATTGTCAATATTTTCACTGCCAAAACCGTCTAGACATTTTGTATATGAAGAAACCATGTTGCCTGATTTAATACATGTTTAGGTGGGATTAATTACAGGGAGGTTAGTCATGACATAGAGCCCCATCCATCTGTATTTCCTACAATAAAGATTACCACAGCTACTAATAAGCCATTAAATGAATGAAGTGTTGATCTATTTCCTAAAATCTCACTGTGGTGAAAGAGTCCTCATTAAGCTAACAAGGGCAGAGAAGAAAAATGGCTGTTTAAAGAGCGCTCACATGATATAAACGTATGCCTGTATCATTTCATAAATACACAAATCAAAAGCGGGTTTGTTATAGCCGTAATCATTGAAAATCAACTCATTAATGAAGGTAATATCTGACTGAGCTTAATGAGTTATTAGGTTTCATACACTGGCGACCATTGATAAGCTAAACTAGATCAGTTATCTGCAGACAGATTTTCATTTCGGCAACATGATTTCATTAATATTGTAAATATTTAATTATGAGGCGGGAAAATGAGTGGAGAGGCTCAAGGTGTCAGGAGAAGTAACCTGAAAGAATCCAATTAAGCGTCTCTTATAATGAAAACAAACACAGGCTCCTCCGTCTAAATGGGCACCATCTTCCTTTGTGCTACAGTGATAGACCTCTGGAATATATATATATATATGGTACTTTTTACTTCTGGAGGCATGTCAGCCTCCTAATATGTGATATAGGGTCATGCAAGAGAAACTAGGCTACCATTGATGTAATGTATAGGGTCTGCATCAGTGATGAGCGAACATGCTTGGATAAGGTGTTATCTGACATGCTCGGGTGCTAACTGAGTGACTTCCGCGTGATCAAAAAATATGTTCGGGTACTCGCTGCTGCATGTCTCGAGTCTTTTCAATAGCCGCAACACATGCAGTGATTTCCTGTTTGTTAGACAATCCCTGCATGTGTTGCGGCTTTCGAACAGACATGCAGGAGCGGGGATTCGTACATATTTTTCGAGCACGCCGAAGACACTCGGTTAGCACCCGAGCACGCTCGGATAACACCTTATCCAATCACATTCGCTCATCACTGGTCTGCATACTTGCCAACAGCCCTGAATCCTGCAAGGCTGTCTCATGATCTATTCTAGACAGAGTTTGGGATAATTGACCTCAAATTAGCATTTTGGTGCTGTTAAGGTAAGTTCACACTGTGTCTTTTTCCAGTTGTCAAATCCCTCTGTTTTTCAAGCAGCAGATTTTTCAGGAATCATTCCCTTTCTCTCGAGTTCTTGAGGTTTTTTTTTAGCATTTATTTTGATTGCTTCCTAAATCTTTTTTCAATTTTGTTTTTGTCAATGTTGCTTTTAATTTTTTTTCTCAGCCCTTTTTTTCAGTGTAGTTTTAATGTTATTTTCCAGATGTGTTTTTAAAAAAAATCCATTAAGCAATGAAGAAAATGCTAGCGTGTTTGAAGCTAAACTAAACACAGATAACATACTGGGTGTTTATTTCTCCTTCCCATTGACTTCTGTAAAGTATTTAGCGCCTTTCGTGGGGAAAATGCTAGAAGAATGTAGATTGGAGATGAGCGGGCCAGGCAAAATGTTTGCATGGATTTTGCTGGGGAATTCAAATAATAGAGAAGTTATTTTACAAGAATTCAATGTCCCTTATTATGCCAGATCCCAGAGCATATTTAATGTAATATGTAAAAAAAAAATACTTATACTCACCCTCAACTCACCTCTCTGCCTCCTTTGCTCCTCATTGTCACCCATCTGGTCCTCACAACATTTTCTGCTACAGAATCTTTAGGGATCTTGCGCTGTGCCAGACTTTCTGCTGTCATGGCACCTGGGAAGGTTCTGCTCATGCAAGTAGGAAGATCCCAGCACATGCCAGGACAGCCAAAAATATGAGAGGCCTGAAGGTTCCAATGTGATTGATAGGGGATCAGAAGATGTGACGAAGACTGGAAGGGTGGTGGTGAGTAGTGGAAGTGTTGGAGAGGTAGGCTGTTATGAACTGGTGATTCAGAACCACAATGGACCTGGTGGTTAAGAGCACACAAAGTGACCTGATAGTTACTAATAATATAGGACGAGCTCTAAGACGTGGGAGCTCTGCTGACCGCAATCCCTAATCCTATCACACCACACTAGAGGTAGCCGTGGAGCGCTCCTGACCAGACCTAGGTGCCTCGGGCACAGCCTGAGAAACTAGCTAGCCCTGAAGATAGAAAAATAAGCCTACCTTGCCTCAGAGAGATTCCCCAAAGGAAAAGGCAGCCCCCCACATATAATGACTGTGAGTAAAGATGAAAATACAAACACAGAGATGAAATAGATTTTAGCAAAGTGAGGCCCGACTTACTGAATAGACCGAGGATAGGAAAGATAGCTTTGCGGTCAACACAAAAACCTACAAACAACCACGCAGAGGGCGCAAAAAGACCCTCCGCACCGACTAACGGTACGGAGGTGCTCCCTCTGCGTCCCAGAGCTTCCAGCAAGCAAGACAAACCAATATAGCAAGCTGGACAGAAAAAATAGCAAACAAAAGTAACACAAGCAGAACTTAGCTTATGCAGGGCAGACAGGCCACAAGAACGATCCAGGAGAGAGCAAGACAATACTGGAACATTGACTGGAGGCCAGGAACAAAGAACTAGGTGGAGTTAAATAGAGCAGCACCTAACGACTTAACCTCGTCACCTGAGGAAGGAAACTCAGAAGCCGCTGCCCCACTCACATCCACCAGAGGAAGCTCATGGACAGAACCAGCCGAAGTACCACTCATGACCACAGGAGGGAGCTTGACCACAGAATTCACAACAGTACCCCCCCCCTTGAGGAGGGGTCACCGAACCCTCACCAGAGCCCCCAGGCCGACCAGGATGAGCCAAATGAAAGGCACGAACCAGATCGTCAGCATGAACATCAGAGGCAAAGACCCAGGAATTATCTTCCTGACCATAACCCTTCCACTTAACCAGGTACTGGAGTTTCCGTCTCGAAATACGAGAATCCAAAATCTTCTCCACTATATACTCCAACTCCCCCTCAACCAAAACCGGGGCAGGAGGATCAACGGATGGAACCACAGGTGCCACGTATCTCCGCAACAATGACCTATGGAATACATTATGGATGGAAAAAGAAGCTGGAAGGATCAAACGAAAAGACACAGGATTAAGAACCTCAGAAATCCTATACGGACCAATGAAACGAGGCTTAAACTTAGGAGAGGAAACTTTCATAGGAATATAACGTGACGACAACCAAACCAAATCCCCAACACGAAGTCGGGGACCCACACAGCGCCTGCGGTTAGCGAAACGTTGAGCCTTCTCCTGGGACAATGTCAAATTGTCCACTACATGAGTCCAAATCTGCTGCAACCTATCCACCACAGTATCCACACCAGGACAGTCTGAAGACTCAACCTGCCCTGAAGAGAAACGAGGATGGAAACCAGAATTGCAGAAAAACGGCGAAACCAAAGTAGCCGAGATGGCCCGATTATTAAGGGCGAACTCAGCCAAAGGCAAAAAGGACACCCAATCATCCTGATCAGCAGAAACAAAACATCTCAGATATGTTTCCAAGGTCTGATTGGTTCGTTCAGTTTGGCCATTTGTCTGAGGATGGAAAGCCGAGGAAAAAGACAAATCAATGCCCATCCTAGCACAAAAGGCTCGCCAAAACCTCGAAACAAACTGGGAACCTCTGTCAGAAACTATGTTCTCCGGAATGCCATGTAAACGAACCACATGTTGGAAAAACAATGGCACCAAATCAGAGGAGGAAGGCAATTTAGACAAGGGTACCAAATGGACCATTTTAGAGAAGCGATCACAAACCACCCAAATGACCGACATCTTTTGAGAGACGGGGAGATCCGAAATAAAATCCATAGAGATATGTGTCCAGGGCCTCTTCGGGACCGGCAAGGGCAAAAGCAACCCACTGGCACGAGAACAGCAGGGCTTAGCCCGAGCACAAATCCCACAGCACTGCACAAACGAACACACATCCCGCGACAGAGATGGCCACCAAAAGGATCTAGCCACCAAATCTCTGGTACCAAAGATTCCAGGATGACCAGCCAACACCGAACAATGAACCACAGAGATAACTCTACTCGTCCATTTATCAGGGACAAACAGTTTCTCCGCTGGGCAACGGTCAGGTCTATTAGCCTGAAATTTCTGCAGCACCCGCCGCAAATCAGGGGAGATGGCAGACAAAATTACCCCCTCTTTGAGAATACCCGCCGGCTCAGGCAAACCCGGAGAGTCGGGCACAAAACTCCTAGAAAGGGCATCCGCCTTCACATTCTTAGAGCCCGGAAGGTACGAAACCACAAAGTCAAAATGGGAGAAAAACAGCGACCAACGAGCCTGTCTAGGATTCAACCGTTTGGCAGACTCGAGATAAGTCAAGTTCTTGTGATCAGTCAAGACCACCACGCGATGCTTAGCTCCTTCAAGCCAATGACGCCACTCCTCGAATGCCCACTTCATGGCCAGCAACTCTCGATTGCCAACATCATAATTACGCTCAGCAGGCGAAAACTTCCTGGAAAAGAAGGCACATGGTTTCATCACCGAGCCATCAGAACTTTTTTGCGACAAAACAGCCCCTGCTCCAATCTCAGAAGCATCAACCTCGACCTGGAACGGGAGCGAAACATCTGGCTGGCACAACACAGGGGCAGAAGAAAAACGACGCTTCAACTCCTGAAAAGCTTCCACAGCAGCAGAAGACCAATTAACCACATCAGCACCCTTTTTGGTTAAATCAGTCAACGGTTTAGCAATACTAGAAAAATTATTGATGAAGTGACGATAAAAATTAGCAAAGCCCAGGAACTTTTGCAGACTCTTCAGAGATGTTGGCTGAGTCCACTCATAAATGGCCTGAACTTTAACAGGGTCCATCTCGATAGTAGAAGGGGAAAAAAATGAAACCCAAAAATGAAACCTTCTGAACACCAAAGAGACACTTTGACCCCTTCACAAACAAAGAATTAGCACGCAGGACCTGGAACACCATTCTAACCTGCTTCACTTGAGACTCCCAATCATCCGAGAAGACCAAAATATCATCCAAGTATACAATCAGGAATTTATCCAGGTACTCTCGGAAGATGTCATGCATAAAGGACTGAAATACTGATGGAGCATTGGAAAGCCCGAATGGCATAACCAGGTACTCAAAATGGCCCTCGGGCGTATTAAATGCTGTTTTCCATTCATCGCCCTGTATAATACGCACAAGATTATACGCACCACGAAGATCTATCTTGGTGAACCAACTAGCCCCCTTAATCCGAGCAAACATATCAGACAGCAGCGGCAAGGGGTACTGAAATTTGACTGTGATTTTATTTAGAAGGCGGTAATCAATACAAGGTCTCAGCGAACCATCCTGCTTGGCTACAAAAAAGAACCCTGCTCCCAATGGTGACGACGACGGGCGAATATGACCCTTCTCCAAGGATTCCTTTATGTAACTCCGCATAGCGGCGTGCTCAGGCACAGACAAATTAAACAGTTGACCTTTAGGAAACTTACTACCAGGAATCAAATCGATAGCACAATCGCAATCCCTATGCGGAGGTAGGGCACTGGACTTGGGCTCATCAAATACATCCCGGTAATCCGACAAGAACTCTGGGACCTCAGAAGGGGTGGATGACGAAACAGACAGAAATGGAACATCACCATGCACCCCCTGACAAACCCAGCTGGACACAGACATAGATTTCCAATCCAATACTGGGTTATGGACTTGTAGCCATGGCAACCCCAACACGACCACATCATGCAGATTATGCAACACCAAAAAGCGAATATCCTCCTGGTGCGCAGGAGCCATGTACATGGTCAGTTGGGTCCAGTACTGAGGCTTATTCTTGGCCAAAGGCGTAGCATCAATTCCTCTCAGTGGAATAGGATACTGCAAGGGCTCCAAGAAAAACCCACAGCGCCTAGCAAACTCCAAGTCCATCAAATTCAGGGCAGCGCCTGAATCCAAAAAAGCCATGACAGAATAGGACGACAAAGAGCAGATCAAAGTAATGGACAAAAGAAATTTCGACTGTACCGTACCAATGGTGGAAGACCTAGCGAACCGCTTAGTGCGCTTAGGACAATCGGAAATAGCATGAGTGGAATCACCACAGTAAAAACACAGCCCATTCCAACGTCTGTGTTCCTGCCGTTCAGCTCTGGTCAAAGTCCTATCACATTGCATAGGCTCAGGTTTATGTTCAGATAATACCGCCAAATGGTGCACAGTTTTACGCTCACGTAAGCGTCGATCGATCTGAATGGCCAAAGACATGGACTCATTCAGACCAGCAGGCATAGGAAATCCCACCATGACATCCTTAAGGGCTTCAGAGAGACCCTTTCTGAAAATTGCTGCCAGCGCACATTCATTCCATTGAGTGAGCACAGACCACTTCCTAAACTTCTGACAATATATCTCTACCTCATCCTGACCCTGACACAGAGCCAGCAAATTTTTCTCTGCCTGATCCACTGAATTAGGTTCATCATAAAGCAATCCGAGCGCCAGAAAAAACGCATCAATATTACATAATGCAGGATCTCCTGGCGCAAGGGAAAATGCCCAGTCTTGAGGGTCGCCACGTAATAAAGAAATAATGATCTTAACTTGTTGAACTGGGTCATCAGAGGAGCGGGGTTTCAAAGCCAGAAATAGTTTACAATTATTTTTAAAACTCAGAAACTTAGCTCTATCTCCAGAAAACAAATCAGGAATAGGAATTCTAGGTTCTAACATAGAATTCTGAACCACAAAGTCTTGAATATTTTGTACTCTTGCAGTGAGATGATCCACACAAGAAGACAGACCTTTAATGTCCATCACTACATCTGTGTCCTGAACCACCCAAATGTCTAGGGGAAAAGAAAGACAAAACACAGTGCAGAGAAAAAAAAAATGGTCTCAGAACGTCTCTTTTCCCTCTATTGAGAAGCATTAGTACTTTGGGCCTCCAGTACTGTTATGAACTGGTGATTCAGAACCACAATGGACCTGGTGGTTAAGAGCACACAAAGTGACCTGATAGTTACTAATAACATAGGACGAGCTCTGAGATGTGGGAACTCTGCTGACCGCAATCCCTAATCCTATCACACTACACTAGAGGTAGCCGTGGAGCGCTCCTGACCAGACCTAGGCGCCTCGGGCACAGCCTGAGAAACTAGCTAGCTCTGAAGATAGAAAAATAAGCCTACCTTGCCTCAGAGAAATTCCCCAAAGGAAAAGGCAGCCCCTCACATATAATGACTGTGAGTAAAGATGAAAATACAAACACAGAGATGAAATAGATTTTAGCAAAGTGAGGCCCGACTTACTGAATAGACCGAGGATAGGAAAGATAGCTTTGCGGTCAACACAAAAACCTACAAACAACCACTCAGAGGGCGCAAAAAGACCCTCCGCACCGACTAACGGTACGGAGGTGCTCCCTCTGCGTCCCAGAGCTTCCAGCAAGCAAGACAAACCAATGTAGCAAGCTGGACAGAAAAAATAGCAAACAAAAGTAACACAAGCAGAACTTAGCTTATGCAGGGCAGACAGGCCACAAGAACGATCCAGGAGAGAGCAAGACCAATACTGGAACATTGACTGGAGGCCAGGAACAAAGAACTAGGTGGAGTTAAATAGAGCAGCACCTAATGACTTAACCTCGTCACCTGAGGAAGGAAACTCAGAAGCCGCAGCCCCACTCACATCCACCAGAGGAAGCTCATGGACAGAACCAGCCGAAGTACCACTCATGACCACAGGAGGGAGCTTGACCACAGAATTCACAACAGTAGGCAGCAAGTTTAACCCCTTAGCGACCGCCGATACGCCTTTTAACGTAGTTTATAACGTAGAGCCGTGAAAATAAAAAATCACATTTTTCTACAAAAATGATCTTTTTGCCCCCAAATTTTTATTTTCACAAGGGTAACAGGAGAAATTAGACCACAAACGTTGTTGTGCGATTTCTCCTGAGTACGTCGATACCCAATATGTGGGGGTAAACCACTGTTTGGGCGCACCGCAGAGCTTGGAAGAGAAGGAGTGCCATTTTACTTTTTCAATGTAGAATTGTCTGGAATTGAGATCGGACGCCATGTCGCGTTTGGAGAGCCCCTGATGTGCCTAAACAGTGGAAACCCCCACAAGTGACCCCATTTTGGAAACTAGACCCCCCCATGGAACTTATCTAGATGTGTGGTGAGAACTTTGAATGCCCAAGTGCTTCACAGAAGTTTAGAATGCAGAGTCGTGAAAATAAAAAATATTTTTTTTTCCACAAAAAAAGATATTGTAGCCCCCAAGTTTTTATTTTCACAAGGGTAACAAGAGAAATTGGACCCCAAAAGTTGTTGTCCAATTTGTCCTGAGTGTGCTGGTACCCCATATGTGGGGGTAAACCACTGTTTGGGCGCTCGGCAGAGCTCGGAAGGAAGAAGCGCCGTTTTGGAATGCAGACTTTGATAGAATGGTCTGCGGGCGTTATGTTGCGTTTGCAGAGCCCCTGATGTACCTAACCAATAGAAACCCTCCACAAGTGACCCCATTTTGGAAACTAGACCCCCCCAAGGAACTTATCTAGATGTGTGGTGAGAACTTTGAATGCCAAAGTGCTTCACAGAAGTTTAGAATGCAGAGTCGTGAAAATAAAAAATATTTTTTTTCCACAAAAAAGATTTTGTAGCCCCCAAGTTTTTATTTTCACAAGGGTAACAGGAGAAATTGGACTGCAATAGTTGTTGTCCAATTTATCCCGAGTACATTGATGTGCCATATGTGGGGGTAAACCACTGTTTGGGCCACGACAGAGCTCGGAAGGGAAGGAGCGCCGTTTTGGAATGCAGAGTTTGATAGAATGGTCTGTGGGCGTTATGTTGCGATTGCAGAGCCCCTGATGTACCTAAACAGTAGTAACCCCCCACAAGTGACCTTATTTTTGAAACTAGACCCCCCAAGGAACTTATCTAGATGTGTGGTGAGAACTTTGAATGCCCAAGTGCTTCACAGAAGTTTAGAATGCAGAGTCGTGAAAATAAAAAATATTTTATTTCCACAAAAAAGATATTGTAGCCCCCAAGTTTTTATTTTCACAAGGGTAACAGGAGAAATTGGACCACTAAAGTTGTTGTTCAATTTATCCTGAGTATGCTGATGCCCCATATGTGGGGGTAAACCACTGTTTTGGCGCACGGCAGAGCTCGGAAGGGAAGGAGCGCCGTTTTGGAATGCAGACTTAGATAGAATGGCCTGTGGGCGTTATGTTGCGTTTGCAGAGCCCCGATGTACCTAAACAGTAGTAACCCCCCACAAGTGACCCCGTTTTGGAAACTAGACCCCCCAAGACACTTATCTAGATGTGTGGTGAGAACTTTGAATGCCCAAGTGCTTCACAGAAGTTTATAATGCAGAGTCATAAAAAATAAAAAATATTTTTTTTTCCACAAAAAAAGATTTTGTAGCCCCCAAGTTTTTATTTTCACAAGGGTAACAGGAGAAATTGGACCCCAGAAGTTGTTGTCCAATTTATCCCGAGTACACTGATGCCCCATATGTTGGGGTAACCCACTGTTTGGGCACACGGCAGAGCTCAGAAAGGAGGGAGCACCATTTGACTTTTTGAGCGCAAAATTGGCTGTCGTGTTTGGAGACCCCCTGATGTACCTAAACAGTGGAAACCCCCCAATTCTAGCTCCAACCCTAACCCCAACACACCCCTAACCCTAATCCCAACCTGATCCATAATCCTAATCACTAACCCTAACGATAATCACAACCCTTACCCCAAAACAACCCTAATGTCAACCCTAACCATAACCCTAATCAAAACCCTAAATCCAACACACCCCTAATCCTAATCTCAACCCTAACCTCAAACCTAACCCTAATCCCAATACACCCCTAATCACAACCCTAACCTTAACCCTAATCCCAAACCTAACCCTAATCCCAAGCGTAACCCTAATGCCAACCCTAACCCTAATACCAACCCTAATCCAAACCCTAACACTAATCCCAACTCTAACCCTAACCTTAGCCCCAACCCTAGCCATAACTTTAGCCCCAACCCTAACCCTAGCCCTAAGGCTACTTTCACACTTGCGTCGTTTGGCATCCGTCGCAATTCTTCGTTTTGGACAAGAAACGGATCCTGCAAATGTGCCCGCAGGATGCGTTTTTTGCCCATAGACTTGTATTGCCGACGGATTGTGACAGATGGCCACACGTCGCGTCCGTCGTGCACTGGATCAGTGTTTTGGCGGACCGTCAGCACAATAAAACGTTCAATGTAACGTTTTTTTGTACGTCGCATCCGCCATTTCTGACCGCACATGCGTGGCCGTAACTCCGCCCCTCCTCCCCAGGACATAGATTGGGCAGCGGATGCGTTGAAAAACTACATCCGCTGCCCACGTTGTGCACAATTTTCACAACGTGCGTCGGTATGTCGGGCCGATGCATTGCGACGGCCCCGTACCGACGTAAGTGTGAAAGAAGCCTAACCCTAAATTTAGCGCCATCCCTAACCCTAAATTTAGCCCCAACCCTAACCCTAAATTAAGCGCCATCCCTAACCCTAAATTTAGCCCCAACCCTAACCCTAAATTTAGCCCCAACCCTAAATTTAGCCCTAACCCTAGCCCTAAACCTAGCCCTAACCCTAGCCCTAACCCTAGCCCTAGCCCTAACCCTAACCCTAGCTCTAACCCTAGCCCTAACCCTAACCCTAGCCCTAACCCTAACCCTAGCCCTAACCCTAACCCTAATTTTAGCCCCAACTGCTCTTCTCCTGCCGGCCGGCAGATGGAGACAGATGGCGGGTGCACTGCACATGCGCCCGCCATTTTCTTTTCCCCAGAAGATGCCGGCGGCCAGGAGGAGCAGCACGAGGACCCAGGGACACCGGTAAGTATAATAGGGTGCCCGAATCCCCCTATTTCTCTGTCCTCTGATGTGCGATCACATCAGAGGACAGAGAATTACACTTTGCTTTTTTTTTTTTTTTTTTTGCGATCGCCGGTAAACAGTTAATTACCGGCGATCGCAAAACAGAGGTTGGTAATCCCGACCCGATCATGCTCTTTGGGGTCTCGGCTACCCCTGGTAGCCGAGACCCCAAAAAATTCTCCCGGGGCCGGCCGGCGGGCGCACTGCGCATGCGCCCGCCATTTTGAAGATGGCGGCGCCCATCGGGAGCCACGAAGAGCACCGGGGGAGACAGGTGAGTATCGGGGGGCAATCGGGGACCCCTTTTCTCTGTCCTCTGATGTGCGATCACATCGGAGGACAGAGAAATTAAAAAGAAATCAAATTTTTTTTTTTTGCGATCGTCGGTAAACGGTTAATTACCGGTGATCGCAAAAGCGGGGTCGGTAAAAACCCCCCCGAATCATGTTCTCTGGGGTCTCGGCTACCCCCGGCAGCCGAGACCCCGGAGAAAATCCGACTCTGGGGGGCGCTATTTACTTTTTCCACAGCGCCGTTAATTAACGGCGCTGTGGTTTAAGTACCCTTAGCGGCTGCCGTTAAAAGGCGTATCAGCGGTCGCTAAGGGGTTAAACTTGCTGCCTACCTCTCCAACACTTCCACTACTCACCACCACCCTTCCAGTCTTCGTCACATCTTCTGATCCCCTATCAATCACATTGAAACCTTCAGGCCTCTCATATTTTTGGCTGTCCTGGCATGTGCTGGGATCTTCCTACTTGCATGAGCAGAACCTTCCCAGGTGCCATGACAGCAGAAAGTCTGGCACAGCGCAAGATCCCTAAAGATTCTGTAGCAGAAAATGTTGTGAGGACCAGATGGGTGACAATGAGGAGCAAAGGAGGCAGAGAGGTGAGCTGAGGGTGAGTATAAGTATTTTTTTTTTTACATATTACATTAATTATGCTCTGGGATCTGGCATAATAAGGGACATTGAATTCTTGTAAAATAACTGCTCTATTATTTGAATTCCCCAGGAAAATCCATGCAAACATTTTGCCTGGCCCGCTCATCTCCAATCTACATTCTTCTAGCATTTTCCCCACGAAAGGCGCTAAATACTTTACAGAAGTCAATGGGAAGGAGAAATAAACACCCAGTATGTTATCTGTGTTTAGTTTAGCTTCAAACACGCTAGTATTTTCTTCATTGCTTAATGGATTTTTAAAAAAAAACACATCTGGACACAAAATCAAAAACAGGGACCATCGAGCCTGTCTAGGATTCAGCCGCTTGGCCGACTCGAGGTAAATCAGATTCTTATGATCAGTCAAGACCACAACGCGGTGCTTAGCTCCCTCAAGCCAATGTCGCCCTAGGGTTGAGCGAAACGGGTCGAACATTTTCAAAAGTCGCCGACTTTTGGCGAAGTCGAGTTTCATGAAACCCGATCCGACCCCTGTGCGTGGTCGGCCATGCGGTACGCGACTTTCGCGCCAAAGTCGCGTTTCAATGACGCGAAAAGCGCCATTTCTCAGCCAATGAAGGTAAACGCAGAGTGTGGGCAGCGTGATGACATAGGTCCTGGTCCCCACCATCTTAGAGAAGGGCATTGCAGTGATTGGCTTGCTGTCTGCGGCGTCACAGGGGCTATAAAGGGGAGTTCCCGCCGACCGCCATGTTACTGCTGCTGATCTGAGCTTAGGGAGAGGTTGCTGCCGCTTCGTCAGAAGCAGGGATAGCGTTAGGCAGGGTCCATTAACCACAAAACCGCTTGTGCTGTAGCGATTTCCACTGCCCAACACCACCTTCGGTGTGCAGGGACAGTGGAAGCTCCTTTTTTTTTTTTTTTCCTCAGCGCTGTAGCTCATTGGGCTGCCCTAGAAGGCTCCCTGATAGCTGCATTGCTGTGTGTACGCCGCTGTGCAAACCAACTGCTTTTTTCAAAGCACAAATCCTCTTGTTCCTTCCTTTCTGCACAGCTATCTTGTTTGTTTGTCCACACTTTTTATTTAATTTGTGCATCAGTCCACTCCTTATTGCTGCCTGCCATACCTGGCTGAGATTACTGCAGGGAGATAGTAATTGAAGGACAGTTCCTTTTTTTTTTTTTTTTTTTTTTTTGTGGGAGATTAAGATTGACATTTCTGCTAGAGTGCCATCTCTGGCTGTGTCATCTCTCACTCAGTGGGCCATAGAAAGCCTATTTATTTTTTTGCTTGATTTGGGTTCCAAAATCTACCAGAAAAAATCACAACATCAATCAGTGGGAGAAAAATATTGGCCTCAGGGCTTGTGTGCCACTCCTTACTCCTGTGTGTGCCATCTCTCACTCAGTGGGCCATAGAAAGCCTATTAATTTTTTTGCTTGATTTGGGTTCTAAATTCTACCTGAAAAAATCAATAAATCAATCAGTGGGAGATTAATATTGGCCTTTGGGCTTGTGTGCCAGTCCTAAGCGTGCCATCTCTCTCTCTCTCAGATAGTGGGCCATAGAAAGCCTATTTTTTTATTATTTTATTGGGTTTATAAATTTTTCCTGGAAAAAAAAAAAAAGTGGGAGATTAATATTGGCCTCTGGGCTTGTGTGCCAGTCCTGAGCGTGCCATCTCTCTCACAAATAGTGGGCCATAGAAAGCCTATTTATTTTTTTGGTTGATTTGGGTTCATAATTCTACCTGAAAAAATCAATCAATCAATCAATCAGTGGGAGATTAATATTGGCCTTTGGGCTTGTGTGCCAGTCCTAAGCGTGCCATCTCTCTCTCTCAGATAGTGGGCCATAGAAAGCCTATTTATTATTATTTTTTTTATTGGGTTTATAAATTTTCCCTGGAAAAAAAAAAAAAGTGGGAGATTAATATTGGCCTCTGGGCTTGTGTGCCAGTCCTGAGCGTGCCATCTCTCTCACAAATAGTGGGCCATAGAAAGCCTATTTATTTTTTGGGTTGATTTGGGTTCCTAATTGTACCTGAAAAAATCAATCAATCAATCAGTGGGAGAAAAATATTGGCCTCAGGGCTTGTGTGCCACTCCTTACTCCTGTGTGTGCCATCTCTCACTCAGTGGGCCATAGAAAGCCTATTAATTTTTTTTGCTTGATTTTGGTTCTAAATTCTACCTGAAAAAATCATTAAATCAATCAGTGGGAGATTAATATTGGGCTTTGGGCTTGTGTGCCAGTCCTAAGCGTGCCATCTCTCTCTCTCAGATAGTGGGCCATAGAAAGCCTATTTATTATTATTTTTTTTATTGGGTTTATAAATTTTCCCTGGAAAAAAAAAAAATGGGAGATTAATATTGGCCTCTGGGCTTGTGTGCCAGTCCTGAGCGTGCCATCTCTCTCACAAATAGTGGGCCATAGAAAGCCTATTAATTTTTTTGCTTGATTTGGGTTCCAAAATCTACCTGAAAAAAATCACTAAATCAATCAGTGGGAGATTAATATTGGCCTCTGGGCTTGTGTGCCACTCCTGACTCCTGTGTGCGTCATCTGTCACTCAGTGGGCCCTAGAAAGCCTATTTTTTGTTTTATTTGTTTTCTAAATTCTCCCTGAAACAATCATTTTATTTTCTTTGGTTTCTAAATTATTCCTGAAAAAAATCATTTTTTTTGTATTTTTTTTTCTCTCAAGTCTCCCTGAAAAAAAAAAAAAAAAAAATCTGTGGGAGATTCATATTGCCCCTTCTGCTTGTGTGCCAGTCTTGACTCCTGGGTGTGCCATCTCTCTCTCTCCCCAATTGTGGGCCATAGAAAGCCTATTAATTTTTTTTGCTTGATTTGGGTTCCAAAATCTACCAAAAAAAATCACTAAATCAATCAGTGGGAGATTAATATTGGCCTCTGGGCTTGTGTGCCACTCCTGACTCCTGTGTGCGTCATCTGTCACTCAGTGGGCCCTAGAAAGCCTATTTTTTGTTTTATTTGTTTTCTAAATTCTCCCTGAAACAATCATTTTATTTTCTTTGGTTTCTAAATTATTCCTGAAAAAAATCATTTTTTTGGTATTTTTTTTTCTCTCAAGTCTCCCTGAAAAAAAAAAAAAAAAAAAAAATCTGTGGGAGATTCATATTGCCCCTTCTGCTTGTGTGCCAGTCTTGACTCCTGGGTGTGCCATCTCTCTCTCTCTCCCCAATTGTGGGCCATAGAAAGCCTATTAATTTTTTTGCTTGATTTGGGTTCCAAAATCTACCAAAAAAAATCACTAAATCAATCAGTGGGAGATTAATATTGGCATCTGGGCTTGTGTGCCACTCCTGACTCCTGTGTGCGTCATCTGTCACTCAGTGGGCCCTAGAAAGCCTATTTTTTGTTTTATTTGTTTTCTAAATTCTCCCTGAAACAATCATTTTATTTTCTTTGGTTTCTAAATTATTCTTGAAAAAAATCATTTTTTTTGTATTTTTTTTTCTCTCAAGTCTCCCTGAAAAAAAAAAAAAAATCTGTGGGAGATTCATATTGCCCCTTCTGCTTGTGTGCCAGTCTTGACTCCTGGGTGTGCCATCTCTCTCTCTCTCCCCAATTGTGGGCCATAGAAAGCCTATTAATTTTTTTGCTTGATTTGGGTTCCAAAATCTACCAAGTGGGCTTGTGTGCCACTCCTGACTCCTGTGTGCGTCATCTGTCACTCAGTGGGCCCTAGAAAGCCTATTTTTTGTTTTATTTGTTTTCTAAATTCTCCCTGAAACAATCATTTTATTTTCTTTGGTTTCTAAATTATTCTTGAAAAAAATCATTTTTTTTGTATTTTTTTTTCTCTCAAGTCTCCCTGAAAAAAAAAAAAAAATCTGTGGGAGATTCATATTGCCCCTTCTGCTTGTGTGCCAGTCTTGACTCCTGGGTGTGCCATCTCTCTCTCTCTCCCCAATTGTGGGCCATAGAAAGCCTATTAATTTTTTTGCTTGATTTGGGTTCCAAAATCTACCAAAAAAAATCACTAAATCAATCAGTGGGAGATTAATATTGGCCTCTGGGCTTGTGTGCCACTCCTGACTCCTGTGTGCGTCCTCTCTCACTCAGTGGGCCCTACAAAGCCTTTTTTTTTTTTTTTTTTCCTAAATTCTCCCTGAAACAATCATTTCATTTTATTTGTTTTATAAATTCTTCTGTAAAAAATAATTTTTTTTTAATTTTTTTTTTTTCTGAAGTCTCCCTTTTAAAAAAACAAACACAAATCAGTGGGAGATAAATATTTACATTTGCGCTTCAGTGACAGTCCTGCGTGTGTGCCATCTCATTTGTTGCCAACAACAACAGAGTGTGTAACATTGTGGCTGATTTTCGTTGTGGTCTCACCCACCTGTAAAGGGGTAGCTAAATCATACTGAAGTTATAGCTCACCGTGTAAGTTGTGTGACAGCAACAAATACCGTTCGTTTGGTAACGTTTTTAAAACAATGAGGAAGTCTGGTGGAAGAGGTCGTGGCCGGGGGCGTTCATTGTCAGCTGGTAATGAGGGTAGTGGTAGTGGTGGAGCATCAGCTGGTCGTGGGAAAAAAAATATTGCACCTAAGTCTGGAGCTGTGGAGCCAGGTTCGTCGTCTGGCTACACAAGGCCTCGAACGCTCCCTTTTCTGGGAGTAGGAAAACCGCTTTTAAAGCCGGAGCAGCAAGAGCAAGTTTTGGCTTATCTTGCTGACTCAGCCTCTAGCTCTTTTGCCTCCTCTCGTGAAACTGGTAAATGTCAAAGCAGCGCGTCGTTAGTGGATGTTCACGGTCAGGGACAAGTCGCTTCCTTGTCCTCTTCAGCAAAAACAACAACAGAGAAGAATGCAGCAGGCGACACAACGGGTTACTCCATGGAGCTCTTTACACATACCGTCCCTGGCTTAGAAAGTGAAGCAGTTAACAGTCCATGCCCATTACAAGTTGAATCTGACATGGAGTGCACTGATGCACAGCCACAGCCAGACTACTATCCTGGTCCTTTGACTCAGACCACAACATTGCCATCGCAGGGTGCTAATCAAGAATCAGACCCTGATGAGACTATGTTGCCCCATCACGAACGCTATACCACCGACCGACACGGTGACACAGACGAAGTTGCACACGAGCTACAAGAAGAGGTAATAGATGACCCAGTTCTTGACCCCGATTGGCAGCCATTGGGGGAACAGGGTGCAGGCGGCAGCAGTTCTGAAGCGGAGGAGGAGGGGCCGCAGCAGGCATCAACATCGCAACAGGTTCCATCTGCCGGGCCCGTATCTTGCCCAAAACGCGTGGCAAAGCTAAAACCTGTTGGAGGACAGCGTGGCCATCCGGTTAAAGCTCAGTCTGCAATGCCTGAAAAGGTATCCGATGCTAGAAAGAGTGCAGTCTGGCATTTTTTTAAACAACATCCAATTGATCAGCGCAAAGTCATCTGTCAAAAATGTTCAACTACCTTAAGCAGAGGACAGAATCTGAAAAGTCTCAATACAAGTTGCATGCATAGACATTTAACCACCATGCATTTGCAAGCCTGGACTAACTACCAAACGTCCCTTAAGGTTGTAGCACCCTCGGCCAATGAAGCTAGTCAGCAACGCAACATCCCTTCCGGCAGTGTAGGGCCACCATTTTCCGCACCACCTGCAGTATCTGTGCAGGTTTCTTTGCCAGGCCAAAGCCGTCAGGGTCAGGGAATCACCAGTTTCGTAGTAGGAAACACTGCATCTATGGCACCGGTGGCAACAATACCATCTCCCACCGTCTCTCAGTCTGCCATGTCCACCGGCACCCCCGCTAGTTCCACGATCTCCAGCTCTCCAGTCCAGCTCACCCTACATGAGACTATGGTTAGAAAAAGGAAGTACTTAGCCTCGCATCCGCGTACACAGGGTTTGAACGCACACATAGCTAGACTAATCTCGTTAGAGATGATGCCCTACCGGTTAGTTGAAAGCAAAGCTTTCAAAGCCCTGATGGACTACGCTGTACCACGCTACGAGCTACCCAGTCGACACTTTTTTTCCAGAAAAGCCATCCCAGCCCTCCACCAGCATGTTAAAGAGCGCATCGTCCATGCACTCAGGCAATCTGTGAGCACAAAGGTGCACCTGACAACAGATGCATGGACCAGTAGGCATGGCCAGGGACGTTACGTGTCCATCACGGCACACTGGGTAAATGTGGTGGATGCAGGGTCCACAGGGGACAGCAAGTTTGGGACAGTTCTGCCTAGCCCACGGTCTAGGAAACAATTGGCTGTAGCCGTTCGCACCCCCTCCTCCTCCTCTTCGTCCTCCTGCAGAAGCGAGAGCTCGTCCACAGACTGCAGTCGCACAACCACTCCATCCGCAGCTGCCACTGTTGCACACCAGGTCTCCCATTATGGGGCAGCTACTGGCAAACGTCAGCAGGCTGTATTGGCTATGAAGTGTTTGGGCGACAACAGACACACCACGGAAGTTCTGTCCGAGTTCTTGCAGAAAGAAACGCAGTCGTGGCTGGGCACTGTAGATCTTGAGGCAGGCAAGGTAGTGAGTGATAACGGAAGGAATTTCATGGCTGCCATCTCCCTTTCCCAACTGAAACACATTCCTTGCCTGGCTCACACCTTAAACCTGGTGGTGCAGTGCTTCCTGAAAAGTTATCCGGGGTTATCCGACCTGCTCCTCAAAGTGCGTGGACTTTGCTCACATATCCGCCGTTCGCCCGTACACTCCAGCCGTATGCAGACCTATCAGCGTTCTTTGAACCTTCCCCAGCATCGCCTAATCATAGACGTTGCAACAAGGTGGAACTCAACACTGCACATGCTTCAGAGACTGTGTGAACAGAGGCGGGCTGTTATGTTTTTGTGGGAGGATACACATACACGGGCAGGCAGTAGGATGGCAGACATGGAGTTGTCAGGTGTGCAGTGGTCGAAGATTCAAGACATATGTCAAGTCCTTCAGTGTTTTGAGGAATGCACATGGCTGGTTAGTGCAGACAACGCCATAATAAGCATGAGCATCCCCCTAATGCGTCTGCTGATGCAAAGTTTGACGCACATAAAGGATCAGGCGTCTGCAGCTGAGGAAGAGGAAAGCCTTGATGACAGTCAGCCATTGTCTGGCCAGGGCAGTGTACAGGACGAGGTAGCGGGCGAAGAGGAGGAGGAGGACGAGGAGGATGATGGGGATGATTATATTTTTAATGAGGAAGCTTTTCCGGGGCCACTGGAAATTGGTGGCGCGGCAAGGCCGGGTTCTGGTTTTTTGAGGGACACAAGTGACGTGGATTTGCCTGAAACTGCCCCTCAACCAAGCACAACCGCAGATTTGAGAACTGGAACTTTGGCCCACATGGCGGATTATGCCTTACGTATCCTCAAAAGGGACACACGCATAACTAAAATGATGAATGATGACGATTACTGGTTGGCCTGCCTCCTTGATCCTCGCTATAAAGGCAAATTGCAAAATATAATGCCACATGAGAACTTGGAACTAATATTAGCAACCAAACAATCAACTCTTGTTGACCGTTTGCTTCTGGCATTCCCTGCACACAGCGCCCGTGATCGTTCTCACACGAGCTGCAGGGGCCAGCAGACCAGAGGAGTTAGAGGGGCAGAAATCAGAAGTGGCGTTGGCCAGAGGGGTTTTCTGACCAGGTTGTGGAGTGATTTTGCTATGACCGCAGACAGGACAGGTACTGCAGCATCAATTCAAAGTGACAGGAGACAACATTTGTCCAGTATGGTTACAAACTATTTTTCATCCCTTATCGATGTTCTCCCTCAACCGTCATTCCCATTTGATTACTGGGCATCAAAATTAGACACCTGGCCAGAATTGGCAGAATATGCATTGCAGGAGCTTGCTTGCCCGGCAGCTAGTGTCCTATCAGAAAGAGTATTCAGTGCTGCAGGTTCAATACTAACAGAAAAAAGGACTCGTCTGGCTACCCAAAATGTAGATGATCTAACCTTCATTAAAATGAACCACAACTGGATTTCGAAATCTTTTGCCCCACCTTGCCCGGCTGACACCTAGCTTTCCTATGAAAAGGTCTTGCCTGTGGACTATTCTGAATGCCTTTTCCAATCTCGTAATTTTCAGCACCTGATTGTCCAGCATACGACATGTTTACACCTCACTAAATGGCCAAACTCCCCACACGGGGCCGTGGTATCGACACTTGGCGACAGCACCCGTGAGAGTGCAGTTTGTCTGAAGAGGTGGGTGAGCCCGCTTTTGGTCGACGGCACTGCCACTGGGCCCCTCCTAGTACAATAAAGTGTCTCTGGCGGTGGTGGTGCGCACCCAACGTCAGACACACCGTTGTAATATGAGGGGCCCTGGGCCTGTACCGCCGGCCACAAGACAGTTTCCCCCCACCCCAGCTCAAACAGTGCTCTACCACTTGCAAAATTATCTCACAGCTCCACCAATGTTTAGTCTATGCGCTGACATCCTTCAATGCCTGCCACTGACAATACCATTGTATTGACATTTTTGTTATGTTAGGCCTTCGATGCCTGTCTGTGGTCACTCCTTCCACTAGGCCTCCACTGACCACACCACTGCTGCCCGTGTACCCCTGGAACCAATTTAAAATTGCCTACAGCCATGTGTTATTATTTTAGGCCTTCGATGCCTGTCTGCGTTCACTCCTTCCACTAGGCCTCTACTGACCACACCACTGCTGCCAGTGTACCCCTGGAACCAATTTAAAATTGCCTACAGCCAGCCCAATTTTTTTATTTTAGGCCTTCGATGCCTGTCTGCGGTCCATTCTTTCAACTACTACTACACTGACCAGGTCACTGCTGCCCGTGTACCCCTGGAACCAATTTAAAATTGCCTACAGCCATGTGTTATTATTTTAGGCCTTCGATGCCTGTCTGCGGTCACTCCTTCCACTAGGCCTCCACTGACCACACCACTGCTGCCGGTGTACCCCTGGAACCAATTTAAAATTGCCTACAGCCAGCCCAATTTTTTTATTTTAGGCCTTCGATGCCTGTCTGCGGTCCATTCTTTCAACTACTACTACACTGACCAGGTCACTGCTGCCCGTGTATCCCTGGAACCAATTTAAAATTGCCTACAGCCATGTGTTATTATTTTACGCCTTCGATGCCTGTCTGCGGTCACTCCTTCCACTAGGCCTCCACTGACCACACCACTGCTGCCCGTGTACCCCTGGAACCAATTTAAAATTGCCTACAGCCATGTGTTATTATTTTAGGCCTTCGATGCCTGTCTGCGGTCACTCCTTCCACTAGGCCTCCACTGACCACACCACTGCTGTCCGTGTACCCCTGGAACCAATTTAAAATTGCCTACAGCCATGTGTTATTATTTTAGGCCTTCGATGCCTGTCTCCGGTCCATTCTTTCAACTACTACTACACTGACCACACCACTGCTGCCCGTGTACCCCTGGAACCAATTTAAAATTGCCTACAGCCATGTGTTATTATTTTAGGCCTTCGATGCCTGTCTGCGGTCACTCCTTCCACTAGGCCTCCACTGACCACACCACTGCTGCCCGTGTACCCCTGGAACCAATTTAAAATTGCCTACAGCCATGTGTTATTATTTTAGGCCTTCGATGCCTGTCTGCGGTCACTCCTTCCACTAGGCCTCCACTGACCACACCACTGCTGCCCGTGTACCCCTGGAACCAATTTAAAATTGCCTACAGACATGTGTTATTATTTTAGGCCTTCGATGCCTGTCTGCGGTCACTCCTTCCACTAGGCCTCCACTGACCACACCACTGCTGCCCGTGTACCCCTGGAACCAATTTAAAATTGCCTACAGCCATGTGTTATTATTTTAGGCCTTCGATGCCTGTCTGCGGTCACTCCTTCCACTAGGCCTCCACTGACCACACCACTGCTGTCCGTGTACCCCTGGAACCAATTTAAAATTGCCTACAGCCATGTGTTATTATTTTAGGCCTTCGATGCCTGTCTGCGGTCCATTCTTTCAACTACTACTACACTGACCAGGGCACTGCTGCCCGTGTACCCCTGGAACCAATTTAAAATTGCCTACAGCCATGTGTTATTATTTTAGGCCTTCGATGCCTGTCTGCGGTCACTCCTTCCACTAGGCCTCCACTGACCACACCACTGCTGCCCGTGTACCCCTGGAACCAATTTAAAATTGCCTACAGCCATTGACCACTGACCACACCATTTAAAATTGCCTACAGCCAGCCCAATTTTTTTATTTTAGGCCTTCGATGCCTGTCTGCGGTCCATTCTTTCAACTACTACTACACTGACCAGGTCACTGCTGCCCGTGTACCCCTGGAACCAATTTAAAATTGCCTACAGCCATGTGTTATTATTTTAGGCCTTCGATGCCTGTCTGCGGTCACTCCTTCCACTAGGCCTCCACTGACCACACCACTGCTGCCCGTGTACCCCTGGAACCAATTTAAAATTGCCTACAGCCATGTGTTATTATTTTAGGCCTTCGATGCCTGTCTGCGGTCACTCCTTCCACTAGGCCTCCACTGACCACACCACTGCTGCCCGTGTACCCCTGGAACCAATTTAAAATTGCCTACAGCCAGCCCAATTTTTTTATTTTAGGCCTTCGATGCCTGTCTGCGGTCCATTCTTTCAACTACTACTACACTGACCAGGGCACTGCTGCCCGTGTACCCCTGGAACCAACATCAGAAAATATAAAAATAAGTATTTTGCTTACAAAAAAGAAAATACTGGAGAGATATCAAATGCAGACATTTTAACATTAAAAACAAACACACAACTAAAATCTGGTACAGTACTAAAAATGGCCACCAGCTACAATTACTTTCTCCTGCAAGTAGTTAACTGAAAGGTTTTTTAAATTGAAAACACAGATATGGCATCCACCGAGTGTTGTCCTGTCGCGTCTTCTTTATATTATTGCCGAGAAGATGCAAAACAATGAAAATAATAAAATCATTAATTACCAAAATAATAGAGAAAGTCAACACCACATTGCAAATAAACATTCATTCCAAATAAAGAAGCAGGGCGCGTCCGAGGGTGAGTATATACCTAATAAGAATATAATCACCCTCGGACGCGCAATGCTTATTTCCAACAGCCTTCCTTCCTAAGAATCAGCCCTTCCGTGGTGTAGAGAGACGTTGTGTTACACTCCAAGGTGTTCCCCAGGTTGCCTTTCCTGAGCTTCGATCTTCCGGCTCTCGTTTAGTAGTTGTTGGAAACTACGCTGCATTAGGCCTTCAAATTGGGTATGGGGTGTAGAGAGATGGTGTGTTCCACTCCAAGGTGTTCCCCAGGTTGCCTTTCCTGAGCTTCGATCTTCCGGCTCTCGTTTAGTAGTTCTTGGAAACTACACTGCATTAGGCCTTCAAATTGGGTATGGGGTGTAGAGAGAGGGTGTGTTACACTCCAAGGTGTTCCCCAGGTTGCCTTTCCTGAGCTTCGATCTTCATGCTCTCGTTTAGTAGTTGTCGGAAACTACGCTGCATTAGGCCTACAAATTGGGTATGGGGTGTAGAGAGAGGGTTTGTTACACTCCAAAGTGTTCCCCAGGTTGCCTTTCCTGAGCTTCGATCTTCCGGCTCTCGTTTAGTAGTTGTTGGAAACTACGCTGCATTAGGCCTTCAAATTGGGTATGGGGTGTAGCGAGAGGATGTGTTACACTCCAAGGTGTTCCCCAGGTTGCCTTTCCTGAGCTTCGATCTTCCGGCTCTCGTTTAGTAGTTCTTGGAAACTACACTGCATTAGGCCTACAAATTGGGTATGGGGTGGAGAGAGATGGTGTGTTACACTCCAAGGTGTTCCCCAGGTTTCCTTGCCATTGCTTCGGTCTTCCGACTCTCGTTTAGTAGTTGTAGAAAAGTACACTGCATTAGGCCTACAAAATGGGTATGGGGTGGAGAGAGATGGTGTGTTACACTCCAAAGTGTTCCCCAGGTTGCCTTTCCTGAGCTTCTATCTTCAGGCTCTCATTAAATTGTGGTTAAATGGAACAACTGCATTTGGCGTACTAGTTGGTTTGGGGCCTACTATCGGTGTCTGCCACTCCTTGCTGTTCTCCTGGTTTCCTGTCCTGAAATTCCATTTTCAGGCTCTCGTTAAGTAGTTGTTAATGTTAGACTGCATTTGGCCTACTAGTTGGGTTGGGGCCTACTATCGGTGTCTGCCACTCCTTGCTGTTCTCCTCCACTGAACAAAGCTGTGCCACCTGTTTACTACGGTTGCCAATTTTGAACTGCATTTCGACTACTTACTGATTTGGCCCTACTCTCTGTGTCAGCCTCTCATTCCAGTTGTCCTCCACTGCAATACCCCCTGGTTATTCCTGTGTTACCAATTTTGAACTGCATTTAGCCCACTTTATTCTTTGGGCCTATATCTGTGTTTCCACTTCATCGTGCCCATTGCCCAGCCAGTGATAGATGAGTCTGCTGGTACATTGACCCATAACGCAACATTCCCCCACTCCAAGGTGTTCCCCTGGTTGCCTTTCCTGAGCTTCGATCTTCCGGCTCTCGTTTAGTAGTTGTTGGAAACTACGCTGCATTAGGCCTTCAAATTGGGTATGGGGTGTAGAGAGAGGGTGTGTTACACTCCAAGGTGTTCCCCAGGTTGCCTTTCCTGAGCTTCGATATTCCGGCTCTCGTTTAGTAGTTGTTGGAAACTACACTGCATTAGGCCTACAAATTTGGTATGGGGGAAACATTGGCGCATCTGCGGTCCCTCCTTCCTCTAGGCCTCCACTGACCTGTCTACTGCTGCCCGTGTTCCCCTGGAACCAATTTTAAATTGCCTACAGGCAGCCCAATTTATTATGTTAGGGCTTCGAAGCCTGTCTGCGGTCCCTCCTTCCACTAGGCCTCCACTGACCTGTCTACTGCTGCCCGTGTACCCCTTGAACCAACATCATAAAATAAAAAAAAAAGTATTTTGCTTATAAAAAAGAAAATACTGGTGAGATATCAAATGCAGACATTTTAACATTAAAAACAAACACACAACTAAAATCTGGTACAGTACTAAAAATGGCCACCAGCTACAATTACTTTCTCCTGCAAGTAGTTAACTGAAAGGTTTTTTAAATTGAAAACACACATATGGCATCCACCGAGTGTTGTCCTGTCGCGTCTTCTTTATATTATTGCCGAGAAGATGCAAAACAATGAAAATAATAAAATCATTAATTACCAAAATAATAGAGAAAGTCAACACCACATTGCAAATAAACATTCATTCCAAATAAAGAAGCAGGGCGCGTCCGAGGGTGAGTATATACCTAATAAGAATATAATCACCCTCGGACGCGCAATGCTTATTTCCAACAGCCTTCCTTCCTAAGAATCAGCCCTTCCGTGGTGTAGAGAGACGTTGTGTTACACTCCAAGGTGTTCCCCAGGTTGCCTTTCCTGAGCTTCGATCTTCCGGCTCTCGTTTAGTAGTTGTTGGAAACTACGCTGCATTAGGCCTTCAAATTGGGTATGGGGTGTAGAGAGATGGTGTGTTCCACTCCAAGGTGTTCCCCAGGTTGCCTTTCCTGAGCTTCGATCTTCCGGCTCTCGTTTAGTAGTTCTTGGAAACTACACTGCATTAGGCCTTCAAATTGGGTATGGGGTGTAGAGAGAGGGTGTGTTACACTCCAAGGTGTTCCCCAGGTTGCCTTTCCTGAGCTTCGATCTTCATGCTCTCGTTTAGTAGTTGTCGGAAACTACGCTGCATTAGGCCTACAAATTGGGTATGGGGTGTAGAGAGAGGGTTTGTTACACTCCAAGGTGTTCCCCAGGTTGCCTTTCCTGAGCTTCGATCTTCCGGCTCTCGTTTAGTAGTTGTTGGAAACTACGCTGCATTAGGCCTTCAAATTGGGTATGGGGTGTAGAGAGAGGGTGTGTTACACTCCAAGGTGTTCCCCAGGTTGCCTTTCCTGAGCTTCGATCTTCCGGCTCTCGTTTAGTAGTTGTTGGAAACTACGCTGCATTAGGCCTTCAAATTGGGTATGGGGTGTAGAGAGATGGTGTGTTCCACTCCAAGGTGTTCCCCAGGTTGCCTTTCCTGAGCTTCGATCTTCCGGCTCTCGTTTAGTAGTTCTTGGAAACTACATTGCATTAGGCCTTCAAATTGGGTATGGGGTGTAGAGAGAGGGTGTGTTACACTCCAAGGTGTTCCCCAGGTTGCCTTTCCTGAGCTTCGATCTTCATGCTCTCGTTTAGTAGTTGTCGGAAACTACGCTGCATTAGGCCTACAAATTGGGTATGGGGTGTAGAGAGAGGGTTTGTTACACTCCAAGGTGTTCCCCAGGTTGCCTTTCCTGAGCTTCGATCTTCCGGCTCTCGTTTAGTAGTTGTTGGAAACTACGCTGCATTAGGCCTACAAAATGGGTATGGGGTGGAGAGAGATGGTGTGTTACACTCCAAGGTGTTCCCCAGGTTGCCTTTCCTGAGCTTCTATCTTCAGGCTCTCATTAAATTGTGGTTAAATGGAACAACTGCATTTGGCGTACTAGTTGGTTTGGGGCCTACTATCGGTGTCTGCCACTCCTTGCTGTTCTCCTGGTTTCCTGTCCTGAAATTCCATTTTCAGGCTCTCGTTAAGTAGTTGTTAATGTTAGACTGCATTTGGCCTACTAGTTGGGTTGGGGCCTACTATCGGTGTCTGCCACTCCTTGCTGTTCTCCTCCACTGAACAAAGCTGTGCCGCCTGTTTACTATGGTTGCCAATTTTGAACTGCATTTCGACTACTTACTGATTTGGCCCTACTCTCTGTGTCAGCCTCTCATTCCAGTTGTCCTCCACTGCAATGCCCCCTGGTTATTCCTGTGTTACCAATTTTGAACTGCATTTAGCCCACTTTATTCTTTGGGCCTATATCTGTGTTTCCACTTCATCGTGCCCATTGCCCAGCCAGTGATAGATGAGTCTGCTGGTACATTGACCCATAACGCAACATTCCCCGTGCATGCTACACAACAACATTGTGACCCTGCTGAAAGTCAGGTTGCTCTTCCCGCATACCATACCACCTTACACGGGGACAAAGAGGAAGGTGCAGATGAAAGTGCAGGTTCCTTCATCAGGTGGGGGGAGGAATACTAGTTGGCGACGTCACTGGCACAGGGCCTCTCATAGTACGCAAAAGTGTTGCTGCCGGTGGGAGGCGCCCCCGCCGTGCAAACACACCGCTGTACTTTGAGGGGCCCTGTGCCAGTGCCAATGCCAACAAGTGGGCCCCCCCTGCTTGCTCAGGATCACAGCACTTGCAAAGTTGAAATACTTACCTCTCCCTGCTCCACTGCCGTGACGTGGTCCAGATTTCCTGGGCCCACTAATTACTTGAACCAGCCCTACCCCACACAACTTTAGCCAAATGACCCCCAATTTCAAATGCCTTCCAATTATTATAAGGTAAATTACGCTTGACAAGCTTCATTAAGAAGAATGGATGGTTTTGACATTAAAATGGGCACTCTAGGTGTTTTCCTGGCCCCCACTCGCTGCCGACTATGCTGCCCCATTGACTTGCATTGGGTTTCGTGTTTCGGTCGATCCCGACTTTACGTCATAATCGGCCGATTTCACTCGACCCGACTTTTGAGATAGTCGGGTTTCGCGAAACCCGGCTCGACTCTAAAAAGGTCAAGGTCACTCAACTCTAGTCGCCACTCCTCAAATGCCCACTTCATAGCCAACAACTCCCGATTGCCGACATCATAATCGCATTCTGCAGGCGAAAACTTTCTGGATAAAAAAAGCACACGGTTTCATCAAAGAACCATCAGAATCCCTCTGAGACAAAACGGCCCCTGCCCCAATCTCAGAAGCGTCAACCTCAACCTGAAAAGGAAGAGAAACATCCGGCTGACGCAACACAGGGGCTGAAGTAAATCGGCGTTTAAGCTCCTGAAAGGCCTCAACAGCCGCAGAGGACCAATTCGTCACATCAGCGCCTTTCTTCGTCAAATCAGTAAGGGGCTTAACCACACTGGAAAAGTTGGCAATGAAACGGCGATAGAAATTAGCAAAGCCCAAAAATTTTTGAAGGCTCTTCACAGATGTGGGTTGAATCCAGTCATGAATAGCTTGGACCTTAACAGGATCCATTTCCATAGACGAGGGAGAAAAAATAAAACCTAAAAAAGAGACCTTCTGAACTCCGAATAGGCACTTAGACCCCTTCACAAATAAAGCATTATCACGAAGGATCTGGAATACCATCCTGACCTGCCTCACATGAGACTCCCAATCATCGGAAAAAATCAAAATATCATCCAAATATACGACCATGAATTTATCAAGATAATTGCGGAAAATATCATGCATGAAGGATTGGAACACAGATGGAGCATTAGAGAGCCCGAATGGCATCACAAGGTATTCAAAATGGCCTTCGGGCATATTAAATGCAGTTTTCCATTCGTCACCCTGTTTAATACGAACAAGATTATATGCCCCTCGGAGGTCAATCTTAGTAAACCAACTAGCCCCCTTAATCTGAGCAAACAAATCAGAAAGCAAAGGCAAGGGGTACTGGAATTTGACCGTGATCTTATTAAGAAGACGAGAATCTATACAGGGTCTCAAGGAGCCATCCTTCTTAGCAACAAAAAAGAAACCCGCTCCCAATGGTGATGAAGACGGCCGAATATGCCCCTTCTCCAAAGATTCCTTAACATAGCTCCGCATGGCGGCATGCTCTGGCACAGACAGATTGAAAAGTCGGCCCTTAGGGAACTTACAACCTGGAATCAAGTTAATAGCACAATCACAGTCCCTATGTGGAGGAAGGGAACTGGACTTGGGCTCATCAAATACATCCTGGAAATCCGACAAAAACTCAGGAACCTCAGAAGAGGGGGAAGAGGAAATTGACATCAAAGGAACGTCACTATGTACCCCTTGACAACCCCAACTAGTCACAGACATAGTTTTCCAGTCCAGCACCGGATTATGTTCCTGTAACCATGGAAAACCCAGTACAACAACATCATGCAGGTTATGCAACATCAGAAAACGGCAATTTTCCTGATGTGCTGGAGCCATGTACATGGTCATCTGCATCCAGTACTGAGGTTTGTCCTTGGCCAATGGTGTAGCATCAATGCCCCTCAAAGGAATAGGGCTCTGCAAAGGCTGCAAGGAAAAACCACAGCGCCTGGCGAATTCTAAGTTCATTAAGTTCAGGGCAGCGCCTGAATCCACAAATGCCATGACAGAAAAGGATGACAATGAGCAAATCAGGGTCACAGATAAAAGAAATTTAGGCTGTACAGTACTGATGGTAACAGACCTAGCGACCCTCCTAGTACGTTTAGGGCAATCAGAAATAACATGAGCAGAATCACCACAGTAAAAACACAGCCTATTTTGACGTCTGAATTCCTGCCGTTCAGTTCTAGTCAAAATCCTATCACATTGCATAGGCTCAGGACTCTGCTCAGAGGACACTGCCATATGGTGCATAGCTTTGCGCTCGCGCAGACGCCGATCAATCTGAATGGCTAGAGACATAGATTCGCTCAAACCAGTAGGCGTAGGGAAGCCCACCATAACATCTTTAAGGGCTTCAGAAAGACCTTTTCTGAAAATAGCAGCCAGAGCATCCTCATTCCATTTAGTGAGCACAGACCATTTCCTAAATTTCTGGCAGTATAATTCTGCTGCTTCCTGACCTTGACACAGGGCCAACAGGGTTTTTTCTGCATGATCCACAGAATTAGGTTCGTCATACAATAATCCGAGCGCTTGAAAAAATGCGTCTACATTCAGCAATGCCGGATCCCCTGATTCAAGGGAGAATGCCCAGTCCTGAGGGTCACCACGCAGCAAGGATATGATGATTTTAACTTGCTGAATGGGATCACCAGAAGAACGGGGTTTCAAAGCAAAAAACAATTTGCAGTTATTTTTAAAGTTCAAAAACTTGGATCTGTCCCCAAAAAACAAATCAGGAGTAGGAATTCTAGGCTCCAAAGCCGGAGTCTGGACAACATAATCTTGAATACTCTGTACTCTTGCAGCAAGTTGATCCACACGAGAAAACAAACCCTGAACATCCATGCCAGAGCATAAATCCTGAACCACCCAGACATCAAGAGGAAAAAAAAGACAAAACAGAGCACAGAAAAAAAATGGCTCAGAATTTTTTTTTCCTTCTTTTGAGATACATTTAATTCATTTTTGGCCACTTGTACTGTTATGAACTGGTGGTTTAGGAGCAACATGGGACGAGCTCTGAAGGAAGTGGTACCTGTACTGACCGCAGTCCCTAAGCTCAACACAACACTAGAAGTAGCGTGTGGGATGCTCCTGACACTCCCTAGGCACCTCGTCACAGCCTGAGAACTAACTACCCCTAAAGATAGAAACAGGAAAACTATCTTGCCTCAGAGAAAATCCCCAAAGGATAGATAGTCCCCCACAAGTAATGACTGTGAGTGGAGAGGGAAAAGACATACACAGAATGAAACCAGGATGTAGCACAGGAGGCCAGTCTAGCTAGATAGATAGGACAGGATGGAATACTGTGCGGTCAGTATAAAACACTACAAAAAATCCAGACAGAGTTTACAAAAATCTCCACACCTGACTAAAGGTGTGGAGGGTAAATCTGCTTCCCAGAGCTTCCAGTTTAACTGAATTAATTCATACTGACAAGCTGGACAAAATTTAGAAAGCACAGAACGGAAAAGTCCACAACCTGTGGACAGAAA
This sequence comes from Ranitomeya imitator, assembly GCF_032444005.1. NCBI lineage: Eukaryota > Metazoa > Chordata > Amphibia > Anura > Dendrobatidae > Ranitomeya > Ranitomeya imitator. The sequence goes on from NC_091282.1 coordinate 115,177,338, forward strand.
AGAGCAAGCAAGAACTTAACTTTGCTGAACTGGTCAGGATAACAGGGAAATCCAAAAGAGATGTGAATCCAACCAGGAACCATTGACATGTGGCACAAGCTGAAGGAAAGAGCCAGGCTAAATAGCCGAGCAGAAAAGACAATCAGTGGAAGCAGCTGCTGACTGTTAAATCCAAGGAGCAGCCATTCCACTTAAAACCACCGGAGGGAGCCCAAGAGCAGAACTCACAAAAGTGCCACTTAGAACCACCGGAGGGAGCCCAAGAGCGGAATTCACAACAACCGCCTGTGTATCTAAATTTTTACTGTATCTAACCCACTTAATAGTTTTGGGCCTAGGAGCAGTGTCTGCATGTCAGCAGAGTAGCTTGCCTGTGAAACTAACTACACCGCCTGTGTAACTAAATTTTTACTGTATCTAACCCAGTTAATAGTTTTGGGCCTAGGAGCAGTGTCTGCACGTCAGCAGAGTAGCCCGCCTGTGAAACTAACTACACCGCCTGTGTATCTAAATTTTTACTGCATCTAATCCAGTTAATAGTTTTGGGCCTAGGAGCAGTGTCTGCACGTCAGCAGAGTAGCCTGCCTGTGAAACAAACTATACCGCCTGTGTATCTCTATTTTACTGCATCTAATCCAGTTATTAGTTTAGGGCCTAGGAGCAGTGTCTGCACATCAGCACAGTAGCCCACCTGTGAAACAAACTATACCGCATGTGTATCTCTATTTTTACTGCATCTAATCCAGTTAATAGTTTTGGGCCTAGGAGAAGTGTCTGCACGTCAGCAGAGTAGCCCGCCTGTGAAACTAACTATACCGCCTGTGTATCTAAGTTTTTACTGTATCTAACCCAGTTAATAGTTTTGGGCCTAGGAGCAGTGTCTGCACGTCAGCAGAGTAGCCCGCCTGTGAAACTAACTACACCGCCTGTGTATCTCAATTTTTACTGCATCTAACCCAGTTAGTAGGTTTAGGCCTAGGATTAGTGTCTGCACGTCAGCAGAGTAGCCCGCCTGTGTAACAAACTATACCGCCTGTGTATCTCTATTTTACTGCATCTAATCCAGTTATTAGTTTAGGGCCTAGGAGCAGTATCTGCATGTCAGCAGAGTAGCCCGCCTGTGAAACTAACTACACCGCCTGTGTATCTCTATTTTCCTGCATCTAATCCAGTTATTAGTTTAGGGCCTAGGAGCAGTGTCTGCACATCAGCAGAGTAGCCCGCCTGTGAAACAAACTATACCGCCTGTGTATCTCTATTTTTACTTCTTCTAATCCAGTTAATAGTTTTGGGCCTAGGAGCAGTGTCTGCACATCAGCAGAGTAGCCTGCCTGTGAAACTAACTATACCGCCTGTGTATCTAAATTTTTACTGTATCTAACCCAGTTAATAGTTTTGGGCCTAGGAGCAGTGTCTGCACGTCAGCAGCGTAGCCCGCCTGTGAAACAAACTATACTGCCTGTGCATCTCTAATTTTACTGCATCTAATCCAGTTAATAGTTTTGGGCCTAGGAGCAGTGTCTGCACGTCAGCAGAGTAGCCTGCCTGTGAAACTAACTATACCGCCTGTGTATCTCTATTTTTACTGCATCTAATCCAGTTAATAGTTTTGGGCCTAGGAGCAGTGTCTGCACGTCAGCAGAGTAGCCCCCCTGTGAAACTAACTATACTGCCTGTGTATCTCTATTTTTACTGCATCTAATCCAGTTAATAGTTTTGGGCCTAGGAGCAGTGTCTGCACGTCAGCAGAGTAGCCCGCCTGTGAAACTAACTATACCGCCTGGGTATCTAAATTTTTACTGCATCTAGCCCAGTTAATATTTTTGGGCCTAGGAGCAGTGTCTGCACATCAGCAGAGTAGCCCGCCTGAGAAAGTAACTATACCGCCCGTGTATCTCTATTTTTACTGCATCTAATCCAGTTAATAGTTTTGGGCCTAGGAGCAGTGTCTGCACGTCAGCAGAGTAGCCCGCCTGTGAAACTAACTACACCACCTGTGTATCTAAATTTTTACTGCATCTAATCCAGTTAATAGTTTTGGGCCTAGTACCACAGTTTGGCCACTCAGTTCTGCTCGGTTTTCATCCATCGGTTGTTGTGCCAACAACTACAGATACAGAGTTGCCAATTAGTTAAGCACTAAAATGAGTGGCAAAAGGCCTGCTGCTGGTGGAAAGGGGAATAGGCGTGTTGGAAAGGGAAAAAAGGGGTTGTGTCCGTGGGGTAGGTGGTAAAGCAACAGTAACATCTGCAGAAGAAAAACCATCTTCCAGCCAAAGTAAGATGTCTACTTACATAGTTACATAGTTACATAGTTATTAAGGTTGAAGGAAGACTATAAGTCCATCTAGTTCAATCCATAGCCTAACCTAACATGCCCTAACATGTTGATCCAGAGGAAGGCAAAAAAAAACCATGTGGCAAAGAGTAAGCTCCACCTTGGGGAAAAAAATTCCTTCCCGACTCCACATACGGCAATCAGACTAGTTCACTGGATCAACGCCCTATCAAGGAATCTAGTATATATACCCTGAAACATTATACTTTTCCAGAAATGTATCCTGTCCCCTCTTAAATTTAAGTAATGAATCACTCATTACAACATCATACGGAAGAGAGTTCCATAGTCTCACTGCTATTACAGTAAAAAATCCGCATCTGTTATTATGCTTAAACCTTTTTTCCTCCTAATGTAGAGGATGGCCCCTTGTCCCTGTTTCAGGTCTATGATTAAAAAGATCATCAGAAAGGTCTTTGTACTGTCCCCTCATATATTTATACATTAAAATAAGATCATCCCTTAGTCTTCGTTTTTCCAAACTAAATAGCCCCAAGTATAATAACCTATCTTGGTATTGCAGACCCCCCAGTCCTCTAATAACCTTGGTCGCTCTTCTCTGTACCCGCTCCAGTTCAGCTATGTCTTTCTTATACACCGGAGACCAGAATTGTGCACAGTATTGTAAGTGTGGTCGAACTAGTGACTTGTATATATATATAGAGCATGTCAGCAGAGTAGCCCGCCGGTGAAACTAACTATACCGTTCGTGTATCTCTATTTTTACTGCATCTAATCCAGTTAATAGTTTTGGGACCAGACCTTACACCTTTTTACCCGCAACAGCCAATGTGATTGGCAGTTCATCAGGACATTTGCAAGTGGAAACACCTGCTGTTGTTGAGTGCTCTCCGACATCGACACCACATTTTGATCAAGGCAACATAACATCTCCGCCTGCACCTTCCTCACAGACCAGCAGTGTGTCGGGGACACCCTACTCAACTCCGTCTAAGCACGGCAGCCAGCTGTTATGATACGGTGGTCTAGGAGCAACATGGAGCGAGCTCTGAAGGAAGTGATAACTGTACTGACCGCAGTCCCTAAGCTTAACACAACACTAGAAGTAGCCGTGGAATGCTCCTAACTCTCCCTAGGCATCTCGTCACAGCCTAAGAGCTAACTACCCCTAAAGATAGAAGCAGGAAAGCTATCTTGCCTCAGAGAAAATCCCAAAAGGATAGATTAGCGCCCCACAAATAATGACTGTGAGTGGAGAGGAAAAAGACATACACAGAATGAAACCAGGATGAGCACAGGAGGCCAGTCTAACTAAATAGATAGGACAGGATGGAATACTGTGCGGTCAGTATAAAACACTACAAAAATCCACGCAGAGTTTACAAAAAATCTCCACACCTGACTAAAGGTGTGGAGGGCAAATCTGCCTCCCAGAGCTTCCAGCAAGACAGAATAAATTCACACTGATAAGCTGGACAAACATAGAAAGCACAGAATGGATAAGTCCACAATCTATGGACAGAAAAGGGCAAGCAAAAACTTAGCTTAGCTGAACTGGTCAGGATAACAGGGAACTCCAAAGAGATGTGAATCCAACCAGGAACCATTTACAAGTGGCACTGGCTGAAGATAGAGCCAGACTTAAATAGCTGAGCAGAAGAGACGAAAAGTGGAGGCAGCTGATGACAGCTAAATCCAAGGAGCAGCCATACCACTAGAAACCACAAGAGGGAGCCCAAGAGCAGAACTCACAAAAGTGCCACTTACAACCACCGGAGGGAGCCCAAGAGCGGAATTCACAACAGTACCCCCCCTTGAGGAGGGGTCACCGAACCCTCACCAGAGCCCCCAGGCCGATCAGGATGAGTCAAGTGAAAAGCACGAACAAAATCGGTGGCATGGACATCGGAGGCAACAACCCAAGAATTATCCTCCTGGCCATAACCCTTCCACTTGACAAGATACTGAAGCCTCCGCCTCGAAAAATGAGAATCCAAAATCTTCTCAACCTTATATTCCAACTCTCCCTCAACCAACACCGGGGCAGGAGGGTCAACCGAGGGAACAATGGGCACCACATATCTCCACAACAAAGATCTATGGAAAACATTATGAATGGCAAAAGAGGCAGGAAGAGCCAAACGAAAAGAAACCGGATTAATAATTTCAGAAATTTTATAAGGACCAATAAACCGAGGCTTAAACTTAGGAGAAGAAACCTTCATAGGAACATGACGAGAAGACAACCAAACCAAATCCCCCACACGAAGCCGGGGACCAACACACCGACGGCGGTTGGCAAAACGTTGAGCCCTTTCCTGAGACAACGTCAAATTGTCCACCACATGAGTCCAAATCTGCTGCAGCCTGTCCACCACAGAATCAACACCAGGGCAATCAGAAGGCTCAACCTGCCCAGAAGAAAAACGAGGATGAAAACCAAAATTACAAAAGAAAGATGAAACCAAAGTAGCCGAACTAGCCCGATTATTAAGGGCAAACTCGGCCAACGGCAAGAAAGACACCCAATCATCCTGATCAGCAGACACAAAGCATCTCAAATAGGTCTCCAAGGTCTGATTAGTTTGCTCAGTTTGGCCATTAGTCTGAGGATGAAACGCCGAAGAAAAAGACAAATCAATGCCCATCCTAGCACAAAAGGCCCGCCAAAATCTAGAGACAAACTGAGAACCTCTGTCAGACACAATATTCTCCGGAATGCCATGCAAACGAACCACATGCTGAAAAAATAATGGAACCAGATCTGAGGAGGAAGGCAACTTAGGCAAAGGTACCAGATGGACCATTTTAGAGAACCGGTCACAAACAACCCAGATAACAGACATCTTCTGGGAAACAGGAAGATCCGAAATAAAATCCATGGAAATATGCGTCCAGAGCCTTTCAGGGACCGGCAAAGGCAAAAGCAACCCACTAGCGCGGGAACAGCAAGGCTTGGCCCGGGCGCAAGTCCCACAGGACTGCACAAAAGCATGCACATCGCGCGACAAGGAAGGCCACCAAAAGGACCTAGCAACCAAATCTCTGGTACCAAAAATCCCAGGATGCCCAGGCAACACTGAAAAATGAACCTCAGAAATTACCTTACTTGTCCATCTATCAGGAACAAACAGCTTCCCCACAGGACAGCTATCAGCTATCAGGCCTATCAGCCTGAAATTCCTGAAGCACCCACCGCAAATCAGGGGAGATAGCAGAAAGAATCACCCCCTCCTTAAGAATGCCAACCGGCTCAAGGACTCCAGGAGAATCAGGCGAAAAACTCCTAGAGAGGGCATCAGCTTTAACATTCTTAGATCCCGGAAGATACGAGACCACAAAATCAAAACGGGAGAAAAACAGGGACCATCGAGCCTGTCTAGGATTCAGCCGCTTGGCCGACTCGAAGTAAATCAGATTCTTATGATCGGTCAGGACCACAACACGGTGTTTAGCTCCCTCAAGCCAATGTCGCCACTCCTCAAATGCCCACTTCATAGCCAACAACTCCCGATTACCGACATCATAATTGCGTTCCGCAGGCGAAAACTTTCTGGAAAAAAAAGCACACGGTTTCATCATAGAACCATCAGACTCCCTCTGAGACAAAACGGCCCCTGCCCCGATCTCAGAAGCGTCGACCTCAACCTGAAAAGGAAGAGAAACATCCAGTTGACGCAACACAGGGGCAGAAGTAAATCGGCGTTTAAGCTCCTGAAAGGTCTCAACAGCCTCAGAGGACCAATTCGTCACATCAGCGCCTTTCTTCGTCAAATCAGTAAGGGGCTTAACCACACTGGAAAAGTTGGCAATGAAACGGCGATAGAAATTAGCAAAACCCAAAAATTTTTGAAGACCCTTCACAGATGTGGGTTGGATCCAGTCATGAATAGCTTGGACCTTAACAGGATCCATTTCTATAGACGAGGGAGAAAAAATAAAACCCAAAAAAGAGACCTTCTGAACTCCGAATAGGCACTTAGACCCCTTCACAAATAAAGCATTATCACGAAGGATCTGGAATACCATCCTGACCTGCTTCACATGAGACTCCCAATCATCGGAGAAAATCAAAATATCATCCAAATATACGACCATGAATTTATCAAGATAATTGCGGAAAATATCATGCATGAAAGACTGGAACACAGATGGAGCATTAGAGAGCCCAAATGGCATCACAAGGTATTCAAAATGACCTTCGGGCGTATTAAATGCAGTTTTCCATTCGTCACCCTGTTTAATACGAACAAGATTATATGCCCCTCGGAGGTCAATCTTAGTAAACCAACTAGCACCCTTAATCTGAGCAAACAAATCAGTAAGCAAAGGCAAGGGGTATTGGAATTTGACCGTGATCTTATTAAGAAGACGATAATCAATACAGGGTCTCAAGGAGCCATCCTTCTTAGCAACAAAAAAGAAACCCGCTCCCAATGGTGACGAAGAGGGCCGAATATGCCCTTTCTCCAAATATTCCTTAACATAGCTCCGCATGGCGGCATGCTCTGGCACAGACAGATTGAAAAGTCGGCCCTTAGGGAACTTACAACCAGGAATCAAGTTAATAGCACAATCACAGTCCCTGTGCGGAGGAAGGGAACTGGACTTGGGCTCATCAAATACATCCTGGAAATCCGACAAAAACTCAGGGACCTCAGAAGAGGGGGAAGAGGAAATTGACATCAAAGGAAGGTCACTATGTACTCCTCGACAACCCCAACTAGTCACCGACATAGTTTTCCAATCCAGCACCGGATTATGTTCCTGTAACCATGGAAATCCCAGTACAACAACATCATGCAGGTTATGCAACACCAGAAACCGGCAACCTTCCTGATGTGCAGGAGCCATGTACATAGTCATCTGTGTCCAGTACTGAGGTTTATCCTTGGCCAAGGGTGTAGCATCAATGCCCCTCAAAGGAATAGGGCTCTGCAAAGGCTGCAAGGAAAAACCACAGCGCCTGGCGAATTCTAAGTCCATTAAGTTCAGGGCAGCGCCTGAATCTACAAATGCCATGACAGAAAAGGACGACAATGAGCAAATCAGGGTCACAGATAAGAGAAATTTAGGCTGTATAGTACTAATGGTAACAGACCTAGCGACTCTCTTAGTACGCTTAGGGCAATCAGAGATAACATGAGCCGAATCACCACAGTAAAAACACAGCCTATTCTGACGTCTGAATTCCTGCCGTTCTATTCTAGTCAAAATTCTATCACATTGCATAGGTTCAGGACTTTGCTCAGAGGATACTGCCATATGGTGCACAGCTTTGCGCTCGCGCAGACGCCGATCAATCTGAATGGCTAGAGACATAGATTCACTCAAACCGGCAGGCGTAGGAAAGCCCACCATAACATCTTTAAGGGTTTCAGAAAAACCTTTTCTGAAAATAGCAGCCAGAGCCTCTTCATTCCATTTAGTGAGCACAGACCATTTTCTAAATTTCTGGCAGTATAATTCTGCCGCTTCCTGACCTTGACACAAGGCCAACAGGGTTTTTTCTGCATGATCCACAGAATTAGGTTTGTCATACAATAATCCGAGCGCTTGAAAAAATGCATCTACATTCAATAATGCCGGATCCCCTGTTTCAAGAGAAAAAGCCCAGTCTTGAGGGTCACCACGCAGCAAGGATATGATGATTTTTACTTGCTGAATGGGATCACCAGAAGAGCGGGGTTTCAAAGCAAAAAACAATTTGCAGTTATTTTTAAAGTTCAAAAACTTGGATCTGTCTCCAAAAAACAAATCAGGAGTCGGAATTCTGAGCTCTAAAGCCGGAGTCTGGACAACATAGTCCTGGATACTCTGTACTCTTGCAGCAAGTTGATCCACACGAGAAAACAAACCCTGAACATCCATGCCAAAGCATATATCCTGAACCACCCAGATAGCAAGAGGAAAAAAAAAAAAAAAAAAACTAGAGCACAGAAAAAAAAATGGTTCAGAACTTTCTTTTACTTCTTTTGAGATGCATTTAATTCATTTTTGGCCACTTGTACTGTTATGATACGTTGGTCTAGGAGCAACATGGAACGAGCTCTGAAGGAAGTGATAACTGTACTGACCGCAGTCCCTAAGCTTAACACAACACTAGAAGTAGTCGTGGAATGCTCCTAACTCTCCCTAGGCATCTCGTCACAGCCTAAGAGCTAACTACCCCTAAAGATAGAAGCAGGAAAGCTATCTTGCCTCAGAAAAAATCCCCAAAGGATAGATTAGCCCCCCACAAATAATGACTGTGAGTGGAGAGGAAAAAGACATACACAGAATGAAACCAGGATGAGCACAGGAGGCCAGTCTAACTAAATAGATAGGACAGGATGGAATACTGTGCGGTCAGTATAAAACACTACAAAAATCCACGCAGAGTTTACAAAAAATCTCCACACCTGACTAAAGGTGTGGAGGGCAAATCTGCCTCCCAGAGCTTCCAGCAAGACAGAATAAATTCACACTGATAAGCTGGACAAACGTAGAAAGCACAGAATGGATAAGTCCACAATCTATGGACAGAAAAGGGCAAGCAAAAACTTAGCTTAGCTGAACTGGTCAGGATAACAGGGAACTCCAAAGAGATGTGAATCCAACCAGGAACCATTTACAAGTGGCACTGGCTGAAGATAGAGCCAGACTTAAATAGCCGAGCAGAAGAGACGATAAGTGGAGGTAGCTGATGACAGCTAACTCCAAGGAGCAGCCATACCACTAGAAACCACAAGAGGGAGCCCAAGAGCAGAACTCACAAAAGTGCCACTTACAACCACCGGAGGGAGCCCAAGAGCGGAATTCACAACAGCCAGCCCTCAGTCACTCAGATGTGGACAAGAAAAAGACCATTTCCTCCTAGCAATGACAAAGCTAAGAGGTTGAATTTCTCCATCTGCAAGCTGTTAGCTACAGAAATGCTGCCTTTCCGCCTGGTGGACACAGAGGATTTTTGAGACCTTATGTCCGTCGCAGTGCCCCAGTACAAGATGCCCAGTCGCCACTACTTCTCAAAGAAAGCTGTGCCTGCGCTACACCAGCATGTCGCACACAACAACACCGCTTCCTTGAGAAACTCTGTGTGTGACAGGGTGCATTTCACCACAGACACTTGGACGAGTAGATATGGACAGGGGCGTTACATGTCGGTGACTGGGCACTGGGTAACTACGGCGACATCAGGAAAAGGGGCTGCTGTCCAAGTCTTGCAATCCCCACGAGTTGCTCGTCGATCCTCTGTATCTAGAAGTTCCTCCACTGCTTCTGCCTCCTCAACCTCCTCTCGGTCCTCCACCTGCACCCAAAGCCTGTCTGGTAATGCCACCCGGGTTGAAACTGCTCAAAAGGAATCCTGCACACCTCCTCACTATGCTGTCACCAGGGCTCAACGGCATCAGGCAGTGTTTACATTGAAATGTCAGGGAAATGTGAGCCACACAGCTGAGGAGTTGTGGTCTGCTCTGGAGACCGAGTTCCATCAATGGTTGTCTCCACTCAACCTGCAGCCAGGGAAGGCTGTGTGCGACAATGCTGCAAACCTGGGTGCGGCCCTTCGCCGGGGCAATGTCACACACATGCCTTGTATGGCTCACATTTTGAACCTGGTTGTCCAGCAATTTTTATCCCACTATCCCCGACTAGATGGGCTTCTGCAGAGGGCACGGTCGCTGTGTGCTCACTTCCGCCGTTCGCATCCCGTGGCTCAACGACTTACATCTCTACAGAAGTCGTTGGGCCTGCCAGTTCACTGGCTGAAATGCGATGTGCCCACACGGTGGAATTCAACTCTGCACATGTTGCAGCGACTGTGGCAGCAACGACGAGCCCTGGTGCAATACGTTATGACGTATAGTCTGGGCCACTGAGATCAAGAGGTGTGGCAAATCACGCTGCAGGAGTGGTCTCAGATCAGGGACCTATGCACCCTTCTACACAGTTTTGAAATAGCAACGAAGATGTTTAGTGTTGACGATGCCATTATCAGCATGACCTTTACGGTGATTTACATGCTGGAGCACACCTTAAACAGTGTTTGGAGTCAGGTTGTGGAACAAGAGGAGGAGGAGGATGAGGAACAGGAGGAGTCGTATGCGGAAGGGATAATATCTCCAAGGTCAAGAAGGTTGGCAGCACCAAAGCGGCTGGCATTGGAGGCTGGGAAGAGGGATTACCGAGGGCGCATGGTAGCAGCCAAACTGTTGAGGAGGGTGCAGGGGGCAAGGAAGAAGTGGAGGACGAACTGGCGCTGGGCATGGAAGACTCATCAGATGAGGGAGACCTTGATCAAATTTCTGTTGTGCGAGGTTGGGGGGAGAGGGCAGACGAAGGAAGCATGATTCTCACCTTGCCACCACCAAGACAACAAGGACTTGGTCCTCCTGGATGCGCAAGACACATGAGTGCCTTCTTGCTGCACTACCTGCAACATGACCCTCAGATTGTCAGAATCCGAAGTAATGCCGACTACTCGGTTGCCACACTCTTAGATCCCCGGTACAAAAGTAAATTTGGCGAAATAATTCCTGCCATAGAAAGGGATTCACGCATGCAGGAGTATCAGCAGAGACTGTTACAGAATCTAACATCTGCTTTTCCACAAAACACCAGTGGTGCACGTAGTGAATCTCTGAGTTCTAACTTGCCAACCGTGGGACTATCGAGTCATCACTCAAACCGTAACAGTGACATCGTATCCGGTGGTAACAGCAATTTTTTCCAATCGTTTCAAGATTTTTTCATACCATCCTTTGCAAGGCCACAGGAGACAAGAATTGTGACGCACAGCCAACGCCTAGAGAGGATGGTACAAGAGTATCTCCAAGTTAACATCGATGCCATGACTGTGGAACTGGACCCTTGCTCATTTTGGGCTTCCAATCTTGAAAAATTGCCTGAGCTCGCCACACACGCCTTGGAGATGTTGTCGTGCTCCGCAGCCAGCGTTCTCTCTGAACGTGTGTTTAGCGCTGCTGGTGGTGTGCTGACAGATAAGCGCACGCGGCTGTCCAGTGACAATGTAGACAGACTAACGTTCATCAAGATGAACAAATGCTGGATCCGCAAGGACTTTTCTACCCCTGTGTCATCTTGGGGAGACTAAAAGCTTGATGATTTTTGAAAATTACCTCACCAACCGTTTTAAAAAACTCTGGCAAAATTGATGCCACTTAAGTGGTGTCTGTGGCCGAATTTTTGGAAAAATTGGAGACTCTTTATTTCGTCCCCTTGCTGAGTTTTACATGACGTTGCCATCGTCAAATGTAGGTGGGTGGGGTCGTCTGCAGAGTTGTTTACTCATACTATGGCCTGGGTGTTGTGAATTCAGCTTTTGGGCTCCCTCCGGTGGTTGTAGAGGGTAATGCAGTTGTGCCTGGACTGCAGGAGTGGACATGTGTATCTACTAATTGCAAAACTGACTGGGGTATATAGCTTTGCAGGACTCTTTAGTCAGTGCCAGTTGTTCATTGTTCTTTCAGGATTCACTTCCCTGCTGGTCTCTCCAGTTTGCTGTGCTTTTCTACAAAGATAAGTCCTGGCTTTGTTTTTGCTGTCCACCTGCTGTGGACCTTATAGTTCTGTGCATATTCATGTTTTTGTCTTGTCCAGTTTTGTCTGTGAAGGATTTTTTGCAGCCTAGCTATTTCTCTCGAGATGCAGATATACCCCCCATGTCTTTAGTCAGATGTGGTGATTCGTATCTTCTGTGGTGGACATTTTCTAGTGTTTTTATACTGACCACATAGTACTCTGTTCTATTCTTTCTTTTTAGCTAGTATGGCCTCCTATGCTAAAATCTGATTTCATATCTGCGTATGTTATTTCCCTCTCTTCTCACAGTCAATATTTGTGGGGGGCTATCTATCCTTTGGGGATTTTCTCTGAGGCAAGATAGGTTTCCTGTTTCTGTCTTTAGGGCTAGTTAGATCTTAGGCTTTGCCGAGGGGTCTAGGGAGTGTTAGGTACCCCCCACGGCTACTTCTAGTTGCGCTGCTAGGTTCAGGGTCTGTGGTCAGTACAGGGACCACCTTCAACAGAGTTCGTCTCATGCTGCTCCTAGGCCACCAGATCATAACAGTACAACTGGCCAACAATGAGTTAATTGCATCTCAGAAGAAGGGAGGGAAGCTTTTGAGCCATTTTTTTTCTTTAGCCTGTTTGGGATTTTCCTCCTTCTTTATCTCTGGGTGGCTACGGAATCTAGTATTAACATGAATGTTCAGGAGTTAGTTTCTCGGGTGGATCAGCTTGCTGCTAGGGTACAGGGTATTTCAGAATATATTGTTCAAACTCCTGCCTTAGAACCTAAGATTCCCACTCCTGATTTATTCTTTGGTGACAGATCCAAATTTTTGAGTTTCAAAAATAACTGTAAACTGTTTTTTGCATTAAGACCCTGGTCTTCTGGTGATCCTATTCAGCAGGTTAAAATCATCATATCTCTGCTGCGTGGTGACCCACAGGATTGGGCATTTTCCCTGGAAACTGGCAATCCTGCTTTGCTTAATGTTGATTCGTTCTTTCAGGCATTGGGGTTGTTGTATGATGAGCCTAATTCTGTGGATCAGGCTGAGAAAATCTTGTTAGCCCTGTGTCAAGGTCAAGAAGCGGCAGAATCGTATTGCCAGAAATTTAGAAAATGGTCTGTACTGACTAAATGGAATGAGGATGCCTTGGAGGCAATTTTCAGAAAGGGTCTTTCTGAATCCGTTAAAGACGTTATGGTGGGGTTCCCCACGCCTGCTGGTCTGAGTGATTCTATGTCTCTGGCCATTCAGATTGATCGGCGCTTGCAGGAACGCAGAGTTGTGCACACTGTGGCATTGTCCTCTGAGCGGAGCCCTGAGCCTATGCAGTGTGATAGGATTTTGTCTAGAGCTGAACGTCAAACATTCAGGCGTCAGAATAGGTTGTGTTTTTACTGCGGCGATTCTGCTCATGTTATTTCTGATTGCCCTAAGCGTACAAAGAGAATCGCTAGTTCTGTTGCCATCAGTACTATACAACCTAAATTTCTGTTATCTGTGACCTTGATTTGCTCATTATCATCATTTTCTGTCATGGCATTTGTGGATTCAGGCGCTGCTCTGAACTTAATGGACTTAGAATTTGCCAGACGTTGTGGTTTTCCCTTGCAGCCTTTGCAGAACCCTATTCCTTTGATGCTTCACCGTTGGCTAAAAATAAACCTCAGTTTTGGACACAGCTGACCATGCGCATGGCGCCAGCCCATCAGGAAGATTGTCGTTTTCTGGTGTTGCATAATTTGCATGATGATATTGTGCTGGGTTTTCCATGGTTACAGCTACATAATCCGATGTTAGACTGGAAATCCATGTCTGTGACTAGTTGGGGTTGTCAGGGGGTTCATGATCAGGTTCCTTTGATGTCAATTTCCTCTTCCCCCTCTTCTGAAGTTCCTGAGTTTTTGTCAGACTTCCAGGATGTATTCGATGAGCCCAAATCCAGTTCCCTTCCACTGCATAGGGACTGTGATTGTGCTATTGACTTGATTCCAAGTTGTAAGTTCCCTAAGGGCCGACTTTTCAACCTGTCTGTGCCTGAACATACCGCCATGCGGAGCTATATTAAGGAGTCTTTGGAGAAAGGGCATATTCGGCCATCTTCTTCACCGTTGGGAGCGGGGTTCTTTTTTGTTGCCAAGAAGGATGGATCCTTGAGACCCTGTATTGATTATCGCCTCTTGAATAAGATCACGGTCAAATTTCAATACCCCTTGCCTTTCCTTACTGATTTGTTTGCTAGGATTAAGGGGGCTAGCTGGTTTACTAAGATTGACCTTCGAGGGGCATATAATCTTATTCGTATCAAGCAGGGTGACGAATGGAAAACTGCATTTAATATGCCCGAAGGCCATTTTGAATACCTTGTGATGCCATTCGGACTCTCTAATGCCCCATCTGTGTTCCAATCCTTCATGCATGATATCTTTCGGAGTTATCTTGATAAATTCATGGTTGTATGTTTGGATGATATTTTGATTTTTTCCAATGATTGGGAGTCTCATGTGAAACAGGTCAGGATGGTATTTCAGATCCTCCGTAATAATGCTTTATTTGTGAAGGGGTCAAAGTGCCTCTTTGGAGTGCAGAAGGTTTCTTTTTTGGGTTTCATTTTTTCTCCCTCATCTATAGAAATGGATCCGGTTAAGGTTCAGGCCATTCATGATTGGATTCAGCCCACATCTGTGAAGAGCCTTCAGAAATTCTTGGGCTTTGCTAATTTTTATCGTCGTTTCATTGCCAACTTCTCCAGTGTGGTTAAACCTTTGACCGATTTGACCAAGAAAGGCGCTGATGTGACGAATTGGTCCTCCGCGGCTGTTTCTGCCTTTCAGGAGCTTAAACGCCGATTTACTTTTGCCCCTGTGTTGCGTCAGCCAGATGTTTCTCTTCCATTTCAGGTTGAGGTTGACGCGTCTGAGATTGGGGCAGGGGCCGTTTTGTCTCAGAGGAATTCTGATGGTTCCTTGATGAAACCGTGTGCCTTCTTTTCTCGGAAGTTTTTGCCTGCGGAACGCAATTATGATGTCGGCAATCGGAAGTTGTTGGCTATGAAGTGGGCATTTGAGGAGTGGCAACATTGGCTTGAGGGGGCCAAGCACCGTATTGTGGTCCTGACCGATCATAAGAATCTGATTTACCTCGAGTCTGCCAAACAGCTGAATCCTAGACAGGCTCGATGGTCCCTGTTTTTCTCCCATTTTGATTTTGTGGTCTCGTACATTCCTGGTACTAAGAATGTTAAGGCGGATGCCCTCTCTAGGAGTTTTTTTCCTGATTCCCCTGGGGTTCTTGAGCCGGTCGGCATTTTGAAGGAAGGGGTGATTCTTTCTGCCATCTCCCCTGATTTGCGACGGGTTCTTCAGGAATTTCAGGCTGATAAGCCTGACCGCTGTCCTGTGGGGAAACTGTTTGTTCCTGATAGATGGACTACTAAAGTGATTTCTGAGGTTCATTGTTCTGTGTTGGCTGGCCATCCTGGGATTTTTGGTACCAGAGATTTGGTTAGTAGGTCCTTTTGGTGGCCTTCTTTGTCGCGGGATGTGCGTTCTATTGTGCAGTCCTGTGGGATTTGTGCGCGGACTAAGCCTTGCTGTTCCCGCGCTAGTGGGTTACTTTTGCCATTACCGGTCCCCGAGAAGCCCTGGACGCATATTTCTATGGATTTTATTTCCGATCTTCCTGTTTCACAAAGAATGTCGGTTATCTGTGACCGATTTTCTAAGATGGTTCATTTTGTGCCTTTGCCTAAATTGCCTTCTTCTTCTGATTTGGTTCCGTTGTTTTTTCAGCATGTGGTACGTTTGCATGGTATTCCGGAGAATATTGTGTCCGACAGAGGTTCCCAGTTTGTTTCTAGGTTTTGGCAGGCCTTTTGTGCCAAGCTGGGCATTGATTTGTCTTTTTCTTCTGCATTTCATCCTCAGACAAATGGCCAGACTGAGCGAACTAATCAGACCTTGGAGACCTATTTGAGATGCTTTGTGTCTGCTGATCAGGATGATTGGGTGGCTTTTTTGCCATTGGCCGAGTTTGCCCTTAGTAATCGGGCTAGTTCGGCTACTTTGGTTTCGCCTTTTTTTTGTAATTTTGGTTTTCATCCTCATTTTTCTTCTGGGCAGGTTGAGCCTTCTGACCTTCCTGGTGTGGATTCTGTGGTCGACAGGTTGCAGCAGATTTGGGCTTATGTGGTGGACAATTTGGTGCTGTCTCAGGAGGAGGCTCAACGTTTTGCTAATCGTCGTCGGTGTGTTGGTTCCCGGCTTCGGATTGGGGATCTGGTTTGGTTATCTTCCCGTCATGTTCCTATGAAGGTTTCTTCCCCTAAGTTTAAGCCTCGATTTATTGGTCCTTATAGGATTTCTGAGATTATTCATCAGGTGTCCTTTCAACTGGCGCTTCCGGCCTCGTTTGCTATTCATAATGTCTTCCATAAATCTTTGTTGCGGAAATATGTGGAGCCCGTTTTTCCCTCTGTTGATCCTCCGGCCCCTGTATTGGTCGATGGAGAGTTGGAATATGTTGTTGAGAAGATTTGGGATTCTCGTTTTTCGAGGCGGAAGCTTCAGTACCTTGTCAAGTGGAAGGGTTATGGCCAGGAGGATAATTCTTGGGTTTCTGCCTCTGATGTCCATGCCGTTGATTTGGTTCGTGCCTTTCATCGGGCTCATCCTGATCGGCCTGGGGGCTCTGGTGAGGGTTCGGTGACCCCTCCTCAAGGGGGGTACTGTTGTGAATTCAGCTTTTGGGCTCCCTCCGGTGGTTGTAGAGGGTAATGCAGTTGTGCCTGGACTGCAGGAGTGGACATGTGTATCTACTAATTGCAAAACTGACTGGGGTATATAGCTTTGCAGGACTCTTTAGTCAGTGCCAGTTGTTCATTGTTCTTGCAGGATTCACTTCCCTGCTGGTCTCTCCAGTTTGCTGTGCTTTTCTACAAAGATAAGTCGTGGCTTTGTTTTTGCTGTCCACCTGCTGTGGACATTATAGTTCTGTGCATATTCATGTTTTTGTCTTGTCCAGTTTTGTCTGTGAAGGATTTTTTGCAGCCTAGCTATTTCTCTGGAGATGCAGATATACCCCCCATGTCTTTAGTCAGATGTGGTGATTCGTATCTTCTGTGGTGGATATTTTCTAGTGTTTTTATACTGACCGCATAGTACTCTGTTCTATTCTTTCTTTTTAGCTAGTATGGCCTCCTATGCTAAAATCTGATTTCATATCTGCGTATGTTATTTCCCTCTCCTCTCACAGTCAATATTTGTGGGGGCTATCTATCCTTTGGGGATTTTCTCTGAGGCAAGATAGGTTTCCTGTTTCTGTCTTTAGGGGTAGTTAGATCTTAGGCTGTGCCGAGGGGTCTAGGGAGTGTTAGGTACCCCCACGGCTACTTCTAGTTGCGCTGCTAGGTTCAGGGTCTGCGGTCAGTACAGGGACCACCTTCTCCAGAGTCCATCTCATGCTGCTCCTAGGCCACCAGATCATAACACCTGGGATTCAGAGGTATGCTCCAAAGCTTCAGTGTCTGCTAGTCAGCAGAGTAGCCCAGCCACCCACCGCCTGTTTACCTAAGTACTATTTTTAATGGCATCTGGCCCAGGAAATCCTTTTGGGCCTAGTAGAATTTGGTGCTACTCAGCAGCGTACCCCACGCATGAAGCAAGCTACACTGCCTATTTACCTAAATACTATTTTGTAACGGCATCTAGCCCAGGAAATCCTTTTGGGCCTAGTAGAATTTGGTGCTACTCAGCAGCGTACTTCACCCATGAAGCAAGCTACACCGCCTGTTTACCTAAGTACTATTTTTAACGGCATCTGGCCCAGGAAATCCTTTTGGGCCTAGTAGAATTTAGTGCTATATATATAAGCTGGGTAACTAATCCAAAAGGAATAATGTAGTAATTAGCAATTGGATAAAACTTAACCTTTAATAGGTATGCATATAAAAATAGTCATAAATAATTACACAACATAAAAGATAGGGGAAGGAAAGAACCCTTGTGCTTTAGTGAACCCTTACCAACACAGAATGGGGAAAAAAGGGAAAACAAAAAAGAATGTGTTCCTGACAGTGCTGTTGGATCACTTTGCCATTGCGCCTATTGTCTGGCTAGTGATTCATTCTGTCGGCAAACATCGTGCTGTATATGTTGAGCACGCCAAATTTTTACTGTAGGCAGTACATAATCCCTCGGTATATCATACCTGTGTACCATAGGTCTGTTCCTCATGTGTATCAGCAATCATGACAATGGTCATATACTGTATAGTGGTTACTTGACCCACTTGTCTAGATGTGATGCCACTTTTTGTCATTTGCTTATTCCACATTTGTATCAGTAACCATGACAATGGTCATGTATAGTGGTCACTTGACCCACTTGTCCAAATGTGATACCACTTTTTTTCATGGATTGTTTATTATAAACATATACCAATGATCCTCAGTCCCAGGTATATCCAGACCATACAAATTATAACCTTATAGAGGTACCGTATGCACATCTGCCATACATATATAAGTCACTGTCAGTAATTTATAGCAGCATAAAAGAGGCTTTGCAAACAAGTCTTGACCAAACAAAGTGTCACTATATTCTAACAAACCAGGACCATGCTGCCGCATGATTCAGCGTACCCCACCCATGAAGCAAGCTACACCCCCTGTTTACCTAACTACTATTTTGTAACGGCATCTAGCCCAGGAAATCCTTTTGGGCCTAGTAGAATTTGGTGCTACTCAGCAGCGTACCCCACCCATGAAGCAAGCTACACCGCCTGTTTACTTAAGTACTAATTTTTAACCCCTTCATGACCCTGCCTATTTTGACCTTAAAGACCTTGCCGTTTTTTGCAATTCTGACCAGTGTCCCTTTATGAGGTAATAACTCAGGAACGCTTCAACGGATCCTAGCGGTTCTGAGATTGTTTTTTCGTGACATATATTAGGCTTCATGTTAGTGATAAATTTAGGTCAATAAATTCTGCGTTTATTTGTGATAAAAACGAAAATTTGGCGAAAATTTTGAAAATTTTGCAATTTTCACATTTTGAATTTTTATTCTGTTAAACCAGAGAGTTATGTGACACAAAATAGTTAATAAATAACATTTCCCACATGTATACTTTACATCAGCACAATTTTGGAAACAAAATTTTTTTTTGCTAGGAAGTTATAAGGGTTAAAATTTGACCAGCGATTTCTCATTTTTACAACGAAATTTACAAAACCATCTTTTTTAGGGACCACCTCACATTTGAAGTCAGTTTGAGGGGTCTATATGGCTGAAAATACCCAAAAGTGACACCATTCTAAAAACTGCACCCCTCAAGGTACTCAAAACCACATTCAAGAAGTTTATTAACCCTTCAGGTGCTTCACAGCAGCAGAAGCAACATGGAAGGAAAAAATGAACATTTAACTTTTTAGTCACAAAAATTATCTTTTAGCAACAATTTTTTTATTTTCTCAATGGTAAAAGGAGAAACTGAACCACGAAAGTTGTTGTCCAATTTGTCCTGAGTACGCTGATACCTCATATGTGGGGGTAAACCACTGTTTGGGAGCACAGCAGGGCTTGGAAGGGAAGGAGCGCTATTTGACTTTTTGAATGAAAAATTGGCTCCACTCTTTAGCGGACACCATGTCACGTTTGGAGAGCCTCCGTGTGCCTAAAGATTGGAGCTCCCCCACAAGTGACCCCATTTTGGAAACTAGATGCCCCAAGGAACTTATCTAGATGCATATTGAGCACTTTGAACCCCCAGGTGCTTCACAAATTGATCCGTAAAAATGAAAAAGTACTTTTTTTTCACAAAAAAATTATTTTAGCCTCAATTTTTTCATTTTCACATGGGCAACAGAATAAAATGGATCCTAAAATTTGTTGGGCAATTTCTCCTGAGTACACCAATACCTCACATGTGGGGGTAAACCACTGTTTGGGCACATGGTAAGGCTCGGAAGGGAAGGAGCGCCATTTGACTTTTTGAATGAAAAATTATCTCCATCGTTAGCGGACACCATGTCGCGTTTGGAGAGCCCCTGTGTGCCTAAACATTGGCGCTCCCCCACAAGTGACCCCATTTTGGAAACTAGACCCCCCAAGGAACATATCTAGATGCCTAGTGAGCACTTTAAACCCCTTAGGTGCTTCACAAATTGATCTGTAAAAATGAAAAAGTACTTTTTTTTCACAAAAAAATTATTTTCGCCTCAATCTTTTCATTTTCACATGGGCAATAGGATAAAATGGATCATAAAATTTGTTGGGCAATTTCTCCCGAGTACGCCGATACCTCCATATGTGGGGGTAAACCACTGTTTGGGCACACGGCAGGGCTCGGAAGGAAAGGCGCGCCATTTGACTTTTTGAATGGAAAATTAGCTCCAATTGTTAGCGGACACCATGTCGCGTTTGGAGAGCCCCTGTGTGCCTAAACATTGGAGCTCCCCCACAAGTGACCCCATTTTGGAAACTAGACCCCCCAAGGAACTTATCTAGATGCATATTGAGCACTTTAAACCCCCAGGTGCTTCACAGAAGTTTATAACGCAAAGCCATGAAAATAAAAAATAATTTTTCTTTCCTCAAAAATGATTTTTTAGCCTGGAATTTCCTATTTTGCCAAGGGTAATAGGAGAAATTGGACCCCAAATGTTGTTGTCCAGTTTGTTCTGAGTACGCTGATACCCCATATGTGGGGGTAAACCACTGTTTGGGCGCACGGCAGGGCTCGGAAGGGAAGGCACGCCATTTGGCTTTTTAAATGGAAAATTAGCTCCAATCATTAGCGGACACCATGTCACGTTTGGAGAGCCCCTGTGTGCCTAAACATTGGAGATCCCCCAGAAATGACCGCATTTTGGAAACTAGACCCCCAAAGGAACTAATCTAGATGTGTGGTGAGGACTTTGAACCCCCAAGTGCTTCACATAAGTTTATAACGCAGAGCCATGAAAAAAAAAAATATATATTTTCTCAAAAATGATGTTTTAGCCTGCAATTTTTTATTTTCCCAAGGGTAACAGGAGAAATTTGACCCCAAAAGTTGTTTTCCAGTTTCTCCTGAGTACGCTGATACCCCATATGTGGGGGTAAACTACTGTTTGGGCACATGCCGGGGCTCGGAAGTGAAGTAGTGACGTTTTGAAATGCAGACTTTGATGGAATGGTCTGCGGGCGTCACGTTGCGTTTGCAGAGCCCCTGGAGTCCCTAAACAGTAGAAACCCCCCACAAGTGACCCCATTTTAGAAACTAGACCCCCCAAGGAACTTATCTAGATATGTGGTGAGCACTTTGAACCCCCAAGTGCTTCACAGACGTTTACAACGCAGAGCCGTGAAAATAAAAAATCATTTTTCTTTCCTCAAAAATGATGTTTTAGCAAGCATTTTTTTATTTTCACAAGGGTAACAGGAGAAATTGGACCCCAGTAATTGTTGCGCAGTTTATCCTGAGTATGCTGGTACCCTATATGTGGGGGTAAACCACTGTTTCGGCACACGTCGGGGCTCGGAATTGAGGGAGCACCATTTGACTTTTTGAATACGAGATTGGCTGGAATCAATAGTGGCGCCATGTTGCGTTTGGAGACCCCTGATGTGCCTAAACAGTGGTAACCCCTCAATTCTACCTCCAACACTAACCCCAACACACCCCTAACCCTAATCCCAACTGTAGCCATAACCCTAATCACAACCCTAACCACAACACTAATTCCAACCCTAACCCTAAGGCTATGTGCCCATGTTGCGGATTCGTGTGAGATTTTTCAGCATCATTTTTGAAAAATCTGCGGGTAAAAGGCACTGCGTTTTACCTGCGGATTTCCAGTGTTTTTTGTGCGGATTTCACCTGCGGATTCCTATTGAGGAACAGGTGTAAAACGCTGCGGAATCCGCACAAAGAATTGACATGCTGCGGAAAATACAACGCAGCGTTTCCGCGCGGTAATTTCCGCACCATGGGCACAGCGGATTTGGTTTTCCATAGGTTTACATGGTACTGTAAACCTGGTGGAACTCTGCTGCGAATCCGCAGCGGCCAATCCGCTGCGGATCCGCAGCCAAATCCGCACCGTGTGCACATAGCCTAATTCTAAAGGTATGTGCACACGCTGCGGAAAACGCTGCGGATCCGCAGCAGTTTCCCGGTAAATCCGCCATAAATCCGCAGCGGTTTAGCACTGCGGATTTATCAAATCCGCAGCGGAAAAATCCGCAGAGGACCATAATACGTGTGCACATACCGAAACCCTAACCCTAGCCCTAGCCCTAACCCTAGCCCTAACCCTAACCCTAGCCCTAACCCTAGCCCTAGCCCTAACCCTAGCCCTAACCCTAACCCTAGCCCTAACCCTATTCTAACATTAGTGGAAAAAAAAAATTCTTTATTTTTTTATTGTCCCTACCTATGGGGGTGACAAAGGGGGGGGGGGTCATTTATTATTTTTTTATTTTGATCACTGTGATAGATTATATCTCAGTGATCAAAATGCACTTTGGAACGAATCTGCCGGCCGGCAGATTCGGCGGGCGCACTGCGCATGCGCCCGCCATCTTGGAAGATGGCGGCGCCCAGGGAGAAGACGGACAGACCCCGGCAGGATCGGTAAGTATGATGGGGTGGGGGGAACACGGGGGGGGATCGGAGCATGGGGGGTGGATTGGAGCGCGGGAGGGGTGGAACGGAGCATGGGGGGGTGGAACGGAGCACGGGGGGTGGAACGGAGCACGGGGGGGTGGATCGGAGTGCAGGGGGGTGATTGGAGCACGAGGGGGGTGATTAGAGCACGGGGGGAGCGGACAAGAGCACGGGGGGAGCGGAGCACAGGACGGAGGGGAGCCGGAGCAGTGTACCGGAAAGATCGGAGGGCTGGGGGGGCGATCGGTGGGGTGGGGGCACATTAGTGTTTCCAGCCATGGCCGATGATATTGCAGCATCGGCCATGGCTGGATTGTAATATTTCACCAGTTATAATAGGTGAAATATTACAAATCGCTCTGATTGGCAGTTTCACTTTCAACAGTCAATCAGAGAGATCATAGCCACGGGGGGGTGAAGCCACCCCCCCCCTGGGCTAAACTACCACTCCCCCTGTCCCTGCAGATCGGGTGAAATGGGAGTTAACCCTTTCACCCGATCTGCAGGGACGCGATCTTTCCATGACGCCACATAGGCGTCATGGGTCGGATTGGCACCGACTTTCAAGACGCCTACGTGGCGTCATGGGTCGGGAAGGGGTTAACGGCATCTGGCCCAGGAAATCCTTTTGGGCCTAGTAGCAATTTCTGCTACTCAGCAGAGTACCCCACCCATGAAGCAAGTTACACCTCCTTCTTTCTCAATCTAACCCCTCGGCTCTGGGGTGTCCACTCTCCCTCCAGCTCTCTCCTTCTCACAGGTGGACTACCTCGTGTTTTCACACTGTGGTGAATCTTTTGGGCCCAGGCATAAGAAGTCGTCAAGGTAATGGATAATATGTGCCGCCTTACAAACGTCCATGTCGACACATTCGAGGAAGCAACTAAATGCCTCAAATAGTGAGCAGGATATGGAGCACCCCATGGGCAAACAGCGATGTATGTAGTATGCTCCTTCACAGAAGCAGCCCAATGGGAGGACACTATTCGGAGGCACAGGTAGTAACCGGAACGCCCCCTCAATGTCTGTTTTCGCCATTAGGGTGCCCCTTACCAACTTCTTGACCCGCCTGATTGCCTTGTCAAAGGAGGTACAGTACATAGTACTGTACTTGGTTCCGCGTTGTAGTTTACTGACCTGCCCCTTGGATATGACAAATGGTGGATTAGTCTGAATGTATTGGGTTCATTTTTTGGCACAACTCCCAATGGGGGTACCACTACGTCTTCTAAGGAAAGTGTTCTGAATGGACCCGCCGCCATTCTACCTAAAGATATTTATTTTTTTATTTTTTTTGTCAAGACGTCTGGATGTTGGTAGAGTGATTTTAGATTTTTACTCCAGCCTTTCTTGATTTTAGAAGGGCATGACATGCCTATATCTGTGTCTCCTCCTCCTTTTACTCCTCCACCTCTTTTCTTTTCGCATGACTATATGTAGTTGTGACTTTTCCATGTGTTTTTTGTGTTTTCTGAGCAGTTTGTCAGCTTTTGGACACCTTTTAAGGTGTTTTCTATGTGTTTGTATGTGTTTGTGTTTGCCTGCCATTGGTTTCAATGGGGTTCGACGGTGTTCATCGAACGTTCGAAGAACATTCGTCGAACACATCCCAGTTCGACGAACCGAACCCGAACACTTGGGAGGTGGCTCAACACTAATGTGGATGCAGTAAGTGAATAGCTGCAGAAATAATATAATTCTATCATTCAAATAATTCACTTTTTGAAAAATATAGAACTGAGCAAAAAGATTTGTAGGACCATGGTCCAGTGGTCACGTTGATTGTCAGTGGCTGCTAGCCCAGAGTTCTGTAAACTTCTTTCTACTGGTAGGCATCCACAGCATTTCTTCTGATTGGTAGACCAGAAGTGGGATTGCGCGTGATGACCATTTCTCCAGGCCTATAAATCAGAAGAAGCACCAAAGATGGTGGCAGGTAGGAGGAGGCTTTGACAGCTATTGTTTGGCAACCGACATTGCCAACAGACCAGGGTACTGTGAATACTTTTGCTAAACTCAACTCTATTGCCATATATTTCAAATTAAAGGTCCTGATTGCAATATGAATGTCAGTATTAGAAGCCATCAACAAACTGATGTTTTCAACATGTTGGAATATCTATTTCTGAATATGTCATCTCCAAGAAACAGGAGATCAGAGCAGAACGTGTAGATTTGAGGTCTAAGGGTATGTTCACACTCTGCTGTTTTGTTTTTGTTTTTTTAATGCATTTCTACTGAAAATCAGTTCTGTTTGTGGCGATGGACGAGACGTGAATCAAGAGTGGACCCTCTGGGTCACGGTACTGAAGCTCCCACGGGCAAGCGATCCTGGGAGACCAACCCCTATACAGGGATCGTGAGGAGCAGACCCGAGGGAGTCAGATACCGCAACAGCTGGAACCAAGAGGGATGGCTCAGGAAGGCAGAAGCACAGGAGAGAACTCAGGTGTAAACGGAATAATGGGTACGAACTTAGAGGTAATAAGCAGGATGGAACAGGAGAATGGGCCAGAAGCACGTATGGACTTCACACGATAATCAGGCGCCGCCAGAATGGCGGAGCTGCCTGATAAACCCTGTGCTGAAGGCTGACAGGAGCGCAAGGAGTACTGGGAAGGATCAGAGAGGGTTCATATGAAATAGAGGCATGCGCCCGCGACCTACGGCGCACGCATGGAGCAGAAACAAATGAGAAGGAGCACCTGGAGTGAGGAAGAGAAGGCGGGACAGGAAGCCCGGAAACGGCAGCGGCCGCAGCAGAGGAGACGGCGGCGAGACAACCAGAGCGGCAAGGAGGAAGAGGAGCAGCGGACACAGAGACGGACACAGCAGAGGGAGCGTCCACAATGGAGGAGGCGACAGCGCGACACCTGGAGAGCTAGGTAGATTCAGCGGCAGCCGTGACACTGTTCATTTGAATAGGGTACTTTTGGCAGCAAACACATGGATTTCTGCAACATTTACACAATTTAAAACCTCACGTGTCCATGTTTAAACATGTATGTGAAAAAATGGTACCAGTGTCATCAGTGCTTTGCATCAGTGTGCGGTCTATGTGTCCATTTTTACCATCAGTGTTTTTTATGAATGGATAAAGAAAAATAAAATTACAAAGCTTCTCCTATACTTTACAATTTTAAATATGGAAAGCACACTCGTGCCGCCTGGATGGCACACAGACGATACATGAATGGCACGCGGACGGAACACGTATGCTGTACGTATTTTTGCTCTATTGGCACTCTGCCCCCTTTACATGATTGTAGCTACAATGAAAACTTTTAGGCTATATTTTTTCACGATGAGCTTTTTTTGTCGAGTTTTGATGTTGCCGATTTTCTGCACCAATTCTGCACCTACCCTGCTTTTCTGCATTTGGCACACACATTCAATTTTGTGACATTTTTTGCTGTCAAAATCATGCCTGTTACGGTCCTATCCCAATACACGTTTGTATATATGAGGGAATCAGGAGCTTTATTTATCTGGATCTGAATTACGGTATTAAGAAAATAGAGTAGGCTCTGGTTTATAAGACATTAAAAACCACAAGTATGCATTAAATCAAATGAGTGTGCGGGAGGAAAGCGCTCCAAAAAAAAAAACAATGCTGCATTGTATGCATGGAAAGATTTTTCATTCTGTTTCGCTTCAGCTCTGCCCCTGCAACAGAGGATCTAATCAATCTGCCGGCTATTAAGTTTGTTAATTGATAATGCATACTAATTAGGCTGAGCGCAGTTACTTAAGAGACTTTGCTAAGGTGATTGTAGGCACAAGTCCAAATGGAGTTTAAAGTATTCTGTGTGAGGTTAAAATCCATCAACCAGAATAGATGGATTTTATATTATAACAGAAGGCACAACATACTCATAAGTATTTAATGTATGGGACTATTACCCATTGTTTCTATTTAAATGCTGCTCGAGAATGAAATTGCCGGCACATCCAATAAATACTGCAACTGGAAATGAGATTGTTACCAGTGCAAATATTAATTCTACTAGTCAGGTTGTAATGAAAAGGCTGTGAAAGGTGTTATCTGCACCTAGTGGGTAATGATATTGTCCAGCACATGTAATAGCCTGGGAAGTACCATGGGAATTACCCTCTTCCCAGGCAATAAACATCAGCCCCCAGTCATCGGCTTTCCCTCTGCTGGTTACGAAAATTAAGCGAGAGCCCATGCCATTTAAAAAAAATGAAAATCTTTTATTAATTAAATACATAGTTGAAGGATGGTTGAAGGAAGACTTTAACTCCATCTAGTTCAACCCATAGCCTAACCTAACATGCCCTAACATGTTGATCCAGAGGACGGCAAAAAACCCATGTGGCAAAGAGTAAGCTCCACATTGGGGAAAAAAATTCCTTCCCGACTCCACATATGGCAATCAGACTAGTTCCCTGGATCAACACCCTATCAAGAAATCTAGTATATATATCCTGTAACATTATACTTTTCAAGAAAGGCATCCAGTCCCCTCTTAAATTTTAGTAGAGAATCACTCATTACAACATCATGCGGCAGAGCGTTCCATAGTCTCACAGCTCTTACAGTAAAGAATCCGCATCTGTGGTTATGCTTAAACCTTCTTTCCTCCAGACGTAGAGGATGCCCCCTTGTCCCTGTCTCAGGTCTATGAGTAAAAAGATCATCAGAAAGGTCTTTGTACTGTCCCCTCATGTATTTATACATTGTAATAAGATCACCCCTTAGTCTTCGTTTTTTCCAAACTAAATAGCCCCAAGTGTAATAACCTATCTTGGTATTGCAGACCCCCCAGTCCTCTAATAACCTTGGTCGCTCTTCTCTGCACCCGCTCTAGTTCAGCTATGTCTTTCTTATACACCGGAAACCAGAACTGTACACAGTATTCTAAGTGTGGTCAAACTAGTGACTTGTATAGAGGTAAAATTATGTTCTCCTCATGAGCATCTATGCCTCTTTTAATGCATCCCATTATTTTATTTGCCTTTGTAGCAGCTGCCTGACACTGGCCACTAAATGTGAGTTTGTCGTCCACCCATACACCCAGGTCTTTTTCATTGATGGTTTTGCCTAGTGTTTTACAATTAAGCATATAATTATACATCTTATTTGCTCTACCCAAGTGCATGACCTTACATTTATCCCCATTAAAGCTCATTTTCCATTTATCAGCCCAAGCTTCCAGTTTACATAAATCATCCTGTAATATAAAATTGTCCTCCTCTGTATTGATTACCCTGCAGAGTTTAGTGTCATCTGCAAATATTGAAATTCTACTCTGTATGCCCCCTATAAGGTCATTAATAAATATGTTAAAAAGAAGAGGGCCCAATACTGACCCCTGTGGTACCCCACTGCTAACCGCTACCCAGTCCGAGTGTGCTCCATTAATAACCTCCCTTTGTTTCCTATCCCTGAGCCAGTTATTAACCCACTTACACATATTTTTCCCTATCCCCATTGTTCTCAATTTATGTATCAACCTTTTGTGTGGCACCGTATCAAAAGCTTTTGAAAATTCCATAAACACTACGTCCACTGGGTTCCCTTGGTCCAGTCCGGAACTTACCTCTTCATAGAAGATGATCAGATTAGTCTGACAGGAATGGTCTCTAGTAAACCCGTGCTGATACTGGGTCATGAGGTTATTCCTCTTCAGATACTCCAGCATAGCATCCCTTAGAATGCCCTCCAGGATTTTACCCACAGTAGAGGTTAAGCTTACTGGCCTATAATTACCGAGTTCAGTTTTTGTCCCCTTTTTGAATATTGGCACCACATTTGCTATATGCCAGTCCTGTGGTACAGACCCTGTTATTATGGAGACTTTAAAAATTAAAAATAATGGTCTATGAATGACTGTACTTAATTCCTGCAGTACTCTGGGGTGTATCCCATCTGGGCCCTGAGATTTGTCAACTTTAGTGATTTTTAGATGCCGCCGTACTTCCTGCTGGGTTAAACAGGTGACATTTAATGGGAAATTTTTGTTATCACTGATCATTTTGTCTGCCATGGGATTTTCTTGTGTAAATACTGTTGAAAAAAAGTCATTTAGCATATTGGCTTTTTCCTCATCCTCATCCACCATTTCACCCAGACTATTTTTAAGGGGCCAACACTATCATGTTTTAGTTTCTTACTATTTATGTAGTTAAAGAATATTTTCTGAATGAGACCTAATAGTGACTTTTTTAAAGTTAATTTTACTTGTTCTTAAATGCTTTTTTTTTATTTTTAATCATGGCTGTGATTTTGATTATCCAGATGTCTTTGTCTATTTCAACATTTTCAACTTTTTTTAATATTGGAAAATTATGCACAGTTGTACTCCAATATTCTAGTGTAGTACAAAATCTGTCTTATTTTTCTTCTAATTTTTAATGACCAAATTGCGGCATTTTAAAATATACTAAAAGGTTTGTGTAACTTTTTATACTAAAAATATGCAAAAATACCAACAAATAAGCACCTTTGAAATTGTGTCAACTCATCAAACATTGTGCACCCACTTTATTGAATTTGGCACAAAATGCGCCTGTGCAAAATGAAAAACAAGATAAAAAATAATTTATAAAAAACCTGACTAATGATGAATCATGACCATATGTTATTACATTTATTTTACTTGTACAGAAAGCAGAATAAACTTTTTGCTACTGTTTTTATTCAAACAGTTTCAACATCAAAAAATGGTATACGTAAGACTCACCAAGTGAGTAAGGATGAGCGGACCTGTGGAAGTTCGGGTTCTGGTACTCAACCCGAACTTTAGTCCAAAGTTCGGTTCGGGTACCAGAGCTGCTCCCAAACTTGAACCAGAACCCAATACCTTTAAGAAACAATGGGGACCCGAACTTTGGAGCAGGAAACTTTTCTCTCTTTCTGTCTCCCTCGTCCCCAGACTTCCCCTGGCACTGCGTACATTAAAATGGGCTTCAATGAAAAGTCCATGTTCAGAGTTTAGCGCCGGACATTAACTGTCCAGTATGAACCCCGAACTTTTAAGTTCGGGTTCACTCATCTCTAGTTATGAATGTGGAAAGTTATAGGTCAAAGTAGTGCGTTGTAGTTATGTTCTTAGAAGATAAATGGATACAATTATTTTTAGCCTTAACGGCCTTGTGATGCTTCTTGTAGATGCCTTTAGAAAGCATAATACTCTGCATTAGCGGGGCAATAGCTCAGGTAATCAATATCAAAAACCTCTTCCAATACTGTTTTCATAGACTTCCTGTTGATTTTAGTCATAAAAACACATTGCTGTGCATACAGGAAAAAAGTGTTAAAGGGATTGACCACTGTTTTTAGAGATTAGACTTGATGGGCTACTCATCTATCAGACCAGTGCTGTTCCATCAAACTCAGTACTGTGTCATGTGCAAGTCTCCTGGCATCTGGCGGGTGGGAGGGTGTTTCTGTGACCACTGCAGCTAATCAGCATCTTCTGATTGGCTGCAGCCTTTACATTCTGTTCAAACAAGAAGATAGACGTGTATTCCTGTTTGGACAGAATGTGAGGACTGCAAATGTAAGTGTATTTTAAAAGTATTTGATTAGGTTTTTGGTATAGACTTTGAAGCGGAAATTCACAAAAACTCTGTATGTACATACCCTCCCTGCAGATTTAGTAGCAGACATTTCTGCAACTGAAAAGCTGTTCCATTCAAGTGGAGTAGTTTCAGATGACTGGGACAGTTGTGGAGCTTTCTGCAATAAAATTCCCAGCAAAAACGCAATGTGTGAACATACACAAAAATGTATGTCCACACGTGTCACGCTGCGACTGGTAAGGAAGGGGGGCCTCACACTGTCCCTGGAACTTGGACCCTAACTATCCCTGTCCTGGGAGTACTCTTGAAAATAGAGGGGCCCAAGTCTCCGACCTTACTATGCTCCTCGTAAACTCTGATCTGTCTCCTCCCCCACCCCATGGGGCATGGGACAGAAATGTAAGGTAAACAAGACCAAAGACAAAAAAATGTTGCAGCATTTCAGAGAAAAACATACTTTTGATAGCTGCCTTGGAGTGAAACTGAGCTATAGATTAGTCGACTAGGCTGGTCCCCGGAAGTTCTCCCCATCCGATGCCCTGGATTGACAGGTCTCTGCCTATGTGCATGTATAGGCAAAGACCTCTCAGTCACTGGCAGCCTGTGGGGACAAGTCATTGAGTAGCCAGCCACCTGTACGACTAGTCTATTGCGTGCAGTCTCGTTCCCTGACAGCTATCAAAACTATGTTTTTCTCTGAAACGCTTCAGCATTTCAGAGTAAAACATTTGTGACCTGATTGTACAGCCAGTGACTGACGCACGCGGTCCGTGGATTGGGCAGCATGTCAGGTTCACTTCGCCCACATCTGTGTATAAATATACAAAGTGCAATGTGATAAAAAAAATCTTATTGCACTCTCACTAATGTCAGTCAATGAGCCAGTGCTGATCTGCAAGTTTTTCCTCAGCTGTAATTGGGCTGAGGAAAAATTCGCTTCATGCTGCCATGGATATCTGATGAGGCTCGCTAATGCAAGTCTACAGGTGTGAGAAAAAAAACGGACTGCACACGGACCATCTGTATGGTGTCCGATATTTATGCACACATCGCAAAGGAACCAAAAAATTGCATCAACCAAGTACACAAAGTTCACAGCAAGAACCCTGCTGGCAATCCCCAAAAAAATCTTATATAAAATAGAGAGATAGAGAAATAGATAGATAGATAGATAATATAAAGATAATAGATATATAATAGAAAGATAGAATACATATCTTGCAGATATATAATTTCACAACCCCCCTACATATTATAAACTTGCACCCTTTAGTGCCTTTCATGTGGAGTTTATTGTCCAGCTTTTTAGGCTTGTTTAACTTAATAAATTAATGAATTAATTAAATGGCTATTTTATGAAACCAGCAAAGGTAAATCAGACAGCTGTTAGCTGATATCATCAGGCTGTGAAGATCTATGGTTTTTGACTCTTTCCCAGCCTATAATACCAGCCCTCAGCCGCTCCCAAAGTGGAGCATCAAATGAGATGCTCCAAGTCTGATGCTTCGCCTTCACTCTTGCTGATTGCTTTGGTGCGTTGGCAATCGGTAATGGTAGTTCCGGTTCATGTCCCCTGTGATTTGTTCAAAAGCACAGCTGACATCAAGCACTCCCTTTACTAACTCAGTAATTCAAATATAAAACACAGATGTACTGCATCATAAATACAGGATTCAGACACCTTTCTTTGTAAGATTAATGAGGAAGCATTAAAAAAAAAGATGAAAAGGTAATTCTTTCCTATTTTGATGTAATGTTATTATATACTTCAATTGATGATGAAAGGGGTTTTAAAGCAGTGTGTAGGAAATTATTAGAGATTAATTATACAACTGATTGTAAGAAATGTTTTATGGAGATGCTTGAATAAGCATTGAAGAACAACTATTTTTCTTTTGGGGGTAAGTTTTATGCCCAAAGACATGGTACTGCCGTGGGTTCCATTATGGCACCCGCTTATGCAAATATTATGAACCGTTCACTGAATGAGGATCTTGTCTATGTGTCCCACCACTTTGGACATGTACTAAAGTAGTGGCTATACATAGATGACATCTTCCTCTTGTAGAGAGGTTCACTTCCTGAATCAATTGAGTTTGAAGCTTTTCTCAATGGAATGTACAGGGATATCATTTTTACCCTGGTCTATTCAGAGGATCAAATCCAATTCTTAGATGTTTTGGTTCAGCGAAATGTGTGCAGGTTATCATCTATGTTGTATACAAGACCGACTGATTGGAATTATGTTCTTAAGCTTGAAAGCCATTTTCCCAATAAATTGATTCAGTCACTTCCGTATAGCCAATGCTTGAGAGTAAAGAGAATAGTTAATGAATAATCAAATGTACAATCGGCTTTTGAGAGCTTGGCTTGAAATTTAAGAATAAAAATTATCTGGTAAATATGTTGAATACCTGTTAAAATAGAGCAAAGAGAATGGATTGTGCTAAATTGCTCAATAAAAAGCAAGAATCGAATAGACTCCTTAAAACTATCTCTATGGTTACAACATATTGTGAGGAGAGTAATAACATTAATGAGATCATTGGAAAACATTGGTCAGGAAAATGTTTACCAGAGGTTGAGGAATTTAGTGTCCCACCATTATTCTCTCATAAACGAGCAAAAAGTCTTAAAGACAGGTTTGCCCATTCTGACATTGAGTCATTCAAGATAGTGTTACACAGTCACATTAACAGTTAGGAAACGTATAGCGTGTTTCCCTTGTTTAGGCTGTGTTAATTGTACACCTACAGTCATGGCCAGAAGTTTTGAGAATGACACCAAAATTATATTTTCACATGATCTGCTGCCCTCTGGTTTTTATTAGTGTTTGTCTGATGTTTATATCACATACAGAAATATAATTGCAATCATATTATGAGTACCAATAGGTTATATTGACAGTTAGAATGAGTTAATGCAGCAAGTCAATATTTGCAGTGTTGATGTTGACCCTTTTTCTGCAAGACCTCTGCAATTCTCCCTGGCATGCTCTCAATCAACTTCTGGACCAAATCCTGACTGATAGCAGGCCATTCTTGCATAATCAATGCTTGCATTTTGCCAGAATTTGTTGGTTTTTGTTTGTCCACCCATCTCTTGATGATTAACCACTAGGGTTGAGCGAAACGGGTCGAACATTTTCAAAAGTCGCCGACTTTTGGCGAAGTCGAGTTTCATGAAACCCGATCCGACCCCTGTGCGTGGTCGGCCATGCGGTACGCGACTTTCGCGCCAAAGTCGCGTTTCAATGACGCGAAAAGCGCCATTTCTCAGCCAATGAAGGTAAACGCAGAGTGTGGGCAGTGTGATGACATAGGTCCTGGTCCCCACCATCTTAGAGAAGGGCATTGCAGTGATTGGCTTGCTGTCTGCGGCGTCACAGGGGCTATAAAGGGGAGTTCCCGCCGACCGCCATGTTACTGCTGCTGATCTGAGCTTAGGGAGAGGTTGCTGCCGCTTCGTCAGAAGCAGGGATAGCGTTAGGCAGGGTCCATTAACCACAAAACCGCTTGTGCTGTAGCGATTTCCACTGCCCAACACCACCTTCGGTGTGCAGGGACAGTGGAAGCTCCTTTTTTTTTTTTTTTCCTCAGCGCTGTAGCTCATTGGGCTGCCCTAGAAGGCTCCCTGATAGCTGCATTGCTGTGTGTACGCCGCTGTGCAAACCAACTGCTTTTTTCAAAGCACAAATCCTCTTGTTCCTTCCTTTCTGCACAGCTATCTTGTTTGTTTGTCCACACTTTTTATTTAATTTGTGCATCAGTCCACTCCTTATTGCTGCCTGCCATACCTGGCTGAGATTACTGCAGGGAGATAGTAATTGAAGGACAGTTCCTTTTTTTTTTTTTTTTGTTTTTTTTTGTGGGAGATTAAGATTGACATTTCTGCTAGAGTGCCATCTCTGTCTGTGTCATCTCTCACTCAGTGGGCCATAGAAAGCCTATTTATTTTTTTGCTTGATTTGGGTTCCAAAATCTACCAGAAAAAATCACAACATCAATCAGTGGGAGAAAAATATTGGCCTCAGGGCTTGTGTGCCACTCCTTACTCCTGTGTGTGCCATCTCTCACTCAGTGGGCCATAGAAAGCCTATTAATTTTTTTACTTGATTTGGGTTCTAAATTCTACCTGAAAAAATCATTAAATCAATCAGTGGGAGATTAATATTGGGCTTTGGGCTTGTGTGCCAGTCCTAAGCGTGCCATCTCTCTCTCTCAGATAGTGGGCCATAGAAAGCCTATTTATTATTATTTTTTTTATTGGGTTTATAAATTTTCCCTGGAAAAAAAAAATGGGAGATTAATATTGGCCTCTGGGCTTGTGTGCCAGTCCTGAGCGTGCCATCTCTCTCACAAATAGTGGGCCATAGAAAGCCTATTAATTTTTTTGCTTGATTTGGGTTCCAAAATCTACCTGAAAAAAATCACTAAATCAATCAGTGGGAGATTAATATTGGCCTCTGGGCTTGTGTGCCACTCCTGACTCCTGTGTGCGTCATCTGTCACTCAGTGGGCCCTAGAAAGCCTATTTTTTGTTTTATTTGTTTTCTAAATTCTCCCTGAAACAATCATTTTATTTTCTTTGGTTTCTAAATTATTCCTGAAAAAAATCATTTTTTTTGTATTTTTTTTTCTCTCAAGTCTCCCTGAAAAAAAAAAAAAAAAAATCTGTGGGAGATTCATATTGCCCCTTCTGCTTGTGTGCCAGTCTTGACTCCTGGGTGTGCCATCTCTCTCTCTCTCCCCAATTGTGGGCCATAGAAAGCCTATTAATTTTTTTGCTTGATTTGGGTTCCAAAATCTACCAAAAAAAATAACTAAATCAATCGGTGGGAGATTAATATTGGCCTCTGGGCTTGTGTGCCACTCCTGACTCCTGTGTGCGTCCTCTCTCACTCAGTGGGCCCTACAAAGCCTTTTTTTTTTTTTTTTTTCCTAAATTCTCCCTGAAACAATCATTTCATTTTATTTGTTTTATAAATTCTTCTGTAAAAAATACATAGTAACATAGTAACATAGTTAGTAAGGCCGAAAAAAGACATTTGTCCATCCAGTTCAGCCTATATTCCATCATAATAAATACCCAGATCTACGTCCTTCTACAGAACCTAATAATTGTATGATACAATATTGTTCTGCTCCAGGAAGACATCCAGGCCTCTCTTGAACCCCTCGACTGAGTTCGCCATCACCACCTCCTCAGGCAAGCAATTCCAGATTCTCACTGCCCTAACAGTAAAGAATCCTCTTCTATGTTGGTGGAAAAACCTTCTCTCCTCCAGACGCAAAGAATGCCCCCTTGTGCCCGTCACCTTCCTTGGTATAAACAGATCCTCAGCGAGATATTTGTATTGTCCCCTTATATACTTATACATGGTTATTAGATCGCCCCTCAGTCGTCTTTTTTCTAGACTAAATAATCCTAATTTCGCTAATCTATCTGGGTATTGTAGTTCTCCCATCCCCTTTATTAATTTTGTTGCCCTCCTTTGTACTCTCTCTAGTTCCATTATATCCTTCCTGAGCACCGGTGCCCAAAACTGGACACAGTACTCCATGTGCGGTCTAACTAGGGATTTGTACAGAGGCAGTATAATGCTCTCATCATGTGTATCCAGACCTCTTTTAATGCACCCCATGATCCTGTTTGCCTTGGCAGCTGCTGCCTGGCACTGGCTGCTCCAGGTAAGTTTATCATTAACTAGGATCCCCAAGTCCTTCTCCCTGTCAGATTTACCCAGTGGTTTCCCGTTCAGTGTGTAATGGTGATAT
Organism: Ranitomeya imitator; assembly: GCF_032444005.1. Lineage (NCBI taxonomy): Eukaryota > Metazoa > Chordata > Amphibia > Anura > Dendrobatidae > Ranitomeya > Ranitomeya imitator. The sequence continues at coordinate 115,213,130 of NC_091282.1, forward strand.
TGATTCCCTCTTCCCATGTGTATAACCTTACATTTATCATTGTTAAACCTCATCTGCCACCTTTCAGCCCAAGTTTCCAACTTATCCAGATCCATCTGTAGCAGAATACTATCTTCTCTTGTATTAACTGCTTTACATAGTTTTGTATCATCTGCAAATATCGATATTTTACTGTGTAAACCTTCTACCAGATCATTAATGAATATGTTGAAGAGAACAGGTCCCAATACTGACCCCTGCGGTACCCCACTGGTCACAGCGACCCAGTTAGAGACTATACCATTTATAACCACCCTCTGCTTTCTATCACTAAGCCAGCTACTAACCCATTTACACACATTTTCCCCCAGACCAAGCATTCTCATTTTGTGTACCAACCTCTTGTGCGGCACGGTATCAAACGCTTTGGAAAAATCGAGATATACCACGTCCAATGACTCACCGTGGTCCAGTCTATAGCTTACCTCTTCATAAAAACTGATTAGATTGGTTTGACAGGAGCGATTTCTCATAAACCCATGCTGATATGGAGTTAAACAGTTATTCTCATTGAGATAATCCAGAATAACATCCCTCAGAAACCCTTCAAATATTTTACCAACAATAGAGGTTAGACTTACTGGCCTATAATTTCCAGGTTCACTTTTAGAGCCCTTTTTGAATATTGGCACCACATTTGCTATGCGCCAGTCCTGCGGAACAGACCCTGTCGCTATAGAGTCACTAAAAATAAGAAATAATGGTTTATCTATTACATTACTTAGTTCTCTTAGTACTCGTGGGTGTATGCCATCCGGACCCGGAGATTTATCTATTTTAATCTTATTTAGCCGGTTTCGCACCTCTTCTTGGGTTAGATTGGTGACCCTTAATATAGGGTTTTCATTGTTTCTTGGGATTTCACCTAGCATTTCATTTTCCACCGTGAATACCGTGGAGAAGAAGGTGTTTAATATGTTAGCTTTTTCCTCGTCATCTACAACCATTCTTTCCTCACTATTTTTTAAGGGGCCTACATTTTCAGTTTTTATTCTTTTACTATTGATATAGTTGAAGAACAGTTTGGGATTAGTTTTACTCTCCTTAGCAATGTGCTTCTCTGTTTCCTTTTTGGCAGCTTTAATTAGTTTTTTAGATAAAGTATTTTTCTCCCTATAGTTTTTTAGAGCTTCAATGGTGCCATCCTGCTTTAGTAGTGCAAATGCTTTCTTTTTACTGTTAATTGCCTGTCTTACTTCTTTGTTTAGCCACATTGGGTTTTTCCTATTTCTAGTCCTTTTATTCCCACAAGGTATAAACCGCTTACACTGCCTATTTAGGATGTTCTTAAACATTTCCCATTTATTATCTGTATTCTCATTTCTGAGGATATTGTCCCAGTCTACCAGATTAAGGGCATCTCTAAGCTGTTCAAACTTTGCCTTCCTAAAGTTCAATGTTTTTGTGACTCCCTGACAAGTCCCCCTAGTGAAAGACAGGTGAAACTGCACAATATTGTGGTCGCTATTTCCTAAATGCCCAACCACCTGCAGATTTGTTATTCTGTCAGGTATATTAGATAGTATTAGGTCTAAAAGTGCTGCTCCTCTGGTTGGATTCTGCACCAATTGTGAAAGATAATTTTTCTTGGTTATTAGCAGAAACCTGTTGCCTTTATGGGTTTCACAGGTTTCTGTTTCCCAGTTAATATCCGGGTAGTTAAAGTCCCCCATAACCAGGACCTCATTATGGGTTGCAGCTTCATCTATCTGCTTTAGAAGTAGACTTTCCATGCTTTCTGTTATATTTGGGGGTTTGTAACAGACCCCAATGAGAATTTTGTTACCATTTTTCCCTCCATGAATTTCAACCCATATGGACTCGACATCCTCATTCCCTTCGCTAATATCCTCCCTTAAAGTGGACTTTAGACAAGACTTTACATAGAGACAAACCCCTCCTCCTCTCCGATTTTTACGATCCTTTCTAAACAGACTGTAACCCTGTAAGTTAACTGCCCAGTCATAGCTTTCATCTAACCATGTCTCGGTTATTCCCACTATGTCAAAGTTACCTGTAGATATTTCTGCTTCTAGTTCTTCCATCTTGTTTGTCAGGCTTCTGGCGTTTGCGAGCATGCAGTTTAGAGGATTTTGTTTTGTTCCAATCTCCTCACTGTGGATTGTTTTAGAAATGTTCTTACCTCCCTTCTGAGTATGTTTTCCTGGGTCGTCTTTGTTCGAGTCTAATGTTTTTCTTCCCGTCCCCTCTTCTTCTAGTTTAACGCCCTCCTGATGAGTGTAGCGAGTCTTCTGGCGAATGTGTGTTTCCCAGGTTTGTTGAGGTGTAGTCCGTCTCTGGCGAGGAGTCCATCATACCAGTAATTCACACCGTGGTCCAGGAATCCAAATCCTTGTTGTCTGCACCATCGTCTTAGCCAGTTGTTTGCATCAAGGATCCTGTTCCATCTCCTGGTGCCATGCCCGTCTACTGGAAGGATAGAAGAAAAAACTACCTGTGCATCCAGTTCCTTTACTTTCTTCCCCAACTCTTCAAAGTCCTTGCAGATTGTCGGTAGGTCCTTCCTTGCCGTGTCATTGGTGCCAACATGTATCGGAAGAAATGGGTGGACGTCCTTGGAGCTGAAGAGCTTTGGTATCCTATCGGTCACATCCTTGATCATCGCACCTGGAAGGCAGCATACTTCTCTTGCAGTTATGTCCGGTCTGCAGATGGCTGCTTCGGTGCCTCTCAGTAGTGAGTCTCCCACCACCACCACTCTTCGTTGCTTCTTGGCTGTACTTTTTGCTGTCACTTGTTGCTGTGTGCCCTTTTCTTTTTTGCTTGCTGGTATTGCTTCATTCTTAGGTGTGCCATCTTCATCCTCTACAAAGATTTGATATCGGTTCTTCAGTTGTGTGGTTGGTGATTTCTCCATGGTCTTCTTGCTTCTTTTGGTCACATGCTTCCACTCATCTGCTTTTGGAGGTTCTCTGACACTTTTTGCACCTTCTGTGACCAGTAGAGATGCTTCTGTTCTGTCTAGAAAGTCTTCATTCTCTTTGATGAGTTTCAAAGTTGCTATTCTTTCTTCCAGACCCCGCACCTTTTCTTCTAAAAGGGCCACTAGTCTACACTTCTGACAGGTGAAATTGGATTCTTCTTCTGGTCGATCTGTGAACATGTAGCACATGCTGCAGCTCACCATGTAGGTTGTCACATCTGCCATGTTGCTCCTAGATCCTGCTGACTTGCTGTGTGTTTTCCTTCTTGTGTAATCTACTCAGCCAAGCTCTCTTGCAATAATGTCCTACAGGCAAAAATTCGGTTTGGTGATGCTTTCGAAGCAGCTGGTCCCGGCTGTACCCAACGATCTTCTAGCTTAGGGAGACTTCGCTTCTCCCAGAAGGCACCTGGAATATGCAAATTAGCCTCCTGAAGCTTGAATCCCTTTTTTTTTAATTTTTTTCTGAAGTCTCCCTTTTAAAAAAAACAAACACAAATCAGTGGGAGATAAATATTTACATTTGCGCTTCAGTGACAGTCCTGCGTGTGTGCCATCTCATTTGTTGCCAACAACAACAGAGTGTGTAACATTGTGGCTGATTTTCGTTGTGGTCTCACCCACCTGTAAAGGGGTAGCTAAATCATACTGAAGTTATAGCTCACCGTGTAAGTTGTGTGACAGCAACAAATACCGTTCGTTTGGTAACGTTTTTAAAACAATGAGGAAGTCTGGTGGAAGAGGTCGTGGCCGGGGGCGTTCATTGTCAGCTGGTAATGAGGGTAGTGGTAGTGGTGGAGCATCAGCTGGTCGTGGGAAAAAAAATATTGCACCTAAGTCTGGAGCTGTGGAGCCAGGTTCGTCGTCTGGCTACACAAGGCCTCGAACGCTCCCTTTTCTGGGAGTAGGAAAACCGCTTTTAAAGCCGGAGCAGCAAGAGCAAGTTTTGGCTTATCTTGCTGACTCAGCCTCTAGCTCTTTTGCCTCCTCTCGTGAAACTGGTAAATGTCAAAGCAGCGCGTCGTTAGTGGATGTTCACGGTCAGGGACAAGTCGCTTCCTTGTCCTCTTCAGCAAAAACAACAACAGAGAAGAATGCAGCAGGCGACACAACGGGTTACTCCATGGAGCTCTTTACACATACCGTCCCTGGCTTAGAAAGTGAAGCAGTTAACAGTCCATGCCCATTACAAGTTGAATCTGACATGGAGTGCACTGATGCACAGCCACAGCCAGACTACTATCCTGGTCCTTTGACTCAGACCACAACATTGCCATCGCAGGGTGCTGATCAAGAATCAGACCCTGATGAGACTATGTTGCCCCATCACGAACGCTATACCACCGACCGACACGGTGACACAGACGAAGTTGCACACGAGCTACAAGAAGAGGTAATAGATGACCCAGTTCTTGACCCCGATTGGCAGCCATTGGGGGAACAGGGTGCAGGCGGCAGCAGTTCTGAAGCGGAGGAGGAGGGGCCGCAGCAGGCATCAACATCGCAACAGGTTCCATCTGCCGGGCCCGTATCTTGCCCAAAACGCGTGGCAAAGCTAAAACCTGTTGGAGGACAGCGTGGCCATCCGGTTAAAGCTCAGTCTGCAATGCCTGAAAAGGTATCCGATGCTAGAAAGAGTGCAGTCTGGCATTTTTTTAAACAACATCCAATTGATCAGCGCAAAGTCATCTGTCAAAAATGTTCAACTACCTTAAGCAGAGGACAGAATCTGAAAAGTCTCAATACAAGTTGCATGCATAGACATTTAACCACCATGCATTTGCAAGCCTGGACTAACTACCAAACGTCCCTTAAGGTTGTAGCACCCTCGGCCAATGAAGCTAGTCAGCAACGCAACATCCCTTCCGGCAGTGTAGGGCCACCATTTTCCGCACCACCTGCAGTATCTGTGCAGGTTTCTTTGCCAGGCCAAAGCCGTCAGGGTCAGGGAATCACCAGTTTCGTAGTAGGAAACACTGCATCTAGGGCACCGGTGGCAACAATACCATCTCCCACCGTCTCTCAGTCTGCCATGTCCACCGGCACCCCCGCTAGTTCCACGATCTCCAGCTCTCCAGTCCAGCTCACCCTACATGAGACTATGGTTAGAAAAAGGAAGTACTTAGCCTCGCATCCGCGTACACAGGGTTTGAACGCACACATAGCTAGACTAATCTCGTTAGAGATGATGCCCTACCGGTTAGTTGAAAGCGAAGCTTTCAAAGCCCTGATGGACTACGCTGTACCACGCTACGAGCTACCCAGTCGACACTTTTTTTCCAGAAAAGCAATCCCAGCCCTCCACCAGCATGTTAAAGAGCGCATCGTCCATGCACTCAGGCAATCTGTGAGCACAAAGGTGCACCTGACAACAGATGCATGGACCAGTAGGCATGGCCAGGGACGTTACGTGTCCATCACGGCACACTGGGTAAATGTGGTGGATGCAGGGTCCACAGGGGACAGCAAGTTTGGGACAGTTCTGCCTAGCCCACGGTCTAGGAAACAATTGGCTGTAGCCGTTCGCACCCCCTCCTCCTCCTCTTCGTCCTCCTGCAGAAGCGAGAGCTCGTCCACAGACCGCAGTCGCACAACCACTCCATCCGCAGCTGCCACTGTTGCACACCAGGTCTCCCATTATGGGGCAGCTACTGGCAAACGTCAGCAGGCTGTATTGGCTATGAAGTGTTTGGGCGACAACAGACACACCGCAGAAGTTCTGTCCGAGTTCTTGCAGAATGAAACGCAGTCGTGGCTGGGCACTGTAGATCTTGAGGCAGGCAAGGTAGTGAGTGATAACGGAAGGAATTTCATGGCTGCCATCTCCCTTTCCCAACTGAAACACATTCCTTGCCTGGCTCACACCTTAAACCTGGTGGTGCAGTGCTTCCTGAAAAGTTATCCGGGGTTATCCGACCTGCTCCTCAAAGTGCGTGGACTTTGCTCACATATCCGCCGTTCGCCCGTACACTCCAGCCGTATGCAGACCTATCAGCGTTCTTTGAACCTTCCCCAGCATCGCCTAATCATAGACGTTGCAACAAGGTGGAACTCAACACTGCACATGCTTCAGAGACTGTGTGAACAGAGGCGGGCTGTTATGTTTTTGTGGGAGGATACACATACACGGGCAGGCAGTAGGATGGCAGACATGGAGTTGTCAGGTGTGCAGTGGTCGAAGATTCAAGACATGTGTCAAGTCCTTCAGTGTTTTGAGTAATGCACACGGCTGGTTAGTGCAGACAACGCCATAATAAGCATGAGCATCCCCCTAATGCGTCTGCTGATGCAAAGTTTGACGCACATAAAGGATCAGGCGTCTGCAGCTGAGGAAGAGGAAAGCCTTGATGACAGTCAGCCATTGTCTGGCCAGGGCAGTGTACAGGACGAGGTAGCGGGCGAAGAGGAGGAGGAGGACGAGGAGGATGATGGGGATGATTATATTTTTAATGAGGAAGCTTTTCCGGGGCCACTGGAAATTGGTGGCGCGGCAAGGCCGGGTTCTGGTTTTTTGAGGGACACAAGTGACGTGGATTTGCCTGAAACTGCCCCTCAACCAAGCACAACCGCAGATTTGAGAACTGGAACTTTGGCCCACATGGCGGATTATGCCTTACGTATCCTCAAAAGGGACACACGCATAACTAAAATGATGAATGATGACGATTACTGGTTGGCCTGCCTCCTTGATCCTCGCTATAAAGGCAAATTGCAAAATATAATGCCACATGAGAACTTGGAACTAATATTAGCAACCAAACAATCAACTCTTGTTGACCGTTTGCTTCTGGCATTCCCTGCACACAGCGCCCGTGATCGTTCTCACACGAGCTGCAGGGGCCAGCAGACCAGAGGAGTTAGAGGGGCAGAAATCAGAAGTGGCGTTGGCCAGAGGGGTTTTCTGACCAGGTTGTGGAGTGATTTTGCTATGACCGCAGACAGGACAGGTACTGCAGCATCAATTCAAAGTGACAGGAGACAACATTTGTCCAGTATGGTTACAAACTATTTTTCATCCCTTATCGATGTTCTCCCTCAACCGTCATTCCCATTTGATTACTGGGCATCAAAATTAGACACCTGGCCAGAATTGGCAGAATATGCATTGCAGGAGCTTGCTTGCCCGGCAGCTAGTGTCCTATCAGAAAGAGTATTCAGTGCTGCAGGTTCAATACTAACAGAAAAAAGGACTCGTCTGGCTACCCAAAATGTAGATGATCTAACCTTCATTAAAATGAACCACAACTGGATTTCGAAATCTTTTGCCCCACCTTGCCCGGCTGACACCTAGCTTTCCTATGAAAAGGTCTTGCCTGTGGACTATTCTGAATGCCTTTTCCAATCTCGTAATTTTCAGCACCTGATTGTCCAGCATACGACATGTTTACACCTCACTAAATGGCCAAACTCCCCACACGGGGCCGTGGTATCGACACTTGGCGACAGCACCCGTGAGAGTGCAGTTTGTCTGAAGAGGTGGGTGAGCCCGCTTTTGGTCGACGGCACTGCCACTGGGCCCCTCCTAGTACAATAAAGTGTCTCTGGCGGTGGTGGTGCGCACCCAACGTCAGACACACCGTTGTAATATGAGGGGCCCTGGGCCTGTACTGCCGGCCACAAGACAGTTTCCCCCCACCCCAGCTCAAACAGTGCTCTACCACTTGCAAAATTATCTCACAGCTCCACCAATGTTTAGTCTATGCGCTGACATCCTTCAATGCCTGCCACTGACAATACCATTGTATTGACATTTTTGTTATGTTAGGCCTTCGATGCCTGTATGTGGTCACTCCTTCCACTAGGCCTCCACTGACCACATCACTGCTGCCCGTGTACCCCTGGAACCAATTTAAAATTGCCTACAGCCATGTGTTATTATTTTAGGCCTTCGATGCCTGTCTGCGGTCACTCCTTCCACTAGGCCTCTACTGACCACACCACTGCTGCCAGTGTACCCCTGGAACCAATTTAAAATTGCCTACAGCCAGCCCAATTTTTTTATTTTAGGCCTTCGATGCCTGTCTGCGGTCCATTCTTTCAACTACTACTACACTGACCAGGTCACTGCTGCCCGTGTACCCCTGGAACCAATTTAAAATTGCCTACAGCCATGTGTTATTATTTTAGGCCTTCGATGCCTGTCTGCGGTCACTCCTTCCACTAGGCCTCCACTGACCACACCACTGCTGCCCGTGTACCCCTGGAACCAATTTAAAATTGCCTACAGCCATGTGTTATTATTTTAGGCCTTCGATGCCTGTCTGCGGTCCATTCTTTCAACTACTACTACACTGACCAGGGCACTGCTGCCCGTGTACCCCTGGAACCAATTTAAAATTGCCTACAGCCATGTGTTATTATTTTAGGCCTTCGATGCCTGTCTGCGGTCACTCCTTCCACTAGGCCTCCACTGACCACACCACTGCTGCCCGTGTACCCCTGGAACCAATTTAAAATTGCCTACAGCCATGTGTTATTATTTTAGGCCTTCGATGCCTGTCTGCGGTCACTCCTTCCACTAGGCCTCCACTGACCACACCACTGCTGCCCGTGTACCCCTGGAACCAATTTAAAATTGCCTACAGCCATGTGTTATTATTTTAGGCCTTCGATGCCTGTCTGTGGTCACTCCTTCCACTAGGCCTCCACTGACCACACCACTGCTGCCCGCGTACCCCTGGAACCAATTTAAAATTGCCTACAGCCATGTGTTATTATTTTAGGCCTTCGATGCCTGTCTGCGGTCACTCCTTCCACTAGGCCTCCACTGACCACACCACTGCTGTCCGTGTACCCCTGGAACCAATTTAAAATTGCCTACAGCCATGTGTTATTATTTTAGGCCTTCGATGCCTGTCTGCGGTCACTCCTTCCACTAGGCCTCCACTGACCACACCACTGCTGCCCGTGTACCCCTGGAACCAATTTAAAATTGCCTACAGCCATGTGTTATTATTTTAGGCCTTCGATGCCTGTCTGCGGTCACTCCTTCCACTAGGCCTCCACTGACCACACCACTGCTGCCCGTGTACCCCTGGAACCAATTTAAAATTGCCTACAGCCAGCCCAATTTTTTTATTTTAGGCCTTCGATGCCTGTCTGCGGTCCATTCTTTCAACTACTACTACACTGACCAGGGCACTGCTGCCCGTGTACCCCTGGAACCAACATCAGAAAATATAAAAATAAGTATTTTGCTTACAAAAAAGAAAATACTGGAGAGATATCAAATGCAGACATTTTAACATTAAAAACAAACACACAACTAAAATCTGGTACAGTACTAAAAATGGCCACCAGCTACAATTACTTTCTCCTGCAAGTAGTTAACTGAAAGGTTTTTTAAATTGAAAACACAGATATGGCATCCACCGAGTGTTGTCCTGTCGCGTCTTCTTTATATTATTGCCGAGAAGATGCAAAACAATGAAAATAATAAAATCATTAATTACCAAAATAATAGAGAAAGTCAACACCACATTGCAAATAAACATTCATTCCAAATAAAGAAGCAGGGCGCGTCCGAGGGTGAGTATATACCTAATAAGAATATAATCACCCTCGGACGCGCAATGCTTATTTCCAACAGCCTTCCTTCCTAAGAATCAGCCCTTCCGTGGTGTAGAGAGACGTTGTGTTACACTCCAAGGTGTTCCCCAGGTTGCCTTTCCTGAGCTTCGATCTTCCGGCTCTCGTTTACTAGTTGTTGGAAACTACGCTGCATTAGGCCTTCAAATTGGGTATGGGGTGTAGAGAGATGGTGTGTTCCACTCCAAGGTGTTCCCCAGGTTGCCTTTCCTGAGCTTCGATCTTCCAGCTCTCGTTTAGTAGTTCTTGGAAACTACACTGCATTAGGCCTTCAAATTGGGTATGGGGTGTAGAGAGAGGGTGCGTTACACTCCAAGGTGTTCCCCAGGTTGCCTTTCCTGAGCTTCGATCTTCATGCTCTCGTTTAGTAGTTGTCGGAAACTACGCTGCATTAGGCCTACAAATTGGGTATGGGGTGTAGAGAGAGGGTTTGTTACACTCCAAGGTGTTCCCCAGGTTGCCTTTCCTGAGCTTCGATCTTCCGGCTCTCGTTTAGTAGTTGTTGGAAACTACGCTGCATTAGGCCTTCAAATTGGGTATGGGGTGTAGAGAGAGGGTGTGTTACACTCCAAGGTGTTCCCCAGGTTGCCTTTCCTGAGCTTCGATATTCCGGCTCTCGTTTAGTAGTTGTTGGAAACTACACTGCATTAGGCCTACAAATTTGGTATGGGGGAAACATTGGCGCATCTGCGGTCCCTCCTTCCTCTAGGCCTCCACTGACCTGTCTACTGCTGCCCGTGTTCCCCTGGAACCAATTTTAAATTGCCTACAGGCAGCCCAATTTATTATGTTAGGGCTTCAAAGCCTGTCTGCGGTCCCTCCTTCCACTAGGCCTCCACTGACCTGTCTATTGCTGCCCGTGTACCCCTTGAACCAACATCATAAAATAAAAAAAAAAGTATTTTGCTTATAAAAAAGAAAATACTGGTGAGATATCAAATGCAGACATTTTAACATTAAAAACAAACACACAACTAAAATCTGGTACAGTACTAAAATGGCCACCAGCTACAATTACTTTCTCCTGCAAGTAGTTAACTGAAAGGTTTTTTAAATTGAAAACACACATATGGCATCCACCGAGTGTTGTCCTGTCGCGTCTTCTTTATATTATTGCCGAGAAGATGCAAAACAATGAAAATAATAAAATCATTAATTACCAAAATAATAGAGAAAGTCAACACCACATTGCAAATAAACATTCATTCCAAATAAAGAAGCAGGGCGCGTCCGAGGGTGAGTATATACCTAATAAGAATATAATCACCCTCGGACGCGCAATGCTTATTTCCAACAGCCTTCCTTCCTAAGAATCAGCCCTTCCGTGGTGTAGAGAGACGTTGTGTTACACTCCAAGGTGTTCCCCAGGTTGCCTTTCCTGAGCTTCGATCTTCCGGCTCTCGTTTAGTAGTTGTTGGAAACTACGCTGCATTAGGCCTTCAAATTGGGTATGGGGTGTAGAGAGATGGTGTGTTCCACTCCAAGGTGTTCCCCAGGTTGCCTTTCCTGAGCTTCGATCTTCCGGCTCTCGTTTAGTAGTTCTTGGAAACTACACTGCATTAGGCCTTCAAATTGGGTATGGGGTGTAGAGAGAGGGTGTGTTACACTCCAAGGTGTTCCCCAGGTTGCCTTTCCTGAGCTTCGATCTTCATGCTCTCGTTTAGTAGTTGTCGGAAACTACGCTGCATTAGGCCTACAAATTGGGTATGGGGTGTAGAGAGAGGGTTTGTTACACTCCAAGGTGTTCCCCAGGTTGCCTTTCCTGAGCTTCGATCTTCCGGCTCTCGTTTAGTAGTTCTTGGAAACTACACTGCATTAGGCCTTCAAATTGGGTATGGGGTGTAGAGAGAGGGTGTGTTACACTCCAAGGTGTTCCCCAGGTTGCCTTTCCTGAGCTTCGATCTTCCGGCTCTCGTTTAGTAGTTCTTGGAAACTACACTGCATTAGGCCTACAAATTGGGTATGGGGTGGAGAGAGATGGTGTGTTACACTCCAAGGTGTTCCCCAGGTTTCCTTGCCATTGCTTCGGTCTTCCGACTCTCGTTTAGTAGTTGTAGAAAAGTACACTGCATTAGGCCTACAAAATGGGTATGGGGTGGAGAGAGATGGTGTGTTACACTCCAAGGTGTTCCCCAGGTTGCCTTTCCTGAGCTTCTATCTTCAGGCTCTCATTAAATTGTGGTTAAATGGAACAACTGCATTTGGCGTACTAGTTGGTTTGGGGCCTACTATCGGTGTCTGCCACTCCTTGCTGTTCTCCTGGTTTCCTGTCCTGAAATTCCATTTTCAGGCTCTCGTTAAGTAGTTGTTAATGTTAGACTGCATTTGGCCTACTAGTTGGGTTGGGGCCTACTATCGGTGTCTGCCACTCCTTGCTGTTCTCCTCCACTGAACAAAGCTGTGCCGCCTGTTTACTACGGTTGCCAATTTTGAACTGCATTTCGACTACTTACTGATTTGGCCCTACTCTCTGTGTCAGCCTCTCATTCCAGTTGTCCTCCACTGCAATGCCCCCTGGTTATTCCTGTGTTACCAATTTTGAACTGCATTTAGCCCACTTTATTCTTTGGGCCTATATCTGTGTTTCCACTTCATCGTGCCCATTGCCCAGCCAGTGATAGATGAGTCTGCTGGTACATTGACCCATAACGCAACATTCCCCGTGCATGCTACACAACAACATTGTGACCCTGCTGAAAGTCAGGTTGCTCTTCCCGCATACCATACCACCTTACACGGGGACAAAGAGGAAGGTGCAGATGAAAGTGCAGGTTCCTTCATCAGGTGGGGGGAGGAATACTAGTTGGCGACGTCACTGGCACAGGGCCTCTCATAGTACGCAAAAGTGTTGCTGCCGGTGGGAGGCGCCCCCGCCGTGCAAACACACCGCTGTACTTTGAGGGGCCCTGTGCCAGTGCCAATGCCAACAAGTGGGCCCCCCCTGCTTGCTCAGGATCACAGCACTTGCAAAGTTGAAATACTTACCTCTCCCTGCTCCACTGCCGTGACGTGGTCCAGATTTCCTGGGCCCACTAATTACTTGAACCAGCCCTACCCCACACAACTTTAGCCAAATGACCCCCAATTTCAAATGCCTTCCAATTATTATAAGGTAAATTACGCTTGACAAGCTTCATTAAGAAGAATGGATGGTTTTGACATTAAAATGGGCACTCTAGGTGTTTTCCTGGCCCCCACTCACTGCCGACTATGCTGCCCCATTGACTTGCATTGGGTTTCGTGTTTCGGTCGATCCCGACTTTACGTCATAATCGGCCGATTTCACTCGACCCGACTTTTGAGATAGTCGGGTTTCGCGAAACCCGGCTCGACTCTAAAAAGGTCAAGGTCGCTCAACTCTATTAACCACAAGTTCTCAATGGGATTAAGATCTGGGGAGTTTCCAGGCCATGGACCCAAAATCTCTATGTTTTGTTCCATGAGCCATTTAGTTATCACCTTTGCTTTATGGCAAGGTGCTCCATCATGCTGGAAAAGGCGATTGAGAGATCCACAACAAGATGGAGCTTTGAGCTACAATATATCGGCGCGTATTTGCTGATAGGAAAATTATGGCGATTTTACTTTGCATTGGGATAGCTTTGGACATGCGCTTTGTGTTGTCTATGATGCCAAACGTGTCATGGACACCTGCAATCTGATAATAATGGTGGGGTGAGTCATAATTATAATCAAATATATTCACGTGATAATTATGAGCAAGATGACTTATAGTGTATTTCTATGCACTATATGCAACATTTGATGTTAATATGATAATGTATTAAGCATCTTTATGCACATTCATCATGCACAATGCACTTTATGTATGTAATTTTCAAGATTTATAAGTATACACATGTGGGTATCACGTGGGTATTGTTGGTATCCCTCGTTTAATGACAGAAAAACCCACACTAGTCACAGAAATAACTTGAATCTGAGAAAAGCAATAATAAATAAGACTTCAAATGAAAGTCAGACATTGCTTTTCAACCATCCTTCCACAGAATAAAAAAAAAAATAAAACTCATGAAATAGGCCTGGACAGAAATGATGGAACCCCTGAAAATAATTTGACTAAAGGGACATGTTAAATCTCGGTGTGTCCACTAACTAGCATCACAGGTGTCTACAATCTTGGAATCAGTGAGTGGGCCTGTGTATAGGGCTACAGATACTCACTGTGCTGTTTGGTGACATGGTGTGTATCACACTCAACATGGACCAGAGGAAGCGAAGGAAAGAGTTGTCTCAGGAGATTAGAAAGAAAATTATAGACAATTGTGTTAAAGGTAAAAGTTATAAGACCATCTCCTCACAGCTTGATGTTCCTGTGACTACAGTTGCACATATTATTCAGAACTTTAAGGTCCATGGGACTGTAGCCAATCTCCCTGGACATGATTGCCGGAGGAAAATTGATGACAAATCAAAGAGACGAATAATACGAATGGTAACAAAAGAGCCCAGAAAAACTTCCATACATATTAAGCTAAAGGAACATCAGTGTCAGATCGCACCATCCGTCATTGTATGAGCCAAAGTGGACTTCATGGGAGACGACCAAGGACACAATTGTTGAAAAAAAAAAGCCAGACTGGAATCTGCCAAACTACGTGTTGACAAGCCACAAAGCTTCTGAGAGAATGTCCTATGGACAGATGAGACAAAAATTAACGTATTTGGCAAGGCACATCAGCTCAATGTTCACAGATGGAAAAATGAAGCATATCAAGAAAAGAACACTGGAGGAGGCTCTGTTATGTTCTGGGGCTGCTTTGCTGCATCTGGCATTGGATGTCTAGAATCTGTGCAGGGTACAATGAAATCTCAAGACTATCAAGGGATTCTAGAGCGAAATGTGCTGCCCAGTGTCAGAAAGCTTGGTCTCAGTCGCAGGACATGGGTCTTGCAACAGGATAATGACCCAAAACAGACAGCAAAAAACACCCAAGAATGGCTAAGAGGAAAACATTGGACTATTCTGAAGTACAAAGAGTTCGGTAATCCAGCTAAAATTCAATAAACTTTGTTAAAACAAATCCATAAAATTGTCGATCCCAATAAGTGGCTTGGCATAGGATCACATACAGTGGGGCAAAAAAGTATTTAGTCAGTCAGCAATAGTGCAAGTTCCACCACTTAAAAAGATGAGAGGCGTCTGTAATTTACATCATAGGTAGACCTCAACTATGGGAGACAAACTGAGAAAAAAAAATCCAGAAAATCACATTGTCTGTTTTTTTAACATTTTATTTGCATATTATGGTGGAAAATAAGTATTTGGTCAGAAACAAAATTTAATCTCAATACTTTGTAATATATCCTTTGTTGGCAATGACAGAGGTCAAACGTTTTCTGTAAGTCTTTACAAGGTTGCCACACACTGTTGTTGGTATGTTGGCCCATTCCTCCATGCAGATCTCCTCTAGAGCAGTGATGTTTTTGGCTTTTCGCTTGGCAACACGGACTTTCAACTCCTTCCAAAGGTTTTCTATAGGGTTGAGATCTGGAGACTGGCTAGGCAACTCCAGGACCTTGAAATGCTTCTTACGAAGCCACTCCTTCGTTGCCCTGGCGGTGTGCTTTGGATCATTGTCATGTTGAAAGACCCAGCCACGTTTCATCTTCAATGCCCTTGCTGATGGAAGGAGGTTTGCACTCAAAATCTCACGATACTTCATTCTTTCATGTACCCGGATCAGTCGTCCTAGCCCCTTTGCAGAGAAACAGCCCCAAAGCATGATGTTTCCACCACCATGCTTTACAGTAGGTATGGTGTTTGATGGATGCAACTCAGTATTCTTTTTCCTCCAAACACGACAAGTTGTGTTTCTACCAAACAGTTCCAGTTTGGTTTCATCAGACCATAGGACATTCTCCCAAAACTCCTCTGGATCATCCAAATGCTCTCTAGCAAACTTCAGACAGGCCCAGACATGTACTGGGTTAAGCAGTGGGACACGTCTGGCACTGCAGGATCTGAGTCCATGGTGGCGTAGTGTGTTACTTATGGTAGGCCTTGTTACATTGGTCCCAGCTCTCTGCAGTTCATTCACTAGGTCCCCCCGCGTGGTTCTGGGATTTTTGCTCACCGTTCTTGTGATCATTCTGACCCCACGGGGTGGGATTTTGCATGGAGCCCCAGATCGAGGGAGATTATCAGTGGTCTTGTATGTCTTCCATTTTCTAATTATTGCTCCCACTGTTGATTTCTTCACTCCAAGCTGGATGGCTATTGCAGATTCAGTCTTCCCAGCCTGGTGCAGGGCTACAATTTTGTTTCTGGTGTCCTTTGACAGCTCTTTGGTCTTCACCATAGTGGAGTTTGGAGTCAGACTGTTTGAGGGTGTGCACAGGTGTCTTTTTATACTGATAACAAGTTTAAACAGGTGCCATTACTACAGGTAATGAGTGGAGGAAAGAGGAGACTCTTAAAGAAGAAGTTACAGGTCTGTGAGAGCCAGAAATCTTGATTGTTTGTTTCTGACCAAATACTTATTTTCCACCATAATATGCAAATAAAATGTTAAAAAAACAGACAATGTGATTTTCTGGATTTTTTTTTCTCAGTTTGTCTCCCATAGTTGAGGTCTACCTATGATGTAAATTACAGACGCCTCTCATCTTTTTAAGTGGTGTAACTTGCACTATTACTGACTGACTAAATACTTTTTTGCCCCACTGTATCAGCCCTCACTGAACACGTTTCGAACACTGACGTGTTCTTAGTCTTCAGCATGAGGAAGGAAGTTCAGCAGGTCGATATAAATGAAAAGAACAGGTGAAAGAAATAATTAATTAATAAACTCAAAGGGCAATCAACATACACCCAAAATCCGACCTGGTGAGACCATGCACAAAAAAGAAAAAAACAAGAAAATCAGATTAAAATACATAAAAATGTCAAGAAAAATATTATTAGAAAGAAAAAATCAAAGCACAACGTTATCATTTATCTGTTACGACATAAAAAAGGCTAATAGTACAACATCATTTCTCTTTTAAGATTTAGACCAGAAGGTGCTTGAGTATTTAAACACAGTATCCAAAAAGCCTCTCGATCACGTAAGACCCTTTCTCTATCTTCACCCCGTAAATTCTTATGAACATGTTCAATTGCATAGACTTTCAATGATGAGGTGTTCCTATTATGGACTTGTATGAAGTGATTGGAGGCACTGGAGACATGTCTCAATGTGGATTGTGTAATATCATATAAGTGTTCACGGAATTTATCTTTCAATTTGCGAATAGTGGATCCAATATAACACAGATTGCATGAAACACATTCTATGATATAGATAACATGGTCCGTATTACAATTAATAAAGTCTTTTATATTATAAATTTTCTGATGATCAGTGCCCATGAAAGTTGCATTTTTTTTGTGAACAAACAGGTTTTGCATGGAGAAGAGCCGCATTTAAAAAAAACCTTTGTGGATTGCCAGCTGGCTCGGTTTTTGAGCACACCAGACTGGACAAAGCTTGGAGCAAGCAAGGTACCTAAAGTAGGGGCTTTTCTGGAAACTATTTTAATACCTTCCTGTAGAATGAGATCTATTGTGGGGTCATCTTGTAAAATATTTAGATTACGGTGTACTATATTTGAGATTGACTTAAAGTATGTACTATAAGTTAATATTAATACCAGTTGTTTCTGATAGACATTTTTGTTGCTGAAATGTGTTTTATTTTTCTTTGTATTGACGGGAGTATCATTACTTAGAGTTGAGATGTTAACCAATTCCGATCTGGTCTTATTGTTTGCTAAATTGCAGGCTCTGTCTATAGCCCATCTCGGATATTTACGTTCACTGAGTCTATGTCGAATATCTGCTGTTTCCCTATGAAAAATGGTTTCATTACTACAATTACGTTTGGCTCTAATAACCTCCCCAAGAGGGATAGATTTTATAGTGTGAACAGGGTGAAAGCTTTTGGCATGCAGTATGGTGTTACCTGCGGTAGGTTTGCGATAGGTTATCTACATTAAAAATATAGTTCTCCTCCCACCAAGACATAACTAAGTTGGCCACTGAAGGGGAAAATTTCGCACCCATCGAAACTTCACCTAATTGCAAAAAGAATTTTTTGTCGAACAAGAAATAATTATAAGAAATCAAAAACGATAAAACTGAATTTATGTAAGATTGTAAATCGGCGGAATAGTTACTGTACTTGACAAGATGAAATTGTACAGCATGTAGGGCCACTCTATGGGGAATTGATGAATATAATGCAATCACATCACATGCTAACCAAGACCAGTTAGAATCCCATGTTACATTGTGAAAAATGCTTAGAATGTCCCGCGAATCTTTAATATACCCAGGCACCCGTTGGACTAGGGGTTTTAACAAAAAGTCCAGCCATTCCCCCAAATGTTCGCTATATGAACCCAGGCTAGAAATAATAAGGCGCATGGGGGGGGGGGGGGGGCATGGGTTCGTGGAGGAATTTCCTTGTGGGTTTTGGGTAATATGTGCAGTATTGGGATTTTGGGATGATCTACGCATATATAATCCGCTTGTTGCTGGGAAAAAATCCCCTCAGAAACACCTTCATTAACCATGTTTTTCAAAAGAGAAGAAAATTCAATAGTGGGATTAGACTTCAAAGACATGTAACTTTGGTTATCATTAAGCATCTTATTGATAGTATCAAAATAATCAGACTTATTTAAAACCAACACTGAGCCCCCCTTGTCCGACATTCTAATTACTATATCTGGATTGTTTTTTATTTTTTCAAGGGACTCCCGTACTACTTTGGTAAGGTTAGGATTACGTTTCTGGACGTCCAATTGAAAGGTGAGCCGGTGTATTTCTTTCTCTACCATTTTGTGGAAATGATCCATGGTGTCAGTCCGGGCTTGGACAGGATAAAAAAAAGGATTTTTTACTCTAAAAGTAGGTCCTGTATCCGTAGGAGTCATAAAATCCAGGTTAGTATCCAGATCCATAAGCGACATGAGTCCATTCTGTTCCATGAAGTTTTTGCCTACGAATTCGTTCATATACATCTTGGATTATCGGGGGCAATAGCTTTATCTACTTCAAAAAAATGTTTTTTTAACAGTTAGATCTCTAATGAATTTATTTACGTCCTTGAGTGTCGAAAGTAAGTCCAGTTCAGAGTTCGTGGGAGAAAAATTCAGTCCTCGCGAAAGAAGTTGTATGTCTGTATCAGAAAAAACTGTCGAAGAAAGATTAACCACGCCTACTGCGGTGTTTTATTTTGACTCCTCAGGCGGTTCTGGAAAATAGTTGGTGTGTTTATGGTGCTTTCGTCCCCTCCGCCTGGTGTATTTTTAGGAACGTTTTTTGGAAAACCATAATTATTGCGTTTATTTTTACGAAAATAGCACAATTGTGATTTAGAGCCTGATGGTACTTGATTGGTAATAGACTCTTGAATAGAGGAGCTGTAGGAAGCATCCGAAGACTCTGGATCAGAAGAAGAAAATGTGACCTGATTCCTGTAGGAAGCCGGAGTGGTACGATTCTGTTTTTTCAGGATAGATTTGGGGGTATGTGGGTACCTTTCCCATCTACCCCACTCATACACCTGGTTATTTTTGTAATCAAAAGTGTCTCTGTTAAATTTTCGTTTTTTAACCAAGGTTATTGATTCTTCCAGAGCAAATAATTTGGCCTTCAGTTCTTTTTGAAATTTCTCAAATTCCGCGTTCGTAACCACAAATTTTGAGCTGCATTTTTTCCTTTTTCATTGAATACTATTCTGAAGTGGCCTTCTATGAGCCCTGACCTAAATCCTATTGAGCATCTTTGGAAAGAGCTGAAACATGCCGTCTGGAAAAGGCAACCTTCAAACATGAGACAATTGGAGCAGTTTGCTCTTGAGGAATGGGCCAAAATACTTGTCTAATCATTTGATTGCAGTGATTGCCTCAAAAGGTTGTGCAACAAAATATTAAGTTACGGGTATCCTCATTTCTGACAAGGCCTATTTCAGGAATTTAACTTTTTAAAAACTCAATGGAAGCATGATTGTAAAAGCAATGTCTGACTTTCATTTGTTCATTTTCATAGATTTTTTATTTATTATTACTTTTGTCAGATTCAAGTTATTTCTGTGACCATTGTGGGTTTTTCTGTAATTAAACGAGGGGTACCAACAGTTTTGACCACGCGTGTATATTAGGGTGCCAAGAAAAAATGAACTTTGTAAATTGGTAAGTCTCAGGCCGGCGTCACACTTGCGAGTTTTACGGACGTAAGAGCGCAGAAACTACGTCCGTAAAACTCGCAAAAAATACGGCACAATTATTCTCTATGCCCCTGCTCCTATCTGCCGTATTAAACTGATCAGTATTATACGGCTAGAAAATCGCAGCATGCTGCGTTTGTCATCGTATTGCGCAAATAAAACGTCAATGAAAGTCTATGGAAGCCCCAAAAATACGGATTACACACGGACCAGCAGTGTGACTTGCGAGGAATACGCAGCGCTGTTAGAGAGAAAAGTCGGTAATTCAATTACCGGCTTTTGCTTTCTCCTTCCTAAACCCGACATGATATGAGACCTGGTTTACACACAGTAAACCATCTCATGTCATCATTTTTTTTGCATATTCCACACTACTAATGTTAGTAGTGTGTATATGCAAAATTTGGCCGTTCTATTAAAATAAAGGGTTAAATGGCGGGAAAAATTGGCGTGGGCTCCCGCACAATTTTCTCCGCCAGAGTAGTAAAGCCAGTGACTGAAGGCAGATATTAATAGCCTGGAGAGGGTTCATGGTTATTGGCCCCCCCCTGGCTAAAAACATCTGCCCCCAGCCACCCCAGGAAAGGCACATCTGGAAGATGCGCCTATTCTGGCACTTGGCCACTCTCTTCCCATTCCCGTGTAGCGGTGGGATATGGGGTAATGAAGGGTTAATGTCACCTTGCTATTGTAAGGTGACATTAAGCCAGATTAATAATGGAGAGACGCCAATTATGACACCTATCCATTATTAATCCAATACTAGTAAAGGGTTAAAAAAAACCCACACACATTATTAAAAATTAATTTATTGTAAAAATCACAAAGGTTGTTGTATTAATTTATTCTACTCTCAATCCACTCACTGAAGACCCTCGATCTGTAAATTAAAAAAAAATAATAAACCAACAATATACTTACCTTCCGAGGATCTGTAAGGTCCAACGATGTAGATCCATCTGAAGGGGTTAAAATATTTTGCAGACACAAGCTTTGCTAATGCAGTGCTACTCCTGCCTGCAAAACTCCAGCCAATGAAGGTAAAGTAGGTCAATGACCTATATTTAGCTTCATTTGCGGTGAGGCGCCCTCTGCTGGCTGTTCCTAGATCGTGGGAACTTTCCTAGAAAGCTCCCTTGCTCGAGATCATAAGAGGGCGCCCTCTGCTGGTTGTCCTCATATGATCTCGAGCAAGGGAGCTTTCTAGGAAAGTTCCCACGATCTAGGAACAGCCAGCAGAGGGCGCCTCACCGCAAATGAAGCTAAATATAGGTCATTGACCTACTTTACCTTCATTTGCTGGGGTTTTGCAGACATGAGCAGCCTGCATTAGCAAAGCTCATGTCTGCAAAATATTTTAACCCCTTCAGATGGATCTACATCGTTGGACCTTACAGATCCTCAGAAGGTAAGTATATTGTTGGCTTATTTTTTTTTTTTTAATTTACAGATCGAGGGTCTTCAGTGAGTGGATTGAGAGTAGAATAAATTAATACAACAACCTTTGTGATTTTTTCAATAAATTAATTTTTAATAATGTGTGTGTGTTTTTTTTTTAACCCTTTACTAGTATTGGATTAATAATGGATAGGTGTCATAATTGACGCCTCTCTCTCCATTATTAATTTGGCTTAATGTCACCTTACAATAGCAAGGTGACATTAACCCTTCATTACCCCATATCCCACCGCTACACGGGAATGGGAAGAGAGTGGCCAAGTGCCAGAATAGGCGCATCTTACAGATGTGCCTTTTCTGGGGTGGCTGGGGGCAGATGTTTTTAGCCAGGGGAGGGGCAATAACCGTGGACCCTCTCCAGGCTATTAATATCTGCCCTCAGTCACTGGCTTTACTACTCTGGCGGAGAAAATTGTGCGGGAGCCCACGCCAATTTTTTCCGCCATTTAACCCTTTATTTTAATAGCTAGAACGGCCAAATTTTGTATATACACACTACTAACATTAGTAGTGTGGAATATGCAAAAAAAATGGGGATATGAGATGGTTTACTGTGTGTAAACCATGTCTCATATCATGTCGGGTTTAGGAAGGAGAAAGCAAAAGCCGGTAATTGAATTACCGGCTTTCTGCTATCTCGCGCTGTATGAAGTAATGATATATATACATATATGTGTCTACTGACATATATATATATATATATATATATACAGTATATATGTTTTTTTTTTTTTTAACACATGGATCCCTTGTATAGCCGTTTGTCGGTTTTGCAAGCCTGCGATAAAAACACGCAGTACGGATGCCATACGGATTACATACGGAGGATGCCATGCGCAAAAAACGGTGACACACCCTGCCTACGGAGGAGCTACGGACCAATATTTTCGGGACTTTTCAGCGTATTACGGCCGTAATATACGGACCGTATTTTCATACGCTGAGTGTGAAGCCGGCCTTACTCCTCAAATTTGTTCCTTTTGGCATAAGGATTCACCATGTAAAATATGTTGACATTAAATTTAGATTTACCACTTGCTCAAAGCATGTGAATTATCCCATGTTTCTAATTTTCCACAATATTGTACACACAATAACCACTCAGTTTGTCATCATATCTTTAGCTGGATATACTATTTATAAAAAAACCTACAAGTTCAAGTCACCTCCTTTTCACCCCATTGAAAATTAAAGTGTTAAAAAAAACACATTTGGTATCGCCGCGTTCAGAAACGCCCAATCTATCAAAGTATAAAATCAATTAATCTGATCGGTAAATGACATAACATACCATACATAACGAGGGATATGCATGACGATAAATACTAAACAAACATTTAAAACTGCAATATGATGTGCCATTGAGCAACCAGTAAATGATAACTAATCTTGAAAAAAGAAAATTATAAAATATGTATGACAAAAAAGGAACAAAGTTAGGAGGTAAGACCTTCAAAAACTTGCTACTTAATTTTTACCATGCATTTCATTGGCACCCTAGTGTATATATTAATTGTTCTACAACTGATGCAGCTATTTATATGTCTGTGCTATACTATTGCACTGCTTGGAACAAAATGTTGCTTTGTCACCATGGATCAATAGACCATTGGACTATAGGACTATGGAGTGCTGCCTTCATCTTTTTAAAAATAAGCTGAGGTTTGGTATTGTCTGGTGGGCTCTGCATCTGCTGTATTTTTTGCCTCTGCTAGTTCTGTACTTCTATCTATATCTAATTATCTATCTAGCTATCTATTATCTATCTATTATCTATCTATCTAATCTATCTATTACCTATCTATCATCTATCTATCTGTTATCTATCTCTCTATCATTGATCTATCATATATCTATCTATCTCTTTATATAAGATTGCTTATTTATGGCAACTAGCTATAATTTGGATAGCATAGAGTATTATAATTTACAAAGAAGATGTTATAAACGCATTGCGTACACGTCATACAGATGTCATATGGGTGCTAGGCAAGAAATATATAGCACTCATCCAACTTTTCGGGATGAACATCAGAGACATTTTTATGCTCAGATGTGAGCAAACCCTAAAGGAAATATCCAGCAGTGTCTACACACATATCCATGTTTGCAAGACTTTATTATTTTCTGGCCTTGAATACACCAGTCTCGAAGCCAGCATCTCCTGATTAGAGTTCTGTTATCTTTACATGGAGGCCTTTGGTATAGTTGGGCAGAGGAGGACGCATTATACAAAAACTATTAAGATAGATGTAAATAATCAGCATCAGCAACAGAAACCTGTAGAGAAATTCTTCAAAGTATAGAACAAATTATAAGCTTCTCTTTGATGTCATATTAAAGGAAATGTTAATGAAACGAGCTTTGCAATTCACAATGAAAACCAGCAAAATCAAGTAGCTGACAAACCTTTCAAGGGCTTCATATACCCTTATAATGAGCAAGATAGCAATAATCCTGGAAATTGTTCTTAATATGCACAGTTTTCTGAACTATAGAGCCAGCATTGGTGAAAATAGCATTACCAAAAGAGACTTAAAGGGAATCTGTCAGCAGGTTCTTTGCTATGTAATTTAAGGACAACATGAGGTAGGTGTTACATCACAGAATTCAATTACGTGTCACTTATAAAGCTGTATGCTGTTGAAGGTTTTATCACTAGGACATGTCCTTCCTCTGATAAGCAGCTCACAGTCAATAGACAATGTACATACATAGCCTGGTGTGGGCGGGGTTAGCTTTCTCAGCTCTGCTGTATTCTACATCTAAAAACACTGATTGTGTCAGAATTGCTGAACCCAGTAAACTAAGTGATATATTGCTGGAATCAGGTTCTCTATTTATTTGTTCATTTATTTAACTTACTTATATGTGACCATTAATTCTACAGTACTTTAAAGACATTATCTCTATCCCTACATCATGCTGCTATCAGATGAAAAACCTGCTGACAGATTCCCTTGAAAGGGAGTCTATCAGCACAAAATAACAATTCAAACCAAGCACAGCACCTCATACAGTAGAGGACAATGATAGAAATGGTTTGTTTAGTGCCAGAAATTGTTCTTTATTCAAATATGCTAATTAGGTGCTTGGTGCACTCTTGGCTGGGGCAAACAGCTTAGTGCACATTACATGTTATAAATCTATCTCTGCCTTCTCTTCCATGACTGACAGCTCTGACCTTATATGAGCCTGGGAAGGGTGTAAACTAGAGAGAAAAGAAGTAGGCTGCAAGGTGCACTAAACTATTCAGCCACACTATGGGTGCACCTCATTAGCATGACTGAATAAATAAGCATTTCTGGCAAAGGAAGGAATAGATTTGGACACTAAAGGGCACAACTTGATGCTTCGTTTGAACCATCATTTTGTGCAGAAAGACTACCTTTGAAGGGCATGCTCAATTTTGATCATCATATTGTGGATTGCATTATTATTATTATTTACTAGATGGTGGCCCGATTCTAACGCATTGGGTATTCTAGAATATGCATGTGCACGTAGTATATTGCCCAGCAACGTAGTATATTGCCCAGCCACGTAGTATATTGCCCAGCCACGTAGTATATTGCCCAGTCACGTAGTATATTGCCCAGCCACGTAGTATATTGCCCAGTCACGTAGTATATTGCCCAGCTACGTAGTATATTGCCCAGCCACGTAGTATATTGCCCAGTCACGAAGTATATTGCCCAGCCACGTAGTATATTGCCCAACCACGTAGTATATTGCCCAGCCACGTAGTATATCGCCCAGTCACATAGTATATTGCCCAGCAACGTAGTATATTGCTCAACCACGTAGTATATTGCCCAGCCACGTAGTATATTGCCCAGTCACAGAGTATATTGCCCAGTCACATAGTATATTGCTCAGTTACGTAGTATATTGCACAGCCACGTAGTATATTGCTCAGTTACGTAGTATATTGCCCAGCCACGTAGTATATTGCCCAGTCACGTAGTATATTGCCCAGTGATGTAGTATATTGCCCAGCCACATAGTATATTGCCCAGTGACGTAGTATATTGCCCAGCCACGTAGTATATTGCTCAGCCACGTAGTATATTGCCCAGCCACGTAGTATATTGCCCAGCCACGTAGTATATTGCCCAGTCACGTAGTATATTGCCCAGCCACGTAGTATATTGCCCAGCAACGTAGTATATTGCTCAACCACGTAGTATATTGCCCAGCCACGTAGTATATTGCCCAGTCACAGAGTATATTGCCCAGTCACATAGTATATTGCTCAGTTACGTAGTATATTGCACAGCCACGTAGTATATTGCTCAGTTACGTAGTATATTGCCCAGCCACGTAGTATATTGCCCAGTCACGTAGTATATTGCCCAGTGATGTAGTATATTGCCCAGCCACATAGTATATTGCCCAGTGACGTAGTATATTGCCCAGCCACGTAGTATATTGCTCAGCCACGTAGTATATTGCCCAGCCACGTAGTATATTGCCCAGCCACGTAGTATATTGCCCAGTCACGTAGTATATTGCCCAGCCACGTAGTATATTGCCCAGCAACGTAGTATATTGCTCAACCACGTAGTATATTGCCCAGCCACGTAGTATATTGCCCAGTCACAGAGTATATTGCCCAGTCACATAGTATATTGCTCAGTTACGTAGTATATTGCACAGCCACGTAGTATATTGCTCAGTTACGTAGTATATTGCCCAGCCACGTAGTATATTGCCCAGTCACGTAGTATATTGCCCAGTGATGTAGTATATTGCCCAGCCACATAGTATATTGCCCAGTGACGTAGTATATTGCCCAGCCACGTAGTATATTGCTCAGCCACGTAGTATATTGCCCAGCCACGTAGTATATTGCCCAGCCACGTAGTATATTGCCCAGTCATGTAGTATATTGCCCAGCCACGTAGTATATTGCCCAGCAACGTAGTATATTGCTCAACCACGTAGTATATTGCCCAGCCATGTAGTATATTGCCCAGTCACAGAGTATATTGCCCAGTCACATAGTATATTGCTCAGTTACGTAGTATATTGCACAGCCACGTAGTATATTGCTCAGTTACGTAGTATATTGCCCAGCCACGTAGTATATTGCCCAGTCACGTAGTATATTGCCCAGTGATGTAGTATATTGCCCAGCCACATAGTATATTGCCCAGTGACGTAGTATATTGCCCAGTGACGTAGTATATTGCTCAGCCACGTAGTATATTGCCCAGCCACGTAGTATATTGCCCAGCCACGTAGTATATTGCCCAGTCACGTAGTATATTGCCCAGCAACGTAGTATATTGCTCAACCACGTAGTATATTGCCCAGCCACGTAGTATATTGCCCAGTCACAGAGTATATTGCCCAGTCACATAGTAGTATATTGCCCAGCCACGTAGTATATTGCCCAGTCACGTAGTATATTGCCCAGCCACATAGCATATTGCCCAGCCACGTAGTATATTGCCCAACCACGTAGTATATTGCCCAGCCACGTAGTATATCGCCCAGTCACGTAGTATATTGTCCAACCACATAGTATATTGCCCAGTCACGTAGTATATTGCCCAGCAACATAGTATATTGCTCAACCACGTAGTATATTGCCCAGTCACAGAGTATATTGCCCAGTCACATAGTATATTGCTCAGTTACGTAGTATATTGCACAGCCACGTAGTATATTGCTCAGTTACGTAGTATATTGCCCAGCCACGTAGTATATTGCCCAGTCACGTAGTATATTGCCCAGTGATGTAGTATATTGCCCAGCCACATAGTATATTGCCCAGTGACGTAGTATATTGCCCAGTGACGTAGTATATTGCCCAGTGACGTAGTATACAGCACAGAGCCACATAGTATATTGCACAGCAACGTAGTATACAGCACAGAGCCACGTAGTATATTGCACAGCGAAGTATTATACAGCATAGAGCCACATAGTATATTGGCCAGTCACGTTGTATATTGCCCAGCCACATTTGTCACAGGTTAAAAAATAAAAAATTAACATATACTCACCTTTCCGAGTGCCCCTTGTAGTCCACGGCAGCTTCCGGTCCCAGGGTTGGTATGAGCGCAGGACCTTTGATGACGTCGTGATCACATAACCGTGACGTCATGGCAGGTTTTTCTCGCGCAGGCGCGCAGGGCCTGTGATGACGTCATGGTCACATGACCGTGACGTCATGGCAGGTTCTTCTCCCATACCATCTTTGCCACCGGAACCTGCAACGGAAGATGGCGACCGGCGCGAGCGGCTCAGCGGACTACAGAGGGCGAGTATAGCAGGTTTTTTTATTATTATTGTTAACATTACATTTTTTACTATTGATGCCGCATAGGCAGCGTCAATAGTAAAAAGTTGGGGACACACACGGTTAATAGCGGCGGTAACGGAGTGCGTTACCCGTGGCATAACGCGGTCCGTTACCCCGGCATTAACCCTGTGTTAGCGGTGACCGGAGGGGAGTATGCGAGCGCCAGGCAGGGACTGCGGGGTGTAAGGAGCGGCCATTTTCTTCCGAACTGTGCCCGTCGCTGATTGGTTGCGGCAGCCATGACAGGCAGCTGGCGAGACCAATCAGCGAATGAATATCCGTGACAGACAGAAGGACAGACGGAAGTGACCCTTAGACAATTATATAGTAGATTATTATAGCACCATTTATTCCATGGCGCTTTACATGTGAAAGGGGTATTCATAATAAAAAACAAGTACAATAATCTTGAACAATACAAGTCATGACTTGTACAGGAGGAGAGAGGACCCTGCCCGTGAAGGCTCACAGTCTACAATCGATGGGTGAGGATATAATAGGTGAGGGTAGAGCTGGTCATGCAGTGGTATAATAAGTTGCCATGGTGGGTGAGAGTCTGATATGTTAGGGTAGAGAGTTCTAGAGATGGGGGTGAAAAATCTTGTATGCGATTGTGGGAATAGGAGACCGGAGGGGAGTAGAGAAGGAGATCTTGTGCTAATCGGACGTTGCATGCAGGTAAGTGTAAGGGTATGTTGGGGGTCAAGTCATGCCCTGCATCCCTTCCTGGTAAAATGGGTACGTTTTACATATAAGATGGTGTATTATGTGATAATGCTTTATTGTGTGGTAAGATCATAAACTGAACATGAGTCAACAGTGTAATGCAGCAGCAAAAAAGGCAAATGCAATTTTGGGATGTATTAACAGAAGCATACAGTCTAGATCACGTGAAGTCATTATTGCCCTCTACTCCTCTTTGGTCAGACCTCATCTGGAATACTGTGTCCAGTTTTGGACACCACATTTTAAAAAAGACATCAACAAACTGGAGCAAGTTCAGAGAAGAGCGACCAGAATGGTGACTGGTCTGCAAACCATGTCATATGAGGAACGGTTACAGGATTTGGGAATGTTTAGTTTGCAAAAACGAAGACTGAGAGGAGTCTTAATAGCTGTCTACAAATATCTCAATGGCTGTCACATTTTAGAAGAATCATCTTTATTCTCATTTGCACAAGGAATGACTAGAAGCAATGGGATGAAACTGAATGGGAGGAGACACAGATTAGATATTAGAAAAAACTTTTTGACAGTGAGGGTGATCAATGAGTAGAACAGGCTGCCACGTGATGTGGTGAGTTCTCCTTCCATGGAAGTTTTCAAACAGAGGCTGGACAGACATCTGTCTGGGATGATTTAGTGAATCCTGCTTTGAGCAGGGGTTGGTCCACATGACCCAGGAGGTCCCTTCCAACTCTACCATTCTATGATTCTATCTACTATATAATTGTCTAAGGGTCACTTCCGTCTTTCTGTCCTTCTGTCTGTCTTTCTGTCTGTCACGGATATTCATTGGTCGCAGCCTCTGTCTGTCATGGAATCCAAGTCGCTGATTGGTCTCGCCAGCTGCCTGTCATGGCTGCCGCGACCAATCAGCGACGGCCACAGTCCGATTAGTCCCTCCCTACTCCCCTGCAGTCAGTGCCCGGCGCCCGCTCCATAGTCCCCTCCGGTCACCGCTCACACAGGGTTAATGCCAGCGGTAACGGACCGCGTTATGCCGCTGTTAACACACTCCGTTACCACCGCTACTAACCCTGTGTTACCAAGTTTTTACTATTGATGCTGCCTATGCAGCGTCAGTAGTAAAAAGATCTAATGTTAAAAATAATAAAAAAATAAAAAAATAATTATATACTCACCTTTCGCGACGATCTGGTGACCGCTCCATGCAAGCGGCAGGTTCTGGTGCTAAGGATGGTATGCGACAAGGACCTGCCATGACGTCACGGTCATGTGACCACGACATCATCACAGGTCCTGCGCACCTGCGTGAGAAGGACCTACCATGACGTCACGGTCATGTGACCGCGACGTCATCACAGGTCCTGCGCGCCTGCGCGAGAAGGACCTGGCATGACGTCATGGTCATGTGACCGTGAAGTCATCACACCCTGGGACTGGAAGCTGCCACGTGCACCGCGCACAGGTGATAGAACTACAAGGGGCCCTCGGATCGGAAGGTGAGTATATGTTTATTTTTTATTTTTTAACCTGTGACATATGTAGCTGGGCAATATACTACGTAGCTCTGTGCTGTATACTACGTAACTGGGCAATATACTACGTGGCTGGGCAATATACTACGTGGCTGGGCAATATACTTTGTGGCTGGGCAGTATACTATGTGGCTGGGCAACATACTACGTGGCTGGGCAATATACTACGTGGGCTGTGCAATATACTATGTGGCTGGGTAATATACTACGTAACTGGGCAATATACTACGTGGCTGGGCAATATACTACATGGCTGGGCAATATACTTTGTGGCTGGGCAATATACTATGTGGCTGGGCAACATACTTCGTGGCTGGGCAATATACTTTGTGGCTGGGCAATATACTATGTGGCTGGGCAACATACTTCGTGGCTGGGCAATATACTACGTGGGCTGTGCAATATACTATGTGGCTGGGCAATATACTTGTAACAACCCTGCTGGCATCACTGCATGGCCTCCCATCCCCCACCTGCATTACACCCAAACTCACTTACTTCTCTGGGCCTTGAGGTGACTTCTCTCTGCTGCCAGCTCCATGCTGTGTGCCTCATGTCTGTTGTTTGCTCTGTGCATGCTCTGTCCGTGTGCATAGGGGGCGGCACCAGCAACTCCTGTGTCTTATTGAGACTGTGTGCACCTTGCTAAGGTGTCCCTGGCCAATCGACATGAGGCTTCCTGTATTTAAGACATCCCCACCCATTGGTGGGGGCCTGTGCAACTTACTCCTTCAGTCAGTTCTTAGCTGCTGAAGTGCCAGGCCATGTCTCTGTGACTCTTGTGTTCCACCACCCAGGGGGGCATTGTACCCTGGTCCGTGTCCTGTGTAGCCACCCAGAGGGGCGTCGTACCCTGGCTTGTGTCCATGTCTCTGTGCCTTGTCTCGTTCCTGACTCTGTCTGAGTCTAGTCCTGTCCCTGTGTTCGTTTATATCCCTGTCTTGATTTCCTTTCCCTGCTGTGCATTCTCTGTGTCTTGCTTTGCTCCGCTTTTGGCTCCGCTCTCTGCGACCTTGCTTTGCTCCTTGCTCTACATTCTGTTACCTTGCTCTGCACTCTCTGGCTTTGCTCTCGGCTCTGCACTCTGTGTCTTGCTCTGCACTGACTTTGCTCTGCTCTCAGCTCTGCACTCTGTGGCTTTGCTCTCCGCTCTGCACTCTGTGTCTTGCTCTGCACTCAGCTCTGCACTCTGTGGCTTAGCTCTAGCTCTGCTCTCAGTGACTTTGCTCTGCACTCTGACCTTGTTCTGAATTCTGTGGCTTCGCTCTGACCTTGCTCTGCACTCTGTGGCTTCGCTCTGCGGCTCCGCTCCTTGCTGTCCTACCTGGCTCCGCTCTATGCGGTTCTACTTCTCCAGCTCTTGGCTCCGCTTCCTGTGTTTCTGCACTTAGCTCCACCTCCAGCTCTTGGCTCCGCCCCTGTGTTTCTGCACTTGGCTCCGCCTCCAGCTCTTGGCTCCACCTCCTGCTTTTGGCTCCGCCTCTGGCATCTCTGTTATTGGCTCTAGCTCCTGTGCTTTCGCTTTGCATCCACTCTTGCGGTCTTCCTCTACCTTTTCTTAAGTCCTCCTGTCTGAACAGGTTCTTACCTGTTTTACATACCTGTCTGCAGATCGGTCCCTACCGGTTCTTCCAGTGTACCAGCCTTGTCCGCCTGTCCTGCCAGAGAGCCAGCTGTACCTGCCTGCCTACCAGAGAGCCAGCTGTGCCCGCCTGCCTGCCAGTGTCTCTGTTGTACCAGTCTGTCTGCCTGTGTCCCAGCCATACCCGCCTGTCTGCCAGAGTGCCAGCCATGCCCACTTGCCTGTCTATGTTCCGTTTCCCGGTGGGATCAGCAGCCACAGCCACACACCACCCTGGAGTGGTACCTGGTAGCTTCCTATTGCACAAGTCTGACCTCACCATCAGAGGCTCCAGCAAACACCTAGGAAGCTACTTAGTTACGCCCCTTCCAGGGAAGTTTGGTCTGTGGTCCAGTGGGGCCACACCCCCGCGCGCCCGCACCAACCAGTCTGGGCGCGAGCGTGACAATACTACGTGGGCTGTGCAATATACTACGTGGGCTGTGCAATATACTACGTGGGCTGTGCAATATACTACGTGGACATGCATATTCTATAATACCCGATGCATTAGAATCGGGCCACCATCTAGTGATTCTATAATTCTATGATTCTAAAATGCTTTATAATGTAATTATGTATGTGCAATGTGTAGTTATGCATCTTTATGACTGGGGATAGAGTTAGGGAAATACAGTATAAGTGTAGTATTTAGTGAGAGTAAGGGTACCGTCACACAGTGGCACTTTGGTCTCTAGGACGGCACGATCCATGACGTTCCAGCGATATAATTACGATCTCGCTGTGTCTGACACGCTACTGCGATCAGGGACCCCGCTGAGAATCATACGTCGTAGCAGATCGTTTGAAACTTTATTTCATCGCTGGATCTCCCGCTGACATCGCTGAATCGGCGTGTGTGATGCCGATTCAGCGATGTCTTCACTGGTAACCAGGGTATACATCGGGTTACTAAGCGCAGGGCCGCGCTTAGTAACCCGATATTTACCCTGGTTACCAGTGTAAATGTAAAAAAAAACAAACACTACTTACTTACATTCCCGGTGTCTGGTCATGTCCCTCGCCTTCAGCTTCCTGCACTGACTGTGAGCGCCGGCCAGCCGTAAAGTACAGCGGTGACGTCACCGCTGTGCTTTCCGGCTGTCCGGCGCTCACTGTCAGTGCAGAGAAGCACAGCGCCGGGGGACAGACACGGAAAGTAAGTATGTACTGTCTGTTTTTTTTTTTACGTTTACGCTGGTAACCAGGGTAAACATCGGGTTACTAAGCGTGGCCCTGCGCTTAGTAACCCGATGTTTACCCTGGTTACCCGGGGACTTCGGGATCGTTGGTCGCTGGAGAGCTGTCTGTGTGACAGCTCTCCAGCGACCAAACAGCGACGCTGCAGCGATCGACATCGTTGTCGTATCGCTGCAGCGTCGTTTTAGTGTGACGGTACCCTAATAGTGACGGGTAATATATGGTTTAGTACAGTGGGAGGCACTGTAGATTAGGATAATAGATAAGGTTAGAATAAGAACTGGTTAAAGGAATAGGGGATTTCCAAGTTTGGAGGGGCCAGAGTAGTGTTAGTTTAGACACTTCCTGGTTTTAGTCAGTTAAAGAGTTGGAATGAGAACAGTAAGGCTACGTTCACATTTGAGTTGTGCGCCGCTGCATCGGCAACGCAATGCACAACGCAAATAAAAACGCACCAAAACGCATGCTAAAACGCTGCGTTTTGCGACGCATGCGTCCTTTTTTGCCGAAGTTTGGACGCAAAAAAAATGCAACTTGTTGTGTTTTCTGCGGCCAACGCTTGCGGCAAAAAAAACGCATGCGTCGCACAATGCAGCGCAACGCATGTCCATGCGCCCCCCATGTTAAATATAGGGGCGCATGACGCATGCGTCGCCGCTGTGGCGCCCGACGCAAGCACGCAAAACGCTAATGTGAACGTAGCCTTAGATTGTTTCAGGAACAAGTTTAAGAAGAAAAGTCCAGCAGGTCGGGTCCTCAGTACTGGAAGTCACATGAGTACTAGGAAACAGGAGCAACATGAGAGCGGCAGTGACTAGGTTCAGTGGGAAATCCCGGAACGTCCGAGACTTACGGTCCAGAAAAGGTTTGGAAGAGCCATCCTTTATTTCACCCTCAGAGGGGAAAACAGGAGGGGAACTCCAAGCACTATTTAGTCTGACTAGTCAGGAAGCTGCGGTACCAGATGGTACGTTACTGGAACAAATATTGCCAGGAGAGCAAGGGACAGCACAGAGGAAAGATCTATGATCAGTGAGAATTACTATGCGATGTCGGTGACTGAACTGAACTTGCTGAGTAAAGTTGTTTTGTTAAAAATGGACTTGGATTATGTCAATCAGTGTGTGATATCTGGAATTGGGACCCTGTAAACTGAGGAGAACTCCAATCCAATCCAGTCCAAGTGAATGACTTGCATTGCACACAAATCACACAGCAAATGGGACATTGTGTTTTCTTTGCGGGATGCCAGGGTGTGCTGAAACAGCAGCCCCTTGCCATGACTACCACCCTGGCCATCTCTCATAAGTACCAGGAGACGAGATCACAGATGTATGGAGGAGGCAAGTTGTGTAGGGCTCTGCATGCCAAGGTTAGGGTTTTGAGATGGAGTCTCTGGGCAATGGGAAGCCAGTGAAGGGATTGACAGACAGGAGAGGCTGGGGAACAGCGGGGGGACAGGTGGATTAGTTGGGCAGCAGAGTTTAGGATAGATTGGAGGGTTGCAAGAGTATTAGTAGGGAACCAAAGTGCAGGAAGTTGCAGTAGTCTAGGTGGGAGAGCATGAGTGCGTGCACTAGTGTTTTTTCAGATTCTTGATTAAGGAATGTACAGGTCTGGGAAATATTTTTGATTTGGAGTTGGCAAGAAGTGATAAGGGCTTGGATATGTGGTTTAAAAGTGAGATCAGAGTCAAGGGTTACACTAAGGCAGGAGCTTGCAGGACTGGGGAGAGTGAGCAGCCATTGACTTTGATGGATAGGTCTGTTGGGGGATTGAGTGAGATGGGGGGAAAGGTGATGAATTTGGTTTTGTCCATGCTAAGTTTTAGAAATCGAGCAGACAGATATTTTAGGGTTCTGGTTAGTAATGAGGGAATATAGGGTCCAGAGAGGTAGATTGGTTTGTCATCAGTATAGAGATGATTATGAAAGCCATGGAACTCTATGAGCTGTCGCAGACCAAATAGACAGAGTAGACAGAGAAGAGCAGGGGTCCTAGAGCTAAATCTTGGGAGACACCAACAGATAGGGGATGAGATGAGGTGGTGATGTGTGAGTGGGAGACGCTCAATGTCCAAACTGTTAAGTATGAAGAGATCCAAGATAGGGCCTAGTCTGTGAGGCCAAAAGATGAGAGAATCTGTAGTAAGAGGGAATGGTCCACTGTGTCCAAGGCAGAGGACAGGTCGAGGATGAGGGGGACAAACTAGTGTCAAGACAAGGGCAGCACAATGGCTCGGTGGTTAGTACTGCAGCCTTGCAGTGCTGGAGTCCTGGGTTCAAATCCCACCAAGGACAACATCTGCAAGGAGTTTGTATGTTCTCCCCATGTTTGCGTGAGTTTCCTCCGGGTACTTCGGTTTCCTCCCGCAGTCCAAAGGCATACTGATAAGGAACCTAGATTGTGAGCCCCATCGGGGACAATGTATGTAAAGCGCTACGGAATATTATAGCACTGAATGATAAGATAATAATCTTTATTTTTATAAAGATGGTGTTTTTCCAGTAGTTTTAAGCATAGGGAAGAAGTGATATGGTGCCATAGCTAGACATAGAGGATGGATCAAGAGAGGGCTTTTTGAGGATGGGTGTGATCAAGGCATGTTTAATCATGAGGGAAGTACACCAGTTGCTAGTGATAGGTTAGGAGATGGGTTACTGTTAGAATGAAGACTGTGGTGAGGTTTGGGATGAGGTGGGATGAGATTGGGTCGAGTGAACAGGTGATCTGTTACATGTGATGTTACATGTGATGTTATGTTACATGTTACATGTGATCTGGAGAGTAAAAAGGAAAGTTGGCCTTCTGTTTTGGTGGAGAAGCTTGTTTTGGAGAAGGAGGACTGAGCAGTTATGAGGAGGGGCTGAGGGGACTGTAGGCCAAAGCTTTCTCTGATGTTATCAATCGTCTGCTTGAGGAATGAGACAAAGTCTTCAGCTGAGATGAGAGGGGAAGGTGTTGGTGCTGGGGGACGGAGAAAAGAATTGAAAGTGTTGAATAGCTGTTTAGGGTTGTGTGACAGGGAGGATGTGAGAGATGAGAAGTAGTTTTTTTCTGCTGCAGTGAGTGTGGACTTCAAAGTGGTGAAGGACTGTTTGTTATGTTATGAAGTGCTTGTTGGAATGGTATCTTTTCAATCTTCACTCGGCAACCCTGAACTCCTGACTCAGTTCTTTAGTCAGGCTGGTGTGCCAGGGTTTCCTATTGATTGTGCGAGCTTTGGTGTATGTGGGGGAGGGGGGACTGGTTTGAGATCTGTAGCTGTTGTGGTGATATATAAAATGGTGGCAGCATCTGCATCGTGTAAGGAACCTATGTCTTCAAGCGGATGAAGGGACTCAGAGAGTGAGTGTAAATCAAGGTGTTTGAGATTTATGCAAGGGTGGGCAAGTTTGTGGAGTGGGGATTGTGCACCTGGAGAGGAGAGGGAAGAAAATATGAGTAGGTTGTGGTTAGACAAGGGAAGAGGTGAGTTAGAGAGGTTAGATAGGAAACAAAGGCAAGTGAAGATGCGGTTCATTGTGT
Source organism: Ranitomeya imitator (assembly GCF_032444005.1). Classification (NCBI taxonomy): domain Eukaryota; kingdom Metazoa; phylum Chordata; class Amphibia; order Anura; family Dendrobatidae; genus Ranitomeya; species Ranitomeya imitator. The sequence continues at coordinate 115,249,281 of NC_091282.1, forward strand.
GTCCATCTTTGTGAGTGGCTGTGGGGATAAGCAAGATTTTTGATTAAGACAATAGCCCTGGTAAGTTTCACTGAGCAATATAATGCAGTGTGCTCTTCCTTTATCAAATTTCTGTACACTGCCTGATGCAACAGACGATACCTATCTGAAGGCAAATCTGTAAATATCAGAGTAGAGAATGAACCAACAATGAATGAAGCAAAACTCTATTACTGAATCCTGCAAAATTATGAATGCACGTTTATTACTTTCTGCAGTTATTCTATATTATAACTGTTAAAAGAGTTATCCACTTCTCAGACAACCCTGTCCAAATCAGCATGTTTGCCCCTGTAAAATAACACCCCTTATACTCACCTCAGGTGCCGGTGCTATTTCAGTGTTGTCGGTACTGCTAGAACAGCAGCGGAGGTGAGTATAAGAGTTGTTATTTTACAGGTTCAAACATGCTGATTGAGACGGGATTGTCCGAGTTTTGAACCACCCCTTTAATTAGTGTTCAAATGTCAATATATTGTAACAGCAGCTCATTGACTTACATTCTGTTAGCCAATATACTATTTGGCAGCCAACAACTTCCTCAGAATCTTTATAAACTAATCAGTTCAGTCTAACCACATAGACAGGATATTTCTATGTCTGGGGAAAAAAACAAAATATCTGAAAGGTAAATTAAACTTGTTCAATACTTGTTTCCACCTTAGGCTGTCCCCATAAGCAAGATTGTCATTAGATCCTGTCTTGCATTTGTGCCTACCATTGCAATAAAGGAGGCATAATATTCGGAGACCCTAAAACCAAGTGATGACTAGTTTTATTACATCTGACCTCTCTTATTGATCATTACATAAAGCAACCACTTCCATGCATGATATCCAATTCAAGTAAACAATTTAGAGACAAAAGTTCAAAAGGTTATGCGCAGTTTTACAACCATTTTTTACTTTTCCAATGCAAATAAAAATATAATACAAAAAAAACCCAGGAAACTGCTTTTGTTTCACAATTGTGCTTTGTAAAATTAAAAATGCGCTGTGATTGGTTATTGTGTGGGGCTATTCAAATTCATCTTGCAGTAGCTTTACAATCACCTTTCGGGCAGCCGAAGACGGGATGCACATTACAGGCAGCGCCTGATATCACTGCCTTGCACCATCCAGCCCCTCTGCCGACAACGGAGGAGGAAAAGGATGTTTGCTACTCATCATGGATGTAGGGATACGTGTGAAAAATTATGCTTTTTTTACTTTAAATGTGTAATGTGTTATTACAGAATGGGTGACATTATTACAGGATGGAGACCATGATGTGGGACATTATTACAGGATGGAGATTATTACAGGACGGGACATTACTGTAGAATAGGGGGGCTATGATGGGGAACATTATTACAGGCTAGAGGCCATAATATGGGTCAGTGGGGGACATTATTAAAGGATGTAGGAAATTATTTCAGGATGGGGGATATTATAACAAAATGATGACCAGGGGCTCATAACTCCTGTAATGTTGAATCCTCGTAACTTACTGGCCCAGATTCTGTACAATTCCATCAATTTTACAATGATTGCCTTGGCATTGACTTTTCCTCACCTCTGCACCCAGACTGCCAGTATTTATTTGCTTTTACCCATGGCCATAAACAGAAAACTTGGATGGTGTTAGCTCAAGGTGCCGAAAATTCTTTGAAAATGTATACTGCTGAAATGTCCTCCATTTTGCAAAAATAGAGTCCTCCGTATCCGGAGGTTGTGTTGATCCAGTATATGGATGATTTGCTGCTTCCTTATCAAATCTCTAGTAAGTCATCTATCTCACTTTTATGTTTCCCAGCAGATCATGGAAGTAAGGACTCTAACAACAAGCTACATTCTGTCAGCAGAAGGTATTCTTCTTAGGCCACTGCCTGTCACAAGGCACCGAACATTGCACAGAGGAAACAAAGTTTGCAATACAGCAAGTTAAGTTGCCCCAAATCATGCACAACAAATCGTAGATTATAAAAGGACAGGAGCCGCCCGGCTTGGCACATTGACACCATTGCACAGCTCTGTGACACTTCATATTGGAGGGAGAGAATTCTTGCCTAGGCCTGTGTGTGCACAGTATAATGAATCAGGGGCCGGTATGTAGTGTTGATACTGGTGCTGAAGCTGTTTTTCATTCATATATCTGCCTATAAAATTCTATGCTCACTATGTACTGAATGGTGACAGAGCTGCTTAGCTAATATGACTGAAAGCTTGAAGCTGCCAAGAGTAATAAAGTTCATTTCCTCCCGGCAGCCGGGCTGTTAGATCGGCAGCCGCACAGCTTTACAATTCTTTTAACCTGCAAATTAGCCCCATATCTGCACGTTAAAAAAGTTTGTTGACATTGCAAATTCCCCTTAAAATTTCTGGTAGGGGAACAAAAGTACTTATGATTACTATATGGGTACACAAAGTGGGATATGATCATTGAATCGAGGCACAAAGGGTGACATTACTCGTGTAGACGTAGTGTCATTGTACACTTCAATTGAACTTGAAAAGGGTTTTCCTGCTGTGTCGGACATGCTGGTGGGCCCGAGCATGGCACCTAAGTGTGCACATCTTGTCCTAACTCTGTTGAGGTTTATTCTAGAGAGGAATTTCTTCCTTTTTGGGGATGATTACTTCTTGAAGCATCGAGATACCACCATAGGGTCCAATGTGGCCCCAACTTATTAAGAAGGAACATAAACCAGCTCACCCGTGATTCAGCAACCAAACCTCGGGAGCACGGACCCGCTGTGTCCAGGCGTGCAAGATCCAAAAAAAAGAAAGAAATGTCCAGCTTCACCGAGTCCGTAAAAAAGCGATTTCTTTATTAACAAACTTTAAACATGGAGGATACAGACTTCAGCACAACCATATGGGTAAGAATCTCAACGCGTTTCTGGAGACTAGGCTCCCTTAATCATGGAGGATACAGACTTCAGCACAACCATATGGGTAAGAATCTCAACACGTTTCTGGAGACTAGGGTCCCTTAATCATGATTAAGGGAGCCTAGTCTCCAGAAACGCGTTGAGATTCTTACCCATATGGTTGTGCTGAAGTCTGTATCCTCCATGTTTAAAGTTTGTTAATAAAGAAATCGCTTTTTTACGGACTCGGTGAAGCTGGACATTTCTTTCTTTTTTTTGGCCCCAACTTATGCCAAGATCTATAAGGCGGTATTCGAGGACAGGTATGTGTACAGCTCCTCCTTTTGGTGCCATGCTTGAGCCTGATGGCGATATATTGACGTTTTCTTTTGGTTGTGGGATGGTGGTGCTGATGAACTTCTTGCCTTCCAGAGTCATCTTAAATGTTTTTATCAGGTGCTGCAGTTCACATTAACCCACTCTATTACAGAGTTGCAGTTTATGAATACTCTGCTATACAAGGGCAATGGTAAATGGAGTACTAACTTTGTGAAACATACTGACAAGATTTTATGGTTTGACAGTAACCATCCTAGTAAAATTATCAAAATGATCAACTCTCTCCTTTGGAGTCAGTTGATCAGTCAGGCGTATTGTTTCGCGTGAGGACAGGATTGATGAGAGGTTGGATGAAATGTGTCAAAAATTTGTGTCTTGGGGTTATACCAACTTGGGAATGCATAGATTTAAACTGAGGGCGGCAACAACAAATGCTAGAATCTATTGAGGAATGCACTTCCCAAACAGACAGTGAAAAGAATTCCCTTTGTCTCTACTTTTTGACTTGTCAGTGGACGCTTGGTGGGTATACTAAATAGACATTGGCCCCTGTTAAATAGAGGTCTGAATTCGGTACCCGACTTCACATCTCAACCCCTTCTGTCATACAGATAGGATCGTAATTTGAAGGACAGGTTGGTTAAATCTGATTTTGTCACGTTGAAAATGCTGACACAAACCACACCTAGCAAACCCAGACTTGGGAATTTTCATCATGTGATACTATCCTCTATCTGCTCCTCTTCTAACTGCTTGTTACCTGAGAGCAGGTGGATGGGAGTAATGCACGACTACAGTGACAGTCTCTTTTATATGGAAGGGTAGGGTTTTATAATATCTGAACTATTTACTGAAGTCTATTTTAGTATGGTACATCGTCTAAAAAATCACATGTCACATTTATCCAATTTCCAGTTAATGCCAATTTATTCTGATCTTCAAGGTGTATATCATTATTGCTTTCAATTTTGACTTCAAAATTTGCAGACCTGCGCACAGTTTGGCAATTTTCTTTCAGGAGTCTACTCACAATGGATAATTGATGCCTTTATTAGTTACGATACTATTGTTTTCTTTTGGCTATCATAAGATTTTTCCTTCAGTTCTACAAGATTTTACATTCGTTTAAAGCCAACTGCAATTATCACATTATAGCTACAAGAGTTGGCACGCTTTGTATGATTTTTCCCACTATAGCGCCAATACAGAGGTCACGGAGGTCATCTTGTCTCATTATCTACCACATTCTCTAGTCAGAGTTCGAGCACCTGGGACACCAGTTCCTTCTTGGAATAAGCATCTGAACAACAGGCTTAAAGGGGTTGGGTTTTCCAGAATAACATTAATAATGTCCTATCCTTAGAAAAGGCCATATTTAACAGATTGTTGGGGGGTCTGACTCTTGGCATCCCTTACAATCGGCTGTGTGATGGGCCATGGCACTTGGCTGTAAAACCACTTTAAACTAAAAAAGGCCATTTTTATACTTTCCTGGATCCCTGTTTCCTTTTTTCTGTTGTGGTCTGTTTAAGACTTTGCATCTCTACAGATTCCCAATAACTGCAGCCATAGAAATACAGAAAGTATGACTGAAATGAGGCTAATAGGCGCTAGACCAGAGCATCAATGATGATTTGCTATGATGATGTTCTGTTTCCAACGGATTAAAATCTTGAGCTCTGCTAATAAAATTAATAAAGTCATTTTTTTCACGCTTAGTCCAGCTTAAGTTGTACCTTGTAAGCAATAATTGGTCATCAGGGCTCATTCAGAAGTACAGTATAGGATACCAAACTTGTAATATATTATTTATAAATGTATGTAATAATAATAATAATAATTTTATTTCTATAGCGCCAACATATTCCGTTGCACTTTACATTTTATAGGGGACTTGTACAGACAATTAAAGACATTACAGAATAACAATAATCACATAAATTAACAGATTCCAAGAGGAATGAGGGCCCTGCTCGCAAGCTTACAATCTATGAGGAAAAGGGAGACACGAGAGGTGGATGGTAACAATTGCTTTTGTTGTTCGAACCAGCCATAGTGTAAGAATTGGGTGTTCATGTAAAGCTGCATGAACCGGTTATCAGCCTAAGTATGTAGCAGTACAGACACAGAGGGCTATTAACTGCATAAAGCGTATGAGAACATGATGCGAGGAACCTGATTATGCTAAAAATATTGAATGGGCCACACAGGGATAGTTAGGTTAATGCGTTGAGGCGGTAGGCCAGTCTGAACAAGTGCATTTTTAGGCCACGCTTAAAACTTTGGGTATTGGGAATTAATCGATTTAACTGGGTAGTGCATTCCAAAAAATTGGCACAGCACGTGAAAAGTCTTGGAGATGGGAGTGGAAGGTTCTGATTATTGAAGATGTTAACCTCAGGTCATTAACAGAATGGAGAGCATGGGAAGGGTGGTAGACTAAGACCAGGGAGGAGATGTAGGGTGGTGCTGAGCCATAGAGTGCTTTGTGGGTGAGGGTAATAAGTTTATACCGGATTCTGGAGTGGATGGGTAACCAGTGTAATGACTGGCACAAGGTAGAGGCATTATGTACTGTATATGTACAGTGGGGCAAAAAATTATTTAGTCAGTCAGCAATAGTGCAAGTTCCACCACTTAAAAAGATGAGAGGCGTCTGTAATTTACATCATAGGTAGACCTCAACTATGGGAGACAAACTGAGAAAATAAAATCCAGAAAATCACATTGTCTGTTTTTTTTATCATTTTTTTTGCATATTATGGTGGAAAATAAGTATTTGGTCAGAAACAAACAATCAAGATTTCTGGCTCTCACAGACCTGTAACTTCTTCTTTAAAAGTATCCTCTTTCCTCCACTCATTACCTGTAGTAATGGCACCTGTTTAAACTTGTTATCAGTATAAAAAGACACCTGTGCACACCCTCAAACAGTCTGACTCCAAACTCCACTATGGTGAAGACCAAAGAGCTGTCAAAGGACACCAGAAACAAAATTGTAGCCCTGCACCAGGCTGGGAAGACTGAATCTGCAATAGCCAACCAGCTTGGAGTGAAGAAATCAACAGTGGGAGCAATAATTAGAAAATGGAAGACATACAAGACCACTGATAATCTCCCTCGATCTGGGGCTCCACGCAAAATCCCACCCCGTGGGGTCAGAATGATCACAAGAACAGTGAGCAAAAATCCCAGAACCACGCGGGGGGACCTAGTGAATGAACTGCAGAGAGCTGGGACCAATGTAACAAGGCCTACCATAAGTAACACACTACGCCACCATGGACTCAGATCCTGCAGTGCCAGACGTGTCCCAATACTTAAGCCAGTACATGTCCGGGCCCGTCTGAAGTTTGCTAGAGAGCATTTGGATGATCCAGAGGAGTTTTGGGAGAATGTCCTATGGTCTGATGAAACCAAACTGGAACTGTTTGGTAGAAACACAACTTGTCGTGTTTGGAGGAAAAAGAATACTGAGTTGCATCCATCAAACACCATACCTACTGTAAAGCATGGTGGTGGAAACATCATGCTTTGGGGCTGTTTCTCTGCAAAGGGGCCAGGACGACTGATCCGGGTACATGAAAGAATGAATGGGGCCATGTATCGTGAGATTTTGAGTGCAAACCTCCTTCCATCAGCAAGGGCATTGAAGATGAAACGTGGCTGGGTCTTTCAACATGACAATGATCCAAAGCACACCGCCAGGGCAACGAAAGAGTGGCTTTGTAAGAAGCATTTCAAGGTCATGGAGTGGCCTAGCCAGTCTCCAGATCTCAACCCTATAGAAAACCTTTGGAGGGAGTTGAAAGTCCGTGTTGCCAAGCGAAAAGCCAAAAACATCACTGCTCTAGAGGAGATCTGCATGGAGGAATGGGCCAACATACCAACAACAGTGTGTGGCAACCTTGTGAAGACTTACAGAAAACGTTTGACCTCTGTCATTGCCAACAAAGGATATATTACAAAGTATTGAGATGAAATTTTGTTTCTGACCAAATACTTATTTTCCACCGTAATATGCAAATAAAATGTTAACCCCTTTACCCCCAAGGGTGGTTTGCACGTTAATGACCGGGCCAATTTTTACAATTCTGACCACTGTCCCTTTATGAGGTTATAACTCTGGAACGCTTCAATGGATCCCAGTGATTCTGACATTGTTTTCTCGAGACATATTGTACTTCATGACAATGGTAAAAATTCTTTGATAATACCTGCGTTTATTTGTGAAAAAAACGGAAATTTGGCGAAAATTATGAAAATTTCGCAATTTTCCAAATTTGAATTTTTATGCAATTAAATCACAGAGATATGTCACACAAAATACTTAATAAGTAACATTTCCCACATGTCTACTTTACATCAGCACAATTTTGGAACCAAAATTTTTTTTTGTTAGGGAGTTATAAGGGTTAAAAGTTGACCAGCAATTTCTCATTTCTACAACACCATTTTATTTTAGGGACCACATCTCATTTGAAGTCATTTTGAGGGGTCTATATGATAAAAAATACCCAAGTGTGACACCATTCTAAAAACTACACCCCTCAGGGTGCTCAAAAACATATTCAAGAAGTTTATTAACCCTTCTGGTGCTTCACAGGAATTTTTTGAATGTTTAAATAAAAATGAACATTTAACTTTTTTTCACCAAAAATTTAATTCAGCTCCAATTTGTTTTATTTTACCAAGGGTAACAGGAGAAAATGGACACCAAACATTGTTGTACAATTTGTCCTGAGTATGCCAATACCCCACATGTGGGGGTAAACCACTGTTTGGGCGCATGGCAGAGCTCGGAAGCGAAGGAGTGCCATTTGACTTTTCAATGCAAAATTGACTGGAATTGAGATGGGACGCCATGTTTCGTTTGGAGAGCCCCTGATGTGGCTACACATTGAAACCCCCCACAAGTGACACCATTTTGGAAAGTAGACCCCCTAAGGAACTTATCTAGAGGTGTGGTGAGCACTTTGACTCACCAAGTGCTTCACAGAAGTTTATAATGTAGAACCGTAAAAATAAAAAATCATATTTTTTCACAAAAATTATCTTTTCGCCCCCAATTTTTTATTTTCCCAAGGGTAAGAGAAGAAATTGGACCACAAAAGTTGTTGTACAATTTGTCCTGAGTACGCTGATAGCCCATATGTGGGGGTAAACCACTGTTTGGGCGAATGGGAGAGCTCGGAAGGGAAGGAGCGCCGTTTGACTTTTCAATGCAAAATTGACAGGAATTGAGATGGGACGCCATGTTGCGTTTGAAGAGCCACTGATGTGCCTAAACATTGAAACCCCCCACAAGTGACACCATTTTGGAAAGGAGACCCCCTAAGGAACTTATCTAGAGGTGTGGTGAGCACTTTGACCCACCAAGTGCTTCACAGAAGTTTATAATGTAGAACCGTAAAAATAAAAAATCATATTTTTTCACAAAAATTATCTTTTCGCCCCCAATTTTTTATTTTGCCAAGGGTAAGAGAAGAAATTGGACCCCAAAAGTTGTTGTACAATTTGTCCTGAGTACGCTGATACCCCATATGTGGGGGTAAACCACTGTTTGGGCGGATGGGAGAGCTCGGAAGGGAAGGAGCGCCGTTTGACTTTTCAAAGCAAAATTGACAGGAATTGAGATAGAACGCCATGTTGCGTTTGAAGAGCCACTGATGTGCCTAAACATTGAAACCCCCCACAAATGACACCATTTTGGAAAGTAGACCCCCTAAGGAACTTATCTAGAGGTGTGGTGAGCACTTTGACCCACCAAGTGCTTCACAGAAGTTTATAATGCAGAGCCGTAAAAATAAAACAAAATTTTTTTTCCCACAAAAATTATTTTTTTAGCCCCCAGTTTTGTATTTTCCTGAGGGTAACAGGAGAAATTGGACCCCAAAATGTGTTGCCCAATTTGTCCTGAGTGCGATGATACACCATATGTGGGGGGAACCACTGTTTGGGCACATGGGAGGGCTTAGAAGGGAAGGAGTGCCATTTGAATGCAGACTTAGATGGAATGGTCTGCAGGTGTCACATTGCGTTTGCAGAGCCCCTAATGTACCTAAACAGTAGAAACCCCCTACAAGTGACACCATTTTGGAAAGTAGACCCCCTTAGGAACTTATCTAGATGTGTGCTGAGCGCTTTGACCCACCAAGGGCTTCACAGAAGTTTATAATGGAGAGCCGTAAAAATAAAACAAAAATTTTTTCCCACAAAAATTATCTTTTCGCCCCCAGTTTTGTATTTTCCCGAGGGTAACAGGAGAAATTCGACCCCACAATTTGTTGTCCAATTTGTCCCGAGTGCGCTGATACCCCATATGTGGGGGGGGACCACTGTTTGGGCGCATGGGAGGGCTCGGAAGGGAAGGAGCTCCATTTGGAATGAGGACTTAGATGGAATGGTCTGCAGGTGTCACATTGCATTTGCAGAGCCCCTAATGTACCTAAACAGTAGAAACCTCCCACAAGTGACACCATTTTGGAAACTAGACGCCCTAAGGAACTCATCTAGATGTGTTGTGATAGCTTTGAACCCCCAAGTGTTTCACTACAGTTTGTAACGCAGAGCCGTGAAAATTAAAAAAAAAAATCTTTCCCCCCAAAATTATTTTTTAACCCCCAGTTTTGTATTTTCCCGAGGGTAAGAGGAGAAATTCGACCCCAAAAGTTGTTGTCCAATTTGTCCTGAGTACGCTGATACCCCGTATGTTGGGGGAAACCACCGTTTGAGCGCATGGCAGAGCTCGGAATGGAAGGAGCACCATTTGGAATGCAGACTTAGATGGAATGGTCTGCAGACGTCACATTGCGTTTGCAGAACCCCTAATGTACCTAAACAGTAGAAACCCCCCACAAGTGACCCCATATTGGAAACTAGACCCCCCAGGGAACTAATCTAGATGTGTTGTGAGAACTTTGAACCCCCAAGTGTTTCACTACAGTTTATAACGCAGAGCCGTGAAAATAAAAAATCCTTTTTTTTCCCACAAAAAATATGTTTTAGCCCCGAGTTTTGTATTTTCCCAAGGGTAACAGGAGAAATTGGACCCCAAAAGTTGTTGTCCTATTTGTCCTGAGTACGCTGATACCCCATATGTTGGGGTAAACCCCTGTTTGGGCACACGGGAGAGCTCGGAAGGGAAGAAGCACTGTTTTACTTTTTCAACGCAGAATTGGCTGGAATTGAGATCGGACGCCATGTCGCGTTTGGAGAGCCCCTGATGTGCCTAAACAGTGGAAACCCCACAATTATAACTGAAACCCTAATCCAAACACATCCCTAACCCTAATCCCAACAGTAACCCTAACCACACCTCTAACCCAGACACACCCCTAACCCTAATCCCAACCCTATTCCTAACCGTAAATGTAATCTAAACCCTAACTGTAACTTTAGCCCCAACCCAAACTGTAGCCCTAGCCCTAACCCTAATCCTAACCCTAGCCCTAACCCTAGCCCTAACCCTAGCCCTAACCCTAACCCTAGCCCTAACCCTAACCCTAGCCCTAACCCTAGCCCTAACCCTAACCCTAGCCCTAACCCTAGCCCTAACCCTAACCCTAGCCCTAACCCTAGCCCTAACCCTAACCCTAGCCCTAACCCTAGCCCTAACCCTAGCCCTAACCCTAGCCCTAACTCTAACCCTAGCCCTAATGGGAAAATGGAAATAAATACATTTTTTAAATTTTTCCCTAACTAAGGGGGTGATGAAGGGGGGTTTGATTTACTTTTATAGCGGGTTTTTTAGCGGATTTTTATGATTGGCAGCCGTCACACACTGAAAGACGCTTTTTATTGCAAAAAATATTTTTTGCGTTACCACATTTTGAGAGCTATAATTTTTCTATATTTTAGTCCACAGAGTCATGTGAGGTCTTGTTTTTTGCGGGATGAGTTGACGTTTTTATTGGTAACATTTTCGGGCACGTGACATTTTTTGATCGCTTTTTATTCCGATTTTTGTGAGGCAGAATGACCAAAAACCAGCTATTCATGAATTTCTTTTGGGGGAGGCGTTTATACCGTTCCGCGTTTGGTAAAATTGACAAAGCAGTTTTATTCTTCGGGTCAGTACGATTACAGCGACACCTCATTTATATCATTTTTTTATGTTTTGGCGCTTTTATACGATAAAAACTATTTTATAGAAAAAATAATTATTTTGGCATCGCTTTATTCTCAGGACTATAACTTTTTTATTTTTTTGCTGATGATGCTGTATGGCAGCTCGTTTTTTGCAGGACAAGATGACGTTTTCAGCGGTACCATGGTTATTTATATCTGTCTTTTTGATCGCGTGTTATTCCACTTTTTGTTCGGCGGTATGATAATAAAGCGTTGTTTTTTGCCTCGTTTTTTTTTTTTTTTTCTTACGGTGTTTACTGAAGGGGTTAACTAGTGGGCCAGTTTTATAGGTCAGGCCGTTACGGACGCGGCGATACTAAATATGTGTACTTTTATTGTTTTGTTTTTTTTATTTAGATAAAGAAATGTATTTATGGGAATAATATTTTTTTTTTTTTCATTATTTTGGAATATTTTTTTTATTTTTTTTTACACGTTTGAAATTTTTTTTTTTTACTTTTTTACTTTGTCCCAGGGGGGGACATCACAGATCAGTGATCTGACAGTTTGCACAGCACTCTGTCAGATCACTGATCTGACATGCAGCACTGCAGCCTTCACAGTGCCTGCTCTGAGCAGGCTCTGTGAAGCCACCTCCCTCCCTGCAGGACCCGGATCCGCGGCCATCTTGGATCCGGGGCTCGAGCAGGGAGGGAGGGAGGTAAGACCCTCGCAGCAACGCGATCACATCGCGTCGCTGCGGGGGGCTCAGGGAAGCCCGCAGGGAGCCCCCTCCCTGCGCGGTGCTTCCCTGTACCGCCGGCACATCGCGATCATCTTTGATCGCGGTGTGCCAGGGGTTAATGTGCCGGGGGCGGTCCGTGACCACTCCTGGCACATAGTGCCGGATGTCAGCTGCGATAGGCAGCTGACACCCGGCCGCGATCGGCGGCGCTCCCCCCGTGAGCGCCGCCGATCGCGCTGGACGTACTATCCCGTCCATGGTTATAGGGGCCCACCCCACATGGACGGGATAGTACGTCCGATGTCAGAAAGGGGTTAAAAAAACAGACAATGTGATTTTCTGGATTTTTTTTTCTCAGTTTGTCTCCCATAGTCGAGGTCTACCTATGATGTAAATTACAGACGCCTCTCATCTTTTTAAGTGGTGGAACTTGCACTATTGCTGACTGACTAAATACTTTTTTGCCCCACTGTATAATGTTGCTTACTGATGTTCAATTATATTTATTCCACAAATGCTCTTAAAAAGTATCCAGATTGAAACATTGCTTGTTACACAATCTATATGTCAGATTGGATTATGGAATTCACAAAATATTTAAAATAATTTCCGTCTATTTCTTTAATTTTACATATGATTGAAATGCAGTAAAAAAATATGAAATGGCGTATACTTGCCTTCCAATCCCCCAATGCTCTTCCGTTCTGCTGGCCATGTCCCCTCCAGTCTCTTCTACTCTTATAGCATGGTCAGCACTTGACAGCTGCAGCTAATCGCTGAAGCCACTGATTAGCTGCAGTGGTTACAGCCGACTCAACTTCCATTGAGATCGGTGGGGAATAAGAAAAGCGGAATGAAAGACTGGTGAGGATCAGAAGGTAAATACTGTATATTCTATTCTCTACTTTTTTTTACCACACCGAAGCCATATATCAGGTTAGAAAGGGACGGAAAACTCCTTTAAGCATTATTACAATTCTTTCAATTTTTCATTGTGTGCTGTGAACATTATACTCACAAATCTTGCAACCAATCAGATTAATATTAATGGTTTTCTTGTAAAAAATTGTTCCAATTTTTACAAGGAAACATGTTTTCTCATCGCAGTGAAATAATGCCCTTCTATTCCTATAATGGAGTCTTCTGTCAGAACTACAATCAAAGGCGTAACGATGACTGGCAATTCTAAGCAGGTCAGGTACATTTCCTGGAAGATGAGACAGATGTCAATCAGATCAATTTAGACTGAGCAAATTCTGCATTTAACACTAGGACTACTGGACTCGTGACCCCGCCTAGAACTACTGAAAGGAGTCATTTTGACTCCTTGCTTGTTTTCGTTTATTTTTAGAGTTTCATTTGTGGTTATTTATTAATAATTATATTTTTTGTAATGTATTATTATTGTGAGATCCAACAGTAATGCTTTTGATTGTTTTTTTTTTCTGTTTTCTTATTTTTCTACAGAAAATAACAATAATTATAATAGACGTTTTTCAAACATTTTTTTTTATTCAAGTGCACACATATAAACAACAACTGAAGAACAAAAAGCAGAGAAAATGTAGGTGGAGGAGCATAAAAATGAAAATATGGCGCAGAATTCACCTTCTAAACATTTGGTGTTTCGCATTTTAGGCATTGCCTTTGATTTATGGCAGTACATTGCCCACACAAAGACTTACCACAAGTCTTACAATTGCCGACAGATCTATTTTTCTTGCACTTTTCTTTGATCTGGCAAAATTTTGTTTGAACCATCACTTCTGAACATGTAGAAACTTGGGACGTGGAACCCTTTTCCCTATCTGTGACATAAGGACCACTCAACTCTCTCACAAGTGTTTGCAAAAATGCCTTACGTGACATTTTTTGGTGGGTAATCTCCTTGAATATTATACATGCATTTATACCCGCAAAGTCTAAGGCATTTTCAAATGCATGAACAGGCCATCTCCTTTTGGATGTTCGTGTGGTATATTTTCGTGCCATCTGATCCACTACATCTACTCCATATTTTGTTTCATTGTAAAACTTTACCATTTCTGGAGTTTTTTTTAGCGGAATCAGATGCAACAACAACATCTGGATGGACGGAACTCAAAATGACAACATTTTTGTTGGGCTTTCCTTGATATACTGTAAGTGTAAAATTGTCTTCATTTCTAAACACTTTAGTGTTGTACAATTCCTCTTTCATGGATTTTATTTCTTTAGGCACTTCTCGCCTTATCTTATTCAGTGTTCCCACGATGGTTGTTCCTTTGCTTTTTAGCTGTTTAGCTAATTTAAATGAAGTAAAATAATTATCGGTTGTAACATTGCGACCTTTTTTCAAAAACGGGTCCAATAACTTCATTACCACATGGTCAGCTAAACGGTCCTCAGCACGGCGTGTGTCATCTTTGCCTAGATAAGGGAAGCCATTTGCCAGATATTTGCTCTCCTTATCAACAGCTAGCCAATATTTGTGGCCATATTTATCTGGTTTGGAAGGCATGTACTGCGTGAATGGACACCTAGTTTTGCTTGGGAAAAGTTGCTCATCCACCATTATGTATGGGCCAGGTTTGTAACACGCAATACAATTTTCAATAAACCTGTCCCACACAGTAGAAAATAGAGCAAACTTGTCCGTTTGCAGTCTCTCCGATCGAGTAGATTTCTCATCAAATCTGAGAAACCTCATAATTTCAACAAAGCGGTCCCTAGACATTGTCGCTTTGCAAAACGGTATTCCCCAGTCATTACACCAAATACTGCTAATCGAGTGACGGTTCGTGCCAGATATTCCACGAGCATAGAATATCGCAATGAATGCATCTAGCTCCTCATCAGATAGAGTAAACTGTAAATTATTGTTCCTGCATGCTTCTGCAAGCGTACAGTTCTTTATATGTGTCAATATATATGAATCAAAAAATAAACGCCATGCGCTCAAAGGACTATCGATAATGATATTTCTTCTGGCGTATCCTGTAGGGCCAGGTGCTTCTCGAAGAATATTTTGGCTGTCACGCCTACCAGGCAAGTGTTGTCCAATTTCAACAGGTTTCCATTGAATACCATCCGCTGAAACTAGTATTCCTTCAGATTCGCCTTCTCTGGTGTTTGTTGTTGCATTACCTTCGCCGCCATCGTTATCTGTTGTTCTTTCATTTCTGGGACGTTTTGCTGATTTTTTCTGTCCACGACCAGGAGGATGGTCACGAGGCAACATAACTGCATGAGCCCGATCCACAGTTGATGTGCTTGGAATATCTGGAAAAAAGTTGATGAATATTTAGAATGTTTGTTTTGTAAGGGTCCGTGCACACTGGCTGGATTAGCGGCGGAATATCCGACCGGATATTCTCACCACAATCCGGCCCGTACCTGCCCGCTCAGGTACAGAGCGGAGTTTCATACCTGAAGCTCCGCTCCGAACCCCGGGCTGGAGCCGCTGTCTGGGACGGAGCCGTGCTCGCGCGTAAGCAAGCGCTACTCTGTCCCTGACAGCGGCTCCAGCCCGGGGTTCGGAGCGGAGCTTCAGGCATGAGCGGGCAGGTACGGCCTGTATTGCGGCAAGAATATCCAGATGGCTATTCAGCCAGAATTCTGCTAGTGTGCACAGGCCCTAACTCAGTGTGTGGAAGAACAAATAAATACACATAACTACTTACCTTCTGGATTTGTTCCTTCTGAGTCTTCAGATTCACTTGATATGTTCTGAGGAATGAAATCTTCATCACTGTCAGAATCAAATACATGTTCCTGCAATTCGGATTCCGATTCATACTCCGGTATGGATTGCAAAGTAGCCAGAATATCCTGAGGCTTTATCAAACGTCTTCTCTCCATATTCCTCACAAATTCCATAATTCTATATAGTTCCCTGCTGAAAAATAGAAATGAAATGAAAACTAAAAGAAATAATAACTGTTCTGCCACCTTCAAAAGTAGGTGGGCTGAATCAGTTGACAGACAGCTAAACTATTTCATAACAATTCATACCTGTATGAGTCTTCAGAGCTCGTATGTCTGCGTCTGTTCTCTTTGTCTCTTCAGCTGAACTGAAAGTAAAGTTACTATCCAGAATACTGTCTCCTGCTAGGACCTTAGAAAAACACCACCCTTCATTAGCATAAGATAAGAGCCTAGAGTAAACAAGCTATTTTGTTCAGGATTACACAGTAATACAAGCAGGTAAAACACAAGGAAAATGTGAAAAGTTGACATGTAAATTGAACTACATCTATATGAACATCAGGGTAAATAAGACAGAGTGAAAAAATTATGCACAAAACTTTATAGCAACATTTAGTGACAAAAGGACCTCAAAATATAGTAGGGAGTCAAAATGACTCCCTTCAGTAGTTCTTGGTAAATTTTGAAAAAAACGCGCAAATTTTTTACCAAAATTATTTATTCTCACAAAATCTTTTTTCACATCATATTTGAGGAAAAGTCACCGAGTTTCAAGCCGGAATTCTGAAAAATGTAGTCACAGAAGAGAAATAAAAAACGAAAGGAGTCAAAATGACTCCATCAGTAGTTCTAGACTTTAAAAGATATGGACACTTTTTAGGCATTTTTTTTTTTTAACCTAAATGCATGGATAGTATTTTAGACTATTTTTAAAAGCGTTTCAATCAAAACTTGACCATTTTCAGCTTCTATGTGTCACCGGGCACAGCAGATTGCAGATGTATTATCAGTGAATCCCTCAGTGATCTCGCCTAATTGCAGGATCAGTAACCCTTAAATCACTGGAGCAGAAGTCACCGGCGCCTGCGCAGAAGATCCGTGAGTGCAGCGCCCATAGAAGGGAGGATGAGGTATGTATTTCTGAGGGAGTGCAGGTGCAGGCGCGGGATTCCAGCCCCAGAACTGACGTACAAAAGAAGGAGGTAGTATTACAATGAGTAGAGGAGGGCAGGGATTTCTTCCAGGCAACGCACGACCCAGAATCATTAACATAAAGACAGAATATAACATTTCTGAGCAACAAGACCGTTAATATGACTCATACAGGTAGGACTAGTGTAACATTTCCATTACCTGTATGCCCTGCCCATATTAATAGGGCATATATGTCTTGGAGGGGGAACATTAAAAGTGTAGACTGTATTAAGACACAATAACTATTAGACTGTCTTTCGGCTATTTTGAAATGGTTTTTTTTTTGCTGTTTTTAGAGATTTTTTTGTGAATTTGTTGCAAATTATTGTCTCAGTCTCTGTTTTTTTTTAATTGCAGCTTGTGTTGTTGAGTTTCTAACATTACAAGTTAGATCATGCGATTTCAAAATTTCTTATAATGGAAAAAAAACACAACAAAAAATATTCCTCATTAAACACAATACATATTAACACGTACAATTTGACAAAATAATGGAGAAAAATTCAACAAAGTGTTCAAACGCTATAACTAAAACTACTTGAGGTTTGTTTTTTTAAATACCACAATAACAAAAAACATTGTCTTAAGGCCCCGTCACACATAGCGACGCTGCAGCGATACCGACAACGATCCGGATCGCTGCAGCGTCGCTGTTTTGGTCGCTGGAGAGCTGTCACACAGACCGCTCTCCAGCGACCAACGATCAGGGGAAAGACTTCGGCATCGTTGAAACTGTCTTCAACGATGCCGAAGTCCCCGGGTAACCAGGGTAAACATCGGGTTACTAAGCGCAGGGCCGCGCTTAGTAACCCGATGTTTACCCTGGTTACCATCGTTAAAGTAAAAAAAACAAACGCTACATACTTACCTACCGCTGTCTGTCCCCGGCGCTGTGCTTCTCTGCTCTGGCTGTGAGCACAGCGGCTGGAAAGCAGAGCGGTAACGTCACCGCTCTGCTTTCCGGCTGCCCGCCGCTCACAGCCAGAGCAGAGAAGCACAGCGCCGGGGACAGACAGCGGTAGGTAAGTATGTAGCGTTTTTTTTTTTACTTTAACGATGGTAACCAGGGTAAACATCGGGTTACTAAGCGCGGCCCTGCGCTTAGTAACCCGATGTTTACCCTGGTTACCAGCGAAGACATCGCTAAATCGGCGTCACACACGCCGATTCAGCGATGTCAGCGGGACCTCAACGATCAAAAAATGTTCCAGGCCATTCCGACACGACCAGCGATCTCACAGCAGGGGCCTGATCGCTGGTACGTGTCACACATAGCGAGATCGCTACTGAGATCACTGTTGCGTCACAAAACTTGTGACTCAGCAGCGATCTCGCTAGCGACCTCGCTATGTGTGACGGGGCCTTTACATTTGATATTTATCTATTGAAAGCAACAACCATCTTGCTGTAGCATTGCCACTTAAAACACAGTGTTATTTTTTTTTAAAATGCTCTGTGTGATAGAGCTTAGGTTTATATTCACACTTTGCTTATTTGGTGCGGATTTTATGCCTGAATTTAGAAACTAAAATCCACAGCGTTTTAGGTTATAATATCTGCACATATTTTTCACACTCATTTATGACTTTTTATGTGTTGAGGTGTTGCCTTAAAACACAAAAAATGCAACAAAACAATGTCGGTCAGTGGTTCAACCTGCAAATTTCCCAATTGCAAGGAATGGGTACAATCTGCGTCAATACGATGCATTTCCAGAACAGAAATTGAGATGCTGCGGATTTTAAAAGAATGCAACAAAAGCCAATTTCCAAGCAGATTCCACATAGAAAAATCCAAAAATGCAGCTAGTAGATGAAATTAAGTTTCTCATCAGAAGACGCTCATGTTTAGGTGTTAACTTCCGTAATTGGCATGGATGTTTCTTTGAGATGATTGAAGTTCCATCTGTGGTAAATGTTTCTATCCCCTTTGCTACACTATTCTGACTGATAAGTAAAGCTTTGTTAATCTTCTTTGTAGCCTTCACCTTTCTTGTGTAAAGAAATTATTTGCTTTCTCAGGTTTTGTGACATTTCTCTTCCATGTGGTGCCATTGTTGAAAGCATGAAATGAAAAGGGTTTTTTTTCTGTTAGTGGCACCCTTTTATAGTAAACTGTGTGCACCTGTTTAATGAATAATTAGATTTACGTGTGGTTGAATTCTACTTGATTAGAATATTGTAGTTTAAATTTTAGCTTTGTTTCCTTGGGGTGTACACATTTTCACAACATGGTCTTAAATTAGTTTGTTAGGAAAATAACATTTTGGGGTGTGCAACATAACAAATCTTGTTTGAAATCAATGGCACACATTTGTGGGAGTAGTTTGTAGTACGGTTTCCCATAGTAAATATTGATTCAAAAAGCAAGCTAAAAGTTTTCTGACAAATCTATTGGGGTGTACACATTTATGCTGAGCACTTATATACATTTACTACTGATCATGGATATAACTATAGTTTTATGGGATCTAGGAGATATGAAAATGTGTTCAGTGTCCCCGAACAAAAATAATAATACAAATATATACAGACAACAAATTACCAAATAATACTACTATACAAATAACAAACACCACCATACAAAACCCAGTGTACTAACAATAATACCACCATATAAAAAATAAATAATACCACCACACTATGCCCACATATTATCAATTTATGTTACCACCATGATTAAATAATACCACCATACAGATCATTAAAAAATCCCTGTACCAAGACTAATAAGGACATGGTGCAGTGACTGTAAGGTGGCAGAAGCCAGTTGTACACCGGCGGTCTGTATACCATTAATGGGAATAGTGTACAGATACATCCAGTAACTCGCTGATGATGTTCTTTCTGATTGAATTTATTAATTTTCCCTGTTCTGCTCCACCTGGCCCAGAACGCCATGACAAAATTATCTTATTTTTGCAGAATGTAATCCACAGAAATCTGGTAAAAACTTTAACAGTGCCTTCCTCACTATTATCCATCTCTTAACAAACTCCATAGGACCCTATATGTGAATAATTCCACCATCCATTCCATTCACTGCAGTTTTGTGCTCTCCCCAAGTAACAGTGCACCCTTTGTACCTCCACAGTTATATATAGTACCCCTTGAGAGAGTAAAGGTGCCCCCATAAAATAATTACCTCGCTTTTGTGCCCCCATATAATAATTGCATCCCCTTGTGCCTTTGTACAATAATTATGCTACCACTTCGTGCCCCCATTCATATCATTGGACCCCATGCAATAATTTTTCCAATCTCTGTGCAAGCATAGAACAGTTATGTCCCATTTTAGGACTCTAATTGTGCCCCCTTCGTACTGTCTCACTTTGGGTCTCTACTGCAAACGTAATGCACCCTATACAACTATGTCCTCCTTTGTGCCTTTCATGCTCCAATTTCTAAAAAAAGAAAGAAGTAAAGTCAATCTCACCTCCCCCTGTCGAGTCGCAAGACCTTTTTCCTTCTCCTCGCCGTTGAGTTCAGGCGGCACAATGAAGTGATGTAATCGTGCCACCAGATATCCTCTGCGCACTCCCAATCTGGTGTGGCCTGAAGACTGAAAGCAGCCTGTGACTTATCAGAGTACATAGCAGAGCAAGGAGCCTATGGCTCTCTGCTCCACCACAGCTTTTATCTATATCCGTATCTTGAAAATACAGGTGCAGTTAAAAGCAATGTCTGCCCTGGTATTTGGGAGATCCCCCTTCACTTTTGGGCCCTTCGCATCCCCTGTGAGTTAGATTAATACGCCACTGTGACTGATTTATCTACTATATAATTGTCTAAGGGTCACTTCCGTCTGTCTTTCTTTCTGTCTGTCACGGATATTCATTGGTCGCGGCCTCTGTCTGTCATGGAAATCCAAGTCGCTGATTGGTCACGGCAAAACAGCCATGACCAATCAGCGACGGGCACAGTCCGGAAGAAAATGGCTGCTTCTTACTCCCCGCAGTCAGTGCCCGGCGCCGACATACTCCCCTCCAGTCACCGCTAACACAGGGTTAATGCCGGCGGTAACGGACTGCGTTATGCCGTGGGTAACACACTCTGTAACCGCTGCTATTAACCCTGTGTCCCCAACTTTTTACTATTGATGCAGCCTATGCGGCATCAATAGTAAAAAAATGTAATGTTAAAAATAATTAAAAAACAAAAAACCTGCTATTCTCACCCTCCGTAGTCTGCCGAGCCGCACGCGCCTGCCGCCATCTTCCGTTCCCGGCAATGCATTGCGAAATTACCCAGAAGACTTAGTGGTCTCGCGAGACCGCTAAGTCATCTGGGTAATTTCGCAATGCATCCTGGGAACCGAAGATGGTGGCAGCCGCGCTCATATCGCCGGAGCTTCAGTGGATCCCAGGGGGTGAGTATATAACTATTTTTTATTTTACTTATTTTTTTAACAGGGATATGGTGCCCACACTGCTGTATACTGCGTGGGCTGTGTTAGATACTGTGTGGCTGCTATATACTAAATAGGCAGTGTTACAGTATATACTATGTGGGCTGTGTTCTATACTCCATGGGCTGTGCTATATACTGTGTGGGCTGTGCTATATATTACGTGGCCACTGTTATATACTGCGTGGGCAGTGTTATATACTACATGGCTGCTATATACTGCATGGGCAGTGTTATATACTACGTGGCTGCTATATACTGCGTGGACTGTGCTATATATTACGTGGCCAGTGTTATATACTGCGTGGCCTGTGTTATATACTATGTCGCCTGTGTTATATACTGCGTCGCTGCTATATACTGCGTGGGCACTGTTATATAGTACGTGGCTGTGTTATATACTGCATGGCCACTGTTATATATTGCGTGGCCTGTATTAACGCATCGGGTATTCTACAATATGTATGTATATCGCAGCCACATAGTATATAGCACAGGCCACGTAGTATTTGTCTGCTATGTACTACATGGCTCCTATATACTACGTGGCCTGTGCTATATACTATGTGGCTGCTATATACATACATACAGTAAATACATATTCTAGAATACCCGATGCGTTAGAATCGGGCCACCATCTAGTATAAAATATCTAGCCATTTATTTGCGGTACTGTATGCTGATATTCTATGGTTTAATGTGTCTGGCACAGGATATAACTGGGCTGAAGTTGCATTTTTATGATACAACTTTTGCAATGAAAATATCACATCTTGATGGCACTGTAAAATACATTTCAACACTGCAGACTTTTGGACTAGGTTAGCATCAAATTTATGTTCCAACAAATGAAATATGTCGGAATAAGTATGGAAAAATATTATGGATTGAAAAATATTATGGAAAATGTGAAATGCAGTAATACACCAATCAACAGGAACGAGGGAAGATGAAAATATACTACACTCTGCAGCTAAATAAAAGGGAGAATCTCAAAAACAAAGTTACAAAACAAATGCCTGATGGATGTCCCAATGATGCGGTACTGTAGCCAGAGCTCTATATAATTCATCCATATGTGTTATTACTGAGGCGTATGAGGCAAATTATTATTTATAGGGCATTATGTAAAAGCATGTATTATATACACACAAGAACTGGAGCAGTTGCATGGGGTATCTAATTACATTTACTTAAACAGGTTGTCTACTTTGTTTAGAAAGGTCGTTGAAAAGAGTTGCCTGAGGAAGTCGTGCAACTGTCATCAGTGTTCACTTCCACTGCCGTGCCACCACGGGGGACATGAAGCATTACTTGGTACCTATGAGTATCAATAGGCTGTTCATGTACTGTACACATATGCAATGTTCTCCAAAGATGGAGACTCTCTTTGTAGTTGCTCACTACTCACATGAATTGATGATGGACCCAAATGGGACAGCCCTAATATATCCTAGAATGACCTAATAGAATATTTGGAAATGTTATGCTATTGTTATAGCAGATTATAACAATGGTTATGGTATTTTGAGCTAATTTCCAAATTTATATGAGCTTTCAAAAGAGAAGAGTATTATTTAATTAGAACAAATAATTATAGTGGAGCAAAACAAAGTTTCCAGAAGTAGGAGAGTATTGTTGACCATGTCATGAGGTCACATTTTGGGTATAGATTTATTGTGGTTGCCTTAGATGATTCTAAAGGGTTTTCTTGAGTTTGGAATATCGTTGGCCTATCATGTGTGTGGTGCAGTCTTTTCAATGTCTACATGGTGCTATCTACCTACATATAGAAGAAGTGGAGGACCAATACTACTAAGTAGAGTTTGTGTAAGTGGATGGCACCAAGTAAATGTAGAAGAGGCAGCAGCATTTAAACGAGTGCTACAGTTCCGTCAATCTGCCCATTGGCGTGGCAGCAGATAACTTAGCACTATTCAGATCCCAAAACATGAAGGCCCAAGACTGGCGATTTTTTCTCGCTGGTCTTGATGATGGGGTGTGTATGAGTGAGATGCAGTTGAGTCATTAAAAGACGCATGCCTCAGACTTGCCTGAAAATGACGTGTGCCTTGGGACAAATCTTACTCGAGTCAGATTTCTGGTGTAAGGGAATGCCATAGCATGTCATGAATAAGATGAGCTGTGTTGTCACGACGCCGTAAAGCCCTCGTCCCACTCCAGTTCTGCATATTTTGGTGGAGCTGGATGAAACCGGCTTGAAAACGTCAAAAGTCTAAAAATATTGGCACAGCTCTGAATTTAGCAAAAATTCTGGCAAAATAGATTTGATAAATTGGGGCCAAACTGTGCTAACACCAAGACCCCTGTGCAGTTTTATTACAGGAACTTGTCAAAAACGGCCATAGCAAGAGGCCTGTCAATCACCAATAGAAGCAGTGGAAAAAGCCAGCTGGTGGTGGTGCCTGCAAGACTTGTCTGGTTTCCGGTTGTATTTTTAAAGGCTATTCAATCGAAATTCAATCAATTTATTAAATGCTGCCTGTGGTGTGGGCAGCGTGAATCCGATAACTGGTTCTCTTTAACCTGAAATCACCATAAGCTGGTACAAAGCACAGGTTTTATCAGTGTAGATGTAGATCTTTTGCACCCATCTATTTTTGATTTGTGGGTTTACACAGGACTGCAGGTTACCCTATTAAGAACATTTTTCATGATGTGCGGACAATACAAGGTTATCAGGGATGTCAAAGAAAATGTCTGGTGATCTAAACTGATAACGTTTATATAAAAGCTTTACTTCTGGACACAGATTACGAGCTGAAAACAAATCCTGGTATAAATCAGGAGAAAGGACCTGCACTGTCACCCTGGATAAATGGAGAGAAGGGGGAGATATATTGCTTTTTATCTTCTACACTTTGTAAGTAGATTTAGTCGGCAGATTTAAAGGGCGATAATTTTATTGTGGTCCGCACATTTTCTTAGAGAATTAGGGTAAGGAATGAGTGTTATCAAATTAGCCAGATAATTCGCTCTGTGGCTTTTTATTTGCCTGTGATGATATTTCCTCCTTGTTGCTCTTCCTTAAATCACAAATTTGCTTTCTCTCTCCTTCTCATATTGACCACTTGTTAAATCTTTTTGTTTGTTTCCCGCCATACTCCTGGGACGCGGAGACAGACAGGCTTGCCAGATTCATTTTCTGATCAAAGCTGTTTGATTTGGTCAATTTTGCCACATTGGAGACGTTCTCTATTACAGAGATAAATAGCCTCGGGCCAACTGTCAACGAAAACTTGTAAGCTAATAAATTATTCCAATTTCTTCCAGTGGATTTCTCTGGAGACAGCCCTAGGAAATACACTTTTTGATTAGTAAATTTCTCTGTGTGTGTGTCTGGACATTCAAATGTGTCTAGTTTGATTAGTACCATTGCTTTTCAAGTCGATGTTGGCTGAGGGGCTGTCAGTTGAAGGCAGGCCTAATGCATAATGCATAAACTATGCCAGAAAACCGGTTCCTGATTCGGCACTGGAAAGGCGGGAAAATTGCCCTAACAACCCCGTCGTCTTTTTTTTTTTATCAAGGGAGATAAAGTTTCAAGACTTGTCATCTGTCGAAATGACGCTTACTTGTCACAGGAGTCATACAGCTCCGGAAAGGTTGAAAAAGCAATACAGCTCGATGGCAAAAACAGATGATCTATTGAGACCTGCTAAAATTGATTACCTCCACCCTCCCCCTTCCAAATGCTAGAATCTTTAAAAGATGTTCTCTATTTTCAAGGGTAATCAGAATATCAGGATCTGCCTTCTGGGTTATTTATGACTGCTTGGTGTTTAACAGGGTTTCCATTTCCCCCCCTCCAAGAAGACAGCAGACCGTTTTATTGCATTTATAAACAGGGTTTCTCTTCTAGTCCGGGGGATCCACTTAAAGACTCCTATAGAAAAATATTTTGGCTGCAACAAATCAATTGGTGCGTGTGATAACACAAGCACACAGATCATTTATCACCAGCAAAGTAGCCTAAATTATGACCTTTGCGGAGAGTATGAGGAGTCAAAGGGAATGCATAAGGTAAATTAAACTTTGAAGGGTCATCGAGTTCTTCTTTCACTATTCATCTTTCTTTCACCTTCTGGGTCTTAGAAGAAGAGTGCTGTGTAATTACATTTCACTGGGGTGCATCAGCTCATTATTCTCTGCAGGAGCATCATAGTGCAACATTTCCAACGTAGCTAGGTAGATTTCAATTTATTCCAGGCAATAGGAGAATGCAGTTGCTCCTTAAGCCTGATAACATACACTAATCTCTAGCCGGCCTATTATCTCAATTTATGTGTGGATATTAGGCCAGATTTTGAGATCAATAAAGGCATTTACCATTTATAGTGTTGTAAAGCCAGGGCCATTATACCTAGCCTGTTTGTGTTATATGTTATTCGATAGCTATGCCTTATTTTCCTATGGTGATGACTATTTTGTGACAGTTTGATTTTTACTGATTTATTATTATGAATGATGGAGGCAAAAGTAGAAATGATTAGAATCGGTTTGCTTCTTATACTTTTAGACTTATTGCTGTACCATTCACGTGTCAAGAGGACCTGTCACAAGGTCAAAAGTGGCCAGTTCTTACTCTTACTTTATTTCCGCTATTTTTTTTTCTAAAATCCACTATATGTTTCCAAGATTTGGGGCTTTTTATTTAGTGCTAATATTTATAGTCTTTTCCAGGAGGTGTGGCTTGTCGGGTAATAATGCAGAGCATCCTAAGACATGCCCCCAGAGAATCTTGTGAACCACGCCCCCTTGTAAAGACTATAAAAGTGAGCACTCAATAAATAGGAAAGAGAAAATGTCCAGCTCATCCGTATATGATCTCAAGCAGTTCAGAGCAAAGGAAGGGTCTATGCCTAGATGGAGAAAATCCAAAGAAAAGAAGCTAAACTGGCTGGAGAAGTTGTCAGTGCATCTCATTAATCAAGCAAATGCTGTGAATACCTGAATGGCAGATATTTAGGTGCACTGCTAATGCATTACTAACATCATGATTAAAGGGAACCTGTCAGCAGATTTTGCCGCTATAAGATGCGGCCACTGCCTTTCAGGGCTTATCTACTCTACAGCATTCTGTAATGCTGTAGATAAGCCCCCCAATCTGACCTGCAAGTGAAGAAAAATAAGTTATATTATTCCCATATCCCATAGAATGTAAGTCCGCAAGGACAGGGTCCTCTCCCCTCTGTACCAGTCTGTCACTGTAAATTTGTTTACTGTAAACGATATCTATAACTCTGTATGTAACCCCTTCTCATGTACAGCACCATGGAATTAATGGTGCTATATAAATAAATAATAATAATAATAATTATATTATACTCACCTGGGGGTGGTCCGGTCTGATGGGTGTCGCAGGTCCGGGTCTGGCACCTCCCATCTTCTTACGACTCAGCCCTCCTGCTTCTTCATCATTCCCTGGTATCGCACTCCTGCGCAGGCATGCTTCTCTGTCCTGTTGAGGGCAGAGTAAAGTACTGCAGTGCGCAGGTGCTGGGCCTCTCTGACCTTTCCCGGCAACTGCGCACTGCAGTACATTACTCTGCCCTGAACAGGGCAGACAAGTACTCCTGTACAGGAGCGCAATGCCGGGGAGCAATGAAGAAGCAGGAGGGCAGTGGCGCAAGAAGATGGGAGGTGCCGGACCTGGACCCCCCGGGATGAGTATAATATAACTTATTTTTTTTCACTTGCAGGTCAGACCGGGGGCTTATCTACAGCATTATAGAATGTGGTAGATAAGCCCTGAAAAGCAATGGCCGCATCTCATAGCGGCAAAATCTGCTGACAGGTTCCCTTTAAGAGTGTCACACACTAGAAACGCGTTGATGTGTTAAAGATGTACAGATGCTTCTCATAAAATTAGAATATCATCAAAAAGTTAATTTAATTCAGCTCTTCAATACAAAAAGTGAAACTCATATATTACATTAACAGAGTGATCTATTTCAAGTGTTTATTTCTGTTAATGTTGATGATTATGGCTTACAGCCAATGAAAACCCAAAAGTCATTTTCTCAGTAAATTAGAATACTTTATAACACCAGCTTGAAAAATGGTTTTAAAATTTGAAATTTTTGTCTAGTGAAATGTATGTTCAGTAAATGCACTCAATACTTGGTTCAGTAAATACACATCAATTACTGCATCAGTACAGCGTGGTATGTAGGCGATCAGCCTGAGGCACTGCTGAGGTGTTATGGAAGCCCAAGTTGCTTTGATAGCAGCCTTCAGCTCGTCTGCATTGTGCTGTCTGGTGTCTCTCTTCTTCGTCTTGACAATATCACATAGATTCTCTATGGGGTTAAGGTCAGGCTAGTTTCCTGGCCAATCAAGCACAGTGATACTGTTGTTTTTAGACCAAGTATTGGTACTTTTGGCAGTGTGGACAGGTGCCAAGTCCTGCTGGAGAATGAAATTCTCATCTCCAGAAAGCTTGTCGGCAGAGGGAAGCATGAAGTGCTCTAAAATTTCCTGGTAGACGGCTACGCTGACTTTGGTCTTGATAAAAAAAAACAGTTGACCTAGACCAGCAGATGACATGGCTCCCCAAACCATCACTGATTGTGGAAACTTTTCACTAGACCTCAAGCAGTTTAGATTGTGTGCCTCACCACTCTTCCTCCAGAATCATTGACCTTGATTTCCAAATCAAATGCAAAATTTACTTTCATCTGAAAATAACACCTTGTACCACTGAGCAACAGTCCGGTTCTTTTTCTCCTTGGCCCAGGTAAGATGCTCCTGGCATTGTCTATTGGTCATGAGTGGCTTGACACAAGGAATACGACACTTGTAGCCCATGTCCTGGATACATCTGTGTGTGTGTGGTGGCTCTTGAAGCAATGACTCCAGCAGCAGTCCACTCCTTGTGAATCTCCCCTCAATTTTTGAATGGCCTTTTCTTAACAATCATTTCAAGGCTGCGGTTGTCCCTTTTGCTACCACACTTTTTCCTTCCACTCAACTTTCCATTATTATGCTTATACATAGTAACATAGTAACATAGTTATTAAGGTTGAAGGAAGACGTTAAGTCCATCTAGTTCAACCCATAGCCTAACCTAACATGCCCTAACATGCTGATCCAGAGGAAGGCAAAAAAAAACCATTTGGCAAATAGTAAGCTCCACTTTGGGGAAAAAAATTCCTTCCCGACTCCACATACGGCAATCAGACTAGTTCCCTGGATCAATGCCCTATCAAGGAATCTAGTGTATATACCCTGCAACATTATACTTTTCAAGAAAGGTATCCAATCCCCTCTTAAATTTAAGTAATGAATCACTCATTACAACATCATACGGCAGAGAGTTCCATAGTCTCACTGCTCTTACAGTAAAGAATCCATAAAGAATACAGCACTCTGAACAGCCAGCTTCTTTAGCAATTACCTTTTGTGGATTACCCTCCTTGTGGAGTGTGTTAATGACTGCCTTCTGGACATTTGTCAAGTCAGCATTCTTCCTCATGATTGTGGAGCCTACTGAAACAGACTCAGGGACGTTTTTAACCACTTAGAAAGCATTTGTAGGTGTTTTTTGTTAATTTTTCTAATTTACTACGATAATGACTTCTGGGTTTTCATTGGCTGTAAGCCGTCATCATCAACATTAACATAAATAAACACTTGAAATAGATCACTCTGTTTGTAATGACTCTATATAATATATGACTTTCACTTTTTGAATTGAATAACTGAAATAAATTAACTTTTTGATGATATTCTAATTTAATGAGAAGCATGTATCTATCATCATACTTTAATCTGTTTTGCACGGCTTTTGTACGAGTATATATTTGCATGTTTGAGAAGCTGGTTTCTCCTTCTTTCACTAAATAAATAGACTCATCTCTCGGGAACCGTATGGCAGATTTTAGTAAAAAAAACAAAAGTACCGTAATCAGTGGAGTGGCAGGAATAAATTAAGAGAAAGCACTGGCCACTTTGACTCGGTAACAGATCCTCTTTAATGTTAGGCTGAGCAATAATTTTTACTGCTATTAATGAGTTAACAGGTGACTACATTCTATGACAACCCATTCACTTAAAGGAATACTAAGAAAAAAACTTAAGAAATATCCCAGCAATCCCTCCCAAAATCTCTGTAATTGCATTACAACTAAGAAATATATAAAGAAATCTTCTCTGTGTCTTAAGAGATCATCCACGTCCCTCCCTCTCCTTCCTGTCCTGAAGGACAATTGTCTGCAGCAGGAGCCTCCCCCCTCTGCCATGTAAGCACTCGGACCAAGAGTCTTTAAACCCTGTCCCCTCCGCTACATGCAGTCCAAGATGGAATTGAACTCCAGGAAATTATCCCCTGTGTAAAAGACTGAATATTTCACAATTGATATAGTAATTGTTATATTGATTGATGTTTCATATATCACTAATCAGAAATTACTTTATTAGCTGGAATCTCAATAGAATCATATTATCATATTATCACTTTGGGATTCAATGTATCATTGTTAAATTTCAAAGTCAAACATGTTTCATTTCGTATCTTGCTGACCTTGCGTTTCGGCCCACAATCTGTGAGAAACTTCTAGATTGTTAGCCTTCTGTTGTTTATATCTTAACAAAATAGATTTTTTTTTATAAATGTAATATTACAAGCTGCTTAATTCTAGCCTTGACCATATGTGTCTATATTACTTGCTTTTCTTCCTTATGATTCTAGGCCAATACCCGAGCTCGGTGGAGCTCGGTGGAGCTGTTGGAATCGCATCATATTACATTGTCCCTCTTTATTTTTCAAGAAATAAAGAAGGCTGAGTATTTCAGGTCAGCCCTCTCCATAACCACCCAACTTGGTGGTTAGATTTCGTTGTCTCCATTGTCCAGTTGTTATAGGGCATAATTAGTAACAGCTGAGAGTTAACTTCAGAACTGTATATAGGATTTTGCCCGTACAATCCAAATTGAGAAACATTATTCCAACAGAATCGGTCAGAAAATGTTTCAGGCTCACAATTAGTGAATTGAGAAAATGAGAATACGAAGCTTGTGCCTCCTATGGCACTTTCAGGAGAACGCCTGTCGTCTATCACGATATGGCAATCTGAATCCACCTGGTGCTGCCCCGTGTTCTGGTGAGGTTCCCTCATTAACAGCATTAGAGGCCAGATTACACCAGAAGAAGCAATAGATTAGGCATGTGAAGAAGAGGACACTTTACAGGTGATGCCAAAACTACAGGAATAACGTCACCGATGAGAGGACCTATGGGATTCACATTGCCTATAAAGTGTCATCTTCTTCATATACAATACCTAGCACACTGTGAGGAAACTTATATTTCCTGTTTAATCTCTTCATTCATTTTTACATTTAGTGTTTATTAAAAAAAAACATCAGATTTGTTGCAGACATTTCTGTGACCTTCCCGTTCACCTGACTGGTATTTCTGGACATCCATGCACATGTTGCAGAGACAAACTGACCTGAAGGTATGGAATGGATTTTCCAATAGCGTATATTGTGGTAGGAGTCTACTGCATATGAACATTAAATTAAAAGTGCCACGTAAGCTAATATTCCCCTTTATGCACTTGATAATTATTTTTATTCCTTTTACTGCTGTTGTTGATCTGGAACATATTCTGCTGTGTTGTCCACAGACTTTTCACTTTCCATGTAGAAGAGAAAATGAGAGACAAGCGCACATCGGGTGATACAGCCGAGGGTAGAGGAAGTTGGGGGAGTGAGGGGAGTGCTCACCTGAGCAGGTTGTGCATGTCACAACCCCATTGTATGGCTGAATAGTACACAGCTACTGCAGTCACACCAGCAGATTGAAGGAAATCTTCATCTGCAAATATATTGAGAAGTAAAAGGAGATGAACGTTTCTGGTTGACCACGCTGCTGCTCTTGAGAAAGTACTCACTCCACGCAGGGTCCATTTGTAATAGAAGATTTTTTACATACTTCAAGTTCGTACCGAAACGCTTTTTTAAAAAAATATACCGTACTACACACTATATACTCTTTTGGAAAAGAGTTTGGTACGAAATTGAAACGAGTAAAATATCTACTATTAAATATGACCAGAGCTTGGAACGACTGCCTTTCCAGCAGGAGCATGGTCAATCAGAAACGTCCATCTCCTTTTCTCTTTCCATGTCATTCTTAGATCCAACCGTCTGTACCATTTACTTGGAAGTTATCAACAGATAATGGCCAATTGTTTAAAACGGATCTTCTTTTGGCGGTCACTGTGGTCTCGCAGGCTGGTGGGTTGTCCTCAGCAGAATAAAAAGGGAGAAGTTGTGGAAGGGATGCCAGATCCACCCTTTGTTAGGGAAAGCGGAACGCACCAAATAATTAGAAAGATGGTATAAGGTGCGTTTGCTGCCCGGGGTCCACCGTGCAGAGATGTGTCGTAGCTGTTTTTCGTTCTGACCCAAATGTCAGCTGACAGATCACCAGTGAGGGCCAAATTGTGGAGTTACGCCTGTCATTTTACAAGTGCGCTTGGAGACAAAAAGACACCTCACACATATCCTGTGAGCAAGTCACTTTTATCTGAAGTAATAGAGCAAGAAGCAATATTTTATACCATTTACACATAATGCATTTCAATGTAACTCATGTAGCCCCCACCATCACCCAGGGTCATACTTTATTTACCATAACCCAGAATATGTTGTACTGACTCTTGAGAACATACATGATAAGAAGTACAGTCTCCTTGAAGAGGAGACCGTCAGACTACTGAGCCAACAGATTCTAGTAATTCTAACACTTAAAGGCAAAAGGCACTTAAAGGCAAGGTAGCTAAAGGCAAACTATTAACCCTTCTATATCAATTTCCCCCTTTTGTAAATGGTATAACCTCTGCTACGGGGTCAGCTGATGTCCACAAAGGAGCTACTGTCTCATGGGTCTAGTACCCACAAGGGGACTTCCTACCTGCTTCACCCATCCACCCTCAGTGTGGACACTCACCTCCCCAGTCAACAGTGGCCATACGGGGCCTATGATATACTACAGAAGGTTCAGCCTTAGGGTTTTTTTCTACACATACATTATTCCATAGCTTAGGTAATACATATATTAGCGCTTTTACGGCGACATAAAACAATAAGCAAAGCAACAAAATTTGCATACAAGTCTGTAAAATACCAAAAATAATCCATCCCGCTAGGCCGCTAAGCCAATTGGCTGGATTTAAAAAGGAGTCTCTATATTGTATTAGTCTCATTAAGAGCCTTAAGGAACCACGAAAATCTGAGTCCAAGACTCACTTGTGCATACAGTGTGGTGTTAATACCTTCCTTGGGTCCTGGGGTAAGGCTAAGTACAGCATAGTCCTTGCAGATACTGGGCTGTGTGCACAGATCCAACAGTCCAGCAGTTTTTGTCCTTCCGCGTCTTTTATAAGAAAAGCAAGATGTTGAATAAGTTTGTTTATCCAGTGTCTCTGTAAGATGCAAACATCCTACCACAGCCAGCAAGGTGATTAGGACAACAGTCATTCTGCTGGTGAAAAGATCTTTTTGCAGTGACTGGCATGGATCCAGGTGGGCTTTCCCTCAAGTTTCCCTGAGGTGAATGTGGTCAGCTGGACTTTAAAATGGGCTGTCAAACCGTGGATCTAGGCTCCTTCTCACGTGTCTGTGTATGACCACCAATCACCTGGATTCAGCTGATGCACGTCTGCACTGGCATTAGGATCTGGAATGGATGAAAACACATGTTTATGCACCACATTAAGTCTTTTCTGTAAGGCCTGGACATGGGCTGTCATAGCACCGTGTTGCTTTTGTAGCACCTGTGGGAAGTACAGACCAGCCTCTGGCAAACTACTAAACAGGACTTCAATAGGACACAAGCCTGTCTTTCTATTTGGAGTGTGTGTGACTGAAAAGAGTGCAAGAGACAAACACTCTACCCCGCTCTTTCCTTTGTCTGCCGTGGCCTTTGATTTTCCAGTTTAAGTGTCCCATTTAGTCTCATCACTTTCCCACTACTTTGTGGTCTATATGGTGCATGATATGCTTGCTGTACTCCCAGGACCTGCATGACTTCCCTCATTATTTTTCCCGTGAAGTGTGTGTCCCTATCGCTGTCTATGGTTTCTAGGACACCATACCTGCAGATCAGTTTTTATCAGTTTGTCTGCAGTCGCTTTAATATTTGCACATTTTACCAGATAGGCTTCCAGCCAACCAGAGAAGAGATCTACACATGCTAGGATATTTTTCACACACTCCTACCTTGGGTAGCTGTATGTAGCCAGTCTGCAGTCTCTGAAGCGGGTAGAGAGGCCTGAGTGTCGCTTTCTTAGGGATTTTTACTGTTTTACCTGGGTTGTGCTGTGCACAGATAAGGCATGACCGTACGAGCTTTGCAGCTGCGTAACTGAAACCAGGAGCGATCCAGAGGGCATCTTGTGTTGCTTGCGCCATGATTGGGAGCAGGAATCTTGGTATATGCGATTTATCCTGATTCTCCCATACTCTTTCTGAGTTCAGCTCAGCTCCCATTCTCCCAGTGTCCCTTCTCTGTTTGGGCAGCTGGAGGGATTTCAGGACATCTAGGCTCAGTGTGGCTGGAATACGCTGACTCCCCGCCACCGTCCACTGCTCCCTAGGCCGCCTTGCTGCTACTTTAGCAGCCTCGTCTGTCCTTCTGTTGCCCTTTTCCTCCACAGAGTCACCGTCCATGTGTGCTTTTACCTTGACGATGCCAACCTGGACTGATAACGTCAATGCCTCCACTAATTGTTTCACCAGCTCTACGTTTTTAATGGGCTTACTGGCTGATGTAAGAAACGTTCTGCTTCTTCAGATAGGGCAATAATCATGGGATATTCCCCATGCACAATTTGAAACTGCGTAACTGTTAGCGACTTTACCTGCAGCAGCTCTACACGCCTCAGTGAGTGCCTTCAACTCTGCCTCCTGCACTGACATGTGAGGAGCGAGTGGTTCAGCTCGGATTACCTCATGTGAGGATACTACTGCATATCCAATGTAGAGTCGCTCATTCTGGTGGTATCTGAAGCCATCTACAAAAATAAAAAACCTCAAAATATGCATTAGGAACAGGTTTTTTTTCCTTCCCACGAACATATGTAAAACCCACTGTCTCCTGACTCATCAGTTCCTATGCAGTCATGTTCGTGCGTCATGTCAATGTTATGTCAACGTCATGTCATGTTCTCTTTCCCACCTGCCAATGCTGTCACCAATTCCCCCTTTTCTGAATCCACAGGCAGATGAGTGGCTGGATTCAGAACATTATGTCTTTTGAGGGTGACATATTCAGGGATTGGTATTAGAGCACATTCAAGTCTGATCTGTCTATCCATAGACAGGTGTTTTGGTTGAACTTGTACGAGTATGGCATTAATGTCACGTGGGGAACAAATTGTCAAAAAGAAAAAGTCAGTGTGATCTCACATGCCTTTCAGTAATACAGCAGCTCTTACAGCACGTGCACATGTAGAAGACCCTCTAATCACGGGGTCTAATTGTGCTAAGTAGTAAGCTATCAGTCTCTGTTTCTTTCCATGTTGTAGTATTAGTACTGCGGTAGCATGTCCACCCTGCTCTGTGCAAAATAAGAAAAATGGCTGATCATAGTTTGGAATGTCTGACACAATGAGCAGCTTGAGAGAGTGGAAGGAATCAATTGCTTCTTGAGTGAGATTGTAGGGTTCTGATGGCAAACAGTCATAGAGTGGGTGCATCATTTGTGAAGCAGACCTTATCCAAGGCCTACAGTAGGTCACCAAACCTAGAAAAGTGCGTAGATGCTGGTGTGACCTGGGTAAAGGGAGATTTGTATTGCCTGTTTTCTGTCTTCAGTCAGGTGTCTTGTACCTTCAGCAATACAATGTCCTAAAAATGTCACCTTTTGTTTGCAATCACGTGAGACTCTGCAACCCTTTTTTGCCAAAAAAAAAACACAGCAAGGAAACTGTAGACATCTGGTCCGGGCAGCAGAGCAAGAGGTCATCCACGTACTGTAATAGTACAATCTTTGGATGAGGTGGTTGCCACTGCTCAAGAATCCCTGCCATCGCTGTTGAATAGATGGTTGGGGAGTTCTTTTCCCCTTTGTGGGAGGACCGTCCAACAGTATTGTTTACCTTCGTGACTGAAAGACAAAAGATACTGACAGTCAAAGTGCAGTGGTACAGAGAAGAATGCATTTGCCAAATCAATAACTGTGAAACATTTTGACGTCGCTGGGATTTGCGACCGTACGGTGTGTGTATTAGGGACAGTTGAGGTCACACTCACTGTAACATCATTAATAGCTCGTTAGTCATGAACCATTCTGTAAGTGTCAGGGGAACCCTTGGGTCCTTTTTTTTTTCTTAATGGGATACAAAGGGGTGTTGCAGGGGGAATATCTCTGCACTAGAACCCCTGCCTTAACATACTCTTTAATATTCCTGCTCAGGGCCATTGATTTGACTAGACTTAAGGGGTATTGCCTTAACCAAAGAGAAGTGATTACTTCTCTTGATTTATCATGACAGGGGGAATGGGCAGCCGACCCATATCACATTTTCCCCTTGCCCAAACGGTGTCTGGTACCTGACTCTTTTCCCTGTCCTCAGACATTCTGGTGTCAGGTGTTACTTTCACTACTCTTGCCATATACACCATTTCTGCAATATTACACAAGTGTTTATATAAGACACACATTAATGTCCGAATATTTATACCCGTATTTGATTGGGTAGAGTACCCCTTAAAAAAACTAAATTTGATTCACAAAATGTTACCAAAGGAAAATTATACAGTATATATATATAATTACGAAAGATACTGAGTCATAAAACGGGGGAGCACAATGCCATAGGCCACAGCAAAGCACAAGCTTATTCTAAGAAAGTAGCAGCCCTATATAAATCCATAACTAGCAGTTCCAAATACAAAAAGAAGGGATTTGAAAAATGCCAAATATCAATGCCAGTTGCTTGCGATAAGGTATAAGAACTGGAAAAGACAAATAAACAGTGACTATGGTTTGAGCCAATATAATGAATGGCTAAAAAACTATATATCATATGAAGACAACCTAGAAATACACAGTAACTATACCATCTTGTGTAAGGAAACTACTAAAACTGGCAAATGAATGGATTTAAGTGTAACTACAATAGGGCATGATTTACCTGTGGTATAATGTGCACGTGGAAGACACTGGCGTCCCTCTGCCCCAAGTGTTTATATGAAAAGGGGACTTGTAACTGTAATACCCTCAGCAGAGCACTATATAGTGGCCTAGACAGCACTCAACTCTGCTCCCAGCAAATTCATAGGAGTATTGTCACTAACAATAAGTTTGTAAGCACCTCTTGGCTGTCTCGTGACTCTAGTCTTTTCTTGTTTAGTCATAGGGGCTTCAGTCGCTTGTCCCCCTACCCTCACGTATTCCACAGTCTCGTCAGTAATCATGTCTGGCAGTATCAAGTCTTTGTGTACTAGTCCCAGCTGCCCCAGTGTCGG
The DNA here is from genome assembly GCF_032444005.1 of Ranitomeya imitator. NCBI lineage: Eukaryota > Metazoa > Chordata > Amphibia > Anura > Dendrobatidae > Ranitomeya > Ranitomeya imitator. The sequence goes on from NC_091282.1 coordinate 115,286,116, forward strand.
TCAAGAATTCTGTCTATTTCCCTCCCAGCATTGGTATGGTGGTCATCAAGGCAGGACCAGGTCCGGAGGGGACAAGAACAGGGCACACATTTGTCACTGGGTTGTCAGTTTCCTAGTCTGAAGGTGAAGGAGGTGGAAGATTGGTCTGAGTGTCCATTTTCTCCACAATTCCAGCACTTCACTGTTTCTAAGTCCTTAGGTCCCTTACTACGTCTCTACTGTTTTCCTCGTTTTCCAGCATACATGCCACGTCGTCTTATTGTCCTAGTTTCTTCAACTCCTTTAGCAACCTTTAGGAGGTCTTTGGATCTACATTTCTCCATTTAGATCTGGCTGTCTGTACTGCGTCTTATAAGCCTTTTGTCATACCGTCAATGAATGTATTTACCAATATTTTAACATCGAGTGGGTTTACTGGACTGTACCCCATGTCTGCCCATTTCAGCTGTAACCGTCCAGAGTACATCTCTACTCTCTCTCCTTTAGTCACATCTGTAAAAGTCTTAATTTGCATCCTAGTACGTCACCTGCTTTGGTGCTCACCAACTCTCTAGGTCTGCTCAGGTGCACTTATACGTCCAGCATATTGTCTTTGTCTGTAAAATGGGAAAGGTTTGTTCTCAGGGTCAGCCAATTATTTTAGCATAGCTAGCTAGTCAGAGGGCTTCCAGGCATAATACTCCTGTATCTGTCTTACACTACCTGATTACATCACAGATCATACAAGTATTTCTCCAGTCTGGGTTTGTCTGACCGCAATGTTTACAAGTCCATCTGTCTTGTCTTGGTCTCTGGTTATACAAAGGTATGACCGTAGCAGTAATGTGTCGGTCATAGTCGGACTTTTAAGCATCAAAACATTCATAATACACCTTGCTTCCGTCCTGCTGCACTCTCTCAGATGCCATTTATTCACATGCTATTTTCCTCATTTGTCTGTGCCTTTTTGAACATCCAAACATCCATCCACTCACTGGCATTTTTGCCTGTTTCAATATTGGTCTCACATCTTTCACTGCTTCCTTTTTCCAATCTGTACAGCGGTTTTTGGATCCCATTGGGGGCCCTAACTGCACACAGAATAAGTTGCCCATGGCTTCAACTTATCCGCTCAACAACACCGAGCAGGTTCCCTACCTACCACTCGGTGGCACCGAGCAGGTGCACTACCTACCACTCGGTGGACTTAAAGGATTTTACCAAGCAGGTTCACTACCTACCACTCGGTAAATCAGCTGGCTAGCACAGCTCCATGGACGGCAAGGTTACACCACCTAATGCCGTAGACTGACTGTAGCAGGTTACTCCGTACACTACATCAGCCGTGCAGTTGGCTACCTCCTCTGTTGATCCTCAATTCGCTATATATCAATCACTCAACTTGAAGCAGGTGAATCTTTTACCAATCTTTTCAATCACTTACAAGTGTCCTCTAAAATAGGCACAATTCTTCCACTTTCAAATTCCAACTTGAACTTACGATATTTCTTTCTACTTCAATACATACAGTACTGTTGCTTTAAACACAAATCTCTCAGCGTGTACTAAACCAAAGACAGAGAAACTTTAGAATGCAGCTATGTGGCCCCCCTTCCTCTGGCCCACAGCACAAAAGGGAGAAATGTCAAGCAAGTCGCGCAGGGGCTCAGCTTACCCCTCCCATCAGCGCTGATAAGCTTGTTGTCTTACACACACACAAACAGAATGCAGCAGTTTTCAGACTTAATCTCTACAAAACATTCATTCTCTCGGAATTAAAAACAGTTTCTCTATACAGGCAGATCACTACACAACTTGAATAAGCTGATTCTGACCGCGTCCAGCCCAAACACATATAGAAACCTATCCAATGTCAAACCATATATAACACTGGTTTCACTGAATCTCAGATGTAAATTAAATGTACATTAAAAATATCCACAACTCATTCGTCCTGGACAATTAACAACAGTTAGATAAGTAATGATACTTATGTGATCACTCATACATACATGCTCATTCAGGGATTGTTGTTTCTTTTCCTTTCACTTTCAGTTGATTTTTACAAGAAGAAAATCCCTTATCTCAATCACTCCACCTAATTCAGCTCAAACTGCGCTGAATAATGTCTTCTGTCACATACAGAGGACCACACCTAACGGAACCCCTAATCAATCAGGGATTTATGTTTATTCCTTATACTCATTTACTCACCTCTCATCTAATTCAGAGGTTCTCATAGACATATATACATACAAGGCTCACACAGCCTGCCTATTTTGCACTTTGGAATTAACACAACTCTATATAACTCTATAACTGTATATAACAAAAACTGCAGCAGTGTCCACTGACACTCTGAAAGCACTTTAAGGCCAAACAACAAAAACCACGGCCTTATACAAAATACAGCTTCATATAATGTACTGCCAATCCAAAAATGACCAAAATAACAACACTGCACAGAGTCTATCCCAGCTCTGTATTACTACACAAATACACAACCAATTAGGATACTGACAAATGATACAGATAACAATTATCATCTTATAACTCTATTATTCAACTCTCATACGGACATAAATAGACAAAACACAAAACTCACTGGTGATGTGGATTCTTTGAACCATGTTCGCAGCCTTTTACCCAGAGGTATGGAGAGATCCAGATGAGAGATTGCTGGTGCAAAACAGGTTTGTAAGAATAACATTTCTCACCTTGCTGCAGCTGGTGTTTTGCATGTCCAATCTCCCAGAAGCTCCCCCATACGGATTCCGAACAGGCTGGATACACGGCCCCGGTCGGGCGCCAAAACTGTCGTAGCTGTTTTTCGTTCTGACCCAAATGTCAGCTGACAGATCACCAGTGAGGGCCAAATTGTGGAGTTACACCCGTCATTTTACAAGCGCGCTTGGATACAAAAAGACACCTCACACATATCCTGTGAGCAAGTCACTTTTATCTGAAGTAATAGAGCAAGAAGCAATATTTTATACCATTTACACATAATGCATTTCAATGTAACTCATGTAGCCCCCACCATCACCCAGGGTCATACTTTATTTACCATAACCCAGAATATGTTGTACTGACTCTTGAGAACATACATGATAAGAAGTACAGTCTCCTTGAAGAGGAGACCGTCAGACTACTGAGTCAACAGATTCTAGTAATTCTAACACTTAAAGGCAAAAGGCACTTAAAGGCAAGGTAGCTAAAGGCAAACTATTAACCCTTCTATATCAGATGGAACCTGCTGCTGAGCAATGACGGACTATATGGCGATATAATGTGGATACTCACACGGGTTAGCTTCACCCGGTATAAAGGAAGCGAACCCTGTTGCGCGCCAGGGCCGCGGTACCGCACAAAGAGCGCAAGCAAGGAGTCACAGATCTCTGTCGCAAGAGTTCCTCTAGACCTCTTGCGCTCGATACCGCTACTGGGGTGTCAGAGTTTAATGGAAATAATAATTTAATGCACAAGAGTGCGTGCAGTGCCGCTGTGGCAGACGCCACTAAACACCCAGACTTGGGCCAGGAAAGTGCTCTATTAGCGCACGGCGGCGCACTGGTGGTCACTGCAATCAGACACTGTATTGTGTGCTAGGTGTGCAGGTAGCACTGCTGGGCGCTAGATAGCATCCACCATTCGCGAGTAGTCAGCAACACTAGGAAGGGGATGATTAAGGAGCGACAGTCACACATCAACACACACACGTTATAAAGTATACACTGCGCATGGCCGAACGGCCATGCAAACCTTTTATAGCAGCAGTGCTACGGGACCTTCCAGATGGTTCAATAGGAGCCGTAACAGGACCTGAGCATGTGACCCCCAACCTCCAATGGGATGTCATCCCGTAGGCATGCTCAGTATGGGAAAAGCAGGACTTAGTCCCAGAAAGACCTGCTCGCTGCTGATCAGTGCTGGCTACCAAGGCAGAGCCTGGAAGGGCAGCAGTAACCATTCGCACAGTATCAGCTTTAGCCAGACGCAGGGACAGACGTCTCCGCTGAGCAGGCTCCACTGCGGCTGGTAGATGAATGGAAGACCGCAGTGGAGATGGTTTGAGATTCCCACTGTGCAGAGGCGGGAACTTGACACCTAACACCCATCTCAATAAGAAATATTCAGAACTCAGATGCAACAAAAAGAAAAATTTGCTTTTCCTGGAGCAGATGATGATGATTACACCTCTCCACAGTTATTCCGTACATTTAGCCAACAGCCCCTCATGGAGTGATGACCTTAGCTCTTTTCTGGTGGGCAGCATGGTGGCTCAGTGGTCAGCACTGCAGCCTTGCAATGCTGGAGTCCTGGGTTCAAAACCCAACAAGGAGTTTGTATGTTCTCCCCGTGTTTGTGGTGGCTTCCTCTGGGTTCTCCAGTTTCCTCCCACACCACAAAGACATACTGATAGGCAATTTAAACTGTGAGCTTCCTTGGGGACAGTGATGATAATGTCTGTAAAGCGCTGTGGAATATGTTGGCGCTATATAATAAAAAGATGATTATTATGATTATTATTATTTTCTGCAATGTGTAGCCGCTCTCCTCACTCCTGCGGCATCTAGCACTATACGTGTGCAGCGCCCAAGAGACCTGGTCGTTGCAGTAGTATCGCTCTGCCGCTAAGGGGAGTGATGGTAAGTCTGATGGCACTAAAGGAGTTCATCTGACCAGGTATCACAAGCACACAGTACACTTCACACTCCGGCCACTAGGGGGAGCAAAGGGTTTTATTTATTAGGCCACTCCTCACACTGGTAAAACTAGGGGTTGGATAGGAAGTTAGTGAGAAGCTGACTGGGTTTTGTTCAGGCAACATCCCGTGGCAGGGGGTGTTGCGGGGGGAAGATTCAGGGGGGTTCCTGTCAGGCGTGGGAACCTGGCAGGCACCTAGCGACAAGGATAGAACGTTACGGAGCCGCGCCTGCGCTATCTGCGGCGGCATCCAAAGAAAGGACACAAAGCAAAGGATATTGTGGACAGTGAGAAACGAGATCAAAGCACAAAGGAGAGACAGTAGGAGTCGTGCCCGGAGAACGGCAACATCCTACTGAGGCGCGTAGCTGGTGCCCGGAACACCGATGAAGTAACTGACTTTATGCCTTACTTCAAATACCGCAGGACAGTTAATTATAGTTTGGCTGTCTACCTTACATCACCTAAGCAGACATAGGGGGCAACGCATGGAGAGGGGCATCTCTAGGGTCCCGGAAGAGCTCCGAGCCTTCCCGTCAAATGGGTGCGTCCTAGCCATAACAAACCTGGGGGATGGAGAATAGAAAGAACTAGAAAGAACTGGAATGGACGAGAACAGAAGTTGTGAGGACTATCCCGAATGCTCAGCAGGGAAGCACTACAACACACAGACGCTAGTGGTAGGCCACGATTTCCACCTGCAAAGGGAACTCTGGATGTGCCTTCGGACCGGCCGGACTCAGTCAGCCCTGTTAGCAGTGCTCTGGATTGCGGATCCTGAAGTCTTCAGTAAAGAGGTAAAGAGACTGCAACCCTGTGTCCTCGTTATTGACTACACCTCACACCATCACCATCTACATTATCGGGAAGCCCTGGGGACACACTTCACCTGTGGGAAGGTATACCATCTAGCTGCCATCACATCACCCCAGTGGACCCCAAGCAGCGTCGGTCTCACTGGCCGAATACCACAGGTGGCGTCACGAAACCTTGACAAACTACCATCACCCCTTTTATTGGACGCCCCTTAGCAGGGTCACGGACCAGGTCCAGCCACCGTGACAACCCCAGAACTGAGACAGACAGGACCGGTACTGAGTAACCTGTGGCCCTGTGTCGGGGGGCGCTCCACGTGCAATAAAACTTCTCCCTTCAGCCTGGACCTTGGCTTCCACGGCAAATCAGGCTTACAGGAAAGCACATCAGCTCTCTTCCCACCACTGATAATTAAGGATCATATCAAGACATCTCTCCTCTGACCCCTGACTGACGTTGACTGGCAGTTGGGCACTTCTTGAACCACGCAGGACACTATGCCCCATGCGGCTGCACAGATTTCGCTGGAGTCTCAACAGTGACAACTGAAAAGGCACTGGCTTGCCTCCTTGATCTCCAACACCACTCAGTCCCAGGGGTGCAGGTTTGCTACTCCTGGGTTTGGAAGTTCTCCTGCGGGGGCTACTACCCAACAAATTTTACAATAGCCCTAATTACATGTGTGTGTAAAAATGGCTGAAGAGCTGGCTTCTTACACCATCAGAGTTCACAGATATTTGTGACGCCTGACTTTAAAAAAAAGTGGGAATTGCAGAGTGACTGCAGACTTATTAATTTGGATCCGGCAACCCCTTTAAAGTTTGCAATGCCAGAAATCTGTCATAGAGGGATGATCAATTCCTCACTTTATGTTTATGTAATTTTTGATCACTGTATATACATTCAAGCAATCATTTATAGCAGCTTATGTTACTAATGACATCTTATAGGACTAGAAAAATTAGCAAACGTCCTGACAAAATGTCAATTATTTCTTAATTACATATTTGATTCTTGTATTTAACGACTTGTTTTTTAAGTCTAACACCTATATACTCCCAGCGCATACCAAATAGACATACAAATTAGGACCACCTGAGCTTGCAACCCAGTGGGTCTACAATAATGATATAATTAGCATTATACAATTAAGTAATGTAATGGCGAAGTTACACTAGAGAGCAACTGGAAGGAACGCGAGAAAGAGAAAAATAATTGAATTCTCATTTTCTAATATGGATATGTTGATATTCAAGTAGGTCAAACTAAGGTGATATTACCAGGCATAGTCAAAGATCCATGAGCAAATTGCTGATGAAAGAAAAAAGGAGATGAGGTACAAAAGTCTTAACATCATATTTAAAATTAGAACACCTCTGGTATTATACGTATAAATTAATGTCAATCTAATTAAAATCTGCTAAAGTAATTGTAAACTTTTATCTGTAATATATTTCCTGCAATGTTGTTATGGACTTAAAGGCAATGTACAGAATAAGAAAAACACATCTAATTTATTGTAGAAACAGTGCCACACCTGCCCATGGATAAGTATTTGGTACTGCAGCTCAGATTCATTGACATGTATTTGCCAGGGCTGCAATGCCACATATAACTTACAGACAAAAGTGGCACTGCTTTCCTACAGTCTCCTGTTTTCTTTACAATCCTTTTAGAGGGAATCTGTCACCAGGTTTTGGTTATTTTGTTATGTGATCTGAGAGAAGCATGATGCAGGGCAGAGACACTGATTCCAGTGATGTGTCACCTACCGGGCTGCTTGCTGATGTTTTGATCAGATCTGCTAGTTCCCTGAGTGCTGAACTCACACCACTGATTGGCAGCTTTCCATCTAGGCACAGTGTGCACATAACTCAGCCAATCAGCGGTGGGAGGTGTGGTTGGACTACATGGCAGCAGGCCAAGTAGACCTCTAATGTTAATCTCCTGCTGATAAAACAATCATTTTATAAAAACTGCTGCAAACAGCCCAGTAAGTGACATCTTTATGGAATCAGGGTCTCCGTCTCCACAAAAACCTGGTGACAGATTCCCTTTAAAAAGGTTGTCGTGACTTTTCTTCAGGAGCGCACCGCTTCTCTGCCACCCAATTTCTTGCTTTCTGAAGTGAAATGTGCTCCTAAAGATTGATATTTCAGTGGTACAGTCGCACTGGGTCCAAACTATGCAGTCTGAATCTGCAGCATTGGTGAAGCGATAAGGGTGTGTTTCCATGGTCAGGAAACGCTGCGTGTCTGATGCTGCATACAGCCGCAGTGTCAAACACGCAGCGTCCAGATGTTACAGCATAGTGGAGGGGATTTCATGAAATGCCATCTCCACTATGCGTTAAAAGACTCAGGCGGCAGACTCGCGTAAACGGACATGCAGCACGTCTTTCCAGAATGCAGCATGTCTGTTTACAATGTGGCGATGCTCTGTCGCCGCACTGTAAATTTACCATAGACTATCACTAAATGCGGTAAAACCGCATCTAATGATTAGTCACATGCATAATAACTGCGTAAACGCAGCTTACTACGCATGTCTACCAATTTAAATAAGGTCTTAACTGTCACATCGCTGGAAGTCCGCGTCCACTGCAGTTCTTGCGATAACTTATCTTACCATGAGATCGGCCGTGTACGTGACCGGGGATTATCTCCGATCACTAGGCTGGTTCTCACGGTCAGCTGATCGTGTCACTTCCGGGTCACGGCTGGAATCAATTTCGGTGGTCGGCAGTATAAAACACCGCTTCTCTATGCTATACCATGCCCCCTGACGAAGGCTTCCGAAACGCGCGTAGGGCTGGGCACGTGGGCGCTGTGGATCTGTACCCTCATTGAGTGCATCTTCAAGGTATATGCTCCTACTATGTGACTATAGACATAATTGAGGCACTATTGCCCACAGCATGTGATCTTTGCACACATGTGCTTATTTCCTCTTGCTGCAAAGGCAGTAGCTTTTCTTTACCTTTCCTCATGCATGGATGTGGAGGAACAACCTTATACGCAGAGGTGCATCAGAGCAATGAGCCTGCTATTATGGGTATACGCTGAAAAGCTGCTTGGTGCCGCGTGGCGAGAAAAGCGCATGGGGTAGAGGCAACTTAGTTGCAATGGAAGAGCGATGAATGCTGCAGTCCGTGAAGCAGCAATGGAGTAGAGCTATGGGAATGCATTCCCATAGCTCTACTCCATCGCTGCTCCACGGACCGCGGCACTCAGCGCTGATGCACCTCTGCGTATAAGGTTGTTCCTCCACATCCAGTTTATGTTATGATTTGTTCTTATGAAGGTCCTGTGTCGGAGCGAAAACATTCATAACATTTTTTTGGATGCATAAGAAAAGGAACTTCTGTTTTGCAAGTACCGAGTGCCAAGTTTATTACATTTTATATTGACGGGTTGGAAACCTGACTTGGGCACCAACAGCACCACAGTCTTGGAGTGCCGTGTTCTTCTAAACTATTGAGTGATACAATGCTTGCATGTTTGCAGTGTGATTCCAATACATGTTCAGTATGCTTAAGTCATAAAATGTGATCACTGTTATATCCACTGCCTTTTTAGTGCCCCTTTCTGGCTGTTTTTTGCCTTTTGTGTACCCATCCCCTTCCTTACCTGCAACTATTTGTAATTTTACCATCTTTTTGATATTTAATAAAATTTGTATATTTTACTTAGACTAGGTGATCATCTTTTGTCCTCTTTTTGGTATATTTCACATATGACAATTGGTCTTCTATAGGTCCATTATTTGGCAGAACTATAATAGTTTATATTAAGTTTGCATCATTTGTAAACTATGCCCAGTACTTCTATCAGCTGTTATTACCCCATTTTTCATTGTATACTCACCTTTTATGTATAATTATTAATAAAGTGTTAATATAGTTTATCAACTGTGTGGTTATTGACTTTATGGTCGGTTCTTCCTTGTTTTCAAGTTATAGACTTATGCATTGTTCCCTTCATAATGGCAGTTTGAAGCAGCATTCAGATAAATATTACTGTACTATGCAAAAAAAATATTGGGTAAATATTGCAATACTTCAGATAAACAGTCTCATACACTGTCTGGGTAAAAAGTGCCCTAATAAGAGTTATATAATCTTTTGATAATTACTTGCAAATAATATTTAAATAAAAAGTGTCAAACAATGTCTAGATAAATCGTGTTATATAACTTTATATGAAAGCTGTATAAAACATCCAGAAAAATAGTGTTATACACTGTCTAGAATCATAGAATCGTAGAATGTTAGAGTTGGAATAGACCTCCAGGGTTATCGAGTCCAAATCCCTGCTCAGTGCAGGATTCACTAATCCATCTCAGACAGATGTCTGTCCAGCCTCTGTTTGAAGACTTCCATTGAAGGAGAACTCACCGCCTCTTGTGGCAGCCTGTTCCTCTCATTGATCATCCTCACTGTCAAAAAGAGTTTTCAATATCTAATCTTTATCTTCTCCTTTTCAATTTCATTCCATTGCTTCTCGTTTTTCCATGTGCAAATGAGAATCATAATGATCCCTCTACACTGTGACAGCCCTTCAGATATTTGTAGACAGCTATTAAGTCTCTTCTTAGCCTTCTTTTTTGCAGCTAAACATTCCCAGATCCTTTAACCGTTCCTCGTAGGACATACTTTGCAGTCCGCTCACCATCCTGGTAGCGCTTCTCTGAACTTGCTCCAATTTTTTAAAATGTGGTGCCCAGACCTGGACACAGTATTCCAGATGAGGCCTGACCAGGGAGGAGTAGAGGAAGATGATTACTTCATATGATATGCACTCTATGCTTCTCTTAGTAGATTTGATTAGTTTACCTTCAGTTCACTTATCTAGATTAGTTGCAAAAATGTTAAACAACACTGGGGCCAGGACAGAGCCTTGTGGTATCCAACTTGAAACACTTTTCCAATTGGATGTGCAACCATTTATTACCACTATTTAAGTGCGATCAGTGAGCTAGTTATGAATCCACCTAACAGTAGCCTTGTCAATCCCATACTGGGTTATTTTTTCAATAAGGATAGTATGAGATACTTTATCAAATGATTTGTTAAAGTCAAGATACACTATATCTACCGCATTTCCCTGATCCAGCCAGTCAGTGATTCCATCATAGAAGAAAATTTAATTACTCTGGCATGACTTGTTTGCTACAAACCCTTGCTGGCTTTAGTTAATCACTGTATTCTTATCCAAGTACTTACACACACTTTGTTTAATAATTTGTTCAAATATCTTTCCTGGTATAAAAGTAAGGCTCACTGGCCTGTCATTTCCTGGCTCTGTCTTCTTTCCCTTTTTGAAGATAGGGACAACATTTGCCCTTCTCCAATCTTCTGGGACTTCTCCTGTTTTCCAGGATTTTGCAAAGATTCTGGCTAATGGTTCTGCAATTTCCTCTGCTAACTCTTTCAGTACCCTAGGATGCAATTCATCTGAAACAGGAGACTTAAATTCATTTAAATTAGCTAAGTGTTCCCTCATATCTCTTTGTTTATAGATAGTGTGGAATATTTTATTCATACGATGGCACTGCGAAGATCAGTTGATGTTACAATTGCTTTCTTAGAGAACGCAGATGCAAAATAGAAATTTAAAAGTCTAAATAGTTTGTTGCATATAATATCAAAATAAACATTTGTACAACATTAAATGGATGTCTGAATGCAAGTTATCACTGATATGGTCAGCAGAATGGGCAAATTTTATCTTCATTAGAATGGAGAAGCAGTGTGCATGTTCCACCACAGCGCCATACATTCTATATGAGGCAAGAGCGGTGCTCAGCTATTTCTGATACTTTCCATAGGGAATCACAAGAATAACGGCCAAGCATGTGCTCTGCTGCTCCCTGCTAATGGGGAAAAAAGTTTCAGGCTCTACCGATGGGTGCAGGTCCCAGCAGCGGTTTGACCCCCACTTACCTATTAGTTGTCAGATATCCGGTGCATCGGTGATAACTTGCTTTCACCAAACTATCCCTTAAGATAATTAGGCACATAATTAATATAAAAATTCAGAAACCTTAATATTAAAGGAACACTAAACCTAAAAAAATAATGTTTCAACCCTTCCCATCATGAACAATTTCCATTTTTTTCATTTCCACTTTTTCCTCCCCTTCTCCCTCCCAAGGTCCACAACATTTTTATTTTTCTGTCCACAGAGACGTATAACATACAAGGGGTTGTTTTTTGCAGTACTTTTGAATGGCATCATTTATTTTATGAAATAGTATACTGGAAACCGGGTAAAAAATTCCAGGTGCAGTAAAATTGCAAAAAAACCTCTAATTTTTTTTTATGGGAATTGTTTTATGGCCTACATTTTGGGACAAAAATGACTTGACAATATGATTGTCCAGGTCAGTATGTTTACTCTGATGCCAAAATTGGGCATATTTTTTATTATTTTAGTGGTGAAAAAGTGGAAATTTGGAAATAATAAATAAATAAATACATTTTTTATTGTGCTGCTATTTTCTCAGAGACCCATAACATTTTTATTTTTTGTTAAATGGAGCTATATGTGGCCTTGTATTTTGCAGGGTGAGACAACATTTTTATAACATTTGAGATAAATATGACATTTTGATAGCTTCTTAATGCATTTTTTTTCCAAAACTGCAGCAACCTACACAATTTTGTTTTTTTTATTTTTATTCTGTTTATGGTGAGTAGCAAGTTAATTAATTGTATATTTTGACAGATTAGATTTTTATGGATGCAGCAATACCAAATATGTGTATTTTTTCTATTTTTTTAACATCTTTATGTTTAGTGATGGAAAAAGTGGGTGATTCAAATTTTTTTTATTTTTATTTTTTATTGTCTTCGTTAGTCTCCTCAGGGGATTTGAACCTATGATTGTCTGATTACTTGAAATTGTTCCAGAAAATGAAGTATTTCTTCTCAAAAATTATTACAATTAAGCATTTTGTTATACACATGTTTATTTCCTTTGTTTGCTTTGGAACAACACAAAAAAGAGAGAAATTGCAGGTTCAGGGTGCAACAGTGTCAGCACAAACCTTCCGTTGACATTTTAATTAAATAAAACGCTATGGCAGGAGACCCAGGAGGACCCAACTGCTGACACAGAGCCATAAAAAAACTAGACTGCAGTTTGCCAAAATGTACATTAGTAAGACAAAAAACCTTCTGGGAAAGCGTCATGTGGATAGATGAGATGGAGATAGAGCTTTTTGGTAAAGCACATCATTCTACTGTTTACTGAAAACGGAATGAGACCTACAAAGAAAAGAACACATACCATGATTCATGATGCACAAATAAGAAATATAGAAATAGTACAAGGCTTACAGATCATATAGGACCACTTGTGTGCTTTTGCTTTGTACTTGAATATATTCAGAAATTCTACTTATCGAATAGAAAGAGGAAGCAGAAAAACTCATAAAATGTGGACTGAGTTATAAGATAGCATTCTTGACGTTAAGAAAGAGCAATCGAGAGAAAGAGAAGGAAGAGATACCATAAAGGAGGAGATAATGAAGGAAGAGAGAAGTGCCAGGTCATCTTTTTGAGCATTCATCATTTAATAGATTTCCAAAGACTTGAGACAATTTGCCAGAAAAAAAAGGGCTTAAAAAATGCTAAGGGTATGTGCCTATGATAAGGAAGAGCAGCGTTTTGGATGCAGCTCATGTGCACTGCGTCCAAAACGCTGCGTTCTACATTAGAAGAACAGTGGATGGGATTTATAGAAATCTCATGCCCACTGTGTTTCTATTTTACACTGCGTAAACTGACCTGAGGTGCGGGCTTACACGCTGTAGCATGTCAATTATCTGCAGTGGAGACGCTAGTATCACCCATAGCTATTCATTAGATGCGGTAAATCCGCATGGTTCAGTGAACACATGCAGATTTAACTGCATGATTAGAATGCAGCATTTTGGATGCAGCGTAAAGTCCAAACCGCTGCTATTTCTTGATAGTGAGCACGTCGCCTAACAGAAAACTTTTCAGGACAAAAAGCCCCTAGAAAAAGGCAAATAGAAGGCGCATTTCCACAAACGGTTTCTACTTGAAAAGCTTATCGTTTTTGACCACCTAAAAAAATCTGTGTGCCCCTACCCATAAAAGCAACTGTCCATCCTGGCACTAGAAAGTGACTATACAATTGTCATGTATAGCCACCCTATCAGCTGTCCTCAGTTTGCCTCCCGTTGCCTCCTCTACTCAGATCAATATATTCTAGTCCTCCTTAATCTAACATGGTAAGTTTGATCGACAGCTCCACAGTTCAGGAAAGGCAGGAGGTTCAGACCTACCACAGTGCTCGCCATGCTGCCATTTTGGATGCAGGAGGACTAGAATGTTGGTCTTAGCGGAAGAGACAAAGCAAAAAAATGGCAGCAGGATTTATGTTATTCTCTCTGACTTCCAGTCCCCCACAAAAAGGTAATACAATTTTTAAATCATATGTGCCCCATCATAATGCCATTGAAAGTACAACTAGTCTCACAAAAACAAGCACTGGTGCAGCTACAATGGCGTAAAACTGAAAAAGTTATGGTTCTTGAAATAAAAACAAACCAAAAAAAATTTGTTGTCCTCAAGGTCCATAATAGCTGCTATGAGGACATATGGACATCATTGAGGTTGGTCTGCCTTTTAGGACTCTCAAAAGGATGAATGTATCACGATCGGAGTATGTACTGCAATGCAGAGAGAGAGACAAGCCGCTGGTCTTCTGACCCGAACGCGACAGTATTGAGGCTGAGTAAGGAGACTCGCGGCCAGTATGTGCATTGTGGTCCACACCCGGACTGTGACACACAGACGTCTAAATCTGGCATAAAACTCAGTCCACTTTGGCAGTCATCTATTCATTTATTGCATAGATGACTGTATAAATGTAATGTTACATGTAAGGCCAAATTCAGACGTCAGTTAAATATGGTCCACGTACGAGGCAGGTACGAGGCTGTCAAGTTCAGGTTTGGAGACCTGTAGTCACTTTTGGTCGGTATACGAACTGTGTTTCACGGCTGTTTGCATGAGGCTTAGGCCTGTTTCACACATCAGTTTTTAGCCGTTAGGCAAAATACGGCTAATTTAGGAAAAAAACGGATCCGTTGCAAATTGTGAAAAACTGATGCTACGGTTCCGTTTTTTAGCAGAATAGGTTTTTTTTTAATCCGGGGGATAGGTTTGGACTTGAGAGAGAGAGATTTTCCAGAAGAGAAAAATCCGTAAACGGTCGCCGGATTCGGTCATTTCACCTCAAGTTTCATTAATTTTCCGCCAAATCAGGCGCTGTGCGGTTTTCCGCCGGACAGAAAAAATGTTCCTCTGTACGTTTTCAATGGCCACCAGAAAACTAATTTTGGACGGCACTAATACAAGTCTATGAGAAAAAACGGATCCAGCAGCAACTTTTGCCGGATCCGTTTTTGTCAAACTTTGCCGGATTGTGCCTGACTCAATAACCTGATGTGTGAAAGGGGCCTTACTGGTGCCATTTAGGCAAGACGTAGCTTTCCCAGACCTGTGTTGATCAGCTGATCGACATTTCTGCTTCATTTGAAAAAAGAAGTGAGTTAAGATTGGAAGGACTTAAAGGATGTGGCCACAGTCTGGTTTTATTCAGGTTTTCTGAGACAATTTCAAAACCAAAATCAGAAGTGCATCATAAAGAAAAAGAAAGCGTAAGGGCTCATGCACACAACCATATTTTTGGTCCGAGTGTGATCCGACAAAAACACCGGATCACATGTAAGGGTTTGCAGTGTGCAGTGTCTCGTTCAACCCCTTTTCTTTATGACTCGTTATGATACAAATGTGATTAGCATTGTACATATGTAAAACATTTTTTTGCTACTATTGTACTGTTTATATTGAAATGTTATAGGGAAAGCGCAATGCGAAGGACAGGTACAGAAGAGGAGTTGGACAGTGTGAAACCTGATGTTGATGCTGGACAAAATGTGAATATGCTGCATACAGAACCAAGTAAAGCTGCTGTTGTTAAAGGTGAGCTGGACTTTGTCTCTCTTTGTGCGGTGCTGTCTACAAAGCATCACTGGCGGTCCAGGGTGGACCCTGATGGCATGGAGACCCAAAACGCAGGTATGCCAAAGGAAAGGCACTATTGTACTGTGGGGAGAGGCCAGGGCATGATAGAGGGATTACTCTCAGCCATGACTACTGCTCTGGCCGACCCCTACACACACCCGGACCATTGTTATTCTGTGGGGCCATGCACATGATCATTTTTTTCCTTGGACTGAGTTGGTCCGAGGAAAAAAACACAGCGCACTTGGCCATGCACATCAATGAATCTGTGGGAAACATCAGACTGCGCTTGGATGACCTTGAGCCTTGAGGAACTCCAACGGAGAGACATCTTAGTTCAGTCCAATTTCCGCTGCCTCAGAGAATGGAGAAGAAGGAGACATTTTTTTCCATCTTCTCCTCATCCGCGAGAATCGGATCACACTATGATCTTGGAAGAGGGCAAATACTGATAAGTGACCCTAGCTTCAAGGACGCATATTATTGCTTTTGTGAAACCACTCCTAGTTTTACCTACAATACCTGCATCAAAAGCCGTGGGTTGCCAAAAAGAAAAATCGACAATGTAATGTGAAAGTAAAGAGCATCCATTACGAAGGCAATGAATTTATACTGCAAAAATCTTAAACTGCTTGTATATGAAGTGCTCTCCATCCAGTTCTCAGCATCAGCCATAACGAGTGTGAAAAAGCCGATCAGCATTTGCTAATTTCCCAGAGTCGATGCGACATTTACAATGTCAGACTCTGCCCGTCGGCGCGAGCCAATGATCTCCAGTGTTTTTCCTGAGAGTTCCTGAGTTATTTTCTTTTGTGCAGCTGTTCTCTATGGAAATGAAGCTTTAAATGGTCGGATGTGCATGGTCATAGTCAGTTTGTTTTTATATTGCAACATGCATGTCAATTTTGAAGCGGCTGGGGGACGCTTTAAGCAAATACCACGCTTGTGGCTGTACTGGAATTTATTTAACTTGAATTTTATTCAATAAGGCTCTTTTTAGAAGTACTGCCGCATGGTCTCTCTCCGTATCACAGTCACTTAGAATGTGTTCTCCTGATATATGTGAGGCTGTGAAACACTGACTACACCGTTATTAGAATATATGAAGAATGGGGGGAAATTGAGATGCCTCTAAAATATACTTATTCTCAATATCAGAGAAACTATTAAAGGCTGGTGTATCCCATAACTCCAGCAATGTCTGGCTGTATTTTATGCACAGTTGAAAGTTAATATGACAAAAAATGTTCTGGCCTATCTTCGTACCCAATCAGACAGGCATTAGACCTTACTGCAACTTGTCTCCTCCGTAACGCAGGGCGTAAAGCTAGAAAATGTTAGAAGTTAGATTTAAGGCGACACTAATGCATTTGTTTTATTCTAACCACGGACAAGCGCAATCTTTGGCTTTGATCATATTTAATAAATGAGGCTCGGTTTATTGCAAGAAATTGCAAAACCGCTTGATAAAAAAAAAAATGTGTGTTTTTTTAATATCCTAATTATTACTTATTATGAAATAAAATAATATACAAATGAATAAAAAATGGGGGTAATGTTAAAATTCAAACATCCACCCTTATTCATAAATTGAGTTTCTAGGAAGCAATCGCTGCTCCCCCCATGGCTGTGGGGAGGGCAAAGCAAGCAGCTGGGTTGTAGGAGTAATAAAGAAAGGGAATCAATAGGCCATGCAATGGAGCCAAGGTGCTGCCATTTATCACACCGCTTCTCTGACTCCAATCATTCATCATGCTCAATGAGGCAGCAAATAGGAAAATGACTATTTGTATCAAACACATCTGCACTCATCCACTGAGGTATTTTATTCCCATTAACTCTGAAAGTAAAATACGCAGACTTTTCGAGCTTCTTTCAGCTCAGGTTGGCAGAAAGAAATTCATCGTACGGGAGCACAAAGGCTTCACTTTACATTCCGCTCAAACATACAAGTTTTTTCAGACATATCTATATATATTCTTCTTAAATCAGAGTGTCCGAGCGTTAATACTCCTTTTCTTCCGTCGGTGAAATGGCAAATTCTCACTCACTACCTCACGTGGTTCTTCTTTTCTCCCATAAATTACCTCTTCTTTGTGGCCGGAGGGGGAGAGAGGGGTGAGAGCTAATTTCCTTAAGTCTTTTTGGAAGATCTGATGCAAATGGGAGGGATATTATCATTATGGTGTAATACCCCATGAAATGGGAGCATCATTATTGGTCCTTTTTATGGTCAGCACAAGTTTATTTCTAATAGAAACGCAATGCCGCGCTCTTTAATTAGAGCATACCTGGCTGAGGGTGTCAAGTGCAAAACATATCACATCTTATGACTCTACTAGAGTATTATTACAATTATTATTAATGCAATTATTTACAATGTGCGTGCTGCACACAGAAATTTGGAAAATATATTTTGTGAAAACATTTTTTTTAATTGTATTCCTATTATCTATATTTATTATAATTATGATTTATTGCGTTTATAGATATTTACTTTGTTACACACCATTCCCAAAAAGTGTATCGTATTGACCACACAGCGTTTTGCAACTTAAAGAGTAACCATCGTTTTCATTTTTATTTCATAAATCAATAGTACACACGAAAATAAGCAATATTGTAATATATCTTACCAGAGAAATCTACTTTTTTCTACTGCTGGATTGATCTTTCACTCTCAATTCAGGGATAAAATCTGTATTCAGAGACAGTTTTTCCTATTACAGAGATAGGAGATGGCAGTTGATGCTCATAAAGTTCTATGGAGAGGGGAGGAGCTATGAACACATAGACATCTACTATATAATTGTCTAAGGGTCACTTCCGTCTTTCTGTCCTTCTGTCTTTCTGTCTGTCATGGATATTCATTGGTCGCGGCCTCTGTCTGTCATGGAATCCAAGTCGCTGATTGGTTTCGCCAGCTACCTGTCATGGCTGCCGCGACCAATCAGTGACGACCAGAGTCCGATTAGTCCCTTCCTACTCCCCTGCAGTCGGCGCCCGCTCCATACTCCCTGCAGTCACCGTTCACACAGGGTTAATGCCAGCGGTAACGGACCGCGTTATGGCACGGGTAACTTAATCCGTTACCGCCGCTATTAACCCTGTGTGACCAAGTTTTTACTATTGATGCTGCCTATTCAGTGGCAATAGTAAAAACATCTAATGTTAAAAATAATTTAAAAAATAACAAATCATTATATACTCACCTTTCGCGATGCTCCAGTGACCTCCGGCAGGTTCCGGTGCAAAGAATGGTATGGGAGAAGGACCTGCCATGACGTCACGGTCATGTGACCACGACGTCATCACAGACCCTGCGCGCCTGCACGAGAAGGACCTGCCATGATGTCACAGTCATGTGACCGCGACGTCATCACAGGCCCTGCGCGCCTGCGCGAGAAAGACCTGCCATGACATCACGGTCATGTGACCGAACTACAAGGGGCCCTCGGAAGGTGAGTATATGTTTATTTTTTATTTTTTAACCTGTGACATACGTGGCTGGCCAATATACTACGTGGCTCTGTGCTGTATACTACGTTGCTGTGCAATATACTATGTGGCTCTGTGCTGTATACTACGCCACTGGGCAATATACTACGTAACTGAGCAATATACTACGTTGCTGGGCAATATGCTACGTGGCTGGGCAATATACTACGTGGCTGGGCAATATACTACGCGACTGGGCAATATACTACGCAACTGGGCAATATACTACGTCGCTGGGCATATACTACGTGGCTGGGCAATATACTACGTGGCTGGGCAATATACTACATGGCTGGGCAATATACTACGTGACTGGGCAATATACTACGTGGCTGGACAATATACTACGTGGCTGGGCAATATACTACGTGGCTCTGTGCTGTATACTACGTTGCTGTGCAATATACTACGTGGCTCTGTGCTTTATACTAGGTCACTGGGCAATATACTATGTAACTGGGCAATATACTACGTCGCTGGGCAATATACTATGTGGCTGGGCAATATACTACGTGGCTGGGCAATATACTACATGGCTGTGCAATATACTACGTGGCTCTGTGCTTTATACTAGGTCACTGGGCAATATACTATGTAACTGGGCAATATACTACATAACTGGGCTATATACTATGTCGCTGGGCAATATACTACGTCGCAGGGCAATATACTACGTGGCTGGGCAATATACTACGTGGCTGTGCAATATACTACGTGGCTGGGCAATATACTACAGGGACATGCATATTCTAGAATACCCGATGCGTTAGAATCGGGCCACCATCTAGTTATATTATAAGTTCACAAGAAAGTGTAACTATCATTTCAGGTGAACTTGCAGCAGAATGTCTGTGTCTTGCCTTGTCCTTCCTTCTCCCTCCTTCCCCTCTCCATAGATTCTTATAAACACCAACTGTTATCTCTTGTGATGGGAACATCTAATGTTAAAAATAATTTAAAAAATAACAAATCATTATATACTCACCTTTCGCGATGCTCCAGTGACCTCCGGCAGGTTCCGGTGCAAAGAATGGTATGGGAGAAGGACCTGCCATGACGTCACGGTCATGTGACCACGACGTCATCACAGACCCTGCGCGCCTGCACGAGAAGGACCTGCCATGATGTCACAGTCATGTGACCGCGACGTCATCACAGGCCCTGCGCGCCTGCGCGAGAAAGACCTGCCATGACATCACGGTCATGTGACCGAACTACAAGGGGCCCTCGGAAGGTGAGTATATGTTTATTTTTTATTTTTTAACCTGTGACATACGTGGCTGGCCAATATACTACGTGGCTCTGTGCTGTATACTACGTTGCTGTGCAATATACTATGTGGCTCTGTGCTGTATACTACGCCACTGGGCAATATACTACGTAACTGAGCAATATACTACGTTGCTGGGCAATATGCTACGTGGCTGGGCAATATACTACGTGGCTGGGCAATATACTACGCGACTGGGCAATATACTACGTAACTGGGCAATATACTACGTCGCTGGGCATATACTACGTGGCTGGGCAATATACTACGTGGCTGGGCAATATACTACATGGCTGGGCAATATACTACGTGACTGGGCAATATACTACGTGGCTGGGCAATATACTACGTGGCTGGGCAATATACTACGTGGCTCTGTGCTGTATACTACGTTGCTGTGCAATATACTACATGGCTCTGTGCTTTATACTAGGTCACTGGGCAATATACTATGTAACTGGGCAATATACTACGTCGCTGGGCAATATACTATGTGGCTGGGCAATATACTACGTGGCTGGGCAATATACTACATGGCTGTGCAATATACTACGTGGCTCTGTGCTTTATACTAGGTCACTGGGCAATATACTATGTAACTGGGCAATATACTACATAACTGGGCTATATACTATGTCGCTGGGCAATATACTACGTCGCAGGGCAATATACTACGTGGCTGGGCAATATACTACGTGGCTGTGCAATATACTACGTGGCTGGGCAATATACTACAGGGACATGCATATTCTAGAATACCCGATGCGTTAGAATCGGGCCACCATCTAGTTATATTATAAGTTCACAAGAAAGTGTAACTATCATTTCAGGTGAACTTGCAGCAGAATGTCTGTGTCTTGCCTTGTCCTTCCTTCTCCCTCCTTCCCCTCTCCATAGATTCTTATAAACACCAACTGTTATCTCTTGTGATGGGAATATCTGTCTTCATACGACAAAGATTTTACCCCCGAATTTAGAATTAAAAAAAGCAATCCAGTAGAAAAATACAGATTTCTCTGGTAAGCTATATTACAAAAGTTGCTTGTGTACTATTGACTTATGAAATAAAAAATAAAATGACGGTTACTTTTTAACTGTGACAAAACAAGATGTTAATTTAATGTCTATAGCAAATTACTGAAAAGTATACATGCATAGCATTTTTTTTTATTGTTGTTTGTGCGTTTTTTTTTGTTTTATTCTTCAAAAAGAGCCATGCTCTGAAACTACTGTAATGCCATTTTGTTTTTGCGTGCAGAAATCTATACACATGCTGCAGAAACAACCCCATTCAGATGAAAGGAACACATTCAGCAAATGTTGTAAAAATTAAGATTTGCAGTGGAAACATCCCCTAACCTTTTGCTATGACTTATAGCTCTCATGACACATCAGGGGACCAGCCAAACGCAGCCCGCTAAAGTGACTTGTTGACCATAGTTGTCACTTATGTGACTCACGGGTCAATTACTGTGAAGGCCATTTAAAAAATGTTTGCGGCATTTTCTTTTAACCTTCTAAAAAAAACACCATTTCCATGTGATTTATTTTCAAGCCTTTTTGGTGGCATTTTTTTTTAAATGCAAACATTTTTATGTTTTTTTTTACATGTGTTATTTACGTCATTCAGAGAAACAAATGACTCCAAAAAACACCCAAGGGCTCCGTATATAGGTCCGAATGCGATCCGAGAAAACATTGGATCACACTAGGACCAATGTTAGTCTATGGGTCGAGGAAATGTACAATATTTTCCTTGGACAGAAGAAAAAATTGCTGCATGCCTGAGTTTGATGCTGTATTCGGAATGAACTTGACCATGCAAGTCAATGAGTCTATTTAATTATATGGCACCAATGATTCCATGGTGCCGTACATGAGAAGAAGTTACATCAAAATACAGATATCATTTACAATAAACAAAACTAATACTGACAAGCTGGTACAGTGGGAAGAGGACCCTGCCCTTGGGGACTTACAGTCTACAGGATGATAGGAAAGGAGACAGTAGGTTGGGGGTTGCAGTAGCTCGGATGGTGTTGAAATGGCTGCAGGGTCATTGCAGGTTGCAAGCGTTCTTGAAGAGATGAGTTTACAAGTTATGTCTGAAAGATCCGAATGTCGTGGATAATTGGATGTGTTGGAGTACAGAATTCCAGAGGATGGGGGATATTCAAGAGAAGTCTTGGAGGCAATTGGGTGCGAAACGAATAAGTATAGATGAGAGAAGGAGATCTTGGGATGACTGGAGATTATGTGAGGGAAAATATCAGGAAATTAGTTTGGAAATATACAGGGGAGACAGGTTATGGACGGCTTTGTAGGTCAGTGTTAGTATTTTGAACTGGATACACTGGGAAATTGTGAAAACAGTGAAAGCATTTGAAGAAGGGAGAAGCAGAGGAGTATCAAGGACAGAGATGAATTAGTCGGGCAGCAGAGTTAAGGATGGGCTGGAGAGGAGCGAGAGTGTTAGAAAGTAGGCCACAAAAGAGGATGTTGCAATCGTCAAGGCGGGAGATAATGAGGGCATGCACATAAAATGTAGTAGATTGAGGGTTTAAGAAAGGACGGATTCTGGAAATATTTTTTTCCTGGAGGCTACAAGAAACCAAAAGAGCTTGGATGTATGGTTTGAAGGACAGGGCAGAGTCAAGGGTTATTCCGAGGCAATGGATTTCTGGTACAGGGGAAAGTGTGGTGTTATTTATTGTGATAGATAGACCAAGTAGGGAAGATGCATGAGATGGAGGAAAGATAATGAGTTCAGATTTATCCACATTGAGCTTTAGGAAGCGAGAAGAGAAGAAAGAGGATATGGCTGACAGACATTCTGGGATTCTGGACAGCAGCGAGATGACGTCTGGGCCAGAGAGGTAGATCTGAGTGTCATTAGCATATGCGTGGTACTGGAAGCCATGGGACTTCATGAGTTGTCCCAGGTCAAGGGTATAGATGGAGAAGAGTAAGGGTCCTAGGACATAGCCTTGAGGAACTAAAACAGAGAGACATCTGAGTTCAGACCAATTTCCACAGCCTTATGAAATGGAGAAGATGGAGACATATGCTGACACTCGGATCAGAGTTTGATAAACATTTCATTTGCATAATCGGCCCAATTCTCTCACATAGGACAATGTACAGCCATCTGACAGTAGCCTGAGGACATGTCATCAATATCGTAAGGCTGGAAAGCACCATTCAATCCAATGAGCTTGAAAATGGCTCCATAGGAGAGGTGAAATGCTGCTGCCTATCTCACATGTTTTGGAAGCAATAAACCACCTTTTTATAGGATTTTGTCTGGAGTGCTGCTCTGTTTTATCTACTTTAAATCCATGATATATAGAAGATGGTGAATACTGTGTGTATAGACATAGGCAGAAAAGATACATGAATGTAGAATTTGTTGGGTTTGCTATTTGGTCCTTTGGGAAATGGATGCCACATGGGGAAACCTGTCGAAATTGGTGTGGTTCGGATTAAAAATATGTAATGTGTGTGGCCAGTATAAGTATGTCCATTTTATAGTCTCCACTCTCCACCTCATCACAAACTGTCAATCTGTTAGTAACTTACAATTCAATAGAACTCATTGAATATTCTCAAAAATTTAAATCTTCGTACCAAACCAAAATGCTACAAATCCTACTGAGAACACATTGCAGTAATCTGTGGCACATGTAATGTCTGGGAGCTGATGTCCTGCAGATCCAGTTTAATTACCGTATATATTTTCAAGACAGAAATGAATTCATCTTATTCACAAGACTTGTAGCTGATATTAGTACACACAGCCTGCGATCTATGCTTATTCCTAATAGGCCTACAAACTAGTAATCCTGCAGGATGATTGTGGTAATGAGTCTGACATTTGTCACCTTCAGCAATTCATCGATGTTTAAATGTCTCCTTTCATTCACAACAATCTTGAAGGCCACTACCCAATGTTGTTCTCAGCAGAGGATCAATGTAACGTGAATTCCTACAGGCTTCATCGCAGCTACTATGCTATCCAGTGTCGGACTGGGGTGCCACGGGCCTACCATTTACCAACTCCAGGGCCCCACTTTTCAATTACGTGAAAATGTGACATTATCCTCAATCACAAATTTATATAACAATGAACTGGGTAGATTGATAAATGAATAAGATGCTGTCTGTGACTGTACATAGTGATTCAAGTATATAGTGCCAAGTACTGCTCATATAAAAGGGTGGAGGCCCAGTTCTGCATAGGGGCCCACCAGAGGAGGATTCTGCTATTCTCCTGTGGGCCAGTACAAGCCTGATGCTATTTAACTATAAAAGTGACAAAAAATGCTTCTTAAGGCCGGTTTCACACGTCAGTGGCTCCGGTACGTGAGGTGACAGTTTCCTCACGTACCGGAGACACTGACTCACGTAGACACATTGAAATCAATGTGTCTCTGCACATGTCAGCGTGTTTTCACGGACCGTGTGTCCGTGTGCAAAACACGGAGACATGTCAGTGTTCATGGGAGTGCACAGATTACACGGACCCATTAAAGTCAATGGGTCCGTGTAAAACACGTACCGCACACGGATGCTGTCCGTGTGCAGTCCGTGTGCCGTGCAGGAGACAGCGCTACAGTAAGCGCACTCCCCCCCACGTGGTGCTGAAGCCGCCATTCATATCTTCTCTCCAGCAGCGTTCGCTGGAAAGAAGATATGAAAAATCCTTTTTTTTTTTTTTTTTTTGTGTTTTAAATAAAGATCCCTGTCCCCACCCCCTCCCACCCCCTGTGCGCCAGCCCGCTGTTATTTAAATACTCACCCAGCTCCCTCGCAGCGTCCTGTCCTCGCCGCACCTTCTCCTGTATGAGCGGTCACGTGGTGCCGCCGATTACAGTCATGAATATGCGGCTCCACCTCCCATAGGGGTGGAGCCGCACATTCATCACTGTAATGGGCGGCACCACTTGACTGCTCACTCTGTGATTTCCTTGCCTTGCTCCTGACCTCATACAGACAGTGAGCTATCAATCAAGCTAAACAGGATGCTGCTGGGTGGGGAAACAACCTGGGG
The DNA here is from genome assembly GCF_032444005.1 of Ranitomeya imitator. Classification (NCBI taxonomy): domain Eukaryota; kingdom Metazoa; phylum Chordata; class Amphibia; order Anura; family Dendrobatidae; genus Ranitomeya; species Ranitomeya imitator. The sequence goes on from NC_091282.1 coordinate 115,311,499, forward strand.
AGGCAGAGGCCAGGAAAGTGCTCAATCACACCCAGAAAACTTATCATTCATATGCAAATGAGATGTTAGTGCTAATTATTCAGAAATGCAGGAACAGGTACAACATATAAAGAGGTTGATGGATTTACATTTCAAAGATCTGCATGTCCATATATGCTTTTAGGGCTTGCTTTTAGGGGTTGATATTCATAATAATAATAATAATAATCTTTATTTATATAGCACCAACATATTCTGCAGCGCTTTACAGTTTAACAGTTTCAAACACAACAGTCATAGGTAACAATGTAAACAATACAGTAATAAAGCAAAATAAGACAAAATAAGATGAAATAAGACGACCCTGCTTGTGAGAGCTTACAATCGACAATGAGGTGGGGAGATACAAAGTACAGGTGTATATTTACAATGATGTATTTACAATGATGGTCCAGTCATCTTCAGGGAGTGGGGGGTAGATGGAGATAGTGAATGGGCTACACACACAAACATAAAATGAGTTTGATTAGGGAACGTGATAGGCCGCTCTGAACAAATGAGTTTTGAGTGAGCACCTAAAACTATGCAAGTTGTGGATGGTCCTAATATCTTGGGGTAGAGCATTCCAGAGGATTGGCGCAGCACGGGAGAAGTCTTGGAGTCGGGAGTGGGAGGTACGGATTAGTGCAGAGGTTAGTCGAAAGTCGTTTGCAGAGCGCAGTGGTCGGCTAGGCCGATAGACAGAAATGAGGGAGGAGATGTATGGGGGTGCGGCACTGTGGAGAGCTTTGTGGGTGAGAACAAGTACTTTGAATTGTATCCTGTAATGAATGGGCAGCCAGTGTAACGACTGGCGAAGAGCGGACACGTCCGAGTAACGATTAGCCAGATGGACAACCCTGGCTGCCGCATTAAGGATAGACTGGAGAGGGGAAAGTCACGTGAGGGGGAGGCCAATTAATAGAGCGTTACAGTAGTCCAGACGGGAGTGGATTAGGGTGACAGTGAGAGTTTTTGTTGTCTCCATTGTGAGAAAAGGGCAGATTCTAGAGATGTTCTTTAGGTGTGAATCTGGCAGATTTCTTTAAATGAATATTACCAGTTGGCTAAATGTTTTTTCATCCCATAAAGTGAAAGTATATGCCCAGGAAATGTTACTACTTTATGATCAGTGTGGGTCTGATCTCACATCACAGTTACCTGCACAGCCGAGTTGCCAAGGGCCCCTGTGCAGCATAAAAACAGAAAGGGGTCACTGTGCCACATCATCGATGTGTACTGTTAATTGTCAGAATTGGTGGGGGTCCCAGATGCTGTAGAATCATAAAATCATAGAATGTTAGAGTTGGAAGGGACCTCAAGAATCATCGTGTCCAACTCCCTGCTCAATGACGGATTCACTAAACCTTCTCAGACAGATGTCTGTCCAGCCTCTGTTTGAAGACTTCCATTGAAAGAGAACTGACCGTCTCTTGTTGCAGCCTGCTCCACTCATTGATCACCCTCACTGCCAAAAAGATTTTCTAATATCTAATTTGTATATTCTCCCTTTCATTTTCATTCCATTGTTTCTCGTGTTTCCATGTGCAAATGAGAATAATGATGATCCCTCTACAATGTGACAGCCCTTCAGATATTTGTAGACAGCTATTAGGTCTCCTCTTAGCCTTCTTTTTTTGCAAGCTAAGCATTCCCAGATTCTTAAACCGTTCCTTGTAGGACATTAGTTTGAAGTCCGCTCACCATCCTGGTTGCTCTTCTCTGAACTTGCTCTAGTTTTTCAATGCCTTACTTCACATGATCTAGATTCTTTGCTTCTCTTAATACATCCTAGAACTGTGTTTGGCTTTTTTTGTTGCTGCATTACACTGTTGACTCATGTGCAGTCTGTGATCTATTAGTATACCCAAGTCTTTCTCACATGTGCTATTGCTTAGTTCTATTCCTCCCATTCTATAGATGTAATTTTTGTTTTTCTTACCCAGATGTAGAATCTTGTTTTTCTCCATATTAAATACCATTCTATTAGTCACTCTCAATTGTTCAAGTTTATCTAGATCCTTCTGAATCCTTTCTCTGTCTTCTCTAGTGTAAGCCTTGTGGTACCCCACTTGAAATACTTTTCCAATTGGATGTGCAACCATTTATTACCACTCTTTGAATATGACCACTGAGCCAGTTATGAATCCACCTAACCGTGGCCTTGTCAGTCCCATACTTGGTCATTTTTTCAATAATGGTTGTATGAGATACTTTATCAAATGCTTTTTTGAAGTCGAGATACACGGCATCTACTACATTTTCCTAATCCACCCAGTCAGTGATTCCATCATAGAAGGAAATTAGATTAATATGACATGATTTGTTTGCTACAAACCAATGCAGGCTCTGGTTATTTACTGTATTCATATCCAAGTACTTACATACATGCTGTTTAATAATTTGTTCAAATATCTTTCGTGATATAGAAATATGCTCACTGGCCTGTAATTTCCT